>NC_090941.1:93589087-94214087 GCF_040938575.1 Ambystoma mexicanum
TGCCCAAAAAAGATATCCTGAATGCAAACCCAGGACTTCCCATTGCAGACACCTATGTCAGTGCTTCCTCTAGAGAGGTTTTCACTGACATCCTTTTCTCTGTCCCCTCTCCTGATTGCTGGACTCCTCACCTCATCCTCACTCTCCCTCCCTCCTGACACACTTCTATTAACTGTGGCACCAAGTGGCAAGTCCTCTTGGCGGGCTTTGCATCTTCTTGTTGCTTCATTAATGTCTATCACACTGGCACCATCCTGGTTCAGGGCCCACAACCCAACCTCTTACTCTTTGACCGCATAATGAATTCTCTCATTAACTTCCTTCCCTTAACTGCATATCCCTGTCTACTCTCTTTCACCCTCCTCTGAATGGTGTACCACTCCCTTGTACCCCACCTCAGAAAACCTTCAAAAGCACTGACCACCTCCACCTGGCGACTCTTTACACCCACTCGGCCAACAAACACTCCTCTGACATCTATCTCCTTCTTGAAGACATTGACCTCGACATTCTCACACTTACCAAGACCAAGTTCCTGCCTTTGACTCCCTCCTCCCTCTCGGGTTCAAGATCATGTCCAAGCCTCGACCTCACCGTACTGGCAGAGGGGGGTTGCCTTAATTTTCTCTGAGTCAGTGCCTGCCTCCATCTGACCTACCCAGACCTACTCCTCTTTTGAAAGCCTGGTCTGCAAGTTGGTCACCTCTCCTACCTCCACTCTGAGCATTGCTACCATCTACCTTCCTCCAGGCACTGTTTCCCTATTCCTCTCTGAATGGGCTGACTTCTGCTCCCACTTCTAACCTTCTCCTCCTGGGTGAATTCAACATTCAATTGGACTCCGTGGGCTCCTCGACCACTCTATTCACTGATCTCTGCTTCGGGCTTTCCCTCTCAATTCTCCCTTCTGTGCCAACCCACAAAGCTGGACACAATCTGGCCACCCGCATAGACTCAGACCTCTCTCTCTCCCCCCTATTAGTGACCCCTGTATCCTGGTCTGACCACTTTCTCCTCTCCTCTCAACTGGGTCCCATTGGCCCGTTGGCCCGCTTACTGCCCCCCATAAAGTTGCACTAACCTTGTTCACTGAAACCCACCCGATGAAATGAGTGACTGCAGCTGCCTTTGCCTCTATCTATCCCCTCACCCGCCCACCTCTGACTCTACCCCTGACTATGCACTGAACAACCTACACCTGTCCATCACCAACACCCTTGAAATTCTTGGCCCAGTCATGAGGAATCGTCTGAAACCTTCCTCAAAGCATAATACTTGGTACGACTCCAAACTTGCAGCCCTGAAACGAAACTGCAGGGCAGCAGAACGGAAGTGGCTAACCCCAGGCTCATCCTCTGACAAACTGGCCTGCCGCCTGCTACTGTTACGCTCACCTGGTCTCTGCAGAGGTGTTGGGGCCCAGTTGTAGCCCTCCCTGGAGTTAGATCACCCCCTTCTATTTTTGTCCTCTGCATATCAGCTGTGGGCGGCGACAATCATTGGCAATGCTCCTGGTAAATGTGAATGATGAGCTCTTCGTCCTGCTACTTCTGGCAGGGGCGCTTGTTGATGGAATTCAGTTCCTTCACTGATTCCTGAGTAATAGTCCAGTCCAGCTGCGACTAAGCTCCTCCTTTTTCTTTCTCTCAAAGTCTCTTGTCTTTTCCCCCTCTTTCTGCTTTCTCCCGATGTCTCTTAGCTTTTCCCCACTTTCTGCTTTCTCTCAATGTCTTGATGTTATTGCCCTCAATGTTGTTTTTTACAGAATAACGTTCCTCTCTGTTTGCTCCCAATTAGATGGATATGTGACCCTGTGCCTTGGGGTTGGGCTGGCTTTTATAGCTGAGCTATTAAGGCCACGCCCCCTAGCTCAGTCCTGCTTGCCACACCCTGCCACTCCTAGAAGTTGCATGTGCATATGTAGATGGAGGCAACACCCGGACTAGTTTGTCACAAGTGCTGGGATATAACGGAGATTCCTCCAAATCAGATAAGTCTATGTCCTCCTCCCCTTTCTCCTCACCTGTTTCTTCCAGAAGATTCCCTCGTCTGTAGGACTTGCCTCTTGGTCTTTTCTTCTTTGTGAAGAGATAAGGTCGTCCGCGGGAAGAAGCCACCCTGATTCCCTGATAAACAGGAAAACAGCCGGCCCCGTCCCGAAGATGCCAGGAAGAGAGGAAAAAAGCAGCCGCTTAAAAAAAACCTCTCGCCGGATGTTGTTGATAACAAATGCGTGCTGGAGGAGTTGACTGGAGAGTCCGGAGTGCAGGTGAAAGGCAGGAAAGTCTTTCCGAAGCTGTAAAGCTGTAGTCTTTGGAGTTGTAGCATGAGAAGCCCGGGGAACCCGGGATGGAGGAAAACACGCCACTGCCAGATACCGGAACGAGATCCGGAAAACAGGAAGGAATAGAGGAGCCCCGAAAGGCACGGGAAATCAATAGAATGGAGTAAACAGGCAAAAAAGGAAGGGAAGAAGCAGAAGAAAGAATCTCTGCTATAGTTACTGAGTCAACTAGGTAATAGAGGAAGTACTGGAAACACAGTAGCACGGCAACAAAGCGAAAGAAACAAGTTGCAACGCACAGAGCCCAGAGAGGGGCGTGGTTAAATACGGAAACAAGAAAAAAGGCTAGACCGATAAACCAGGAAGCGGAAGGAAAAGTAACACAGAAGAAAAAGACTAGACCGCCAAACCAGGAAGTGAAAAAAGAAAAAACACACGGAACAACTAATGGCGCCGCCAACGCCAAGCCTTCCATAACCGCCAGCGGCCACCAAAGGACGGCGGCATGACAGTATGCCCCCTCCCAAACGGCACCCCCCCCGGTTTACCCGGGAACAGACGGTGAAACCGCTGAATCAATGCCGGAGCGTGAACATGAGACACCGGTTCCCAGGAGTCCTCTGAGTGTGGATATCCTTTCCAGTGGATGAGATACTCCAAGCGACCCTGATGATAGCGGGAGTCCCTGATGGAGGCCACCTCATACTCATCAGAAGGAACCACTTTGGGAACCGGATCATGCGGCAAAGTGCGAAGGTAGGGATCACTCTTGTATTCCCTAAGGAGGGAGGAATGAAACACCGGATGGAGACGGTGCATATGTTTCGGCAACTGGAGACGGAAGGCCACAGGATTGATCTGGCGTAGAATAGGGAAAGGACCCAGATAGCGGGGTGAAAGTTTAGAGGGGTGTAGCCAACGAGGTAGAAACCTAGTAGACAACCAGACCTTGGTGCCCTTACGCCATGCCGGAACCGGCTGGCGCTTAAGGTTGCAGTAAGATCGGTACCGGAGACTGCTAGCTCGCAAGCAACTCGTGGCAGACTTGTGAGCATCCGATATACTGGTAAGGAGGGCATCAACAGATGGAGTTGTAGAAGGAGGAAAAGAGAGAGAAGGAATAAAGCTAGGATGGAAACCATAGGAACAAAAGAAAGGACTGAGACCAGTGGCACTGTGCTCTGCATTGTTATAGGCAAATTCTGCAGTAACCAACAGACTAACCCAATTGTCCTGTTGGGCATTAGCGAAACACCGAAGATATTGCTCCAGAGTGGCGTTCGTTCTTTCTGTCTGTCCATTGGTCTGTGGGTGGAAACCGGATGACAAAGCTCGTTCCATACCCAGTCTTTCACAAAGTTCCTTCCAGAACTTCGAGGTGTACTGAGATCCCCTGTCAGAAATAATCTTGTCCGGGGTACCATGTAAGCGGAATATTTCCCTGGCAAACACTGCCGCCATCTCGGCTGCAGTAGGAAGACCCGCCAAAGGAGTGAAATGTGCCATCTTGGTGAAGCAATCGACCGTTACCATGATGCATGAACAACCTTCTGAAGGTGGCAGATCCACGATGAAATCTGTAGAAATAACGCACCAGGGTCTCTTCGGAAGGTCCTGTTGTTGGAGAAGCCCTATTGCCTTTTGAGTGCTGTACTTTGATCGACAACATACAGGGCATGACTCGACGTAGGTTGTAACTTCTTTGGCCATCCCAGGCCACCAGAACCTGCGAAGAAGCAACTCCAAGGTGTTCTTTACACCTCTGTGTCCCGCTGTTGGATCATCATGGCACCATTTTAATGCCGACTGACGGGAGATGCTGTCTGGTAGAAATAGTCGTTGTTGTTGAAAACATAAACCACCTTGCATGGATAGATCCTTCGGAAGAGGGTTAGTGGACCGTGTGACCTCACGGACTCTGTCCAGAAACGAATCCACAGAACAGATCACTTTAACGTCTGGTAGCATGAGGCTGGGAAATTCCTTCAGAACCCTGTCTGGTACTGGTCTTCTGGAAAGGGCATCAGCAAGTATGTTCTTGGAACCTGGTAAGTAAGTCAGTACGAAATCATATTGGGAGAAAAAATGTGCCCAGCGAGCTTGACGCGAGTTGACGCATTCCATCTTCTGCAGGATCTTAAGATTTTTATGATCTGTTCTGATCTCAAAAGGATGAGTAGCTCCCTGTAGGAGATGTCGCCATTCTTCGCATGCGGATTTCATGGCCAGAAGTTCTTTTTCAATCACCGAATAATGTGTTTGACTGTCGTTCAGTGTTTTGGACATGTAGGCAACGGGATGTTCTAGCTCCCCATGTTCCTGTAGGAGAGCTGCTCCAATTGCTGCAGAAGAGGCGTCAGTCTCCACAATGAATCTTAGATTCTGATCTGGTTGATGAAGTACCGGGGCAGAGCAGAATTCCTTCTTGAGAAGTTGGAAAGCCCGGTTTGCCTCAGAAGACCAGGAGAAGGGCATGGATGACTTCTTTAACAACCTTGTAATGGGAAGAACTCGATCCGAGAATCCTTGGATGAATTTGCGATAAAAATTGGCTAGACCTAAAAACCTTTGGACGTCTTTGATGGTATGGGGTGTTGGCCATTGCAAGATGGCGTCGGTCTTAGCGGAATCCATGCGAATACCTTCTGAAGACAGGATAAAGCCAAGATAGTTGACCTCGGAGACTTGAAAAATGCACTTGTCAGCATTGGCCTTGAGTAGATTGTCTTGCAATCTTTGAAGGACTTGGTGGAGATGTTTAGCATGAAGTCGAGCGTCTTTAGAATACACCAAAATGTCGTCGAGGTAGACGACAGCAGAATGGAAAAGTAGATCGGAGAAAATGCGATCCATGAATCTCTGAAATACAGATGGAGCATTGACAAGACCAAACGGCATAACACAATATTCATAGTGACCGAAGGGAGTGCGAAAAGCCGTCTTCCATTCGTCACCGGATCGTATCCTCAAAAGGTGGTAGGCTCTTCTTAAATCGATCTTAGAGAAGATCTTCGCCCCTTGAACAGCTTCTAGGATGTCTCCGATAAGTGGCATGGGATACCTATCTCTGAGAGTAACTTGGTTAAGACCCCTATAGTCAATGCAAGGGCGAAGTTCATCGGAACCTTTCTTTGGAACAAAGAAAAGCGAAGCCCCAGCAGGAGAAAACGAAGGTCGGATCAGGCCATGATGTGTATTTGCATCCAGGTATTCTTTAAGTGCTTTCTTTTCCTTAAGAGAAAGAGAAAACATCCTTCCAAAAGGTACAACAGCATTGGGCTGGAGAACGATCTGACAGTCCTCTGGTCTATGAGGTGGTAACTCTTGAGGACCATCGTCCGTAAATACCTCCTGGTAGCGGAGATATTCTCTGGGAATACTGTTTACCTTAAGTGCCTCTGAACTAGAGTCTAATTCCGGACAAACATGAACCGTAGTATGTTGGGTCTGTGAGGAACATGAATTACGACAAAAGGCTGATGTAAAGGACAGTTGATTCTTTGTCCAATCTATGGTCGGGTTATGCTTCCGAAGCCACGAGACTCCCAGGATCAATGGGAAATGTGCAGCACGGATGAGGTCAAATTGAATGGTCTCGTTGTGATGTAGGATTTTCATCTGCATAGGAGGTGTAGTATGAGTGATAAGGCCCGAGCTGAGTGGTCTGCCGTCTACGCCCTCCACCTTTTGATCCTCGTCCTTTTGCAAACGGTGAATGCCAACCTTTTCCGCCCAAACCAGATCCATAAAGCAACCGGCAGCACCACAGTCCAGCAGTGCCAAAACCTCATAGGACTGCTGAGAGAGGCTTAACTCCACTCCAACTACCATCAGACGGTTGTCTTCTACTGTGGATGGCGTGGGTGTGACCGATAAAGAGACGAAGGGACCAGGTAATCCCCCTCGGTAACTTGTCCCAACTAGTTCCGAGGATTGGCGTTTCCCGAACGTCTGGGAGGTACGTTAGGACAGTCTCTAAGTATATGTTGATTGGATCCACAATACATACACAGGTTGTTATCTCTGCGTCTTCTTCTTTCTTCCGGGGTGAGTGGCCCTCGGGTAGTTCCAATCTGCATTGGTTCCTCTTTTGACATACAGGTGGAAGAAGGGGGGGGTAATCCAGGATCAAGTGTAGCAGGAAATCCACGTTGTTTACGACGTTCGGACCGTCGTTCAGAGATGCGGTAGTCCAGTTGAATAACAGTAGACCACAGATCGGTTAAAGTAGCTGGTCGGTTAACCCTTGCTAATTCATCTTTGAGTTCCTCCCTTAATCCTCTCCGAAAGATGGTGTACTGAGCGTTCTCTTGCCAGCCTGCGTCAGCCGCCACCCGTTTAAAACGGGAGATGTATGTCAGCAGATCCGTACTTCCTTGTCGGATATCCAGTAGCTGTTCGCTGGCGACTGCCGCAGACTCTTGCCTTTCAAAAGCCGTTTTGAATTGGGCGGTGAAACCGGCATAATCTTGGAGTAAAGGGCTGGCACCGGTCACCAGAGGGGTAGCCCAAGAAAGGGCGTTACCCGTAAGGTTAGAAATTAGAAAACCTATACGGGCTGAGTCTGAGGCATAAGCTTGTGGTCTGAAAGTGAAATAGATTATGCATGCCTCCATGAACTCTTTGAAACTAGCCGGAGAGCCATCGTATTTACCGCAGGCTAAGGGCATGGGAGGCAAATCACTCCGGGACTGTTCGAAGTGATCGACACGCTGCCTCAAAGCAGTGTTTTCGGCTTTCACAGCCTGTAATTCTAACGTCACATTCTGCATTGCAGCGAGCAATTCTTGGACCTGTTCCGGGATAGACATAGTGTTCTCTTCTTGGCGTTGCAAACTGTCACACGTGCTGGGATATAACGGAGATTCCTCCAAATCAGATAAGTCTATGTCCTCCTCCCCTTTCTCCTCACCTGTTTCTTCCAGAAGATTCCCTCGTCTGTAGGACTTGCCTCTTGGTCTTTTCTTCTTTGTGAAGAGATAAGGTCGTCCGCGGGAAGAAGCCACCCTGATTCCCTGATAAACAGGAAAACAGCCGGCCCCGTCCCGAAGATGCCAGGAAGAGAGGAAAAAAGCAGCCGCTTAAAAAAAACCTCTCGCCGGATGTTGTTGATAACAAATGCGTGCTGGAGGAGTTGACTGGAGAGTCCGGAGTGCAGGTGAAAGGCAGGAAAGTCTTTCCGAAGCTGTAAAGCTGTAGTCTTTGGAGTTGTAGCATGAGAAGCCCGGGGAACCCGGGATGGAGGAAAACACGCCACTGCCAGATACCGGAACGAGATCCGGAAAACAGGAAGGAATAGAGGAGCCCCGAAAGGCACGGGAAATCAATAGAATGGAGTAAACAGGCAAAAAAGGAAGGGAAGAAGCAGAAGAAAGAATCTCTGCTATAGTTACTGAGTCAACTAGGTAATAGAGGAAGTACTGGAAACACAGTAGCACGGCAACAAAGCGAAAGAAACAAGTTGCAACACACAGAGCCCAGAGAGGGGCGTGGTTAAATACGGAAACAAGAAAAAAGGCTAGACCGATAAACCAGGAAGCGGAAGGAAAAGTAACACAGAAGAAAAAGACTAGACCGCCAAACCAGGAAGTGAAAAAAGAAAAAACACACGGAACAACTAATGGCGCCGCCAACGCCAAGCCTTCCATAACCGCCAGCGGCCACCAAAGGACGGCGGCATGACATAGTTACACACAAATGAGAAGTTCTTAAGAGTATTCCTGCCCATAATAAAAGAGTTCAGTTCCATTCCAAGCACTTCTGCTCATAATGAAAATGTCCTGTTTAAGTTCTTCCATGAGCCTGGTGCCAAAGGCACCAGGACTGCGTCCAACCAGGCCCCCCATGTATAAATGTCCCAAAGGGACGTGTGTGAACCATGATGCCCCCTGCTCCCTCCACTTGATGGTGCTGCTCCTGTGATCCTGGGCAAGGGGCCATGACAGCACTCCCCCTCAAGGCCCCTCTCAAGGTTGATCCTCCTCCTGGCCCTGGTTTTGTGGGGTTATTACGATGGAATTGTATAACCAAACGAGGGGCATGAACATATTCGCTGGGTTCCCAATTTCGGTCTTGAGGTCCATATCCTTTCCAGTCTATTAGGTAGTACAGTTTGGATTGAACCACCTTGGAGTCCAAGATAGATTTAACTTCATATTTGGGTTCCCCTTTTAGTAATTTGGGCTCTGGCAGAGAATCAATCGGTGTATTTGGTTTCATGGGTTTGAGGAGAGAGACATGAAATGCCGGGTGAATTTTTGTGTGCGATGGTAACTCCAACTTCATGGCGGCAGGGTTGATTATCGCCTTGATAGTATAGGGGCCCAGATATCTGGGGCAAAAGGCTAGTGGTCCTTTCAAAGGTATGTGTCTAGACGCTAACCAGACGTTATCCCCAGTCTGGTAGTTGGGAGCTTCTTTTCGGTGTCGGTCAGAAAACAGTTTTTGTCTTTCTTTGGCCTTGTTCAAGTGCTTTGTTGCTTCCTCAAGAACTTGAGTGATGGATTTATGCAAGGGTTTTATTGCTGGCATTTCCAAAGTATCGGGGGGATCAAACACTGATGTCAGTTGGTGTCTTCCGTGTAGAGTATAGAATGGAGTTTGTTCAGTGCTTGTATGAACCGAATTGTTGTAGACATACTCGGCTACCCAAAGTATGTCTTTTCAGGAGTTTTTGTAGTGCTGAAGCATACATCTTAAATATTTTTCTGGTTCGCTTGGTTTGTCCATCGGTCTGAGGGTGGTGGCTAGTGGACAACCAGAGGTCGATTATGGCAATCGCACAACACATTCTCCAAAAGGCGGAAACAAATTGAGTTCCACGATCCAATATCAAGATTGATGGAAATCCATGTAACCGGACAATCTGTTCCAAGAACACAGCGGCGAGAGTTGATGCAGTTGGAAGTCCTTTCAGGGGGATGAAATGGGCCATTTTGGAGAATAGATCCACAATGACAAAGATGATGATGTAACCATTGCAGGGAGGAAGATCTGTGATAAAATCCATCGATAACATATGCCAAGGTGCTGGTAGAATCATTAAAGGATGTAGTAACCTAGCAGGGTTTTGCTTCTGAGATTTGTGCTGTGCACAGACACCAGAGGTTGTAACAAATCGGGCAATTTCTTTTCTCCAAGTGGGCCACCAATAGTTTTCTTTTACCTTAGCCTGTGTCATGGCTATTCCAGGATGTCCTTCTACCAATGAATCATGGTAGTTTGTGATGATTTGAGTATGCAGTTTCTTGTCCTGGATATATAACTGTACTTGGAAATATGGTAGATTATTTTCAGTGGTGTACCAGTCTCCCTTTAAAAGCCATTCCTGTTGTTTTACCTGATCCATCTGGGACAGTAAACTAGTTTTTAAGTCATCAAAACATATGGTAGAAGTGATCGTGTTTTGAATTCTTTCTTCAGGAATGATGGCTACGGGATCGGATGCTGTAAAGGCCTCTTTTTCCTCAATCATGCATGATATTGGGTCTGCTTTTCCACTCCGCACTGCAGGTCTATAGGTAATAATGAAGTCGTATTCCTCGAAAAAGAGTGGCCAACAAAGCTGGCATGAGGATTGCCCTTTGGCGGTCTTTAAATATTGTAAGTTAAGATGATCTTTGATAACGACGACCGTGTGTCGTGCCCCAAGAAGATAGTGTCTCCATGCCTTAAATGTAGCCTTGATTGCCAGTAGTTCCATATCCGTGATTGCGTAGTTCAGCTTGGGGACAGAGAAGTTGCAGGACCAGAATGCAACGGGATTTAACTGTCCATTTTCCGGGTCTCTTTGGGATAACACTGCTCCCATGGCTATGTTTGAAGCATCTGTTTCCACTACGTATGGTAGTTCTGGACGGGGATGTCGAAGAACTGGTGCTGTGGTAATTGCTAGTTTTAGTTTCTGGAAGGCTTCTTCAGCTTCTGTGGATCAATGGAATTTCGTGTTCTTCCTCAGCAAAGAAGTGATTGGGTGAACAATTTGCGAGAAACCAGGAATGAATCGACGGTAGAAATTAGCGAAGCAGAGCACACTTTGTATCCTTTCGTGGAGGTTGCTGAGGGCCACTGGAGGATTGCGTCAACCAAACTTCTGTGTGTCCATATGGCCTCCCTGCAGTGTGAGCATGAAACCAAGAAATTAGACTTCAGTCACATGAAAGAAACATTTTTCCAGCTTGGCATATAATTGGTGTTGTCAAAGTTTTTCCAAAACTGCTCAGACATGACTGACATGTTCTTTCTTGGAATTGGAGTAGATGAGAATTTCATCTCTGTAGACAAGTACGCAAATGTCCAATAACTCACGGAGTACATCATTCATAAAGAATTAAAAATGCTGCAGGGGCGTTACATAACAAAAAAGGCATGACTTGGTATTCAAAAAGTAGGGGAAAAAAGGCATGTATTGCTACCTGCCAACCCTCAGTGCACTCAGTCTGTCAAAGTCAAAGTCAATGGCTATACCCAGGCTTAATGATAGTGTCACCAAATATTAGTGTGTGTGAGCGTTAAACACTTAATTAGTTTAAAATGTTTGCAGTTTCCCAGATCAACACTGTCAATGAGACCTATTTCATGACACAAACTATTATGAAAGTAAAAAGTATTGAAAAAGGCCATACTTTGTGCAAAAGGGTGTCTTCCATTTGTCTCCTTTTTTCACTCTCACAAGGTGGTAGACCCCTCTCAAATCCAACTTGGTGTAAATCTGGGCGTGTTTCACTTGATACAGGAGTTTGTGTATAAGTGGCAAAGGGTATCGGTTTTTCACAGTAATCTGGTTGATTGCTCTGTAATCAATACAGGTCCTCAAATCCCCTTCCTTCTTAGGCACGAAGAAGAGGGGCGAGGAGGCAGGAGACTTGGATGGGTGGATACAACCATTTGCCAGATACTAATCCAGGTAAGTTATAAGATGTTGGTTTTCTTGCTCCGTTAAGGTGTAAATCCGGCTGCAGGGATTCGGGCTCTGGGCACGAGGTCTATTTGGCAATCGTAGGGTCTATGCAGCGGCAAAATGTTAGCTTGTTATTTTTGGAAGATATCCTGGCAACAGTGATATTCAGGTGGTAAGCTGCCAGTGAGGCCCAGCATGATACTTTTCTTGGGTTTTTGCTTGATGATGTCTTTGTTGTAGCAGGTGTCGGTGCAATCTTGAGAAAAGGTCAGAACTCATTTTCGCCAGTTAATTTTAGGATTATGGGCCTCTAGCACTGATGAGATCAAAGGTGATGTCTTCTTGGTGCCCATCCTGCAACAGAAGCTTGACTTTTTCTGCATCGTGTCACCGGGCCGGATCATAACTGCCTGCAGTGACATTTTCCGATTTCTGCTTTTGTTGAAGAGGCAGGCTTATTCGTATTGCCAGATCTTGGTCAATGTAGTTTCCTACTGCCCCACTGTCAGTGTATGCCTCCAAGGAATGTATCTTTGATGGCTGCTTGTGATTTACCACTAGTACAGGAAGGACTAGATGTCAGGTCTGTACGCATCCCTTTTTCTCGCTCGACAAGTGGACCCCTACGCTTGCTGGGCATTGGAGTTTCCCGAGTCCGGTGCTTCTTTTTCTTCTTCATTATTTTTATCTGTTGCTCCAACCATTTTCTTGGGTGGTTTCACTGGGCAATCACAGAGGAAATGGCCTGCTTTCTCGCAATATAGAGTTGTTGTTGTCTTCTTTTTTCTCTTTCTGCCTTGGTCAACAGGCTCCGTAACCCACCGATTTGCATTGGTTCCGAGTGTTCATGTGGTTTGGTGTGGGTTTGGCGGGGTCGCACAAAAACTGTCCTACCTTCTGTTCTGGCCCAATCCATTTTCCTATTCTGTAACCTATGATCGAGTTGCACTGTGAGGTCTACTTAGTCTCCACATTCCTCAGGTGGGTTCACAACTTGTTCTACACAACCTCAAGTTCCCCACGTAGCCCATGATAGAAGAGTGTAGTCCTTTTCTCTTCTGGCCAGTTGGCTTGGGCTATGAGACCATTGAAAGCTGCAATGTAGGTTAATAGATCTTGATTTCCCTGTCTGAGTGACAGTAGCTCATTGTCCAGGGCTTGTCCCTGAGCATGTCGGGCAAACAATTTCTCCATCTCCTGTTGGAAACACCCAAAGTTCCGAAGCAAAGAATCATCTTGGGTTACTAATGGTATTGACCAGTCCACTGCATTACCCCCTAGATATGAGAGTGCAAATGTCACTTTGGCTTGATCATTAGGAAAGGCTCCCGGTCTGCACAAGTAATGTAGGCGACATTGGTTCATGAATATGGCAAATTAGTTTGGGTCGCCATAGAACCGTTCAGCCGGAGCTAAGGGCACTGCCTTTGGAAGGAATACCTGAACCGGTGCAGATTGTTGTGGTGGTTGTGGCGGAGCAGCATGGCTTATCCCAGGGAAGCGAACTTGTCCTGCTTGTGCCTGTAGTCGCTTTCTTGCTATATCGTCGGTTCTTTCCCGAGTTATGATAAGATCCCGCCTTAATGCACTAGTCTCTTGTCGTGAGGCATGTACTTGAGCCTGTAATTCCCCTAGTAGTTGAGCCAACAGATCTGTCTCAGAAGTTTCCATAACGCCCAGGCAGAGAGTTCTTGAGGCTTTGTGTTCTGTTACATTCACCTGGTCTCTGCCGAGGCTTTGGGGCACGGTTGTAGCCCTCCCTGGAGTTAGATCACACCCCTCTGGTTTCATCCCCTGCGGATCAGCTCTATGCAGCGACAATCATTGGCACTGCTCCTGGTAAATGTGAATGTCCTGTTACTTCTGGCAGGGGCGCTTGTTGATGGAATTCAGTTCCTTCACTGATTCCTGAGTAATAGTCCAGTCCAGCTGTGACTAAGCTCCTCCTTTTGCTTTCTCTCAATGTCTCTTGTCTTTTCCCCTCTCTCTGCTTTCTCCCAATGTCTCTTGTCTTTTCCCCTCTTTCTGCTTTCTCTCAATGTCTTGATGTTATTGCTTTCAATGTTGTTTTTCACTGAATAATGTTCCTCTCTGTTTTCTCCCAACTAGATGGATATGTGACCTAACAATAGCTGTGGGGGTGCAGAACGCGACTGAGTGGTAGATGGATGTGACCGCGATGTCTGACAGCAGGTGAGTGATGGTTTTAGGGAAGGTGCAAGGTATAATGGCAGCATGCCCTTAACGTAATGTCTGTTAAGTGTCTAACCTTGTCTTTTGCCTTTCTTTTGCAGGTGCTGCGAGTTCGGATGGAGTGCTTTGTGTCTCGGTGCCCAGATGATGCTCTCTGCATTCTGAGATGTTGGTAGGTGAGTTGCGATGCCAAGAAGAAGAAGATGTCTGCACTCCGAGATGTTTGCAGGTGAGCTGCGGTGCAAGGTAAGAAGATGTTTGCACTCCTAGATGTTTGCAGGTGAACCGCAGTGCCAAGAAGAAACATACAGGTGAGGGCAGGATCCTCTGGATGGTAAGTACGGATGTAGATGGCAGGATATCTCCAGGTAAGATGAATCCCAGGCGACTGTGAGCATTACACTGCATGGAGGTGCAGAATAATGCGAAGCGTGTGGCTTGGGGTTGGGCTGGCTTTTATTGCTGAGCTCTTAATGCCACGCCCCTTAGCTCAGTCCTGCTTGCCACACACTGCCACTCCTAGAAGTTGCACGTGCAGATGTAGATGGAGGCCACACCCAGACTAGTTACACACAAATGAGAAGTTCTTAAGACTATTCCTGCCCATAATAAACGAGTTCCGTTCCATTCCAAGCACTTCTGCCCATAATGAAAATGTCCTGTTTAAATTCTTCCATGACCCCGAGTAGATTCACGGATTATCAAGTATAATCCTGTAGGCTTTCTTCTTTTTTGAGTCCGAATGAATGAGCATCATTTGGCAACAAATGTAACCATTGGGTTGGATTGTCTGGTATGTTGTATATGGATTTCTTATGAAGGATCAAATAACAACTCAATTGTACCAAACACATTTGTGCATGATAAAGGACCTCATGCTATCCATTTAAATGTTTTTCTGGTTTTGTTCACTTGAGCATGTTGAGATTATGTTGAAGTACAAACCTGGGATCATTAGCCCTTCTTTATTTCAAAAAGAACCTTAATTTTCTTTGTTTATATATTTGTTGATTTGTGCAAATAAATTGTGATACAGATTTTTTTGTAGATTATTGTGTTGTCATGTTTTTTTAGGTAGCACACTGTATACACTGGTGCACTATTTCTGTTAAAAAGATAAAGTGGAAGATAGTTCAAGCAATTGGACGGATTAATGTTCAGCAAATATTGTCGACTAACATCCATGGTCTAGTAATTAAAACTAGCATCTACATCACTTTCCTATTTAGGAGAGTGCTTGGAGGGATTTGCTCTTACAGAGAGATAGGATGCAGTTAATAGTTTTGACTGACATACCCTGAATCCTTTTCCTGTTGGGACATCTACTTTTGCTTATCTGTAAGTTCTTCCATGAGCCTGGCGCGAAAGGCGCTAGGACTGCCTCCAACCAGGCCCCTCATGTATAAACATCCAAAAGGGACGTGTGTGAACCATGATGCCCCTGCTCCCTCCACTTGTGTGGTGCCGCTCCTGTGATCCTGGGCAAGTGGCCATGACAAATACAGACTCTCCATCCGTGCAAAGAAAAAAGCCCACATTCAGGCACAGGTCTCCGGTGCAGCCAATAACTCGGCTCAACATTTCAAAATCTGCAGGGTACTAGCTAACCCCTCTGCAGTCTCCTCCTCTCCTTCACAGGCCCTCTGCAATGCATTGGCCTCACACGTTGCCACCAAAACTCAGGACATTCTGACCTCCCTTTCTACACTCCCCCACATTCCACCCCACACTCCCCCTCCACACCCCTCCCCCATACCCCTCCTTCCTCCTTTCCTTCTTTCTGACCTGTCACTCCCGAGAAAAGATTTGTCCGCTCCATGAAGGTCTCTTTTAAACAGATCTCCCCTTGCTCATCCAGGACCATCAAGGATAACATTGCCTCTTTTGGCTCTGCTCTCGCTGAGTTCTGCAATCACTCTTTTACCACTCCCCTAAAGCACTCCCTTATGCGGCCACTCATGAAAAAACCTTCCTCTGACCCTACCTGCCCTGCCAGCTATCCCCCTACTTCCATCACCCCCTTCCTTGGGAACTGGCTTTGCATCAACTTAACTCTCACACTGAACTTGTTGGTGGCCTACATGACCATCAATCATGGATTCCGAGTATCCAGGGGCACGGGAACTGCACTTCTGAATACCTGTGAAGAACTGCTCAGCTCTCTTGAAACAAACTCCCCAGCTGTCCTTATCCTTCTTTATCTCATCTCTGCATTTGACACAGTTAACCATTCCACCCTCATACAAAGGCTCCATGATATACTTGGTATCTCAGAGCAGGCAATGGACTGGCTGTCCTCTTTCCTCACTAACCGCTCTTCCGAAGTCATCCTGGGCCCATTCTCCTCTAGCACTTCTATCTCCACCTGTGGTGTCCCCCGGGGTTCTATCATCTCCCCCTGGCTTTTTAACATCTGGATTGCTCTCCTTGCATGCCTCATATCCTCCTACTCCTCCAACTTCCATTGTTATGCAGATGACACACAGCTCTTCTTTAGACTCCCTGCTGACCCTCTTGTACCCTCCATCATCCCTGACTGCCTTTCTGCCATCCAGTCCTGCTGCGCCTCCAATGATCTCTGCCTCAACGCCTGTAAAACTGAGATCCTTCCCTTTGGGACCCATGCTGCATCTTTCTTCCCTTCACTCTGGCCTTCCTCCTTGGGTTCTCCTACTGCTCCTTCAACTGAAGCCAGAAACCTTTGAATCATCTTCGACTCCTCTCTCTCCTTCCTCCCTCACACTCGGGATATTGGCATGAAGTCCAACTACCAGCTCTTCCTTCTCAAAGGAATTCTACCTTTTCTCACTTTCCTGCAGAGACTCAATGTGATTCAAGCCCTAGTTCTCTCTAGACTTGACTAATGTAAAAGCCTTCTCATGAATCTTCCTTCCTCCACTCTGCAACCCCTTCAGCTTATCCAGAATAGAGCAGCAAGACTTATCCTTGGCCGTAAGCACATGGACTGCATCCCTCCCCCTCTAAAAAGTCTTCAATGTCTCCCGGCTGCTGCACGGATTAAATTCAAATGCCTCTACATTATCCACAATGCTGTCTGGGCCCGGGGACCACTCTATCTTCAACTCTATCTCACTACACACTCTTCTACTAGACCTCTTCACTCCTCTGGTACCAACTCTTTGTGTGTAAAGTGTTTTGCTAAAAAGAGGGCAGGGGTTTGCTCACTTTCCTCTGCAGGCTCCCTCCTTTGGAATAGCCTTCTCCTCCTCCTCCGCCTTAAGCAGGACCTTCTCAAATTCCGGAAGCTCCTTAAGACTATCCTCCTTTCCTCCTCCTTCCCACCTTCTCCCCTCTGCTAGTCCCACAGTTGCTGAATCAGTGTCCTTGGCCCTTATACATCTCTGGGGCCTTGACATCCCTCACTGTTTACTCCCAGCTCATGTCTATCCACAGCAAGTTGCATCTGCACACCCTCTGCTCTGGAGACTCGCACTTACACCTCCCACGGGTCTCGCTGTGTAGCACTCAACATTTCTAGCACTTCCACCATGGCTCTCCCACAAGCTCTGACTCCCCAGCACTTACCCCCTTTCCTCTCTTCCTTTCTGCACTTGTATGTTCTGAATACTCATAAGGCATAGTAGGTTTGTGCCTCTTACTGTTACACTCATCTTTTAATATTGTGTTGTAATGTACCCCCCGCCCCTTCTGCCCTGTGGGCACTTTGAAACAGTATATTCTTATTCTATAAGCGCCTAACAAGCAAACAATACATAAATACATAAATGATAGCAGACAAAATAGCAGTGGATTAGTCTATGCAACATTGTATGTTAGGTTGTCCCTCAAAACCACTGATTGGTTGGCATGCTATCCCAACCTTGGACTTTGGGCTCTTTAGCAGCACGTACATGAAATGAAACGTAGGTATTTAAATCCTGTCAGACTACTCCCCATTTTCTCAATTAGCCAATCATCTCTCTTTGTCTTCAACTTCTGAGGCATATGTGAAGAGACCATACATTATTTTTCAATCTCAGCCTCTTATGTACTGCTATTTGATTCAATTATTAACTCTTGGCTTCTAGAGACTTGCTCACTCTACTTTGCGTCTTCATGCACTTTTAATTGTCAAATACTTTGGCCATTGCAGACGTTTCCTTCTTTAATCTACGAAAAATGTGCCCTGAGTTCATAGCTTACCTTGGTTATCTCCCCTTGTGCCTTGCAATTATTCCTTAACATAGCATCCTTGATCCTTGGCCGACATCGCCTTGCTGTTGTTCTGCACACAAAGTTGTTCTCCTGCGTCTCCTGATTCTGCAACCTTGGTCTGTTTCCGAGGTAGCTTGGTTGAATTCAATGTCAGCCAGTGTCCATTTTCCTATCATGGCCATCCTTGCCACATTATATATTTGTCTATAGCAGGCCTGCATATGTTTCCTTTCTACCTTGTGTTACTGTCTATTTACAGTTATTGACTAGCAAGTTACTCATCATCTTTGTATTCACCATTACTTTAGCTTTAGGTACATGTTTCTCTTTCTTCATTTACATCGTCACTCTTAAGTATTTTCATATTGTTTCAGTTTAGGTTCATATATCCTCTTTATGACATCACTCTGCCTTCATCAGAGTTCTCCTTAATGTTGCATAAAATCCATAGATGCATACTGACATCCTTCCATGCAGCATCCTTCCACATCTACTGCTCTTCTTCCGTGGTTTCAGTATTAAAGGGGGATGGGGCGGGAGCTAGGGTAAATGCATCCACCTTCTCCTCTACAATAATTCTTCCATTTGTGGTGCTTTGCTTAATTCTACAGGGCGCTTTATGTGATTCATGATGTGAAATATCTATGGCAGATCTGAAGACATATCTTTCTGATATTACACTCCGAACCCTGTAGACAGAATCTGCAGCAACCTTGAATGCTCTGTTCACACTGGAGGAGCTAGTAACCTTGATTTCATACCTCCCATCTGGAAAGTTTCCAGGTTCAGATGGCTTAGTTGAACTATTTAAAGAGTATAAACATGTCCTAGCACTGCTGCTTCTGCAGGTGCAGGACAAGTCCATAGACATGGGATACCTCCACACTTACCTACTGTGAAAATGGGGTCTTATCATCCCCTATCTCCAATTAACACTAAAAGCAAAAATCTATGCAAAACTCTGGTCGACCCAACTGACGCCCTTTATGCTGCATCTGGTACACCCGGACCAGGCTGGCTTTTTCCCCCCAGGTTCACTGCTTTCAACCTGAGGCACTTATTTTGTATCCTTTCCTAAATTAATTTTCAGCGCAAACACAGTAGCAGCCAACATTGTTGCAGAGAAGACATTTGACTTGGTTTCCTGGGATTTTTTATTTTTAGTGTTGGATGTGCTTCGGTTTGACTCTTTTTTTATTAATTGTCCCAAATTACGTTACACTTACCTACTTTCCAGCATATGAGCAAATGCTGTACTCTATTCCGGTTACCAGACATTTGGTTGAAAAAAATTGGTCGACCAGACAAATGGTCGAACCAATTTGGTCGAAAACCAAATGGTCGAATTTTTATTTTTTTATTTTCACCCCTTTTTTTTATTTTTTGGGGGGGTCCCCCCCAACCCCCTTTTTTTCTATAAAAAACCCTTTTTTTAAAAAACGAAAACCCGAAAAATAAATATATAAATAAAATAAAAAAATTCGACCATTTGGTTTTCGACCAAATTGCATCGACCAAATGTCCTTCGACCAGTTTTCAGTCGACCAAATGACTTGACACCCTCTATTCCACCATCACACTAGGGAAAGGCACTAGACAGGTTATCCCCCAGCTCCTCTTTGCCCTATGCATCAAAACTTTGGCAGAAATTATCCGAGTACGGCATGGACATGGTAGGCTTTGTATTTCAGGGGCTTCCAGACATAATAGTCCTATCTGCTGGCAATGCGCTATTGTTCATCTGCAACCTTGAATTGAATCTTCGTCCACACCTTGAGGAGATACAATCCTGCTCTGAATATTCTGTATACTGTATAAATTGGTATAAATCGGACCTTTTTGCCACTGACAAACAACTCAAACCCTCCATGGGATCTGATGGGCTTTGTATGGGCCCCAACGACTACCACTTACCTTGGGATTTGGGTCTCAATATCCACCAGCCCTGTTTGCTGATAACCTGAAGACATACTTATCAGCTCTTGGTTTCAGATTGGATTTCTGGTTGAGGCTTTCCATATCGCTATATGGCCGCCTTTCTCTCCAGAAGATGAGTGTCCTCCCGAAACACCTTCATTATTTTACCAACATACCAATATGGCCAAGTAAAGTGTTTTTATCAGATTCCCTCGCTGGCCTCTGGCTTCTTCTGGGGAAAATGCACTTGTAGACTGGCATGGACTGACATCTCTCCTCTGATTTCGACATGGTAAACCATACCATCCTGTTCAATCATCTCTGTGCCAACCTGTGTATCACAAATCAGGCTCTGGCCTGGCTGACCTCTTTCCTTTCTGAAAGTCCCTCCCAGGTAACACTTGGGTCCTTCCTATCCTCTATCTCCCTCTCTACCTGTGGTGTTCCCCAGGGGTCTAATCTCTCGCCCTGACTCTTCAACCAATACTTGGCAACTCTCACCTACTGCATTTCCCTTTTCTGCTCAAACTTCCAGTGCTGTGCTGATGACAACCAACTCATTTTCAGGCTACCATCAGGCACCGCCTCTCCTTCCCTCATCTCCAACTGCCTAATCACCATTCAAAATTGGTGTTCCGCCAACGATCTTTGTACAACTGCCAACAAGACTGAGATACTCCTAATTGGTACACCTCCACCATCCTTTCTCCTCACTCTCTGGTCGGCCTCCCTTGGCCCTCCTCCTTCCCCTACCTGCAAGGCTAAGAATCTCAGGGTCATCTTTGACTCCACACGTTCCTTCTCTGCACACATCTCTGACGTCTCTAGCAAGTCAAACTTTCTACTGGACCTCCTTAGAGGTACTCTGCCTTTCCTCTCCTTCCCTCAGAAGCTCACTGTCTCCCAAGCTCTGGTTCTCCCTAGGTTGGACTTCTGTAACAGCCTCTTTCTAAATCTACCTGCCTCCACTCTCCCCCCTTTACAACTAATCCAGAACAGAACTGCAAGATTTGTCCTTGGCCTCAAGCCCTGGGATCGTATTTCTCCAGCTTTGAAATCCCTTCATTGGTTCCCAGTGGATGCAAGGATTACATTTAAAACCCTCTGCATTGTCCACAAGGCTATCTGGGGCCTGTGTCCAAAATACCTCCAACTATTCCTCCATAAATACCTTCCCTCTTGAGCCCTTCGCTCCTATACTTCGAACTCCCTCAGGGTCGGTTGTTTTTCAAAAAACGAGCTGGGGCAGATCTCTGTCTTCGGCTGGGGCCTCCCTTTGGAATAGCCTCCCGACCACCTTGAAACTTGAGGAGAAACATCTCCAGCTCTGGAAACACCTCAAGACCTTCCTCTTCACTTCTGCCTTTACCCCTCTTCTCCTCTGTTGATCTGCTTCTCTCCCATGGCACTGTGCACCTGGCCACCTCTGACCGTCAGGCCCAGGTACCTGCTCACCCTGCCTTCCTCCTGCACTGCCTCCTGGCCACCCTGGCACTGGGATCTGTATCTGTACCCATACAGTTGTGGGATGTATTTACCCATGCATCCGAGCCCTACCTCAAAACTGTGCAGTACTGACATGAAAACATCATGATGGCCAGAGCTTCCCAGAAAATGCACAGGGAAATGCATGAAGAATAGGCTGCCACTCATTTTTGCCGATGTTATGGGCACAGAAGGACACTGCCTAAAACCACCATTGGACTACCCACACAGTAGTCTGAAACCATTGGGAATGGCAATGCTGATTGCCAAAAGCAAACCCATAACTGTGGGGAATTCATTTCTTAAATCCCAAAAATGGGTGCATTACCAGTACTCACCACTATCCAAAAGCCGGCATTTTAAAACAACACCAGATTTTACTTTTTTGTAGAAAACTGAATAAATGAACCCAAAACATGCCAAAGAAAGACTTACTGAGAGGTGGATCCAATGTAAAGTTATATTCTGAAGTGACTTGAAGGTTTATAACAAGACTGGCTGAGCTGTGGATTTCAGCAGTTTAAGTAAATGTGGACTGAAAGACACTAAAAAATCTAAATGTTTAAAAGAAATGAGTGACCTATTTCTGAGTGTCACATAGGTTGCAATTGTTTAAATGTCATAGTTTTAAACTTAGAATCAGCATTCTAGCTGCATATGTAAACATTGTCTTGACTTAAACTGGGTAACAAAAAGTGACATTTTATCTGAAACCTGGCTTAAGGAACTGAATTCTGCCTGGCAACTACCCCCATCAGGAGTGAAACTTGAGTCACAGCTGTGTTCCCAGGCCTATCTGCCTTTTGCTGGCCACACTAAGGATATGCCATCTCTCTGATAATTGAATTAAGGGGAGCCCCACAGAATACAGGAGCTCTGAACAAAGCCCTGTCCTGACTCAGGCAAAGGTTTTATTACGGGGGCTGTAAAAGTAGCTTCCTCCTGAAGCAAAGGGGAGGGGCACTGCCTGTGAGAGCAAGCTGGCTTGGCAGAACTGGAAAAACCAGAAATTCAACCTTGTGCTGGGGGAAAACCACACCCCTTTGGGGCCAGAACATAACTCTAAAAAGATGAATAACTCATAGTACGGACTTGTGAAAATTATTTAAATGACACCATAATTCTTGTGATTTTTCTGCCCACATTTTAAGAGGTTTTTAGAACCGGTGGCATGTTCAGGGGTGTTTTAGCGCAAAAGAGGATATTACTCAAAATGTGTGCATGTGAAAAATCTGACACTTCATCAACTAATGTCCATACACCTTGCGCACATGTGTGTAAATTTGGGGTAATGTCCGGTATTGCAAACCAGTTAAAAAGTGCAAAATATTGCCATTTCTGAATGCAAGCTCCCAGGAAGAGCAGAGTTTGAACAGGGGATACCTCCTGTGATATGTGAGGGGTGCATATGATTTTAAAACAATATGTACCTCTGCAAATATGTATTTGGTTCAAATCTAGATTTGTGTGCAAGTTGACAGGAGGAGTGGACTTTCTGCAGGCCGTAAAATGACATCACTCTGACACAGCTTAGCTTCCCCAATCAGGGGAGAAATGAAAGCTTGGCCAATGATAAGTGGAGAGGGGTAGGGTCTAGTGATGCTGCACACACACCCATTTTGAAAACACATAAAAGCAGACAGACAGGACAGATAGGGACCTTCAAATCCATTTGCAGCTGGAAGCTCTGCCAGGAAAATCCATACTTTACCTTCCTCAACCTTCAGAGAGCCAAACTAGAGACTTCAATCTATCCAGAACTAGAGACCCAGACCAGACCACTGTTAGCAGAACCAGAGAGAGCTGACCCAGATCACTGTGAAGTGCAGAGACCAGAGTCCAGTCCAAAACCTGACCAGATCCATGACGAGGCCCATTTAACTCAAGAATATAGTGTGAGTACCTAGAAAACTGTGCAGAACCAATCTCTTAGTTAAAATAATATAATCCAAGCTATTTTAATCTAAGTAGAACTGCCTCCTAACTGTCAACTGTCATTTGTAAAGCTGTCACTTGTCATTTTTCTAGTTGCAAGCTGCACTTGTCTTTTTGAACTTTAAAATTTCAAATCTGAAAAACGACCTTTATTTAATCGCTCATATCTCCGTGACCGTTTGTACTAGAGACTTGCAGTAACTTTCATCTGGAAGCTGAGATCCTAGGCTGTCTTAGGACCCCAAAACGATAGTGATAGTCCTTGTAGTTCCTCTGTAATCGCGCTCGGCGCATTCGCAAATTTTGCCACGATTTGACATTTTGCCGCGATTGGAAAATTTCTCCACTTGCAAAAAGATAGCTGCTTTTGCCTTCCGTTAAAGAAAAATCGTTTGCCTCATAAAAACTATCCCTGAATCATTGCTAGTGTGAGCCTGGAATAATATTAACTAGATACCACTCACCCTGAACCTCTAGAGGGAATTAAAAGCATTTTAACATATTTTCACTCCATTGCCAGCACATCTTAAAGCATTTTGCCTGTGTTTTCAACTTCTGTAGTCTAAGTTGCTGGGTGAACTGAATTACATTTGGATTGCATTTCTGAGAACTGTGTGCCTTCCTTCCATTTCCTTGCATTGCATAAAGGGGGGGGTGAATTGTCTAAGAAAGTGATTACATTGTCTTTTGCTGAAATCTTATCAAGTAATTTCTGTACTGCCTTTCATTTAACATTGCATCCATTTGAACTCTATAAAGCATTCTCTATCACATTATTCTTCTGTCCCTATTTACCAGTGTGCTACCTTATCCATTTCATGTCAACTCCTTAGTGATTATAAAGAAGTGTGCTAGTGCCAGATTCTCCGTTGTTAATCTTTATCATATCAGATTAAGTGTGATATTCAATTATTAATTTATTATAAAGTGTGATATATATATCTATTGTTTAAATTATCAAATAAACCTTTTAACTTGCAAAACAGAACTACTTCTTGGCTCAGTGGGGTCAGGAGGATTCCAAGAGAGGGGTGTTATATAGGGCTAGTCATCCAGAACGCATGAACTGGACATAAAGATATATCAATAAAGGTTTTCATTCAGTATTATAGACTAGGCGTCGACTTAGCTGTAGTGTTGAATTGAATCCTCTTACAAAGTCCCCAACTCTTCTTCTGCACTTATCAGATATACCCTATCTGACTAATCATGCACTTGCCACTTGCTGGTTGCACTAGCTTTTTCACTGCATGTATTTATTTATTTATTTCACTTATTTATTGTTTTTTCTCCTCTGTCCGCACTTTCCACTTATCCCCCTTCCATGCACTTTCCCCCTTTCCCTTTTCCATGCACTTGCATGTTCTTAATGTCAGTGGGCCTAGTAAGATCGCTATTTTTGTTCTTCCCTGTTCCCCGCCCCTTGCTTGGTCGTGCTCTGAAACACTTGTTTATGAGCGCGATATAAATAAAATATCATATATCATATCATATCATGGTGAAACCATATGTTCTGGGGGACTTGGCCGCTCCTGACTTTGAGTTGTACTATTTGGTGGTCCATGCACAATTTGCTGCATACTGGTATGCGTCTCACCCCATCTACCGCAATGTGGACATTGAGGAATTTGGAGTGAAACTACTAAACCTACGCTCAGTAATTTGGAGAAACAACATGATGATGATTGTTCTTTTGACCCGGTGCATGCAACGATCGGGGCTTGGGCCAAATTATTTCATCGACTGGGTTTAGAGGCCCTGTATTGTAGAAATGCACAACTCGGGGGCTTTTCTAATATCCTGCCTTCACAGAACAGGATTGTGCAATGAAAGTGGGATGCAGAGCAAGTACTTACGATGGGAGATATGTTTTCTGATGGGAACTTTGTCTCTAGATCAGAGCTCAGTGCCAAAATAGGGAGCACAATGATTGCACAGCTAGAGTATGATGTATGAGAACAGCCTTTGGAAGGAAATGGCCCTCTTTCCAAGTGGAACCAGAAACTCACGCAGTACTAGACATGATCACACATGCTTTGGTGTGGCATAAAGTGGTATCCGGATAGTACCACAAAGTTCAACAGGCAACTGGGAATATTACACATGTACGTTCTCTGTGGGAGATGGATATTGGACACAGAGTACCTGATGATGTGTGGGCACTGAAGTGGGAGAATGGAAGAACAGGCTCCCGCCCTTCACCTCTCGCGCTTGGCCTAGAGGATCACGGCCTAGACACCCGCCACGAGAGGAGTTTGCCTATCTACCAGATGACCAAATACCCTGGTACAGGAACATACGGATGTGCCCACCTACCTGCCCAGCAGCCCGCCCTGCCCATGCCGACACCTGCGGCATGGATCAACTCGACTAAACCTACACGTCGTTAGAGATGCCATGACGATCTAGACAACGGTCAGCACTCCTGTGCAAACATGCACACCGGACACTCCCACACCAATCCACACGAAGAACATACTCAGTGATATGACGTAGGCGACAGATATACCCACGGACGTGCATCTTTATTATTTTCCACATAGGCTCTCAAAATGCAGAAACGCAAGACGCAGAATGAACTTATCTAAAAAGGCTTGCTCACGCTTCTTCTAAGAACCATGTACCATAGTGAAGAATATAACGGAGACACGATACTGGGGATAGAGCATTATGATACCGTAACCTAAAGCGCTCTGCATCAAATGGTTCCACCTATGCACCAGGCCCAAGTAGGCCGCAAGCAAAAGCTTCCATGAACATTGAATAAGCAAGAGCTCGGTTGCTGACCCTGCAGAATGAGCCCGGCGAAAGCACACGGCCAAGGGCACGATGTTGCAATCTCGCACGCCGCAAGCCGACGCCAAGGTCGCACCTGCAAGATAAACCAGGCACACAGTGGGAAAAACAATATTAATTGTGCTGAATTCTGCCTCAAACACGGTCCCACCTCACGTGACAAAGCCAAACCTGACAGGATGCCAAGCCCAGGAGGAAGGAGACGCCTGAATCCCACGTTTCAAGACACAAGCAGATACAATTAAAAGACTCATTGGACATCTGCAGCAGTGGGAGTAGTCGACCTCCCAACATATGAATAAATCCTCACATTGTTTACACCTACCCATAGCAAAACATTGTTGCAAATGACAGGTGCACCGCGAGCTGGGAACAGCGATAGTCCCAGACTGGGAGGCTCGTGAGCGGACCAATCAGAACATGGGGCTCTTATCACTGACGCCATTAACATTGACCAATCCTCAGAGGTCTTCATATAACAATTTTCATGTATCAAATTGAAGGGACAGCCCAAGTATATCACCTGACTAACCCTCAACCACTAACACCGTTCTCTATATGTATCCTATACTTACCCTACCACTCGAGTAACCAATCCAGAGTGGAAATAGGTTTTTTTCTAAACTTTCTAAGGTGACGCAAGTAGCGCGTCATACTAAGGTAAAAAGGGCCTGCGAGCCCCACGATTGTGTGTGTGTCAGGACGGACGCGTACGATCCTTGACCCATCCCTGCCGTTTTGTCTAATAAACAGCAGAGTCACCTTGCTTCTTGCGTGTGTCTCATACTCTATCTCTTTTGGGATATACGGGAGGAGTTGGGGCCTCCCTGCCCGGAGGTCTACGGACGGCCCGGCGGACCCCGGCAGATTTTCCCCCCGACAAGTTGGAGGCACTGCTGAGATCTGTTTAAGATCTGCTTTTTTATTTGTATTTTTCCAGGTACTCCCGTTGCGAGGAGGCCTGGCGGCGTGGCCCCCTATGCCGTTGCCCCCTTCTGAGGACTACAGGACCATCGCGGAACTGTGAGACGACCGGACAGCGCAATCCGGATATTGGCCTTCGGGAGCCGGTTGAGAAGTATCCCGCCCGCGGTTGGCGAGTATCCAGATGTGGTCCAGACGAGGGGAGGTGGCGAGCAGCTTGGAGGGGTGCATGCAGTCGAGTGGCCCCGCATCAAGAGAACTTGGTGAGCATGCCACGCACAACAAGCAATGTGAAATTGTGAGGGAGGGGGGAGGAATTAAATACGGGAGGTGGGAGGTGTTGCACAGGTGCGCGGCGAAGGTTTGACAATTTAGTGTTGGCAATGAAATGAATGGTAGCCGAACGAGTGCGAGAGCAGTCGGCTACGTTACGCGAGAGAGGGAGGTGGAGCACGAAAACATCACGTGCGGCCGCTCGTAGACACTGATTGGCCTAGGTCGCGACTACGTGTAAGGGTGTGTGTGTGTGGTTTCCTACGATTTGGCATTTATTGATCAATGAGTAGATGAGGATCCCTATTGTTCGAGCAAGAAACTCGATAGGTAGATGACGTTTCCCTGTAGGTGGTAGCTAGTTAGTTGCCCAATACGGAAGATAATTGGCTGGTTAAGCCCTCCTGTCGAGGGGCGTATCATACGCGAGGCGACGCAGCGTGCGCAGTCCGATTATATTATTGATTACCTTGTTCCAGGAGTGACAGGAAGACAGCTGTGAGGTTAACGGGGGTAGATTGCAAGTGTATTTTGGACTTAAAGAATATATGAAGAACTTACCAGTAGTTCGAAGAGATCGGTGACGTCACCAGTAGGGCTTTCATAGGATATCCCGAGCACAAGGCATCTTTCTTTCTGAGAGTGGTGGGGAAGAGAACTGTGGTAAGGGAGTGGAAAAGGAGATAAACGGTAATGAGTTGATCGGGGAAAGGCGAAACGGGGGATGTGGCTGCGCACGGAGAACGCCGGCCACGGTAAGTGTAGAAGAAGGAGGAGGAGCAAATGAAAATAGGACGACTGTATAAGAACGTCACAAGGGGTACGCAGCCGCAGGGGGCTACGTGCGCCTCGGCCGCAGGGGGCCGTAAGGGTGTTGTGTAAAGGAAGAAAGAAAGAAGAAAATATACAAATGTAAATACTATATTTTAATAATTTTCCTTAGCGGACTATCGCAAGTCCCCAAATTTACGGGGCCAGGTAAAGGTATAAGGCTGTGTATTGTAAGTGTTAGTAAGATAATAGCTACCAAATAGGGGAAGGATAATAAGTGAAGCGCTACTATGTCATACGGGACAGGATCGGGAGGGTGGGGGAACACCCTCACTACCCCACTACAACACATATGTACAACACTGTCACCCCATAGGGAGAAACTGATCAAGTATAGCATAGAATGGACACTGGGGACGGACAACAAAATGATAACACCATGGCCGCCTAATGGTAGCTTCGATCCATATACCCAACATTCACTATTAAACCATCTGCATAATACATACAAAGGGAAGAAGTTGACACACCACGTTAAGGTGTTTAACTTATGGAGGATGTTCCAAGGGTCCCGACCAGGACCAAATGGAATGTTCACTGTGGGGGAAATACCGGAAGAAAAAGAGATTAAGGAGGAAGGAGAGAATGGGGAAAAGGGGAGTGAAGACCCAAAGAACACGGGGAACGGACAAGAGGGAGGAGAAAAGAATAATAACTCAAAAGAAAATGAAATAAAAAAGGAACAGAGCAACGATATACCCCTAGCAAAGGTAGTGAAAACAGAGGTAGGGGGGTTGTACCCTTTAAGAGAATTAGGAGAAATAGAAAGAGGACAGTTAAGGGCGGCTGAGGGGTACTCGAACCCGGCATACAGCCCGCCACCATATGTGGCTCATAGGAAGATGCCAGCGGGGGGGGACTGGAGAAGAACAAACTGTGGAAATAGGACATGATGAGTGGGTAGCTGCGCAGATACTATTAAAATTACGAGGTTCATTAACAGGAGACGAGAAGGAGGTAGTAAGGAAAATAGACGAGGATAATACCAGGGAGAGTGGAATGAGAGGGGAAGAGCTGTTACGACAAAAGGAAGAGATTTTGGAGGAACGACTAGCAGAGTTAAGGGATAAGCAGAATGAACTGATCAAACAGCTCGAGAGGGAGGAAAGAGAGAGAACGAGGGAAAGGAAAGAAGGTAAGAACGAATTGGAAAAAATAAGGGAACGAACTGAGGAGCAAAGGAGAGAAGCTGAAAGGGTAAAAGCAGCAGCAGAAAGGGTATCAAGAGCAGTACTACGAGAGAGGAAAAAGGAAGAAGAAGAGAAAGAAAAAGAAATGGCAATGTGGAAGAAGAGATTACTATCAGAAACGACTAGGAAATACGAAGAAGGGAGGGTGATAGAGAGTATATTAGAAAGGGAGAGGGTGAGATGGGAAAGGAAGAAAGAGGATGAAAGGATATTGGAAAAGATGAGTAGTGAAGTAATGGAGGAATTAAAAAGGAAAAGGGAGGAAATTGGTAGAGAGATGGAGGAGAGAAATGAAGGGGAAAGAGAAGATAGGAGAGGGGAGAGTGAAGTAAGGGGGTATGTATATAGAGACACAGAAGTAGCAACAACATCAGCGCAAAGGGGAGCGGTTGGTAAAGGAGAAAAGGGAGAACCGGACCTAATAGACTTAAAAACAGTAACAATCAAGGGGAAAAAGACAGAGTGGGGGCTGCCATTTACGAATGACTTTTGTAGTGAGGAAGAAGAAGGAATGGAGAAGGAAGGAAGAAACAGTGAAAGGGAAAGCCTAGATAAACTATACACCACCCGGACCAATACAGACTCACCATGGATCTGTAGGAGAAAGGATGAACTGGAGAGAAGTGAGGAGGAAGAGCAAGGAATAGCGGAAAGACAGACACATGAAGCCACACCGTCACCATCACACCCTCTCCCATCCCACCCTACATGCTCAACCACCTCACGCTCATTACGTACAATCAAACTTGCGCCCTTCACAAACGAACTGACACCCTATGCAGGTCGGCTTAGAGACCTCCCTAGACGCAGGCAGGAAGGACGAATACACACGCCCACATTAAATACAGGAAATGATGGAAGAAGGGGAAAAGATGGAGAAGAAAAAGTTACGAACAGGGGAAATACGGACGAAATTGACGATGTAGGAGAGAGGGAAGAAGAGGAGGGGTGTGAGGACTCGATTTTATGGAACCCAAGGGGTAAAACGAGACACAATTTAATGCCACTTCTGGAGAGGGAAGGGGTTAGACCACAATACGTCCCTTGGAAGCATACAGACAAAGAAAATATAAAGTGCAGGCTCCCATCATTAAGTGGAGGTGCGGGTAAATGGATATATGAAATGGAAAAACACACTGCAGGACAGAAACTGGCAGTGGGAGATGTAAAGGGTCTTCTAATATCGATATTAGGGGATGCAGCGGATGACATTTGGAAGAGAGCGGGATTCACTGGGGTAACAATAGCAAACACATCGCACGATGGGGCACCATTCGCAAACTGCAGACATGCACTATGGCAGGCACTGAGGGTACAGTACCCAGACACATCAGACATAGGAGCAATTACCTCACGCAAGATGCGTGAGAACGAAGATCCTGTTGATTATATCCAGGAAATCCAAGAGAAGTGGCGCATGGAAACTAGAGAACAATGGGACAAAACACCAGCAATATTCTATCATATACTAGTACAAGGGCTCCCAGAAGGAGTTCAGAAACAACTGAAGAAAGTAGTGGGAATGGAAGCAAAAGCATGGCCAGAAATACAACTGACAATAGTGCATCATTGCAGGACATGGCAAGGAAAAATGAAACAAAAGGTAGAGGACAGGAAAACGGAAGAGGTTAAACTAGTACAGAAAAAACTTACTAAATACACAATGGAAGGGGCACTAATAACTACACCTACAACAATGACCCAAAGCCCCACACAAGTAGTGGCTGCACAAGATCCCTCCCAAATACCACCCTCACAGACTATAACACAACAGGTGCCGCCACTCCAACCATACACGACCAACATGGGAGGAGGATACTCAATGCCAGGAGCTGGGTATTATAATTACAACAGGGGAAGAGGTGGAATTATGAGAGGGAGAGGATACGGATATAACACACAACAGCAGGTGGGAGGACTTAGAAATTCCTACCCCACCGGGCAACCAGTATACCAGGACAACACAGGAAGCTTCCCATGGCAGAGTAGGGAACCACCGGTGTGTTGGAGTTGTGGATTAGTAGGGCACATGTCACGCACGTGCAGAGTAAGACCAGGAACACCATCATGGAGCGAACAGGGACAACCAAGGCCCACACAGGAACAGCAGGGCATACAGCAACATCAGACGTTGCAACAGGGAAATGAACAGCAACAACTAATAACACAACAACAGCCACAGACATATTCACTGCCACCACAACAGGTAGCGATAACACGACAACCCCAAGCACAACAAACACAACTGGGTAGGGTGACGGTCCTGGGACACAACCCTTACACAGGAAATGGTCAATCGTTGTACCCTCAATAGGACAGCCCACAGACGGCCTTGGTGTGTCCCATCCTGTCAGTAACACCTAATAGTGCGGAGGAACCACGCATAGAGGTAACGATAGGTGACAAAAAAATTATCATTCCTTGTTGACACCGGGGCGACCCGGTCTTGCATAAGGGAAGGTAAATTTAAGATGTCGGGCGAAGCCATGAACACCAAAGGATTCTCTGGGGCTAGAGGGTTGGTTCCCTTTACTGATAACCTTCCCTTATCTATAGGAGATTATGACATGTCAGTCCCACTTTTATATTATAGTGCCTCACCAGTAAATATACTGGGGAGAGACATCATGAACAGGTTGAATATGACGATCTCCTTTACGGAGGACGGCATAATTTGCTCTACTCCAGGAATTAACATGCTCACAGCACGACAGATTATGCAAGCATACTGCGGACAGACAGCGATTAGGGCTGAGCCAGTAGATGGCGAACTATTCCAGTACGGGACAGACATGGCATTTGCATGGATGCCAGGGATAGAGGGAAAGATCTGGAGGAGGCCAGCAGCCTATTTGTTCAGACCAGAAACACCAGCCAATGAACCAGAAGGAAAGGTGGTTCCAGTGGATATTGAGAGCATTATAGCAACAGCTGATTACATTGCGGTACATGCCCAAGACAGAGAAGGAAGAGCATGGAGGGCAGTGATAGCACTAGCAGAAGGATGTAGACTCACCCAGGTGTCAGATGAGGAGCTGTTCTCAGAAGAAAAGGAGGATGGTGAAATGGTGTTTATGATGAGTGTGGAAATATGGCTAAGAGTGGCGTACAAACAAGTGGCACAGAAAATTGCAATGGCACTTGAGACACCCACATCCACCCCAGTTCCCTTCTTTGAGGAGGATATGACAAAAGTACCCACATCATTATGGACTACTAGCCCCTATGACGTGGGGTGCATAAAAAGTATAGGGGGAGTAAGGATAAAATTGAAAAAAGGTGCAATACTCCCCAGAGTGAAACAGTACCCACTATCAAAAGAGGCAGATGAGGGCATATATGAAACCATAACGGCCCTTATAAATAATGGCATATTGGTCCCCTCAGAATCACCATGTAACACGGCTGTATACCCAGTGCGCAAGGCTAGAGGGGGGTCTTGGCGCTTCATACAGGACCTCAGGCCCTTGAACAACATAGTAGAAGCAGAATACCCCATAGCCGCAAACCCGGCCACAATATTGTGTGGCATTCCAGCAGAAGCATCACGATTTACAGTGATCGACCTTAAAAATGCTTTTTTCTCAATACCATTGCACCCAGACTCACAAGATCTGACAAGCTTTACTTACAGAAACACAAAGTGGAAACACACCAGATTGCCACAAGGGTACTGCGAATCACCCTCAATCTTCAACAGAGTAATACAGATGGATTTGGGTAACATTGAAGTGGAAAGCACAGTGTTGCAGTATGTCGACGACATAATAATTTGCAGTACAAACGAAAGAACATGCAGAGAGGACTCATTAAAGATGCTGACAATATTGGCTGAAAAAGGTTACAAGGTAGACATGGAAAAGTTACAGTACTGTCAAGAACAGGTACTTTACATTGGTCAGCTCATATCCCAACATGGAAGAAAGATTGCACCACAAAGAGCACAGGCCATTTCAAAAACGCTAGTGCCACAAACAGTGAGGGAACTGCAGCAGTTCCTGGGTCTGTGCACTACTGTAGAGCATGGGTATTTGATTACAGCTCATGCATAGGACCCCTGCTTGAGGCGTTAAAGGAAGCTAATAAAGGGGAGAAAAAGTTGGGGTGGACAATGGAAATGAAAGAGGCTTTTGATGAACTGAAGGATTGTTAGGACACCTACCTGTGCTGGGCGGCGGGGCCCTGGGGGGCGTACTGGTTCCTGGCGTTTGTACCCACGTCTTAGATTGTGGGGAAGACGCGTCGCTCCGGGCACAGTTTCCCGGCGGATTTGCTCTGTCCTGGCCCGTGTGGGGCACGGTTGTCGTTCGCGCATCGGTTCGAACGGGTTTGCGTTCCAAACCTCGTTCGCGCGGCGACGCCTACTCGCGCATGCGCATTGCCGCGCGATTCAAGCCTCGTTCTCACACAGGACCGCTATTTAAGCAATCCGAATTGGTATTCCCATCGCGTCTCAACGCGGTTGGTTCCCTTCCGCCACGCTCCCTGGTTCCGTGATCCGTTGGTCCTGATCCAGTGCCTGGGCCTTGTCCTTTCTTGCCCCAACTCCCCCCTCTGGCCTTTCCTTCCCCTTCCTGTCCTCTTGTGTACTCCTGTCTCCTTCCTGGGGGTTCCTCCCTGCTTCCATCCTTGCCTGTATTGCCCGCCTCCTGCTGAGTCTCCTGTGGCCCTGGACTGCCTCTCCAGCTCCCCGTCTTGTTACCTTGGACCCCGGCTTACCTGCACCTGTATCTTAGACTCTTTGCTTACCGGCATTGATTCCTTGGACTCTCAGCTTGCCGGTATAAGCTACCTTATACCATCCTGGATAATTGCTTGGGATACTTTGCCGATACCTGCCAACAACATCTACGACCTTCCCAGTCAGTGCTTGCACTGTTCTGACGCCACGTTAATCTTGGGAAGCGTCATCCGTGGCGTCAGGAGCGGGCCCCAGTTCAATCCTGTATTACAGGACGGATCCGGGGTTGGTTCTTTACGTTACTACTCTTCAGTTGCGAAGACTTCATCAGCTACGAGTCTACCTCTACCACGACCTGGCTACCTCAGCACGCAAGACTTCTGGTGATACAGGTACGCCCCGTCCTCGGGATACGCAACTTAACAAGGATGCGATATCAACTGCTCCGGTACTGGCAACCCCAGACTATGAGCGACAATTCTTTATATTTTCACATTGCGACTCAGCAGTAATGAAAGCAGTGTTGGCTCAAAAAACAAGCATGGGCTACAAACCAGTAGCATTTTACAGCGGCCACTTAGATCCTGTGATGTTAGGTCATTTCCCTTGCGAACAAGGTCTCGCCGCAGCTGCTTTTGCGGTAGAGAAAGCATCAGCAATTACCATGGGGTGCCCAACTACACTATTTGTGGAACATGCACTATTTGCAATATTGAATAAACCTAAGTCCACCCTAACCACGCAAAGGGCATCAGGTTATGAGATCATCTTATCCAGAGCTGAACTATCAATTGTTAGATGTAGCACGGTCAACCCTGCAAGGTTCCTCGCAGAAGTAATTGAGGAAGGAGATTATGCACACGATTGTACGCAAATCACTGAAATGTACTCATGTACTAGAAAGATTGAAGAGAACGCACTAGAGGGAGGTGAGCTCCTGTTCATTGATGGGTCATCAACTATCGACCAAAAGGATGGTATAAGGAGGACTGGGGCAGCAGTGGTAAAAATGATCGAGGTACCGGTGTGTGTGGCAATGAAATGTGTACAACTACCACAGCATTATTCCGCTCAAGCAGCAGAATTAATTGCACTAATATTGGCGTTGAAGGAAAGCTTTGACAAACGAGTGACCATATATTCCGACAGCGCATATGTTACGTCCACTGTCCACTCAGGGCTGTCGAAATGGAGAAGAAGAGGGTTTAGGAGAGCTGATGGCACTCCAGTGCAACATGCCCTCCTATTGGCTGAACTAATTGAAGCAATAAATGACCCCCAAGAATTAGGTTTGGTCAAATGCACCGCACACACCAATGGTGAAGACCACATTTCAAAAGGGAATGCAGCAGCAGACGCACATGCGAAGTATGCTGCATATTTTGGTGAGATATGGAACCCCCCAGAGTCAAAGAGAGGGAGATGGAGGGGAATGGCTAAGGAGATGTTGATAAGAGAAGGGTACACCCATCTCCCAGCCACACAGATAATGGAGCTACAAGCAGCTGCACCAATGGCAGAAAAAGAAATATGGGTAAAAAGAGGATGCACAATGTCACCAACTGACGCACTATGGCGCCAGGGTGACACTGGAAAGATTGTAATACCACTGGCACTATTGAACACCGCCCTGAGCCAACTACACCACCCAGCCCACACAGGCAAGGAAGTAATTGCATTTAGTTTTATAAAGGTAGCGGGCACCCCTCTCTCGCAAGAACAGACATGATAACCTGTTCAGTGGTTATTAACCACTTGAGAGTTCGCAGCCACTGCTTTTACTCCCTGTGCCTTTCACAGATGGGAAATATCCATTTGCATATCAGTCTTTGTCCTGCCCAGGGGCAGTCCAGCACCGAAATACAATGGCAATTCCAATCTGAACGAGAGTACCACCAGCAACCCCATACACGTGTTTCACCCTTGTTGGGGATCATCAGTGAGGTGAAGCTGATGCCTCTCTAAGCACAGTGAGAGGGAGACCACGTCTGGTTGCCCCCAGGAGACCTAGGGTTACCAAAAAAAAAAAAAAAAAAAAAAAAAAAGGAAGTAATTGCAGCACGAATTAGGGAAGACTGGTTCTGCCCCGAGTTAAATTCTCATGTGTCAAATTTTATCAGCAATTGTCTCACATGTCAACAGTTTACGGCCGGTCACACTCTGAAGGTGATAAGAGGTACTATACCCCGGCCAGAGGGACCCTTCCGACATCTCCATATTGACTATGTTGATATGATCAACGTATGTCAAGGAAATAGGTATATGATGTAGTAGTATGCCCATTCTCGAGGTGGCTTGAAGCAGGGCCCTGTTCACACCCAGATGCATTCAGAGCAGCTAAATTCCTAGTGAGGGAGGTCTTCCCCAGGTGGGGAGTGTGCGAGGTACTACGGTCAGATAATGGCCCACATTTCGCAAACGAAATGTTCCAGCACATCACATCCTTACTGAACATCAAGCATAAATTTGCATGTGCATACCACCCACAGGCCAACGGTATATGTGAACGCCTGAATGGCCTATTAAAGGAGGCAATTGCAAAAATACAGCAAACAACAAAGAAGAGTTGGTTGTATTGCCTTCCACTAGCCCTATTTGAGCTAAGAAATAGACCAGGTTCCGACCACCACCTCACCCCTCACAAGGTGGTTACCGGACGGCAAATGCGCCTTCCCCTAACGCCAACATCAAGAGCATTTACCGACCACGAGAGTACTGCAAATGTCCTTGGTGATGAAATGTACCAATATGTGTCTTCTTTGATTACTAGTGTAGTGTTTGTGTCTCAACAGCTCGAGCGCACGCGGGGCGGGTCTAACAGCGATCAACAAGAAGACGCGGATAAAGAATTGGAAAAGGAAAGACTGTGCAAAGTTGCTAAAGGTGACCACGTACTACTTCGCAATTTCAACAGAAAGTGGAACAGCCCACGCTTCACTGGCCCCCATCTGGTAGAGGAGGTATCAACGAGAGCAGTAAAGCTACAGGACAAACGTGCCTGGAACCACCTACACGACGTAAAGATCTACAAACTCCAAACCCGCCCCAGCGCCACTGACAGGGCCACTGGAAGAACAACAACAGCATCACCAACGGAGGAAGAGACTTCTACCACAACTAACGGCCTAAGTGTCCCATACCCTGCCACCCCTCAGATTCCCCAGAGACAACTACTAGAAAAGAAAGGGGTGATCCCCATACCGCCCACCCCATGGTTACATGATTAAAGAGTAAAGAGACTTCCGCCAGTTCAGCCTCAAACCCTCTGCCCATTGACCCCCTACCCACTGCAGTAATAACTGAACTGAAGGACATTGTCATGCACATATACACATGTAAACACCTGAATGTTCTCTTTTTTTTCTCTCGCACATGCAGGTACAGCGTATTATTGTACTACTAAGAAAGTAGATAACTAACAAATTCACTGCCCAGGAGTAGATGGTACCCTCAGACGATAATTACCCGGAAGAATTGTCACACCAATTTGTATATGAAATAAAAAGGCCAACGTACCTGAAAAGAAGGAGGGTATGTGTCTACTACACAGCATTCCTCTTGGCCATAGAACATTCAATGCCCCACCTCCAACCATACTTGCCTGCCCTAAGAGATAGATCGCTTAGATTGGCGTGGGAACAGCTCTTCGCCTGGGCACTGAATGACTACTTGACAGGGAGAGCTTAAAAACGACAACTAACACTAATAACAAGCATATTAAGAATTTTCAGGCGGGCAACTGTAACGTCGCAAGAATAAGCTGCCGGACTGCAGCAAGGTAAGAGCAAAATGCCAGTGAAATTAGCATCTGTAATAAAATTGATAGGGATTTTAATGACCACCGGGTTCTTGGCTGCCTCTGTATGGCAGTACAGCTATGCTATCAATATTATTGCTGTACCCAAACCTAATACACCCCCAACCCCAGCTGCAACAGGTGTTACGTCAGGTGGTACTAGTAAAATCCCACACAAGGAAAATAGAGTTAAACGCAGCACATACTCAGATAATAAAGGTATTGACAACTACATACAAGATTCAGCACACATCTCAAACAACATATGGTACCAACACATGACCCACATAGGTAAGCAGACAACAGAAGACAGCTGCTACGTTTTCTCATTAATCTCATACGCCATGAGCGCTTCTCGAACATTTGTTGCCACGGAGATAGATGAAAAAATAGCACGATGTATAATATACCTGGCACTGTTCCAGACGAAAGGAAGATTTCAAGGGACAGTGGTGCAACTGGTGTGGAAAACACGAGATACATATCCATATGAAAACAACTTCCTCAAGACTTATTTGAGTTACCACAAGAGCAGTTTACATGCTGAAGAATTCAGATACATAACAAGTGGTCCTGAAAAAGGAGAAACAAAGAAAGTAACACTACAGTACCTACCATGTGATTGGTACGCCACTGAAGTCCCTGGTAAAAATGGATGTTGGGAAAGACCACTGGTGATAATAACAGGGAAGGTGTACATGAACAACAAATGGGACATAGGAGTGGTTGGCAGCAACATGATAACAAGAGAAAATATTTCAACTATTGATGGACACAACCATAGATGTTGGATGACTTGGGTCAAGTACGTACCCATGCTCACGTGGATGGAGAAGGATGAAGACCCAATAACAATACTGCCGCTAACCGCGCCTAAGGTATGCTACCAACATAAAGGGAAGGTGGACGTAGGATACAACACCAACTGTGCAAGCGTGATGGAGTTACCTGAGGGGGAAGCAGGAACAGCAGTAGTAATGGACCATTACTGGGCCTGTGGAGAAAAAGCATACCACACACTGCCCCCTCTGTGGAATGGTATATGCACAATGGTGCACGTTAATGTACCATCACTAGTGGTACCCCAGAAACATGTCAATGTGGCGAACTTCCCCAAAATGGATGAAGGGAACAAGAAGAAGAAGAGATCTGTACAACCTCAGAAGGGGCCAGAGAGCAAAACCAACGGCAATAATACTGTCCTGAATACAAAGAAAAGACAAGGAGAACCTCTGACAGGAAATTACCTATGGGGAAGGTCAGAAACAGCACTCACTTCAATTCCACCAGACCACAGACTATTCAGCAGAGCAGCAATGTTCTTCTCCTCAATAATACATCCAGGACTACAGGCTTACGCAAACGCAAAATGGCTCCAGATAACTCGATGGGAACTAATGATGACTATTAATTCTACGGTAAATGGATTCAACGCAATAAAAGAGGAACTGCGAGCTGTGAGGATGGTAGCACTTCAGAACAGATATGTACTGGACCTCCTCACAGCAATGGAAGGAGGAGTTTGCGCTAAGATAGGACAATCATGCTGCACATTCTCCCCTGCCAACGATGCTGACAATGGTACACTGACAGAAGCAGTTTTACCATTGGCCCAGATGCACTCAAAAATGATGGATGAAAGTAAAGGTGTGAAAAAGGATGAGAGCTGGTTTTCAATATTATGGTCATGGATGCCATCTTGGCTGTCAGATGGACTGAAGATTATAGTTGGATGTACTATTTTGGCTGGAGCTACACTGATCATAATAAGATTTTGGAAGGCCCGGAAGGCACGCACCACAGACGAGATGATCGAAATGGTTGGTATGCACCTCTTGATACCAACAGATGACGGCCAACACACAGGCACAATCATAAAAGAGAGAGAGAAGTTGCGCAACCAGATCATCACCAACCACCTGGACCCACCATCTGTGAAGCTCGAAAACCCAAGAAACCCAAGGAGCTACATAGGGAAATGGGTATACTGCAATCCTGGAGTAACCTGTGCATATATGTATTGGTCATTTGAAGACCATGTTAACCACTATGGACATTTGGGAGGAATAACTAAAATATGGAGAGTGAGAGGAGATAAAGAAAAGGATATCTTTGTGGTCGACAAGTCGACCAGAGGGGGGACTGAAGTGGGAGAATGGAAGAACAGGCTCCCGCCCTTCACCTCTCGCGCTTGGCCTAGAGGATCACGGCCTAGACACCCGCCACGAGAGGAGTTTGCCTATCTACCAGACGACCAAATACCCTGGTACAGGAACATACGGATGTGCCCACCTACCTGCCAAGCAGCCCGCCTGCCCATGCCGACACCTGCGGCATGGATCAACTCGACTAAACCTACACGTCGTTAGAGATGCCATGACGACCTAGCCAACGGTCAGCACACCTGTGCAAACATGCACACCGGACACTCCCACACCAATCCACACGAAGAACATACTCAGTGCTATGACGTAGGCGACAGACATACCCACGGACGTGCATCTTTATTATTTTCCACATAGGCTCTCAAAATGCAGAAACGCAAGACGCATAATGAACTTATCTAAAAAGGTTTGCTCACGCTTCTTCTAAGAACCATGTACCATAATGAAGAATATAACGGAGACACGATACTGGGGATAGCGCAATATGATACTGTAACCTAAAGCGCTCTGCATCAAACGGTTCCACCTATGCACCAAGCCCAAGTAGGCCGCAAGCAAAAGCTTCCATGAACATTGAATAAGCAAGAGCTCGGTTGCTGACCCTGCAGAATGAGCCCGGCGAAAGCACACGGCCAAGGGCACGATGTTGCAATCTCGCACGCCGCAAGCCGACGCCAAGGTCGCACCTGCAAGATAAACCAGGCACACAGTGGGAAAAACAATATTAATTGTGCTGAATTCTGCCTCAAACACGGTCCCACCTCACGTGACAAAGCCAAACCTGACAGGATGCCAAGCCCAGGAGGAAGGAGACGCCTGAATCCCACGTTTCAAGACACAAGCAGATACAATTAAAAGACTCATTGGACATCTGCAGCAGTGGGAGTAGTCGACCTCCCAACATATGAATAAATCCTCACATTGTTTACACCTACCCATAGCAAAACATTGTTGCAAATGACAGGTGCACCGCGAGCTGGGAACAGCGATAGTCCCAGACTGGGAGGCTCGCGAGCGGACCAATCAGAACATGGGGCTCTTATCACTGACGCCATTAACATTGACCAATCCTCAGAGGTCTTCATGTAACAATTTTCATGTATCAAATTGAAGGGACAGCCCAAGTATATCACCTGACTAACCCTCAACCACTAACACCGTTCTCTATATGTATGCTATACTTACCCTACCACTCGAGTAACCAATACAGAGTGGAAATAGCTTTTTTACTAAACTTTCTAAGGTGACGCAAGTAGCGCGTCATACTAAGGTAAAAAGGGCCTGCGAGCCCCACGATTGTGTGTGTGTCAGGACGGACGCGTACGATCCTTGACCCATCCCTGCCGTTTTGTCTAATAAACAGCAGAATCACCTTGCTTCTTGCGTGTGTCTCATACTCTATCTCTTTTGGGATATACGGGAGGAGTTGGGGCCTCCCTGCCCGGAGGTCTACGGACGGCCCGGCCGACCCCGGCAGAATTTCCCCATGACAGCACGATATTGTCTTCCCACCAAGAAGGTATCTATACATGCCTGGTTTTGATGGATGCAGTTCAAGGTCCTCAATAGACTGCATTATACCTCTGAAATGATATTGTCCCCAGGCACCTCTGATGCGTGCCCCAAATGTCGTCAGTCTCTGGCTGATTATCTACACATGCCCACCGATATTAAAATTGTGGGGGGAGGTGGCAGAGGTGTAGGCCGAAATGATATCCATCCCCCCTCCGCTGGCACCTGTAAAATACCTCCTTGGGGACATTGGGAAGGCAACACAGGCTTTTTGACCTGGTGTGTTTAATCGCCAAGATTTGTATCCTTAAACATTGGAAATCACATGCTGCCCCAACCCAACCAGCGTGGCAGACTGAGTTGACATACTCCAATGATAGAGAAGAGACATACATCTCAGCTTTACCGAACATTAAGCGTCTGAAAAAAACATTTGGGAAGTGTGCCAAATGTATGTTCAAAATCGAAATGCTACCGCCAATGCAATCGAGTATTTTAGAAATGTGGTTAAGTGACCGTTCTCATTGATTCTTTAATTGTATGTGTGCCTGGTCTGATTTCTCCCGCATTGAATCGTTGGAAGTTGAGGCTGACATTGTGCTATGTATGATCAGTTATATTGTATTGAAGTGTATTCCACTGATAATTAAATAACTTGTTTTAAAAAATGCATGCTGGGTGTTATATCCGCCTTGTGTTCCGTTACGCGGTGACGCAAGGTGCTCAATAAAGGTCCTGCCCCGCGCTGCGGAGGCAGTTCCGGGGTAAAGCAGCAACACAAAGGTGTCCGTGTCTTTCACGCTCCAGCCGGAGCTGCGCAGCGAGGCCCACCCACACGGGCCTACCTCTCCCAGGTTCCCGCTGACGCCTCGGCCGGGACCAGGGACACAACACTGGCAACGAGGGAAGCTAACACAATGGCACGCATGCCGCAGCCAAACAGCTGTTGAAGCCTCGATCAACGGCGACATTTTTGGAAACACGGTGGGGGGGCACACAAACCCCCACCCACCCAAAAAAAAAGATATATATATTTTGTGTAAAAATGTTTTTATACATCATTCCTCCTACATCTCTCCTAATCTGCTTACAATGTCGGATTGGCCAGCCACACAGCCATACGGAGCCCAAGGCCATTTACACCGTGCAGTAGGAACCTGGAAGGAAAGAAAGCATTCCATCACACCCAGCACATGGAAACACGCAAAGAAGGCAGAGGACTCCCACCGGGGCATGCCAGGTGAGGCATCAACCCCCACACATGACCAAGTGACTCTCAAACATGGCAACTGGCACATCCACCCCCAGGCCCAGCACGCTATTCCGACTGGCCGCAAACCTGTCGGTGTCCACGCCACAAGCCAGCCCCAAGGTGGCTCATCAGTGACACTCTATCCTTTTGACCCATACACTGGCCCATCATCAGTTGGCCCAAGATGGCAATTGTGGCTACAAAAGTTTGAGATGGCAATGGAGTGTAAAGACATTACCACTGCAAGGAAGATGAAGTCGCACCTATTGTTAAATGTGGGGGATGAAGTATTACGAATTTTCAATTCACTGACTATCGATGAAAGCCTTGATGTCTACCAGCAGACGAAGGACACCCTAATGGCCCATTTTCTCCCCCAACTCAATCCAGATTACGAGACATTCATATTCTGCACAACAATCCAGATGGAAGAGGAGACGCTTGATGCCTACCACACCAGACTCCGAAAGCTGGCAATATCGTGTGAATTCACAGAAATTGAGAAGGAAATCCGACGACAACTCATAAACGGAATCCAGTCAGAAAAACTGTGAAGGATGGTACTGAGCGTTTCCTTGACCCGAATCCTTGAACTGGGCCGCCAGAGGGAACTAGCACACGCCAGGGCAGATATGGGCATGACCCTTCAGAAACTACAGCCAGCCCTCACTTCGGCCACCGTGGCCCAGATCACGAATCACCAACCTACGAAGGATGAAACCATTGGAAACTACATGCACTCCAGATGGTAGCCCCGAACCCCGGGACCCACGGAATGTGGGTGGTGCGGAGGCCTCGCCACGGAAGACGCAACTGCCCGGCTCAGCGAACAACATGCGGTGCATGCGGCAGGAACGACCATTATGCCAAGGTATGCAGATTGTCAGGCGTGCAACAACAGACACCACAAGCATCCCAGGACAGGAGTGAGGGAAAGAAGAAAAAACAGGCTAACGCCCGGTGGATCAAAACCACAAACTCTTCCACAGAGGAGGAAGGAGATGACGCAGCACAGCTCCAACAGGACTCTGTGAATGAACCGTGGAAGAAAGGAAGGAAAGTTTACCTGGTGTCTGCCTTCAACCACGGAAGCACCACACGAAAGAGGAAACTTAGAAGACGAAAATGCCAGTTAGCGATCCAGGTCCAAAACATACTGATGACCATAGACAGCGGGGCCTCTGTAAACGTGATGCCACTGACCACGTTCAAGACACTAGTGCCCCCACCGGACATGAAAGCAACAGACATGCTACTATTTGCATACGGATGCAAGACCCCACTGCCCATAGTAGGCAGGTTCCGAACCACCATCAGCCACAGTGAAAAGTCACTGCAATCAAAAATCTACGTAGTAAATGCGGGCATTGAATGCCTCCTAAGTGGAGATGCAGTAGAGGATTTAGGGCTGGTAAGCTTCATCTGTGAAGTGAACGACTCGAAAGAAGTCGAGAACATGTTGGAGAAATACTCTAACCTACTCAAGGGCATAGGATTCCTAAAAGGCAAATCGATCAAATTACACATCGATGAGTCAGTCCAACCAAGAGCTCTGCGACACAGAAGGACGCTGTTCCACATCTGCAACCAAGTGGAAAAGGACCTAAGGGCACTGGAGAAAACTGGCATCATCGAGGAAGTGACGGGGCCTACACCGTGGGCCTCTCCCATGGTCATCACAAAAAAGCCAAAACAACCTGGGAAGGTCAGAATATGCATAGACATGCGCCTACCCAACGAAGCAATCAAGCGGGAGCGCCATATCACCCCGTCCCTGGATGAGATAGTGGCAGACCTCACCGGGTCCAAGATATTCTCTAAGGTCGACCTGAACACTGGTTATCAGCTGAAGCTGCACCGGGACTCCCGGTACATAACGACCTTCTCAACTCACATTGGCCTACGCAGGTACAAGCGCCTGAGTTTTGGAATCTCCTCAGCCGCCGTGGTCTTCCAGCAAACAATACAGGAGGTGATATGAGACATACCGGGAGTCTTAAATGTCAGTGACGACATTCTGATCCATGCCAGCAACAAAGAGGAACACATGAGAAGGCTGCACATGCTACTCATGAATATGAAAAAACAGTAGCGAGATCCCAAATACCGCTCAAGGCGGCGTCCTACCTTGATTTGGGAAACAAGGCTAATCAATACATTGAAAGGGAGGACACTGTTTTTTTTGTCAACAGCTATTAACTCATCACAAACTACATATGTTTAGTACTGATTGTCAATTTTGATATAGTCTTATAAAAATCAAGAACATAATACATATAAAAACATCATCAGGCACAAGGCACATATATGTAAGAGGGCACAAAACATATAACAATTTCTAAAATATAGAGATATCGATCTTATCAATCTATGTACAAACCTATGCTGTAATTCCTTATCAAAATCGGGGTTGTGGTCCTGATGGATCACTCACAGTTTTTCTCCCTCAGTCTAATGTTCAATTTAGATTGGGACAATCCCTAGATGGAATATTCAATACTATCGTACAATTTAGTATTATTTCTAAATTGAGAACTTAACATGTTTCAGTCCTCCTAATTATTGTAGGTACTTTCTTCAGTAGTGGTCAAGGCAATTGTATTTAGAGTAAGGACAGTTGGTCTGGAATTTTCTAGTTTTGAAGATTTATTCAGTGGAAGAGCATTAGCTGTTGACACATGCTACTGAACAGGTTGGAAAGCGCAGGCCTGACAATACACAAAGAAAAATGTGAATTTCTGAAGGTTGAAATCTCATTTTTTGGGTACACGTTCAATGGCACAGGCATCTCAGCGGACCCCCAAAAAGTGGCGGACATCCAAGCTGCCACACCCCCACCACACCAACGGAGGTGCGCAGTTTCTTAGGTATGGCCACCTACTGTGGGAGGTTTATCCCGAATCTGGTCATGCTCACGGAACCTCTGCGAGAACTCACAAAGGCCAACACGAAGTGGGAGTGGGGACCTGCCTGCCAAGAGGCGTTTGAACACATCAAAACGTCACTGTCAGCTGATACCACAATGGCCGATTATGACCCAGCACTTCCCACTGAACTATACGTGGACGCCAGCCCTGTGGGCCTAGGGGGCATTCTCATACAGGTGACAAACACGGGACAGCAAATGCCGATTGCCTATGCCTCCAGGGCATTAACACCGATGCAGCAGCGATATTCCCATGTCGAAAAAAAGGCGATAGCCATACATGGGGTTGCCGCCACTTCCACCTATATCTGTATGGTCGGAAATTCAAAACATACACAGATCACAAACCGCTGATCCCCATCTTCACGGGAACATCATCTCACCCCCCTGCCCGGATTGCCAAGTGGTTATTGCACCTCCAGCCATATGACTTCGAGCTGGTGTACCAGCCAGGCAGCGGCAACCCGGCAGACTTCCTCTGAAGACACCGAGAGCAGCAACACCAAAGGAGATCCATGTAGCATAAGAGACGGAAGAGCATATCTGCCAGGTTGTACACGCTGTAATGCCTCGAGCGATCAGCTTAGAGGACATTAGAGAGGCCACGCAAAGAGACCCATGCTGCTATCGGATAAAGGACACGATCATCTCAGGGGAATGGAGGTTGTTCCTGCCAAACATCCACAACAAAACAGCAGAAGCCAAAGAATTCCTCACAGGGATTTTCGCTGTCTGGCAGGACCTCTCCATCACAGAAGAAGGACTAATCCTACGGAGGAACCCGAATCATAATCCACCTGAGCCTACAGGACAAGATTGTGGCTTTGGCACAAGAGGGCCACCAGGGAGTGGTGCAGGCCAAAGCCCGTATAAGGCACCGGGTGTGGTTCCCCCAGATTGACGGAAAAGTCGAAAGGCTGGTCAGCACATGCCTCCCATGTCAAATAACAGGAACTCCGCCCAATCCGGAGCCCATCCAGGCGGCTGTGCGAGGATCCACCAGATGGGACGCCAAAAGCATAGACTTTTGCAAAATAAAGGAAGGCACACACCTACTTGTGACAATTGACGACCACTCCAGGTACCCGGAGGTCGAGATCGTCAACTCCACGGCAGCGGACGTCGTCATACCCGCGATCAAGAAAATGTTTGCGATGCATGAACTACCAAGAAGAATCAGGAGTGGCAATGGTCCACCCTTCACAGGGAAAGAGTTCAAAAAATACCTTAAGGAGCTCAACATCCGATATCACCACATCATGCCGAGATCGCTGCAGGCAAACGGTGACGTGGAACGCTTCATGCGGACAATTAACAAGGTTCTGCGCCTGTCGCGCGTCAATGCCAGCCCATGGCAGGTGGACTTATACCGATTCCTACGGAACTACAAGGTCATACCCCACAGCACGCCAGGGATACTGCCGGCAGACTTGATGTACGGCACAGTCATCCACTCCTCCATACCACATCACCCGAGCAGGAGCCCAGACTCGTTCAACCACGAGCGCCCCGAATCAAGGAGGACAGGAGCAAACGCCCACATGAGCAACAAAAGGCGTGCCAAGCAGTCCGATCACCAAATTGGTGATCAAGTGGTCATGGTGATGAACCCTTCCAAATCCAAACTAGACACCCGCTATGACGCAGCCCCGTGGACAATCAGTAGACGACAGGGCACCATGATAACTGCAAAAAGGGGGCAAAGACAAGTGACGAGAAATGCGTCATGGTTCAAGGCAGTGCCAAAGAACTTGTGGACAGACAGCGAGTGCCCCCCAGAAGAAGAAGATAATCTGTTGAGAGAGGATCCGTCGAGGGACGAGGGACAGGAAAGCCCACACGACGGAGAAAGCATGGACGAAGGAGCAGAGGAACCCTGGAGTGAACCAGAACCGGGTGAGCAGGACATTGAAGGTGAGCAACCCGAGGTGAAACAGGGGGCCATCCCCAGGGGTGGAAGATATGGGGTAAGAACCACCACCCGGCCTCCCACCAGACTCAGAGACTATGGGCCTCATTACACGGTAGGCGGTAAACCATGGCGCTATTAGCGCCATGGTTCATGCTGGTAATTTACCGGTACCGTCTTGGAGGAAAGGGGAATTACCGCCCTATTCCAAGGTTGGGAAGGCGGTAATTCCTCCTTCCTCCATTGCCCTTCCCCATTCCCATTTTTGCCCCTTAGGGCATAATGGGAATGGGGAAGGTGCTAATTACGGTACAGCAAATTGCGGGCAGACGACAGGGCACCATGATAACTGCAAAAAGGGGGCAAAGACAAGTGACGAGAAATGCGTCATGGTTCAAGGCAGTGCCAAAGAACTTGTGGACAGACAGCGAGTTCCCCCCAGAAGAAGAAGATAATCTGTCGAGAGAGGATCCGTCGAGGGACGAGGGACAGGAAAGCCCACACGACGGAGAAAGCATGGACGAAGGAGCAGAGGAACCCTGGAGTGAACCAGAACCGGGTGAGCAGGACATTGAAGGTGAGCAACCCGAGGTGAAACAGGGGGCCATCCCCAGGGGTGGAAGATATGGGGTAAGAACCACCACCCGGCCTCCCACCAGACTCAGAGACTATGGGCCTCATTACACAGTAGGCGGTAAACCATGGCGCTATTAGCGCCATGGTTCATGCTGGTAATTTACCGGTACCGTCTTGGAGGAAAGGGGAATTACCACCCTATTCCAAGGTTGGGAAGGCGGTAATTCCTCCTTCCTCCATTGCCCTTCCCCATTCCCATTTTTGCCCCTTAGGGCATAATGGGAATGGAGAAGGTGCTAATTACAGTACAGCAAATTGCGGTACTGTAATTAGCACCCCGGTCCCTTTGCGGGTTCATTTTTTAACGCCTGCTAAAAGCAGGCGTTAATGTACCAACCAGCAAAGGGAAATCGTAGTAAGGCAGTAAGGGTTTACCGGTACCGGTAAAATACCGGTACCGGTAAACCCTTACCGCCTACCTTGTAATGAGGCCCTATGAGTGGTAGAGAATCCCCATGAGAGATTTGATAAGAAGGGGTTAGCCCGTTGGCTGAGAAATTCATATTTGTTTGTTGTTCAGTTATAATAAAGGAGGAATGTTATATCCGCCTTGGGTCCCGCAACGCGGTGACGCAAGGCGCTCAATAAAGGCCCCACCCCCATGCCGCGGAGGCAGTTCCAGGGCAAGAGAGCAACACAAAGGTGTCCATGTCTTTCATGCTCCAGCCAGAGCTGCGCAGCTGCGCAGCGAGGCCCACCCACGCGGGCCTACCTCTCCCAGATTCCCGCCGACGGCTCGGCCAGGACCAGGGACACAACACTGGGTACTGTATTGCATGGAAGTTTGACCGTGCCATAGCCCCTCTAAAAATTAGCTTTAGTTTGTGCCAAAATGGAAATCCTTTGTTAGAATGTTGACTAGGTCACTAATACAGGATGTTTGCAAGAGTGCAGTGCAGTGTAATTTTGAACTGGCTTTTTCACCAGAGTAAAACATGCTGCTACTGGCAATACGCATTGTTTTACAATTGTAAACTGTTGAAGTGTGTACCTCTGTGAAAATGTTGTGTAAAATGTAATGGCACCAGTGCACGGTTTCTGTAATACATGCCAGCAGAACACGCCTGAAACCCGATTAAAGCAAGCATGTGTTATCAAAATGGCAACATCATGGTGTGCACAGTGCTTTATTCATCTGTTGAATCACAAAGCACTCAATGCATTTGAGTCGCTCCAAAGGAGTTGTAAAATTCTCTATGTAAAGGTAAAGCAGCATGACGATTATCATGTTCAGCTGATATATATTTTAAGTGCAGAAGTGTAAATGTTTTGCGCGAATTTGCATGACTGTGCGAGCCAGCCTCATCTCTTCTAGCCAGTTCAGATGGTTCTGTCCCAGGGAATATTTTGTTGAATAAAGGGTTGTAACTTTACATCTTACAGCAAAACAATTGAAAACAGTTGGGATAAAGCAATACATTTTGATGTTAGCTGTGCCCAAAGAAACACACTGGCCATGTCTCAAGAATATGTGCAAGAGGTGCCGTGTTAAACATGTTTTCATGCTGCGAGTGCCCAGGAATATATGCTTACATCACCACTGGATTTCTCCTTTTCCATGCTGTCATTGCTCTTCACTATATGCCAGAATGAAAACTAAAATACATTTTAAGCTGCCAGTACTAAATGGTACATGCCAACATTGATCTGTAAAACATGTGTTCCAGCTGTAAGGGCCTAGAAAAATATGCCTGAAGTGCCATTTAAAACAAACTTTGATGCTGTCTAGGCCTAACAATAGATGCCAGCATTGGAACTGTAGAAGCTGTTTTCAGGTGCCAGCCACGAACAATACATGCCATTCTATGGTGTCTAACATATGTTCATGTTGCCAATGATCAATAATATCTGATAGCACTGACCTATGGAGCTTGGTTTCATGCTGCCTGTGTAATACAATAGCACAAGCACAGTTTGTTTCAGGTGAAAAAGAAACCTTTTGTAAAATTGGCCCAAGTTAGGTTCTGTCGAGATCTGGGCAAAACACAACTCGGCCGAAATGCAACACTTCAATTGCTTCCTTTTTTTGGGAATAACCTAAGTAGATTTGTGTATTTCTCATTTTGTATTGTAACCACCCATTTAGAGTTCACACAGTATGTAATTACGGTCTGTTTTAAAGCATGTAATATGCTAGGGACTTAAAATGGAGGGACAGTTCTTCGTTCAGGTCCATAGAAACCGTGTTCCCCATGTGTTTTCTCCCCTGAGTAGGATGGATGATATAATTCTTTTGATAACAGCCTTTGTACAGGAAGGTGGCAATGTAGAGCTTAGAGTTCTAAAAGCTGGGTGTGATGTCAGAGCCCAGCAGACGGTCTCATAAGAGGTTTTATTTACGAGAGAGAACAGAGGGTGTGGAGTTGAAGAAGAAGTTGTAGAGAAGGATTTCCCAGCAAGTTCCTGTGGTTTCCAGGTAAGGGACAATGCACATCCATTTAGAGGGGTGACTTTGCATTTTCTCTGCTAGGCATTATGCTATGCGTCCACATGGGACCTTAGGGAGCATACGTCTGCCCTGTTTGGTGAGCCACCTGAGAAGGAGACTTTTCGGGGAATAGTCATGGCAGAGCCTCTAAAGGAACTTTGGTGTCCACGGGAGGGAGATGAAAAGTAACTGCACCAATCGCCGTTAATTAATAACTACTGACAATTCTAGGCCATCAGCTTAGTGCATCAGGCCATCTAATGTGAAAGGAAAGGTAAGGAGGATCAATGATCCCCATTGTGCCCCCAATGCCAGTCTCTTATAGCTCCCCCGCTGTCATGATTCCTGTCCCTCATGTCCCCAGCCCTCCAAGATGTCAAGCAGGAGCCAGGCCACGATCACCTCAAGGGGATCTCCATCCCTCCAAAGTCCCACTAGGAGTCAGACTTGGCACTTGTGGCACCAGACTCACTCACTCCCATAGGATAACATTGGGGATTGGACTTGTAGTGCATTGATGGGGACATGATGGATGCCTCCACATATTTCAGTTCCCAGAACTGCATGTGCAGTCTAGTCTTTTGGGTGTGGTTCAGCCCAGAGACACCTGGAATACCCAGAGACTATTTAAGCCATGCCCAGGCTGAGAAACATGCTTTGTGTTTTCTGCACCTGCAGCGTGACACTCACTGTGTTCGGATCGGTCTCCAGTAGGCCTGCATCTTTCTTCTGCGCTCAGCTCCTGCAAGAACAAGAACACTGTTAGGAACAGCCTGACCTTGCGGCGCTTCTGCCCATCATTCATTGCTCCTGTTCTGCGGGCATCTTCGGCAGTGTCATTCCCATCCCAGCATGCCACTTCCTAAGGAAAAGGGAAAAGAACAAAAAAAAAGGCATTAGTAAGCATTCAGCAAATCTTCGCTTATTTTTAAAGACTGTGCGAGCTTCAAATGCTTACCTGAATCCCAGCCGCTCTGGGGGAACTCTGTCTCCGGAACTTCTCATTCATCTGCAAGAGGGAAAAGACACTCCAGGTTAGCGTGGAAACATCTAGAGGCGCCGCCTACCGCGCTTACTCACCGCATTTCTTCTTCATAACCGGCATCCACGCTGAAAATGTTGTGGCACCTAAAAGACACAGAAAAATAACTCAATTCAATACAAATACGAAAGGGTCGCATCGCGCATCGCGCTCTCACTCACCTTCAGCGCTACTAATCTCAGCAGCATGTCGCCATCCCCGGACGCCGACATCATCTAAGGAAGGAAAGGAACGAAGTTAGAGAACTGTTCAAAAGACTCATTATACTTACCTGTCAGACTCTTGCCAGTGAAGCAACTAGACAGCAACGAGCCTGCATCAATCAACGCGCCCCTGCGCTGAAAGCAGGACCGAGAGCACACTTTCCAAGAAAACAAGGTGAGCTGTGTAATAAAGGGAAGGGTTGGACCCCGGGGAAGAAGGGGTTCAAGCACACAGAGACAATAGGTAGTTAAACTCTACCAATCCTATGTTTCAGGCCCAGTCTCCAGTCGAGTAGACTTCAGGGAAGGGTTCGAGGTTGTAAGAGGTCAGAACAGGCTGAGTGACGTCCCTGTGGATACCAGGTGAGCGTTACACCCATAAAGAGCAGACATGGCTGGGTATTTGCCCATGTTGCTCACACCAGTCTTGCCCTCTTACCAAGGTTAGTATGTAGCTGGTTACCTTTGCTGGCCAAAGCGCACATCTCCTCATGTGAACGGAAGCATCATTCAGGCTGGGACGGTTACCCTGCCTGTACATCCATGCCTTAAACAGAAGTAGAGTGTGACATTTTACGGTAAAATGTAACTTATAGCAGTAGGGAATTTTACAAACGTTATAGCAAATAATATCCTGCATCAATGGAAACTAAGCCATAAGCATGAAAAATAAAAACGTTTGTTATATAGGTTAGGTGCCTGTGGGTTTGTGCGCTATATAAGTGTGAATTATTATTATTAAGTGAGAGTTTTCTTTGCAAATTGTAATCGTCCCCATCCATCCTAAGGAACAGGTGCTGAATTGTATAACGCATTTAAGATTATGCAAGGCATTTGAGAGCAAAGTCCACACTAGGGAGGGGTTAGCATGCAAAAAGGTCACACCCAGTTTGAATGTCTAACCCCATAATATCATTCTTGTCAAACCTCACAGGCCATTCTAAGAAACAAGGAAACCTGAGTTGCACATATGCAAATGTGGAGTAGGGTCTGGGGAGGGGGTAATTAGTTATCCATCCCTTTAAGTGGCATGCACTCACATCAAGATCTGCATACATGCACTGCAAGCCTAATTATTATCCATAGCATTTTGTGAATTGGCCTCAGTGTGTATGCACATACACTCACAAAGAGCTGTTTGTGAATCTAGCTCAGAGTTTATTGAAAATATACATAACATTTCACATGTAAAATGCAACAGAACTCCTCAGTATTCCAGATTGCCAAATACATAGTTCAACCCTCCTGCCCCACAAAAACACATGAATGTCAGAATTAAACCATACTTTGCAACATTTCAAGATCATGGGCATTAGCATTCCTTGCTAAGGTTTAGATTTACCCTCCTGCAACCTTTTTCTATTTTCAAAAGGAAGTTCACACATACAGTGCGTGGTATGTTTAATTTCCCTGCATACTTGAAAATGCTATCAGTTTTGAAAGCACAACAGACTTTTGATAATATTGTGGATAGATACAACTTTTCTTCCTTCTTAACCCTGAAGCAAAATAACATCTCTCTTCTATCAGGGTGAGAAAAAACAAAATGGTATCTTTTACCTGGACTGATTTACTTCTTTCAATTTTGACAACATCTTCACTTTCAGCATTAATACACCTGAATGTTCCATTGAGCAAGTTGAATCTTGCATATTAATACCTTAAGCATCACCTTCATTAATCTCAACAAAGCGGCTTCTGAGATTACATTTGACCATGCTTACTGCTTACCCCTAAAACACTCCTGGCAAGGACCACTCAGGCTACTCAAGACCCCATGCAAACCTCAAAAACTGCAGCAACTGTGCTTTGCTGGCGCTTTCCAGGTTCACCCTAGCTAATGTTTGAATGATAACTAACTCCTGCTCTTCCGTTAATGGCACAGCAATGACAAACACTTCACAGCCAAGCAGATCTGCTGCAATTGTGCTTGCAAGCCTGATTTGCATATTAGCGTTCACCTTCTACAATGGCATGTCATTCTGTAAAATCAAGGGTTTAGAGTGCTGTCCAGAGCAATGCTAAGGGTTATGATTTATTCAAAACCTTACATGCATCAATTTTATTCTTATGTTTATTTCAACTAAAAAATTTAAATCATAAAATGAAACAAAGACGATAAAAACAATAAATTACTTTAAAAATACACCATAACACATTTTACATATAAAATCATATCCCTGCTCAAAACTCCCTAATCCATGTAGTTTAATGGGAACATTATTTCTTTAAATTTGATTACATGATAGATTGCAAAAAGATTTCTAATTGAACTATAAAAGTATAAATTGACTAGTCAAAAATGTTTCACTTCAGTTGCAGCTGTGAATGGATTTTCCCAAGTTTAAGGGTGTGTCTCGGATATCTTGCTAATGCCCACTCTGTACTGAATCCGCCTTTAATAGATATCAAATGTAGACCCTTTATGTAGATTTTAGAAAGTGTTTTGCGTCGGATGTCTGTATAATTTTTAATTTTTTTAATTTTTTTTATTTATTTGAATTAATTGTATTAACAATTTTTTCGAATAAGAACATTTAACATCACTACATCCACTTCATACAAGTCCAAAAAAAGAAGAAGATTTAAAAGAATATAGAGAGAGATCCAAAGCAAAAGCAAGTTAAAAGAACACTCAAAAGATAGGTCCGAAAATACATCTTAGATCAAAGTCTCCTAGGCGTCATGCTTTACAAACAAGATTTGAGATGATAGACTTCATCATAGACACTGAGGCGATAGTCATCTTGATTTCCTCTCCACATATGCAAGTCTTTCAATGATCCTCTATGTCCATTGTGGCATTTTGACTCAGTATTGGGGGTTAAATGTGACTCTCTGAAAAGCCCCCACCTAAGGCAGGTCTTCAGCAAATGCTTAATGGATTCACTCTCTTCAGTTGATGTCTGTATAATTTGGACACAAGAGTGTAAAGAAGGCCCTTCTGCATCTCATCAAGCTCTTTGGCACCTTTGGACTCTGGCACTGAAACAAGAATAAAAGAAGAATGGATGTCCGGTGAAGGTCCACAGTCATCTTTAATTCAAGTTCAAAAGACACAATGGAAGCACACAGAGCAGTATTCTGCCTCCCTCCTTTTATAGGCCTTTTCACTGATGCAATACTTTCGTGCATTTTCAGGATACATATTGTGATTGGTCCTTTTAGCCAGAATAAAGCTCTCCCTATCTTTGATTGTTTGGCTTATCTATCACTCACAAAGCCCACATTAGTCACACTTGGCAAGCCCTGGCTGACTGACACATAGACTGATACGCTTATTTTAGGCCCAGCTAGACACAATTACACATCCTTTAACTCCTGCCAAAAAACAGTCCTTATCTGCTTCTTGAGGTCCTGCCACATTTAATTGGCAGCTCATACCACGAAAAACCCCATGAGCTAATTTGGTTTGCCGGCAAGTAAGCAGCTGATCTGTACTAATTGGTAGCTTCCTTGCCTTCATCTGATTTACCATAAATCATGTCTGCTTTTCCCCAGCCAAGTTTCAGATTTAATCTCCAGACTGAACTATTTCACATCAAGATGCTGCCAAAGACCTTCTACTGTGTAAGTATGATTCAGGCCTTTTGACACCTGCCCTTATGATGCCATTTTGTATTTGGAATCCATCATAGAACATCTCTCACTTTGTTCAGCCATACTACTAAACAGTGAGTCAATACTTACTTTCAGCATAACTCATTTTCTATCCAGTTTCCAGAATATGTTTTCACACATTAATGATGTGCGTGTAATACCTGAGGAACTCTTCACTTCCTGGGTCATTTTGACCCCACAAATATGCACCGCCCACATGCTCTTTGTATCTTTAAAAACACTATAAATTTAATTTCTGCAATACTGGAACCATTGATCAACCTATCATGTTATCTGTATTCAGTTTGAGGGGTCTAGTACCCTTATACAAAATATGGAGTGCATAAGATATTCGCTTGGTGCCGTACAAAGATAGTCCTTCTATATGTCCTGACCAAGAATCCAATGATGCTCTCACAGTAGATGGTTGAATCCCGTCCTTATGATTAAAACAGATTGTTTTTCCAGCATAAATAGTCTTGCTTATGTTTACATGTTTATACAAAAGAGGGTTCACTGGAATGAAACTCTGGGTCCCAGCTCCAATCAGTTCACAGCATAGTCATTTTCTCCTCCAAGCATGCATTCATGCCTCAGCAATCATCAGGGAGGATGTTCTGATTGAGATGTACAAGGTTAAATCCTACTGGTAAGTACCAGGAGGTTACAGCATGAAATTCTGGTTACTGTAGTTCAGACCCAGCCAGGATTCAACTCTCCTCTATTTTTCAATGTTTAGCCTCAATGGGGTGGGGAGAATTACCAACAATGTGGTACTCCGAAATTAGACATAGGTAACCTGGCTGCAGCCCCTTTGGATCCTCAGACTCCAGTGCCATATGTAGACAAAAGAGGTGTGACTGGGTGCAACTCTGGGCCCCAGCTGCAATCAGCTAACAGTCCAGTGATGTCCTCCTCAAAGCGCACTTTCATGCCTCAGAAATAGTCAGGAAGGAAGATCTCATTCAGGTGTGCAAGGTTGCACCCTACTGGTAAGTACTAGGATGTTACAGCATGGATTTCTGGTTCCTACATTTCAGAGCCAGTCAGGATCCAACTGTGTTCCATTATTAAAAGTGTTCCTTCATTGGGGCAAAGGGGCACTCTATAGTCAGGCATAGGTAACTTGTGTGCAGCTCCCTGGAATCCCAGACTCCAAAAACATATGTAGACAAAAGAGGGGCAATAGGGGCAAAACTCTGGGTCCCAGCTGTAATCAGTTCACATTGCAGTGATGTTCTCCTCCAAGTGCGCTTTCATGTCTCAGGCAACCATTTCCACACTTTGGGCAGAGGACCAATACTGGTTTTGGTTTGGTTTCTGAAAGTAGAAGCTACATCGATTATTTGGGTCATGCAAGGTGAAATGGTCAGGTATTCTGCAGAGGATGTGAAGCTATTACATTTTCAGTTATATCTTTTATGCATGGCAGGCTGCTTTTTCCATGGTTTTGTATCACATTGCTAAACCAGTTATCACTATTTTTAGCAAGGGGCTTCTCTTGTGGTCATGCATTATGCAGCTATTGTGTAAGATTTGTAAAGAGTTCAGGGTTATTAAGACTAAACTACCTAAAGATGCTGGGAATCACAGTTTGTGATTCCAAGCATTCTGTATGCAATCATGTCTAGCCGAAAGGGAAGAAGGAGCCTGCTTCAATTATTCTTTGGTTTGTATAGGGTTTTAAAGAATGTTGTCTTGTGATCAACCAAAATTTACCCAATACAGATTTATCTGCAGGTGAACAGGGAGAAATGATTGCCTCCATAGACATTCACAATATAAAGGAAGACAATATTTTGAGAATGTTCATTATTTCACAATTCATCAATTTACATTTTTGTGGTTTTCCCAGATTTTAGTGCAGTCCATGTACATCTAGGTGTTGACTCCATTGGTGGAGCATCTGCATTCAGCGGGCACAATGCATCACCCTGACCTTGAGGAATGGCAAGTACATGCTCCATATTCTTAAAGCACTAGCTAGCGGACACAAGATGCAAAATCTAAGAGTATATTGGGTGATCAAAGCATTAGTGGTGACAAGAAAAGTGCTAGGAGTTGAGAGATTACAGGTTAATCATCAAACCCAATATTCTGACATGGAGCTCTTCTCAAATTGTAGCATTCATAAAGGCTTCCTCTAATACTCTCCTAAGCTCTTGGGCAGGCTCAGAATCTATAGATTCGGCTAGTGAGTCCACTAACCAAGCATGCTCCACCAGATTATCACTATCTTCAATTCCAAGTGAGATGGCAGCATTCTCTCTGTGGTATGTTGGACAAGGTGGCTCCCTAAACCACTAGTTGTTCCCCAACATTAATCCTGGAGTCCTTGGACTTTGCAATTGCTATTTCAATTTAACCCTTGTGGTCATCATTTCTTTGTTTGTGGATGGATTCAAACGTCCTTATGGGTATTGATTTGGATGTGTGAAGTCTGTAGAGTGTGTTTCTAGTGCCAGCCACAAAAGATGTCACACACAAAATCTGACCAAATAAGTGCACAAGAAAGAGAAGGGTGTGGTGGCCATGAGGTCCAGCATGGAGGAGGAGGGAGGCGAGAGGCCTCCTGTGGGAAAATAAAATGGGGTGGATTGAGGTGAGTGGAAGTCAGTGAAGGACATAGCACCAAAAAACAATAGCTTAAACAGGTGGGTAGATCCAGTGTGTGATGTGGACAATGTATGGTTGGTGAGGGCAGAAAGTGCAGGGTGGCATGTATGGGGTGATTGGAGGGTAAGACCTCTGCCATGAAGAAAGGGGCACTTAGAAAAGAAAGAGGAAGTGGAGTGGCCTCAAGTAGGAAATTAATAATCATAGAACAGATTTAGAGAAAGCAACAGGCCATGATGAACAATGTGGTTCTCCCATTCAGTCCAAGGACTGACTCTCATGTGTGAGGTACAGTGATTGTTGAATTGATTGGAGCGACATGTCAAATATTTTGTAGCCACTCCAGAACATTTCCCTACTACTCACAGATTATTGATTTGCATTGATATTTTAGTTGCACAATCATACATGAAGCACCAAGGGATGTACAATTCATGATGCTGCCAGTTTTGGTCCACAATCAACCCTTGTGCTCTGCTATGGTTTCTCTGTACAACATATAATCAAGGAATGCCAATTGAATGGACAAAGACACTCAGTTGACCTTTCCATTCTCCAAGAGACTGTATTTATTAAAGGCAATACTCTCCTACATTTGTCAATCTGGAAGGATTCTAGTTTGACACCAAAACATTGATGCACATATTCCTTCATCAGCCCACCTGCCTGAGCAACTCTGTCTACCTTTCCTTCAAACCCTCCCATTGCTGAGGCTGTGTGCAATATTAGGGTAGGTGGGTTTCAAGTTCTTCTGCTGTTCTCAGCAGAGCACCATACACCAGTGTTGTGTGCTCCTTCTGTATCCCCATGGTGGGCCCTTCCTTTTTTCCTTAGCTCTGCTCGGGTAGCCTCTTCTCAATAGCCAGACGCTACTTTGCCTGTGACTTCCATTGTGGAAACTGAGAGACATGCTGCTTGGCGCAAAACAGAAGGGGAAACAACATGCAGGACAATGGCCCCTATCTAGGAATGGTGATTCCAACCACTATGGCAAGAAACATATGCCATAATGCATTCAGTAATACCCAAAATGGTGCCTAGAAATGCTTGTGTACAGGCACGTTATAAACGCCATATCATATCAGTCTCTATGTTCCGTTATGACTGTTTTTATATTATGATAAAGTGGTGTACCAATTCTTTAAAGCATCTCCTGATTTTTTAAGTATCTTCATTGTTTATATTTGTTAGCAATTCTACAGTAAACGTCATGTTAGTTCATATGTAACTTCTCACTGCTATCATTCACAAACTGTTTCCTTTAAATTGTGAATTACAACAGGAATGTAGGATTGTGATACAGAAATGTGAGAGCTGTGTGAGGAAGTGACTTCTATCTGAATGAGAAGAGGCATATGCGCATACTCAGCTATCACATTTCTAAAAACCCAGAGTGAACCCAATAATAAAGGTAAAGCAGGCACAGTTAAGAGTTATACCTCCTTCGCCTTCGGTGGTAATGTGGCCCAAGGGAAGGCTTTAAATCCAAGAGGGGTGGGAATGTAAAACAGTAGCAACCCAAACAGCGAAGTATACAGTTCAAAATAAATGAATGTCCAACCAAGGTGTCATTAAAATATATATACTTTAATTAAACAAACCATATGCAATAATAACTAAATAGAAAAACACTACAAAAACCCACCCAGTAGAAAGAAAACAGATTATGCAAGATAGCAAGATGAAGCACTCTGGGTAATGCAGCAGGGATAAACATGCAATAGAACCCACATGTTTTTCAAAAAGAATGTTCTTAGATGAAAAAGGGATTGAAGTGACCTAGCCAATCTCTAGGACCCAAAAATGACCTGAGGTTCAGTAATCAAGTAATAAGCCTTTGCAGTGTCTTGTCGGTTTAGCAACAGGCTTGTCAGTGCTGTGTTGGTGGTTCAATTCGGCTCGAAGGTGACTGTCATAATAATAGTAATCCAGACCGCAAGCTGATGCCATATTGGGGTCAAACTGAAGGTAGCTGTGGTTTGAAGCAATGATCCAGACAATTCAGATCATGGAGATCGCCATGTTCGGTTTGGCAGTTTAGGTTTGACAGTGGGTGGGCTGATGTAAGGATGCACAAGATGAGTTAGTTTGACACTGTGCCCGAAGGACACAGTTTGGGAAGAACACCAGGTTTGAGTCTTTCGCTGACTTGATTGCCGATGAAGGCGATGGCGGTTCAATCAGCAGTTTGAATGTTGCAGGTGCAGCAATGCTTTTTTGGTCGAGTTGAGACAACTATGTGCTTCAGCTGGTATGTTGCAGCTCAAAACTGGTTCGAACGTGGTGCACTGCGGTTTGGAGGACTGTGATCAACAAAGGCAACTTGGGGGTTCTGTTGGTTGAAAACATTGCTAAATAAGCTTGAATCATGTCTCACAGTGGTTCAACGGTGAAAGCACAGGAATCCCGGCTGTCATGGCTCTCAGAAGCTATGAGTCCCATTGCCAGGTGTCAGGAGATAGAGTAGTTCTTTTTCTCTGGCTTTCAAAAACTGGGGAGAGCAGCCTGGAGGTCAGGCAAGATTCATTTAGCATGAGGCACTGGGTAAAAGTTTAGCTGGCAGAGAGCTTGCTCTCTAGCAGCAGGTCAACCCCAATGTGGGGATGATTAGGGAGCAGAACATGCCTCTGCCTTGGACCACCCGTTTTCACCTCACAACTGGAGGATTTTGGAAAGAACTGTTCTCCCAACAGTGTCCTACAAAATCTTCTTTCAGGGTTGAAGCCCAGAGATGATTGCAAGAAGGAGTGGGAGACCCCTTCTTTTAAAGGCAAGAATCTTCAGGTGATTGAACAAATGCAAGATTGCTTTAAAGGTCCAATCATTTTTCTAGGAAAAAGTGGGCTTTCCCTTTTATCATCACACCCAGAGTGCTTTTTGTGGAAAGAAGTGGTGGGAACAGGAAGGGAGAGAGGCAAGGAGAGAGAACAAGATGGTGGTGCATTCCTCCAACTGGTCTGAGCTCCCTCAGTGTACACTAAACCCCGCCACCTTCTCTTGTCAATTTTATCAAATGCCCTGTTGGTATGCTGCACCATGGGGTGAGGTTAGTCCATTTGTGAAGGTTGTGTCCTTTGATTCCTGATAGCTTGTGGAGTGCCTCCTTCACTGGAGAGGATGTTACCTGTCCTCACAAAGGATATGGGAGCTTCAGGGACAGCTTGGCTAGGGAGAATACACATAATCTTCCCAGAGCTGAGCTGGGTTCACAGGACTGACACGTTTGATATCAAATGGGTCTGGCTTGGATAATTGTGAGAGATGCTAGCCACCATACTTCACACAAAGGTATAGCCTATATTTACATTGTACTGTGCCACCAGGATATCAATTTTTCATAGTTATGTAGTGTTTTGAACAGAGGTACATATCCTAAATGCAGCCAACGCACTGCAGTGACTTGGCTGTCACTGCAGCTGTCAAGAGGCCTCCTGTGACCTGAACCTGTGCCACTGCAGAGCAGGTGCTGCAAATCAGGCTACTGATTTAGCAGCAAACAGGAATACAATATGTGTTTGGCATGGAGCCTGTGAAAGTGGTCCTGGTTAGCAGGTCGCCCGTTTTGAGATCTAATGACCCATATTGCTTTATTAGTTAAGACAAATAAAAAAGCCAGGGCTTCTACACCATTATCAGATGTCAACTGCTCATTGGCCATTGGTCAGTTTTCTGATTGCTCCAAGAATGGTATTTGGATGGCTTCTATCGGGATGAGGGTCACTCTCCATCTGCAGTTCTCCACCCACACATTGCAGCCATTTTTCAAATAGGTATATCTTATTGAATTGGTTTGGCAAAACAACAATTTCTTCCAAGACAAAAGAAAGAACTGATCAAATGTTTCTCTCAAGTACAGTAGGTCTTAAAATAGGCAGTGACACATGTTGTCTTTTTGATGTTTACCTAAAGCATTAGGAGTGCACTACATACTTTTGTTGACAATCTGAAAACATAGATAGAGATTTTGTCTGGATTTTGCAATGCATATTTTAAAGGCTCAGTTGCCATCAATACATGGATTTCAGGATCACTTGCAAGTAATTGTAAAATAGATCCCTAAATACTTGCTGTTGAAAAAAATGTATAGTCTTTTCCTCAAGTAGTTTACCGTATCTCAACTTGGTATCATCCGCTTGTTATTAGAGTCTGAATGGCTGCTGCTGTTGGGCCATGTTGTGAAGTTGCTGCAAATGCTTTGCCATTCATAGTTCTGATTTGGGGTGCTGTTTGGTGATCTATATGGGTGCGCTGGGAGCCTGTTTTTGTTCAGAGGCGTATGCATTTTCTGTCTGAAAATGTGATTTTAAGGCATTTTCATGATAGCACCTGAAGTGTTGTCTGATTTCCATTTACACCAGGAGATAACTTTGGTTGGGGTTCTCTTTTCTCTAAAAATTATCATATGCATTGGTCAATTGTACATAGTAGAGTCTCAATTATTCTGTATAACGCTTAATTTTGATTGAGTCAGTGGAAGTGTCAACTCCATCTTCCCTGCAACTCTAGCTTGATGGGTTTGACAAATTATAGTTTGGCCAAGAAGCTGCAGCAGATTCAGTTAACTCAGATGAACAATGGCTGTAAAACAAAGGGAATGCCAGCTTCATGGGCACAATGCATACATGTGCCAATGTCAGAGATCTAGAGCGTTGTTATATGTGACTCCTGCTACTATTGTCTTATATTCCAGATGTCCAGTGATCAAGGCGTCCTCTCTGCAATGTTTGGTTCAGTCATTCTTGGCTGAGCTTCTTGGTGAATCGTGTAATTCCTTTGAATGTTGATGCGTGTTATATTTTTCACTGCTAGCTATTAGTCAAAGTCTATTGCTTAATATGTCTTTGACAGTTATAGGAAAGTGACAAGAAACAAGGATAAAGGTACTAATATTTCGACTGCCTAAAGGTAACCCTCATTACATGCTGTGTCTTTCACCTCCTCAACACAGCATTCACCCCCCTTGTCCTTCCTTTTCGTCTCTCTGACTCTAATCTCAAAATGGATCGTGGGATGAATGAACATGTGCTCATGACAGAGAGGTTGCACAGTATCATATCTCTACTGCATCTTTTGGGAGAGAAGTCATGCACAACTTCAATTTAAAGAGTTACTGATAAAAGATGTGTCTATCTTGGTGGTAGGCTTTTGTCCATAGCTATAGTACTATGGCAATTCTTAGAGTCATGCAGTGAGGAAGAGTATATGTAATTCAATGATGTGTACATACTTTGTAAGTAACCCAAGGTTTAATGCTGGCAATCCAACAACATTAAGTCCAAATCTTATTATTATGCTTGTGTGGATGTGTCTTTTCAGATAGCAATCTCAGCCAATTTCCTTGCACGTGATCATGGCGTCACCTAATTTAAATAAACAACATGGCGCTTGGTGATAACTTACTTTCCTGCACGGCTTGCACATGCAAGAAAACAGCAATGGTAATGAGACCCTTGGGTTATTGTGAGTTATGCCCATGTTACACACTGAGTGGCAGTCATTGTCTGGATTTTTGGACCTAATCACTTCTGTTTGAAAGTTAGGCGACCTTGTTTATGGAAATGGGTATTAACCTAATATTTGGTCATTGCAGGTAATTCCTGGTTTCTCGAGGGAATCTCATTTTAAGGCCTTTTGCGGCATGGTGCTTTATTGAATCCTTGGGAATACGCAGCTAGGAACGTAGTCTTGATTGCTAATTGTCTCATTGCTGGCCATGTCTCAGATGTGCCCCTTACCATTTGCTTTTTCTGTCAAGATTTTTCAGTGTGGTGAACAAGGAAAAACGTGTCCTTCAGCCTTTACTATTTTTTTCATGAATTGTGTAGCTAATGCTATACGTTTCTGAAGTCATTTCTAGGCCTTTGGTAGGTTTTCGTATTAGGGCATTAAGTGTGGCATTATTTATATACACATGTGTTCATCTGGTAATCCCTACCTTAATTAGTTGTAGCATTAGGGCATTAAGTATGGTGCTATTTTTTTTTTTAAATGTTCCATGTGATCAGTTTAATTTAGACATGCAATACGGGTCCATTGCATATTAATTCATAAATGCTTTGTTTTATTTCGATTTGACCTAAGGCTTCAGTGAGCATTGTCTCAAGAATGTTAAGGCCCTCATAATGTAGTCGGTATCAACTAAATATTTATATGAGTTATTTTGTCTGTACTCATTGTACTATGCATATAGTGGTGTCACTTAATTATGCTTTTTCAATTGTGGATGGATCCAATTTGCCAACTGATGGTTGGCCAGGTTGTCTCTTTTTCTTTTTATGCCTCTATCTTGTGCTTTTCTGTCTCAGAAATGTATGGATTTGGGATATTCATTTGTCATGTATTCATTTATTGTTGTATTTGACAAAAACATCCTTAAAAAAGGCCACAACTTGTCGAAACAAGTGTTGGCTGTCTTTTATGAATGATGTGCTTACATTCTAAAATGTTGGTACGTTTCATTTCTCAACATATGTGCTTTTAATTTGCTTTCCCATGTTGGTTTTGGTCTGCACTTTAGCATTGACCTCTATTGTATGGTGGATTAGGGCAGTCATCCACCCAGCCTATATATAAGCAGCCAGGAGTCTTTCTCTTTTTTCTCTAAAACCACCAGATCAGGAGCAGTTAGAGATTCTTGGTTGTGTTGCCCCCGTGTTTCTAAAACAATTTACTTCAGCAAAACACTCTTATTCATATTTGTTTTAATGAAAATAACAAGGCCACAGGATTATTTGGTTGTGAGGAAACATCCTTCACCTCAGTGTGCTCCTACAATTTATTTTTAAACTAAGTACGCCTGTTCCCCCTGTGTTGTCCTGACACTATATTTGAATATTACTTCGGTTTTAACATGACTTCTACCAGTCAACTGAATGTATTAGCTCAGCATAAAGTAAGAAAATAAGCTGCATATCTTGAAAGGGAAGTTGACATGTTCCTATACATTAATCAAAGTTGCAATGATCCTATAATGTGCCAAATATTTTGATGTATAAATGTGGGTCTGTTTTTTGTATGTATGAATATTTTAACCTAGATAACACATCATTGCCAGAGTACATTATGCCTAGTTACAGAATCATTGTCACATTCCAACACACACAATTCTCTCATTGGCATTTACATTATTTTCAGATATTGAGTTGCCAGACGCCCACTTAGAAAATCTATAATTTTCCATAATGCCCACTTGACACAACATGTCAGATTTCCAATATGCACAATTAGTTTAAATCATGCCCTCTTGGTATATTGTGTGCGTTTTCCATTAGGACCCACGTCCTGGGCCAGTATCCATTATGTTCACTTGACCCATAATTGCCTGGCCTTAACTGTTTATTATGTTTTCCGCTTGGTGTCTCCTTGCCATTCATCAGATGTGCGAGAACCTGCTCTTTTGAGTCCTAACCCTGGCCACAGGCATGCAGGAGTGGGAGGAGAGTATGACATAGGCACGGCTGAATACCCACCTGTCCTACCCACCCGGGATATACCTAGCATGAGCCTCATCATTTGAGCTAATGCCTCAAACACCCAGTGACCCCTCAATCAACTAGTTCCCAGGATTCCATCGCCCGTCCATTGCTACTGTAAATGTGTTCATTAGTTTGTACATGTTTATAACTGTGGCACTTCTTGGGTATGTATTGTGTTTGGTATCCGGTCATATTTTCGAATGCATTTTTTCAAAATGCAATTATCTGGAAAACATTTTGTCGAATTTTTTTTTTTAGAATTTATTATTTTTTGTTTTATATTTATTTGTAGGGTTTTGAAAGTAAAACAAAGTGTTTAAAAACAAAATAATTTTTAAAAAATCGAAAAATTTATTTTCGGCAAAATTGATTCGAGAAAATGGCATTCGAAAAAATTACATTCGACATAGTCACTATAAACCATTGTGTTTATATATTCTGGTTATATTTGAATCTGCTTTTTACAAGTATTTTACTATATAGAATTTTATCATCCTGTTGTTTTTGTATGAGGTGAAAAATCCAGACCCCCTCCTTGCCTTTGCAGGTGATTGCTTTAGTCATTTCACCACTGCTACTATGATGATTAAGCCTGTAGTGTTAATGATCCTCAGCCCATCTGCATACATCACAATGTACTCTGGCAATCTTCTCTGCTACAAAGTGACAATCATTTGTCAGTGCTCAATGTTATGGTACAATATAGTGTACACTGCCCACAAACAGTGTCCCGCTGGCTATAAATACTGCACTGTGTTTTGATGTCATGCTTAATTACATCATAGATGAGGATGTGGAAGACACTTTTTCTCTCTCGTGTCTCTTGCTTTCACACCTCACACCCTTGCTCCATGTGTGAATTATCTCACCTCTCCATCTCTGACGGTTCTTACAAAAGAGAAGAACATTCACACCTGACTCTAGGCCACTCTCCAGCCATCCACTTGTCAACGGGACACAAGGAAGTGGTCAATTGTGTGCCAGGCACTGCAGACTTTTCATCTCACCTCTGGTGCCTTCACTTTGGTGTCCATTCGAAGTGATCATTATCATTGCTACCACAGCTGAAGCCCTCGCGCCTCTCCACCAAAGACTGCATTTTCTCTGATTGCCAATCTACTCCATGATCCACTTTTGTCAGCAGCTCCAAGGCAATGATGGGGTCTCCTTATTATGACATCATTAATTAAATGATTTGTGATGTCTTTTTTGGTTCTTATCTTTCTTACAGCACCATTATATCTACACAGACCGCTACTTGATTACCTATCACATAATTATAATTTCGAGATACAATATCAAGACGTGTAGCGCATGTCTGTTCCCATTTACTGTTTGCGAATTAAGGTTTGACTTAATAAAACCAAATCCGATAAATATATATATACTCCAGGCATCGCGATTAGCTGCCTAGTGCATTGCCTATGACAAAGGACTGCTTATTTTACATCACCATTCAGTCGGCTCAAGCAAACATGTGCACATGGGCGCCAGATGTTCCTTCTAACATCACAACGAGAGTGGACAAGTGCGGTTACTTTCTCTTTCAGCATGTCTGCCACAGGAAAGAAGAAACAAATCAAGCAGAGATCACTCAACTGGACTAGTGGCTCTCGCATCGAGGCAACAAAGAGTGCATCACATGTTGGCCAATATATCAGTACAAGAGGACAGGTACTCTATGTCATGCCATGTCATGGCACGGTATTCTCAGCAAAGTCCCTATTTGACATTTCCAGTAACGCTCAGTCTGCCATTCCATCACTCTTCCACAAAGCTTCAAATGTCTAACTATCTCCCAGTTTGATAGTGCCACTGAGGTTGACACTTCCATGAAACTCCCAGGTCGTCATTTCCCGTAATGGAGCTAGCTTTAAACCACCAGTAATCTTGATATTTTCAGTATACTCGCCATTTCCAGTATGCCCACAATTTGAACTGTGCATGGTAGGCTTTCCAGGCAAGCCTCTACACCGGAGACCAGGATGGGTGTAGTGGGTGCAATACTTTATATCATCACATTACATTTGTATTCTCATTAACCTTGACATGTAAAGTAAGTTTCAAGTTAACAAAATGACTGTTACTTTATGCTACACTGTACTGTAAAACAAATCCGCCCAAAATATCAAGGAAATCATGCTACTGTTGGAGAAACCCTGCTTGTGCAGCCCAAACTCAAAAGACAAAGACACTTACCACTTCACCCTACAGAACATAATGGCAAGCAGTGTGATGAGACTCATGACCCATCACGGTGAGAACATGATCTTTCAATACTAGGGGTGGGGGGGGAGGGGAGGAGGACGGGGGGAACAAGTACTGGGGGGTGGACGTTGTGTGGGGACAAGTACCTGCAATCTCATATCGTGATAACACCTTCGAAGTGGATACCTAAAAAGGTTGTTTTCGACCCTTGCCCTGGAAAATGTTCGATTGATTTCCCTTCTGGACTTGACCACAGATGCACCTAGTTTCAAGTCTGGTTGTTTGAGCAGAATTATAGACAGAAGTCATGTTTCTCACCATTTGCTGTACCTTAGAACTCTTTTGAACAGTATTCTCTTTTGGAAAAGGGCACAGATTGCGGGCTACCACTTAATTGGCAGATGTGTGAAGATCCAAGGAGCAGCATGGGTTTTTGTTGAATTGTGCAAGCCACGTGGGTGGATATGCGATCTACATGAGACGGTAAATGCAAGCAGGGTCTATATCAAGGGCCAACTCTTACCCCCTAATACTTCATTTGAACATAACATTGGTTTGTTCACACAAGGAATATGTAAACATAATCACATTGTAAATTGGGGAAAATACACATACACACAGTGATCGAAGTGAACGGGAACGGTTGGGAGCAGAGTTCCACTACTTTGATTCTTTCTAATTACGATTCCTCTACTTTTTAGGACCATATTCAACATTTTATACAGATGATTTGTCCAGTCATGTCCCTGTGCAAGTGTAAAGTTGCAATAGGATCCTTAGTTACTAGTAACTTAGACTATTGCAATGTCCACTGGCGTAACAGGGGCCCCCGCAGCCCCCGCGATGCGGGAGGGCCTGCGGTGTGGGGGGGCCCCACCAGCAATTGTCCTGGTAGGGGGCCCCAGTTAAAAAAAAAAACGAAATTCACTCTGCATTCATAAAGAATGGTCAGAATGAGCCCCATTGTTTCTTTTTTAAGTCACTATAACTTCATTAAGAAATCATTTCAGTTAAGGACCGAACCATAACCAAAATAATTTCTTTATGAAGGCAGAGTGACTACAAAAAGAAACTTTCTTTTTGAAGTCCAAGGGTCCCTCTACCCCATGACATGGAATACCCTAGGCTGGATGCCTCCATGTCATGGGCTGAGGGGGGAGGGAGCCCTATGCCTTCAAAAAGAAATAGTTTGTTTTTGAAGTCACTCAGCCATCATAAAGACATTATTTTGGTTATGGTTCGGTCCTTGACTGAAATGATTTCTTAATCAAGTTATAGTGACTTAAAAAAGAAACAATGGGGCTCATTCTGACCATGCCGGTCCGGAAGCAACGTTGCTGGTAAGCTTACAGGCACTGTTGTTTCAAGACCGGCATATTACAGGTCTGCCTGGTGGGGCTGCCGTGCCTGACAGGTCTCACCCTGCCAGGCACAGCAGCCACTGTAGGCAGACCCGTCACGGAAGCCCCGGCACTGTTAACAACGGTGCTGGTGCTTCCGTGTCCCCATTCCCATGAAGTCTGGGGATTAACGAAATTACCGGCACCTGATTTCTCAGCCGCCGGACTTGAAATAGCACGGTGGCACCGGGAAGTCAGGCGCTAGTAATTTTTTACGGGTCCGGCGGCAAAACCACCGGTAGCACCGGCACGTTTACTGCTGGACCCGTAATGAGCCCCAATTTCTTTTTGAAGTTAATGGGCTCCCCTCAACTCCATGACGTGTGCGTGTGTGAGTCTACGGTGAAAGGGTGCACACTCAAATGTATAGCTGGCTGCCTGTGTGTGAATGGTGAAAGGGTGCACACTTAAATGTATGGGTGGCTGTGTGGGTGTGCCTGCATGGTGAAAGGGTGCACACTTAAATGTATAGGTGGCTGCCTGCTTGAGTGTATGGTGAAAGGGTGCACACTTAAATGTATGGATGACTGGGTGTGTATATGGTGAATGGTGTATGTGCTTGTGTACAGGGGCACAACAAAACCTTAATTTCGGGGGGCTAACCCTTCAAATGTTGAGAGAGGCGCTAACTCCACATGCAGTGGGGAGGGGGAAACCTATTTGTGTGGGCGCATCCAAATTATTTATGCATTTTAATGAGACTATTCTAGTGCAGATTCAATGTTACAAGCAGTTAACTCTCTCCTATGAGTCGCCTGTTCCCTCTCTACCCTTCCAATCACTCCCCTGGCATGCAAGTACTAAACCCACATCACGATTTCAATTGCCTAAACAATGTGGCATTTGAATGCAGGTACTAACAGTGAAATGCTTTACGTTGGTAATTGCTGGTTTCTTGTTAACAGCAAAAACCAGGTGCCGTTTAACATCTGTGTCCTGTTCGGTCCGGCAACTACTCCAAAGTTTAGCCAGGTTGAGTCAATATAGCCCAAAATGTCAGGGGGAGTAGTGCTGAAGCCCAGTCAATTCAATGGTGTTGTGCTACTACTTGTGTTTAATGCCTTGCTTACTCCTAACTCTATTCTTCCTCGTCCCAGTACGTATGTATGAGGCAGTACGTGTGTGTGAAGCACTCTGCCTCATACACAAGTACTGGGAAGAGGTAGAGGTACATGGAGGTAATGCCTGATTTAGCTACCTGTAATCTTCATCACTCCTATTCCCACAGTTCCTCATCCCAGTACTTACCTATGAGACAAAGAGCCTCATACGTAAGCTCTGGGACAAGGAAGAGGGACGCAGAAGTAATTCTGGGCCAAGGAGCTGATTGTGGAGGTTGGGGTAGTGGGTGGGAGGGAGAGGGGGTTGTGTAGGGGGGCAGGATTGTGTGATAATTCATAATGGTTGTCCATGTCCAGGCTAAGCAGGCATGATATGTGGTATTGGTGGTTAGAGAGGCATTTTGATGCAGCCAGTCTAGACATTCCTCAGTTTGGTATGACTTTCTTTTAACTGGACATTTCTGATAAAGCAGTCCTGCTTACTTTAATTACCTGGCTAGATTGGCATTTGGGTGCTGCCAGTCTAGCCATTTCTTACTGCGGCATTGTATATTTTTCTGGGCATCTGTGATAAATGATATGATATGATACAAGTCATTTATAACGCGCCTGTACACAAGTGTACACAAGGGAGGGATGATAGAGGGAGGACAAGACAAACGATCTCACTAAAACTTGTGTCATTGCGAGAACAAGAAGTGCAAGGGAAAAGGGAGGGGGGGTGCAAGTGAGAGGGAAGGGGAAAACCGGGCAGCAATGCCCTGAGTAAGTGCAGCCAGAGCAGAGCAGTTATTGGTTGTGCAAGGAGAACAAGGGACTACAGGGTTACAGTTACAGCCGCTAAGTGCATGGTAGGCCCGGAGGCAGTGCAAGGGTGACCAATCAAGAAAGAGCCTGGACTTAGAGAGACTCTGAGGGTAGCCAAGCAGCCAGTGGGTACAGCAGACAGGTAGGTCAGCAGGGGGGGAGAGAGAGCGAAAGCAGCGGAGAAGAGGAAAGTTTTGAGCTGCTTCCGAAACTTCAGGTTGTCTGCCTCAAGTTTGAGAGGGGCAGGGAGGCTATTCCAGAGGTAGGCACCAGCAGAGGAGAGAGGTCTACCCCCACTCTCTGCCTGGAGAAATGTCTAAGCCTTAGAGAGTTGGAGGTAGCTGAGTGAAGGGCTAGAGAAAGAAAGTATTTTGGAAGAGAGCATTGGATTTAGTGTGTGCCCTGGCCCCAGAAAGTCTTGTGGGCAATGCAAAGGTTCTTGACCTTGATCCTTGCAGCCAGAGGAGAGATTTCAGGGCTGGAGAAATACAATCCCAGGGCTTGAGGCCAAGGGTATGTCTTGCAGTCTTGTTCTGGATTAGTTGCAGATGACGGAAACTAGAGGAAGACAGATTGAGAAAGTGGCTGTTGCAGTAGTCCAGCCTAGAGACAGTGAGCTTTTGGTGGAGAGTGAGAAAGGGAAGAGTCCCTTTGAGGAGGAGCAGCTGGTAGTGAGACTTCTTGGTGATGTCTGAGATCTGAGGAGAGAAATAGAGTGTGGCGTTGAAGATGATCCCAAGGTTTTTTGCCTCGCAGGAAGGCAAAGGAAGAGGGCCCAAGGCGGTCTGCTATAGTGAGAGGAAACGCAGATGCAAGGGTCCCAATGAGAAGGATCTCTGTGTTACTGGCATTAAGGCAGAGATCGTTGGAGGTGCACCAATCCTGAATCATGGATAGACAGTCAGGAATGAGCAAGAGAGGAGAGGAGGCTGAGGGGAGCCTGAAGGAAAGCTGAGTCATCCGCATAACACTGAAAGTTAGAGGAGAAGGTAGAGATCAGGGAGGCCAAAGTGGCCAAGTAGAGGTTGAAAAACCAGCGTGAGAGGATAGAGCCCTGGGGAATGCCACAGGTAGAGAGAGGTGGCAGAGAGAATGGGACCAAGATGGACCTGGGAGCGGAGGGGCGGTCCAAGTGGAAGGAGGTCAGTCACTCTAGGGTCTGATCCGTGATGCCCAAATTCTCACAGAATCGATTGATCAGGATGGCGACGTTGACCCTGTCGAAAGCAGAGGAACGATGAAGGATGAGAACAGAAGGAATGCTGGAATCAAGGTTAGAGAGGAGCACAGGTGTTAAGGAGAGCAGTTTCTATGCCTCTGGCAGCTCTGAAGCCAGACTAATGGTCATGGAGACAACCAACAGATTCAGTGTGGAGAGTAAGCTGGGAGATGGCAAGCTTTTCCAAGAGTTTACTCAGGAAAGGGGTGATGGAGATTGAGCGATAGTTTGCCAGGCAGGTAGGATAAGCAGATGGCTTCTTGAGGAGTGGGTGCACAAGGGAGTGGGAGAGGGGACCATTGCAGTGGCGAAAGAGTGATTACAGAAATCGGCCAAGGCTGGAGCAAGGGTGTCAATATGGGCTTTGATGGTTCTGGAGGAGCAGCGGAGCACCTGTTTGGGCGACACTTTCATAGATCGGACTTGTCTAGAAACCTCGTCAGGTGTTGTCAGAGAGAAATAGGAAAAAGGAGGAGAGGTAGAGATGGCCAAAAGAGGCCGAGAGAGGAAGAGGACATAGAGGACAGGATGTCCTGAGATTTAGCAGAGAAGTGAGAGGCCAGAGCTGTACAGAGGGCCTGAGAGGGAACAGGAGAGGTATAGACCACAACAGGATTGACCAGTTCCTTGCAGATTTTATAGAGTTTGGCCGTGTTGTTAGAGGCCGCGGAGACACATGCTTTAATGTGTGCTCTCTTCTTGATGAGTGTTATTGCTTCAACTGGCATTTTGCTGCAACCAGTCTAGGTATGTCTAAATGTGGCCTGGCATGCTTTACTATAATGTTATTAGGTGTTTACACTGGTCTACATTGTGCAGCCAGCTGGACATGTTTTCATTGTGGCATGGCATTCTTAATAGCAAAGCATTTATGTTCCTGTGCACTGTTGTTGACTTGCATTAATTGGATTGTGTTACCCTACAAAACAATTGCAAACACTCTGGCTTTATAGCCAATTTATCTCAGAAAGTGTGCTGTATATTGCATTAAAACACATATTAATATCTTTCTCCTAGTGCAGTGTGCGGCATACCCCTTCAGCAGCACGTTCATGCATATTGCGCAAGCGTGACAATCTAGGCCGGCCCAAAGTGTGACGCGACCCGTGATTTGTTGCCGAGTTGGGGGGCCCCCTCAGCATGACTCGCAGGGGGGCCCCCACATTTTGTGTTACGCCACTGGCAATGTCCCCCCACCCCCTGCTGCAACACCTTGTCAAATGTTGTACTATGCTTCTGCCTACCCTCTCCCCTGCAGAGACCATAGTTCCACTACTTTTTTTGGTACACTTCTACCACAGCATACACATCCCATCAATGGGAATTAAATGAATGTAGGGACTGCATGCATTTCTCGATAAGTACTGCTTTTTAAACTCTCTTCAGATCATTTATTCAAAACCAAAGACCACTTTATTTATATTTCATAGGAGACATAACCCAGGTGTATGAGCAGTGACCAAGGTGAAAGTTAAAGTACCTAACAAATACCATTTGTCTTGGGGACCACAAAGATAGCAAGTGATCTTGTACTCAGCACTTGAAATATAGATTTGGAGGATAATAAGCATCAATAGAAACGTTAAAGATAATTCGTGATAGTCATAGAGAGGGATTTGAAAGATGTTGGCAACCAAATGATAAGTGGTTCAAGTCTTTTATTTAAGGGGAGCTCCCCGGAGCCATTATACAACACCGACTCTTACTTTTTCAAAATGAGCAACCGTCGCAGTGGTCAAGCAGCTCTCGCTCCAAACCATGGACAGAGAGCGCGCGTGACCGCCGCGAGGAACCAAGTGATTCCTTACACATCTTCCCCCTATAACAGAACAAGTAATTAACGTCATTTATAGAGAACATTAAAAGATTCTCTGACTAATGTAAATAACATCGTAATATAGGAGAAATTGATCACATCAAAAGAATTAAAAGTTACAATATTCTTACATTAAAATTTGACATGACATGGCTAATTGTCATAAGTTTACGAATACTTCAAGTTTCATAATCTCTCATCCACACAGGCTTTGATCTAGACCTATGTGAACATTCTTCATTTGGTCTTGCATTTGGTCTTGTACCTGTATCCATTTCTCCTCCATCGTCTATTTTTTCTCCATCTACCACTCCTCCTTTCCCTTCCTTTTCTGTCTTATTATTATCCACACTGACAGTTCTTTCTTCCACTTGCTCACCCACCTTGCTCACATCCACATCACCTACTTTTGCCAATCTACCTTTTGACCAAACTTCTCCTTCCAGAATGACAACATTACTCTTTACAGCACATATCTTCTTTGGTCCCAGGAACTTACTTTCCACACATTTGTTTACCAGTCTGGGATTTTTAACATACACCATATCCCAAATCTTCCATTCCTGTTCCTTCACCCTCATCCTGTCATCAAACAGTTCCTTATTCCTTTCTTGACTCAACGTGATAAGTTTCATAATGCGATCCTGATCAACATTTACCACTTTGGCCATTCCAAGCCATGCTGGACAAAGTCTTGTTCCAGGTTCCCTACTTTTCATAGATACGAATGGAGATACACCAGTTACAGAGTGTGGCGTAGTGACATAATTCCACGTTAACATCTTTAACACCTCCCTCCATGGTTGTCCCGATTTCATGGCCATCTGCAGACCCCCTTTTATGTACCTGTTGACTCTTTCAACAAGACCATTCGCCTTGGGATTATACAATGCAGTCCTCGTGTGTTTTATGCTATAGCCTGCAATACATTTTTTCATGGCCACAGATACAAATTGTACCCCATTGTCAGACACCATTTCAACCGGTACCCCTTCTTTAAGGAAAACTCTCTCCAAGAAATTAGTCAACTCCTTAGCCTCTTTCACCGCTTCCCATTCAAACCATTTGGAATGAAAGTCTACCAGAACAAATAAAAACTTCAAACCTTCTCCCAGACCTGCTACTGGACCCATAATGTCCACCGCCAACTTACTCCAAGGTTGGTCTGGTATTACATTAGGTATTAGTGGGGCTTCCCTTTCCACTCTGCACTTGTCACTAGTTTGGCAAGTCATGCATTCCTTGACACACCTTCTTGCACTCCTATCAATTCCCGGCCACCAATAATTTTGCCTCAACTTCCTTTTCATGGCAGCTTCTCCCGGATGTCCCTGATGGGCCAGGATAACCAACACCAACCTGAGAGTTTGTGGAGGAATAATGCACTTTCCTCTTCTTAACCTGTCTTCACACAAATTTATTTTATCTCCTACCTCCCACCATGTATTGAACTTACTGCCCAAGTCTCTTTTGGCTGGCCACCCTCTCACTGTCCACTTCTTTACTAGCTTTATATCCTCATCTGTACTTTCTTCTTGTGTCCACTCTTCTTTACTAATGGCACCTTGTATTTCTGCCACTAAAGATTCTTTCTCTATCTCCCCACCTTCTACAATATTAGCATTCACCGGCAGTCTTGACAGGCAGTCTGCCACCACATTTTTCTTTCCTGGCAGATAACTTACATCGAAGTTATAGTTTTGGAGTCCCAAACCCCACCTACTAATTCTTGGGGAACCCAACGCCCATCTTCCACTCTCAAAAAGTTGAACCATGGGCTTGTGGTCGGACCTGACTACAAATCTTCTTCCCCATAAAAAGTACTTGAAATGGTTTACTGCCCAAAACATGGCCAAGGTTTCTCTCTCTATAACGGAATATTTGCACTCTGCACCTCTCAGCGTCCTAGACGCAAATGCAATAACTCTCTCTGTGTTATCTCTGTCATACTGCACCAATGTTGCTCCCAGCCCAAGCATGCTCGCATGTACTACCAAAACAATCTTATCTCTGGGATCGAATCTACCTATGGATGGTGCTTCACACACTGCTTGTTTGATACACTCAAAAGCCACATCACATTCTGCTGTCCATTCAAATTTCGCACCCTTCTTGAGCAACATCCTAATGGGAATGAACACTTTGGCAAAATCCTTCACGAACTTATGATAATATTCAGCCAAACCTAAAAATGACTTCACTTGTTCTTTATTCTCTGGCACAGGCGCAACTTTCACTGCCTCCACCAAATTCCTCTTGGGCCTCACCCCATTTTCATCTATCTCGTGTCCCAGATATTCCACCTTGTGCACTGCAATCTTACACTTGCTCCTTTTTACCATTAACCCTGCCTCCCCCAATCTCTTTAACACATGTCTCAACACTTCATCATGTTCTTCCGGGGAACTTGCATATATCAGAACATCATCTTGGAACACAATAATGTTCTTTACTCCGCTCAACACAGTCTCCATCACCCTTTGAAATACGGCTGCCGCTGAGGCAAGTCCAAAAGGCATCCTGCAGTACTTAAAAGTTCCAAACACAGTGATGAATGGCGTTAAATGTTGACAATCCTCCTTCAGTGGAACTTGATGGTATGCCTGAGAAAGATCGATGACTGAAAATACCTTGGCATTGTTCAACACAGATAACTTGTCACCAATTATCGGGAGGGGATGTCTATCTATTAAAATATTCCTGTTCAGGTCTCGCAGGTCTACACACAGTCTGATGTCTCCATTTGCCTTCGCTGCCACTACCACCAGTGACAGCCATTCAGAGCTCTCACTCCTTTCAATTATTCCTCTTTGAAGTAGCGACTCCACTTCCATTTTTAGCTTTTCATTTAATTCATGAGGTACGGGCCTCACCTTGTGCACTTTTGGACTGGCTCCTGCCTTTAGTCGAATTTGGTGCTCAAATCCCTTTAACACTCCCAATTCATCTTGAAACACTTTGGGATATTCTTTCTCCCACTTATCTTTCAACTCAAAAACGTCAATAGGCCTTTCCGCATTTGCTTGGATTCTGATCCCTAACTTCCATTGTTCACCCCATCCCGGGAGTGACGAGCCTTCTTGAGTGACGTAAATCTCAGATTCACAGCTTCTCCCTTTGTACTTTATGGAAGCCTGGAACATCCCTACAACTTCAATTCTCACATTCCCATATGCATAGGGTTCAATATTGTGTTCCTTCAACTGCTTTACGTCTCCCTGAATGCAACCCAAAAATGTTGCCTTTGACATCAAAGTCCACGGTGAACAACTGTCCACCTTCATTGTTACTACTCTCCCATTGATCATGAACACATCTGTTGGTGCTCCACCTTTGTTTGATACTTCTGATACTTCCAGTACATGCTTTGCCTGGCTGCTCATGCCCATTGCATGATCCTCTTCTTGTTCCGGCATTCTTCCTCTTGCCTCAATGTTTTGCACCACTCAGGATTCACGGCAAACTCTCGCAAAATGACCCTTTTTCTTGCATTTTAAGCAGGAGATGTTCCTGGCTGGACAGAACATGCTTGTTGAGATGTGGCGGTTACTCCCACATTTGTAGCACCTTATTTCCTTGTTCGGGACCCACTTGCGGAATCCTATCACCGCGGCTACTTCTTCCGATTTTTCTCCCTTCATAGTAGTCATATACTTATGGGTCTGTTCCATGCTTCTTGCTGTGTCTATGGCTGCCTCTAGTGATGCATCCTTGGAAAATAGCCTCTCTTGTATCTTTACATTATTTGTGCAACGTACCAATTGGTCCCTTATTAGAGAATCTGTGAGTAGTCCAAACTCGCAGGTATGGCTAAGGGACCTCAAAGCTGCAATAAAGTTTTCCACTGGTTCCTGTGGATCTTGTGTCCTTTGGAAGAACTTGTGCCTCTCAAAGGTTATATTTTTCTTGGCTTCAAAGTGAACTTCCAACTTCCTTTCCGCCATGGAATATTGATCCACCTCCCCTTGACCCGGCTGGGGAGGATCAGGCAAGTCATCATACACAATCCTACCTTCAGTTCCCAAGTTGTGTAGTAAAATCGCTTCTTTTCTTGCTGATGCGAATTTATCCCCTCCTATGGCAATGAGGTAAGTATCAAATAACTTCTTCCACCTGTCCCACCTTATTGGTGGAGCACCAGGTTCTGCCAGAAACGGTGGCGGTGGTGACATGCTCGCTGCAGCCATCTTTAATTGTTATGCTGGTGTTATGGTCACACCAAACTGCTCCAAATGCACCTATGCACTGTCAAAGTTCCTCCCAATGTTCCTCTTATAGAAACTTCCTTTAGTCTTAGCAAGTCCTTTACTTAAATCTTCTAATTGTACCTCATCAACATCCAGCTGGTGTTAATGATGACTACTTCATGCAGTCCAGCTCACTGTTCCAATATTTCTATTCTCTAATCTCCTCTGAAAGCTTCCCTCCGTGGTTGTGCTTAGCCCCTCCCACCCCCTGCTCCTCACCTCTTTCTGCCGAATAGGAGTCAGGGTGGGCGGCACCAACCAGGATCAACTGTGCAGGCTCACCGCTCCGTTCAGAGGCGGAGGGAAGGTCCCTCTGCAGAGCCGCCGAGACCGTCTCCCTGCAGCGCCACACCTCCAGGCCGCTGCGTGGACCCCCAACACCGTCCTTATGCAGCACCACGCTGCGGGGATAGTCCCCCTGCGTCCGCCCACCACTACGCGACTCGCATTGTCATCCGTATGTATCCGCCCCTTTAATCGCGGGCGGGCCGGGACGTCCCGCTGAGGCTCTGCAACAAGCTCCCCCTTTGCCTGATCCTCGTCGCCAATTAAAAGATGTTGGCAACCAAACGATAAGTGGTTCAAGTCTTTTATTTAAGGGGAGCTCCCCGGAGCCATTATACAGCACTGACTCTTACTTTTTCAAAATGAGCAACCGTCGCAGTGGTCACGCGGCTCTCGCTCGAAACCATGGACAGAGAGCTCGCGTGACCGCCGCGATGAACCAAGTGATTCCTTACAGGATTCTTCAAATCACATGAGCTAAAATAGCACCCCAGGGTGCATGTCATGTTCTGGGCACACTTTTGGGCAGGGCAAAGGCACAGGTAATTTCTACAGATGGTGTGGGTAAGGATAATGAACCAGAGGGCATCACACCATGTGTGCCCCCAGTAGGTCCACAGGGCTTCACCTCAGCCGACCTCTTGGGTATTTGTATTTTTAAAGCTTGTGTGTACATGACGAATTGCGTCCTGGTGCAGTTCTGTAAGAGACAATGCGAATTTGTGATTAATCCAAGGCAAGAGAAAAGAGTCGTGTTGTAGGCGGTGCCAGCATCTTATGAAGCTGTTATTGGAGAGAAGTTGCAACGGAACAGAAATCCATGCCCCTTCAGCAAGATGTGAGGACCTATCGGCCCCTCTCCATGGGACAGACAATGTAAGGATTGATTAGATGTGTGGAAAGAATGGGTGTGGGGCAGCAGTTAGAGAAATAAGAACAAGGAGAAGATTGACTGGCTTGAAAAAACAACGCAGTCAGCATGGCAGGGATACTTAGACATAATACAGGATTTGATTGGTTGCCACTAGCGCAGGTCAGCTGAAATACGAGACGGCCACAGAGAGTGGCTTCAGGGTTCGGGATAAGCAGTAGCTGGCCTGGCATAGGCTGATCTGAAGGGGCCATGATAGAGAGCATTGCTGGAATCCAAGTGAAATGGAACAATAGCTCTGACCACTGTGGCTCGTGCCGAAAGAGAAAGAAAAGGACACGTGTGTCTGATGGCATGCAGGTGAAAACAGCAGGCAGAGGCGAAGAGGTGAAGAATCCAAGATTTCTGGCTGAGGGAAACAGGGCGTCAAGGGGCGAGGCCGAGAGCCCAAAATGAAAGGCACCTGGGTGATAGAGGTCCCTCCAATTAACATCAATTTGTTTTTGCAAGAACCGAGTTTTCGGGAGTGGTGTCTCATCCAGTTGGTGAGGGCTCAAGTGCTTAAAGGCTGAATTGTGGGCATTTAGAGGAACTCCGAAAGGGCATGGTTGCATGTCTTGGCAGAGCCACTGTACTCACGGGTACTGCCTCTAGGGGCACTGCAACCTTTGACAATTGCCCAAAGGGTGTGGCCCTGGCCATGCACTGCAGGAACGATGACGAGGGACCGGAACTGCAGCCAGTGGTCAGCGGTCGAAGATCATTCCCCACAAGCACTGTGGGTAAGGGGGATTGTGCTCAGGGCACTGCTGGCACTTCAGCAGCATGCAGAGTGGTGCCCACACAGATGGCCTTGCAATATGTCCAGGCAGAGCCTCTGGCCATGCCCGGGGCATTTTGCCCATCCGTATTCCAAAAAGTGAATAGCACATCAATGGTGGCCATAGTTACAATTTTACCCATGCCAGGCTGTCATATTTAAAAAATAAAAAAATAAAAAAAAATGAGAGCTACTGGCCATCTGGCTGGAGTGGAGACTCATAGTGAACATGAATTGTTAAATATTCACAAAAAGGATTCAGCAATGACTACCTGCCAGACAAGGCTCACATGTATACTAATCTCCTAACGACCAAACATGCAATGTAATTATTGTTTTTTTGCAGAGTGGTTTTTCAGAGCTCTTTGCTTCGCAGACCCATTGATTTTACTTTCTGCTTAAATTTCGTCAACTCATTAAGCCAATGTTACGGCAAACCCTTAAATCAATGAATATGCAGCTGTGTGGGCAGGATGTGGAAATTATTATTTAGGCTTTTTACTTTTATAAACCTTATTCGGCTTCAAGCACAGCATTTTAATGAAAGCAAGAGGGCAAACTGCATCAGAAAAATTAACTTTCTGTATAATGGAGACCCTATCAGACCGTGCTATATAGTTGAATAATTGAATAATTTATGCCATTGTTTTAAGCAGATGTGCAGTGCTTGTCATCAGCATTTGCAATATTGGCTGAGACATGATGAGCCCTTTCCAGTAATAAAAGACCCTGCATCTCAGCAAGCAGCTTCCAACAATTGTATTTCCCTTCACAATAAGCCTATGCGCAAACAGCTACAACTTTCCACTTGCACTTGCACTTACCCAGAGTCGCACTGCCCTTACTCAGAGCAATGCTGCCCTGATTGCACTTCCCCCTCTCCTCCGCCTGAAACCTCCCCTCTCCCTCCCCTCTGCACGTTTGCGTATCGCACTTGCATGATCTGAATGACACAAGGCCTAGTAAGATCGTTTGTCTTGTCCTCTCTCTGTCTTCCCTCCCTTGTCTTGTTTCGCCTAGAAACACTTGTGTACAGCCGCGTTATAAATGACATATAATCATATCATATCAAATGCATGGTATCAAATGCATGGTATGGTGCTAGATGCAAACCATGCTACCCATGCACAAAACTTTAGCCATGCACAATATGTTGCATTCTCTCTTCTCCTTCTCTGAAAGCTGCCAGTGCCAACCCCAAGATGGCAGCAAGTGCACTGTTATGTGCCATGCTTACTGTAAGCTTATGCATGCTTATACATGCTTTGTGAGATTGGTATTGGTAGTGCAGAGGTTTGAACTCGCCAATTGAAAAAAGGGAACAAACATGGGAGCCGGAATTGAAACTGAATGTTCATACTTCCTTTTTTATTGTGAATTGTTAGGATCAAAAATGGTCCATAATAGTCTAATGTTAAAACAAGATAATAATAGAATGTTTCATTTTCAAAAGCACCATTTTACAGATTAACCAAGCAATGCTTGACTATTTTATTTGTTATGACTTTTTTAGTCCTGCATTACTGGACTATTGCCACTCCACACTGTTTGATTGAAATGTTCTCTGTTGTTTGTAGATCATATATAGTGGCACTGAATGTTGGCACTGTGACCATTGGAAAATGTATCTCCAGTTCTCCGGGATGCAGATAACCTTGGCTGCAAAGAAGTTTTTTTTTTTTTTTTTTTTTATTTTTTGTATATAATCTATATTAGATTTTTACAAAAGGAGTTCTCGTATCCCTGACATAGGAAATGTTAAAGTGTTGAAAGTTACGTACTAATAGAAGTTTTAGAAGATTGTTAGTGTTAGTGTTTACACCATCCAAAATTTATCAAGATTAATTGGCTTTTCTCGTTAGATGTCAGAAATGTCAGAGATGGCTAATCTTTTCCATCATGATGTTCAGTAGTTTTGTCGTCGGGATTAGCCATCTAGTTTGGGCTCCTGTAATTAGGCGGTTCCACCACATATCTTCATCGTTGATATAAGAGTTTGTAAACAAGGGACCAAAAAAAACGTCCCTTTCCTGTGCGATCGCAGGGCAAACCATCAGGAGATGTCTTATGGATTCTGTAATTTCAGAATTTTTACAGAGACGACATGATTTCTCATTAGTAGCAGCTCGGATAGCTAGAATTTCTTTTGTAGGAAACAAATTAAGACGAGCTTTCAGTAGAGTTTTCATTGACAGCTTACTGGGATATTTTTTACAGTATTCCATAGGCTCTTTAAGTTTGTTAAAGATGGGTGGTAGATGGGTTATCAGCATGTTAAATGCATGCCTACGCCACCATATGAATTACTAATCAAAGAGAGCTTCATGGCTGGCGAGCAGTGATTTCTTTTCGTAGGCCGCTGATCCAACACCTGCCTCACCCCCACAGCAACTGGCCCACATTTAAAACACCCTTGAATGAGAAATTAAGAAATAAATGCTGGTGTAAGGGAGGTGAACTGATGGTGCCTTAGTCAGTGATTATGCAAGAGACCCGCCCAGGACATTGCAAGGCAGGCAACAGTGATACATGCACTTATTGCATGTACAGAGTTGCTGTACAGGAGCCAGTTGAAAGAACATATATCTTGTAAAATTCATGAATATTAACATTTCTATCTTGTCATTTATTTTCCGTTCCTTTTTTTGTAGAGACGATATCCTATGGGAGTTTTGTTTCAGGTTTAACATTTACATTATTACTATAGTTGGGTCCAATATCACTAATTGAGCCCTATTTTCAATATATTGTAAATTGTGTGCAGGGGACCAGCATCATTCAAAGAGATTCAATGATAATTTGCCTGATCATTTAAGTCCGCTGTCTAGTATGTGCTTATGTGTTATTGATGAGAACATAGGGGGTTGGACGAGTTCATTGACAGGACTAAACATAGATATCCTGTTTGTTATTAATAATATAGCCTTATAGACTGAAAGAGGGGGGGGTCATTAACGTGGTATAATGACCCACCACCAAGTTACGGCCTGAGTCAAAGCCAAGGGCCACAAGTTGGGGAAGGGTCACTATCCCAAGCTATAATGGCCCCTCCTGTGGACTATAAGGCTATTAGTACATGGTAGTAGTAGCAATACATGGTTTGCAGTGTTGGCGGTGAAGTAAACATTTTTACTGTAAGAGTATGCACATTAAATAGACACACTGATTAGTAACTTAAATGTGGTTTTATTTTGTAGTATTTAAATAACATGGTTAGCTTCATACATTAAGCATTTTAAGTGCAACTTGGTTCAAGTGGAACAGGCCTAACACAAGCATGCATTAGGTGTCATCTAAAAGTAAACTGTTTCTCTACAAGAAAATGAAAGCATTTTCCACTGTTTTAGCTTTCTCGTTCATCAGTTAAATAACATGTTGTAGAAAAAAGGTCCTCCCAGCGAGAAAGTTGCTTTTTGAAAAGGATTCTTGACTGAAAATTGCAATTTTGTTTCCCGGTCTGCTTCTGAAGGCAAACGTGCAGAATGCAGTCAATACCAGTGATTATTGACTGCACTCTAAAAATACGAATTGGCTGAGAAGCGGTCAATAACAATCTCCAATTGCTAATCATGTAAATGTAAACGGTTTCTGTACAATTAAGTGCTAATGCATGCTCATGTTAAGTCTGTTTTAGTTTCGCTGTAAAAAAGCTTAACTTGTGAAAACAGCCTTGTTATTTAAATATTACAAAATAAAATCACATTCATTTACTAACTCAGTTTAACTATTTACTTTTCCACTCTTAAATTAAAAAAGTTTTACTTTACCACCAAATCACGTATTGCTACTGCCATTATCTGCAAATAGCTTTTTAGACCTCCAAATGGAAAATTATTGCTTGGGATAATGACCCCTCCCCAATTTATGGTGGTGGGTCATTATCCCACGATAAGAACCCCTTCCTTGATCTATACAGCTACAATAAGGAACTATTTATTCTTTTCCAGTTGGTCAACTTTATGTTTTATTTAAGGCTGGTCAATCTTGCAGTTTATCATGTATAAAGTCATGTCTTCATCTTTTGACTGACAGCTTTGTTAAAGGCTGAACATTTTTAAAAAAAATGAAAGAAGGCACTGTTGTTGAGATGCAACCTCCTCACTTTCTACTCTGTGCCCCACCCTGGGGGGGGGGGGGTTTCTGACCTTTGGTCCATCAATGATCTAGCTAAACCACATGGCTGAATGCCTGTCTTCCTAAGAACAGTGCACATCTAGGCATGAAGTGACAGAGACTTGGACCCCTACTGAATGACAAAGGGACACCTACTGATGAAATGATAGCATTCCACACTGCTGTATCAGTTATATTTCTGAGATATTTTGAGGACAAAATATAAGTGAGATATGTTAATTTTATATTATCTGTTAGCCTAATATGTGTTGGTGAGCCCCCACTCAGTACTGTCGAACTCAGGGCCTCGAGGGCTGGAATCCTGACAGGTTTTCACAATATCCCTCATTAATATTCATGAGGAAACATTTGTATACATTTAGATAATTGCATGCAAATGTATCTCATGAATATTAATGAAGGGAATCCTGAAAACCCGCCATGGATCCAGGCCTGGAGTTGAACAACCCTGCTGGGCATGGTTAGCCAAGATTATGACTAAAGCACTGTCCTCATCAGTACTGTATGAGCAGCTCTGAGGGTTTTCAGATTGATCCTCTGGTTTCTCCTGGACTGACCTGCTGTTCTCAGACCTTTGTACCTGCTGTACTGTCATGTGAAACCAGCTTCAAGACCTTAACTCTCTCTGCCTGGCAAGAAGTATGCAATCTAAGAATCAAAGACTTCAGCTCAAATCTCTGGACTCTCATGGCCTTGCCTCTGCTGCTCTCTGAGCACTGTATTTCGCTTGCATTCTTACTCTGACCCTTTCTGCTCCCTGAGCACCTACCAAATCAAATTTTCCATGGACTGTGAACAATCTGTTCCGCCTTTACATTAGACAACGTACACAAATTGTGTTATATAATTATTTTTACTGCAGTCAGTGTGTTTTCTTTTACTAAACTAATTAAGCATGGAGCAAGCATGTCTGAAATAGAAACCAGATTGCACACGTGCACTGAACTAATTAGGCAGGGAAGAAGCACATCGTAAATAGAAACCTGTTTGCCCCTGAATAATACACTAAATTCTTACCCCCAATGCTGGACTGTTCACACGTGACATTCGCATCATATCTGGCATCAGGAAACAGTGAGTGACTTGCATAAATGCAAGACGTGCCAGTCATTGCACTGTGGCAGAGACAGGAGCCACATTTCAATGCTGCGAAACAGACTTTCCCCAGCTAAGGAAAAAGCCTGTAGAAACTTAGCTTGACATTTAAAAAAAATATATTTCGGACCAGTATAAATATTATTGAGCAGAGTCTCGTCTCAAAAATATGCACATCTCAATTAGACGCTCAATGGTGCAAAGATGCACTTGCACCATTGCGCCTCTCATTGTGACACACATGCTCAAAGAAAACACCAAAAAATGACCCATGCACAAGGGATGCCATATTCATATACAAAAGATGTGTAAACAAGTTGACAAATAAAGGTGCATCTGATGAGATGCTGAAGTATCCGAAACATTTCTTAGATGCTATGTTATGTTATTGTTATTTAAACAGTGCACCACTGCCGTTTCCATGGTCTCCGGGTGCTCTGGTTGAAGGAGGGACAGGCGAGCTTTGTTAGTGCGATAAAGTGGGAAATCACTAGAGAGCTTTGATGTGCTGTTGTTAGCTTCAGTTTTGAAACACTGATCACTGAGTGCTGAGTTTGTTTTTAGTTAATACGGGTTAGGTCATGTTTGTTGTGTGTGTGCGCGGAATGATTTGTGTGTACTTTGTTATGTTTTCTGTATGTTGAGTTTAGTTGGGTGCTGCTGAGTGTTTTCAGTGTGTGGTGGTTTTAGATTTTTGCTGCAGTCGAAATATGTGTGCATTGTTTGGTGTGTGAGGTTGAGTATGCAGGATATTGGAAAGTTGTGTGCGGGGTTAGATAGTGATGTTAGCAGCCTCTGCCCTTCTGAGTGATGGTTGTGCTGATCTGGCAGAGTTCATGTTCTTCTATAATGGTTTGTGTTAAAATGCTTTCTTTAGTTGGGGTATTCAGGTTTTGGTTCATTAAGTTTTGGTTGTTTTGGGTGTTTCTCTTGTGTTGCCTTGGCTGTTTCCCTTCAACAATGTTTCCTGTTTAGCTTGGTGAATTAAAGAGCCATGTTTTTAGCAATTCTCTGAATTTTAGGTGGTCTTCTGCTGTTCGTATTTCCTTCGGGAGTAAGTTTTTCCCAGATGCAGAAAAATGCTGCTGTCCCAAATTTCTGCTTTCAGAATTATTTTAGTTTTTGGTTTGGTTTGTAGATGGACATTTTTCCCTGTATGAATTCCGCTCATTAGCCATGGATTGCTCTGTGGGTTATGTAGAGTATTTTGAAGAAGAGTATTCTTTTGACTGGTAGCCAATGTAGGGTTTTCAGTGCTAGTTTGATGTGTTCTGTCTTAGTGAGTCTGAGGAGTAGTCTTGCTGCTACATTCTGTATACATTTTTGGTAAGGTAGTCTGGCATGCCCAGATAGATGCTGTTGGTGTAGTCTATTATTGACATGACGAGGGAGATGACAGCAAGTGTTCTATGTGGGAAGCTGAAGAAAGGTAGTATCCGCTTGATGGTCTAGGTGGAAGAAACACTTTATTACTACTACATTGACTTGCCGTTCGAGTGTTAATTTGTTGTTTCAATACTAATAAGAGGTTTTGACCACTTTTTGTCAGGCTGAGAGTTTTCCTTTGTCCGCGGAAGCTGCTAAAACCCCGACAGTCCCCCTGAAGTGTAATTCTCAAAACCAGATTAAACTCAGCTCTGTTAACTACACCCCTAAGGGAAAGGGGGAAGTGGATAACATAAAAAACACCAGGTTGGCGATGTCAAGACTACCTGCTGCTGAACCTGCAGTAAATACAGAAGCAAACACAAATCCTTTTATTACTTACTAATCATCAAGATATAAAGACTCTAAATCCTTAACAATAGTGTAAAGAATCATACCTGGTTCTTCTCCTAAAATATCTCAGAGAAGACTGAAGAAATTGCTGAAAAAATCTTTCTACCTCTTTGCTTGAGTTTCTGGAAATTGACAGCAACTCCTTTATAATAAGCAAACCATATGAGCCTTGGCCTTTGCCTTTTAAAACTGTAAATATATCCAGTAATGACAGATTTTAATGAATGCTGATTTTCAATCTTTTCACTTGGGTTTTAAAACATTCAAATTCATTAATGGAGTACGTTGTTTCTTGAAGAACGTGTGCAACCGCGAGTAAAATACGCAACACACGCACTGAAGAAAGTATGCAGATTAATTGAACGTGCGCACCTTTGTCCAAAACCGCACACACGCGCTAAGGAACACTCACGCTGATAAACACCTTTGCTGAAGAATACACGCACTGAAGATTACACACGCTGAGGAACAAACGTACCGAGGAACACACACGGTGAAGGTCACACGCACTGAGGAACACAGGCGCTGAGGAAAACACATGCTGAAGAACACATGCGCTGAAGAAAACACGCACTGACGATCACACGCACTGAGGAACACATGCGGTGAAGAAAACACGCACTGAAGAAAACACGTGCTGACAATCACACACGCTGAGGAAAACACGTGGTGAAGATCACGCATGCTGAAGAAAACACGTGCTGGCTATCACACGCGCTGAGGAACACGCGCTGAAGAAAACACACGCTGGTGTTCACATGCACTGAGGAACATACGTGCTGAAGAAAACACCTGCTGATGATTAGCTTCTCCAAAGTCTCCACTCCGGAAGTGGAAAAAATCATTCTCACCCTAAAACCATCTAACTGTCAAGGTGACCTTTGCCCCCCACAAATTATCAAAGATGCGGCAAGAGACCTCTCGCCATTCATCACAAGACTCATCAACGCCTCCTTCTCCTCAGGGACTGTCCCCAGCAACCTCAAAGAGTCCTGGGGCCTCCCCCTTCTCAAAAAAACCCTCTCTTGACCCCTCCATTCCCACCAACTACAGACCCATCACCACCGTGCCCTTCCTGCTTAAGATATTAGACAAGACAGCCTACCAACACATCCTAAAATTCCTTGAAATAAACCATCTCCTCCGGATTTAGCAATCAGGCTTCAGACCCCAACACGGGACAGAAACAGCTCTTATCGACCTGAAGGCTCAAATTGACACTCTTAGAGACAATGGGAAAACTGCTTTATTGCTTCTCCTTGACCTCTCCTTGGCATTTGATCTAGTTGATCATAAAATCTTATGCAATCACCTGGACCTGGCTGCCCACTTTTCCCAAGAAGCCATCGGCTGGATCGAGTCATTCCTCATGCGTGTCTTCTCCACCACAGCTGCCGCCGACCCCATCCCCATTACATGCGGAGTCCCCCAGGGTTCATGCGTCTCCCCACACTGTACAACGTGTTCACAAAGCCCTTGTTTGATGATCTAGATGGTCTGGGTATCACTTACACTAATTATGCCGATGATACCCAGATCCTCATCCCGTTGATGGGAGATTACAACCATGATTTGGCCTTGGTGAACAAGGTGTACCTCATCATCCAGGCATGGATGGCCACCCACAGCCTATGCCTGAATGATGACAAGACTGAACTCATCATACTTGGCTCCACTGCAAACCTAACCAAATTGGACCACAACTACACCAGTTTCATTATAGACGGGAACCCGATCAAAGTAGCTAAGGAAGTGAAAACCTTAGGAATATATATTGACTCCTCCCTCTCCTTCCACAAACAGGTTAGCTCCATGGCATCCTCCATGGCCTACACATGTAAGCTTATAAGGGCAGCTAAACCCTTCTTATCCACCCAGAGCTGCATTACATTAGCCAGAGCCCTTATATTATCTAAACTGGACTATTGCAACGCCCTATACGTAGGAGCTAGCAAACCGGTCACTAACAAAATACAAACGCTACAAAACAACGCTCTCAGAGCAGCGCTCAGCATCCCCAAGAGAGAACACATTTCTAACTTTAGGAGAGCCCATAACTGGCTCAACACCACAGACAAAATCCTGCTCAAAGTAGCCTCATTTACACACAAATGCCTCAACAACGCTGCCCCCGTTACCTAGCTGATAGAATAAGTAAACACACTTCCATTAGACCTACCAGAAACTCCAAAGCCAATCTACTCACAGTTCCCAGGTTCAAACGCACCACAATGGGTGGGAACAGCTTCCAGGTGAAAGCAGCCCAACATTGGAACTCCCTACCACCCTCTCTAAGGACACCCCAAACCTACACACACTTTAGACACAACTACATACATTGGATGAAGAGCAATGACCGCTAAGACCATCCAACCCACCACCACTACCCAATATGTAAATATGTATATGTGTAAATCTGCAAACTCTTGCCTTCACCATGACTATTGCAACCTTCTTTGATCTTATTGTAATTAATGTAATGCATTGTAACATGTAACCAAGCTGTGAATAACTTTGTTGCTCCTGCGCCCTCATACCCTCGGTCTGGTGCTCAATACAAATGAATAAACTAAAACTAAACTCAACACGCGCTGAGGAACACACGCGCTGAGAAAAACACGCGCTGACGATCTCACGCGCTGAGGAACACACGTGCTGAAGAAAAACACACAGCAAACTAGACGCGCACACAAAACCATAAATCCATATGCACCAGTAGTTCTTGCACGTGCTGAAGTCCACATATATGCAAGGAGGTAAACACGTTGCACGAGTAACGTACATTGTGTTCATAAATCAAACCTCGCACGTACCATCAAGTGAAATCCAAAAGTTCCTGCACTCTTTTAAACAGTGTGAATTAACAGTTCAAAGCTCAAAATTACTTTTTCTTTCTTAAAATGACACAAAGAAAAGCTGAACAACAGATTTACATATCCAAATGAAAGTCACTTATCTCTTGAATGGTTTAAAAGAACTTCAGGAACTCTCCTGCCAAACTGGATACTTCTCCTGAAAAACTCTTAAAGAGTAGCCGCCCGACTGCTAAGGACCTGAAAGTTCAGATCCACAAGGCCCAAGACTTTAGCAGGCGCAGCTACTAACACGTCCTCTCAGCTGGGGCTACGATGATGAAAGGCAGAGAGAGACAGTTTAGAATGTTTAGAAGTTAAGGCCAAACCAATCAAAATAGAAAACTTCCAACCCACTCAACCTAATCCATAGCCATCAAATATGATGGGAGTAATAAAGGAAAGCTGAAAATAAAGGGGAATAAATAAAGAAACCTGACACTTTTCAAGGTTCCGGTCAATTTCTCATTTTGGTAGTTTATGGAATATGGTGTTGGTTCGACCGGTCTTTGGCAATTTATTATTTGAAAATGCCTTCATGGAAATCATATTCTGCCAAAAACACGTGAATCTTATCACATGTCCCAAAAAGGTGTGCAGCTACCCTAAGGAATGTAAGCAAAATATTACAGTGAATGTGTTTATGGTTCATTCACTTTTTGTGTTATGAGCATAATCAGTCTGAGAATACGATAATATTGCCATCATTTTTTAACTGCAGTTGTGTTGTGAGTGTACTGTGAATCACTTCCCATGCGGGTATGGTTGGGTACACCTTCATTCGGCGTGGTTCTTTCGGTGCTGTCCATTCCTTTGCAGCACTTTGGCTGTATTTTCCCTTAAGGTGTGCCCTGTTGGCAACTTCCAACGAGGCAGGGGACGGGACATCACTGTATGTTTCATTAAATATACTGCGGCCAACAGTGTGGGCCAAAAGGGAAGATGCTGCCAAAGCGCTGTGATGGAACGACTGGCACCAAAAGTGCTGCAATGAATTGTCCTGCTCCAGGTATGGGTATACCATTTAAATGTCTCATTTGTTTTTTTTCTGTGTGATTCAGGAATGTTATTGAGCAGTGTCTTTGACCCTGTTAATGTGGAGTTGGATAACACATTTAATTCACATAATTGTGCACAAACTATCAGTGTGATTGCTAGACAACTACCTGGAAAGTGCTCTACTGCCAAATGTCCTTTCATTGTTCTGGTCATAAATACTGCAAGAACTTGAATCTGTGAAATGAGGTCCAGGTGTACGTTAGCAACATGTATTGCCAGAAAACCTCTCAGGACCCTTACATGTCATGTACACTCATTGACCAGGGGCTTGATCAAGTGGCAACAATCTATTGGCATACTATCTAGTCTGAACCTGTTGTGCTACTGCTTGGTACCGATTACCGATAGATGTACCTGTTGGTTGTAGCTCCAGAACAGTTAGCATTCACATTTATTATTGTGTTGCATGCATCACACATGAGCTTTCCATGCAACAAATGCCATTGTCTCCTGTTCCTGTATAAGTGTTCTATGGCTGCAGGGTATGAGGGCCACATATATTCAATCAATGACATCGCACATGCACAGAACCCATCTATTTCATAAAATGCCCCCCAATATTCCTACCATGGTACATGCATAAGGAGTCAGGCCTATATATAGCCTGTCCAGGATCACATTGAGGACCTTGCATAGGGCCTGTGACAGTGATAATTATGACATCGCCACTGTGACACCACCAGTTCCCAGGAAGATGCCAGTGGCAAATAAATGCAAGGCTGATAGTAGTTAAACTATTGATGGTATTGCATAGGCTCATATTGTGGGTGTGGTAAGGGCCCTCTCCCACTGACTCACCATCTCCAGTATGATATGGGGTGACCTCTTCATCATACAGGTGAAAGGTAATCCTCTTATACATACCTTCCCTCCTTCTCCTTCTTCTCCTTATTAGTCGGTACAGCAGAATGATACCTACTGGATTGGCCATTTTGGGGATGTGTATCTGCCTCTCTGTGCTGTACCTTTATATTGTGTTGTTGGTTGTGATTGGGGATGCACTCTGGGCTTCCTTGGTTGGACAAATCAGTTGCATTCTTCTGTGCCACTTGCTCCACATTGTGAAAAAAACCAAATGTTGAAGGGCATGTGTTGGAGTAACTGCAGTGATCAGGATCTTTGAATGGGGATTTTGGTGCATGTTTGCTTAGTTTCTGTGGTCACTTCCCCTTTGCATGCTTAATGTGGGGTGTTTGCATGTTTTCCATACACTTTTCACAATTTGTGCTCTGAGAAAATGTCCTGTGGTGTAAAAAACTAATTGCCATTATTTTCATCTGTGACAACAAATAGAACACTTGCACCTTTTTCACCACACCAAAGACTAGCGTTTGTGAACCGATTTGCTTATACATTGTATACAGACATTATGGATTTTGATCATGGATTGTAGTGGCAAACCAATTTAACAGGATCAAACCTGATTTTCGTGAGTCACCGGGTCATGAAACCCTCATGTCAGCCCACCCTTTCTCCACAGATGCCTTTGTCAGGGTCAGAATGACCCCTCGGCCTTTTGGCACGTAGCCGGACTGAAGTCGTTCCTGGGGTGTGCGGGCCGGTTTTGCCCATGCCTGGGCCGGTTTTGGAGAAAAAAAAATGATTTGCAAAACCATATTCTTCCATATTTTTCGTAGTGTACTTAGGAACAATGCTATTTGAAGCCACTTCCTGTTTTGTTAAGCGGTGAAAGGTTGTGCTTCATCGCTTCCCGGGATGTCACTTTGGGGTGGGGACAAGGGTCATGAGGCGAGGGGTGGGCCATTTCTTTGAGGCAAGGGGTGGTGCACTTTTTTTTGGGTGTCCGGCCTATTTCTTGTCCCAGTCCGACCTATTTCTTGTCCCAGTCCGACCCTGGCCTTTGTGCATGAAGGTTTTGGGCTAATGCAAAATCAGTATGTGTGGGCAAGGCCCGTGAGTAACAAGTCACATTGCTTAACGATAAAGAGATTCAAACTGGGATGAAGGCCGTCTGCGGCACATTCCCCCAATATCTGGCCTGCCTTGCCATAGGCTGAACGCATGGAAAAGCCAAAGAAGACTGGAGTCTTTGTAAATCCCTTCTATCATTAGAGTGGCATAACAACGAGACACTCTTGCACAGTAGGAGCGTTTCGGTTCATTTTCTTCCTTTTCATCCACTGAAGCAAGGGTCGACATTTAAAAAGTGCATTGCACACCCAACTCCTTAGTAAATAGATGGTTACTTTAGCACTCAACTCAACTGGCTACAGGTTTTCCATGCTTAGCACGTGGTCAACATTGAGTTATTCAAGAACATGGTTGGCTGCGAGAGCCTTGTACTTTCGCCATCGTTGCTTATGTTATCATTTGTGCTACGGTAGATCATTTGGTACAGATAGGGTCATCTTTAACAGATACAAAATCACTTGCAAATCTTAATGAATGCATCAAGTGTGAGCCTATCACCTCAGCTCCTTTGTAATCTACACTTTCTCCCTCTTAGATCCACAGTTAAATTCAAGATGATTACCTTTAGATGCAAGGACCTGTTGTCTATTTAAAAGACAAATTGGCCTTAGTATGCACTTGCCCGGTCGGATAACCAGGGCATTTTGATCAATATAATTTAAGTTATGACTAGAGGGAAGACATACTGATGTTTTGATCTGATTCAGAAGAACAGGCAGAGTTGGCTAAGAGGTGTATAGATTCAGGGCTCACAAGATCAATAAAGGGCGAGAGCACTTAACTACTCTAGATAACAGTAGATATTTGACCATTAAATAATATGCATTTATACAAACAGTAAATGCATCTTCATTGGTGGTGCAACCAGTTGGCACAAACATAGGTTTGAGCACTAGGGTTACTAACACAGAGTATAATATCTATGGAGCATAAGATTGGACTAACTCGAATTAGAAGCAATTGGGTATCTTGGGGATGAATTCAAATGTGCACTAAAGGAAAAGAGAGAATTGGAAAATGAATACCGACAATTAGACACATAGGGCCTCATTACACGTTATGTGGTAAACCATGGTGCTATTAGCACCATTGTTCCCGCCGGTACCATACCGGTACCACCATGGAGAAAAGGGGAATTACCACCCTATTTCAAGGTTGGCATGGCGGTAATTCCCCCTTTCTCCTGGCCCTTCCCCATTCCCATTTTTGCCCCATAGGGCTCAATGGGAATGGGGAAGGGGCTAATTACGGTACCGCAAATTGCGGTACCATAATTAGCACCAAGGTCCCTTTGTGGGTCCCAACTTTAACGGCTGGTCTACACCAGCCGTTAAGGTCAGGTCCCGCAAAGGGACCTCGTAGTAATGTGGTAAGGTTTTACCGGTACCAGTGCCCTTACCGGTACTGGTAAACCCTTACCGCCTACCATGTAATGAGGCCCATATTCTCTTTTGGAAGAGCCAGAAAATAGTGGTTAATGTGGACATCCTGATGAATGGGATTCAGGAGATTTTCAAAAAAGTGATATCACAAGAAATGACGGGACATGGTCAACTTCGGACTTGCATAAGTTAACTGGCACAAGGTATCATGTGTTTTGTGCAGCCAAAAAAGAAAGGAATAAGCCTTAGGGACATAAAAAGGTAGCCCTCAAAGATTGCTAGACTGTTTTTAGGTGAATCAGATTTGAACTGGAATTCTGAAATATTCCATCAATGGAGGCCGCTAATAATTCAGATCCCAGATGTTATGCATAATTAATTGAGATGAACACTACTGTGTGTTTATCTGTTTACACAATTCGGCCATCAGGCGTTTGGTGTGTCCCACAGAATTATATACAATCAAAACAGTGTACATTTTATAATTAAGTGGTGCCACATTGTCAGAAGAAAGGGGAGCAGTGTGCAATTATTGGCTTCAGAAATGTTGCTCATCCGAGAAGGTAAGCATATAAAGAAGAACAGTGCATGCGGCGAACAGAGGAGAAACTGACCGGTAGATCCAAGGACAAGGAAGGAATGAAAAAAGATACTAGGAAGGGTAATGGCCAGCAAAATATTAATTGTCGGTGGTGCAAATTAAAAGAAAAACATATATGAAAGAGTAAGAACTGAACTTCAAGATGCAAATTCCTGCCAAGGGAGAAAACAAGGACCAGAGGGGACTGGATCCTGGCCTGCCCTTTAGGTTGTGGTTTCAAGAATCAGCAGTCTGAGGCTATCATAATTCAAAACGTTAACTCAGAGACTAAGTTAGAGCCAACCATGGACGCTTGTTCCAAGGTGATTGAGGAGAGATTGATGACTATTTTTATATGTGAATAGGCTAGGCTGATCTCTATTCTTCTGTAAGGTATCAAGCAAGCTCCCTTCCTCACAATGGACAATAATGGAGCCATTCTGTGTCTCCCATTCAACCCTTCAGACCATTTTCAACTTTAAGAGATCACATTGCCTGATACTTCCTTCCTGGACTGAATGTTGCTGTTAACCAAGGGAAGGCTTTGTTGTGTTGTTAAGCCCCCAAGGTTAATCCTATTGCACTTTAGGAACATTGATTATCCTCCATCTTTTTATTATTTCTGCCTCCACCATTGGCATAACATTTTCTGGGTTTCAGGAAAGTTGTTGCCAATGCAGGTAGGTGAATTTTCACCAGTGGATATTTCCCTTTATTATGGTATTTGAGTTTTGAGATTGTGGCAGCATGAGGTTTGGATGGCAAGTTTGGTGAAGCTGTGGGTTGGTTAGGGATTCTGTGGGGCACAAGATTCGGCATTATGAGGTCACAAATTTGCTATGACAGATTTACCAACCAGGGCTCTTGCACACATTGGATTGAACCCCAGTGACTACTGATTTCTATTTGTTTTTTAATGAAGTCACATATCTGCATTAAAGGTTCAACAACATTTTCAAATTCAGGCTCTTGGAACGCGTTGACAAGGGCTTATCTTCTATGTTAATGTTATTAGATCTGTCGGCCACATTTGACTTGGTCAACCACTTAATCTTGGCTGCTAGAGTGGAAGATGTAGCCAATTTTTCACAAGTTGTAGTGTGTTGGATTTGCTCTCTCTTGGAGAATAGGGAGAGTTGAGTTTTCTGCGAGGAGGCTGAGACCAAGCCGGTTACTGTTAACTCTGGAGTCCCGCAGTGCGCGTGGATAGCTCCCTGCTTATATAACATCTTCATGGCCCCCTTCTTCACCCTTTTGGAGCAGGAGGGGGTGGTGTTCACCAACTACGCAGATGACACATATTGTGTCATCCCTATTGCAGGCTCTCACTCCCAGGATGAAGAGGAACTGAATAGAGTTTACACCATGGTCAAGTACTGGATGTGTGGAACAATTTAGCATTGAATAGAGATAAAACTGAGTGGCTTATGGTGGGCTCTCATTCAATGCTGGCCAAGCTTGGTCCGTCCTACGATAGTTTTTAATTTGGTGAGGTAAAGATAACCCTTCAAAAGAAATTCAAAACTTTGAGGGTGGTCTTCAACCAGCAGCTTAATATGAAAGCGCATGTTGGGAGCCTTGTTTCAGCAGTGGCATACTATATCAAGCTCTTGGCTCACCTCAGGCCTTTTATCTCACAGGCCAATGCTGAGACAATTGCCAGAGCAATTATCCAGTCAAAAAATAGATTATTGTAGTAGCCTTTTGGTCAGGCTTAGTAAAGCTGACACTAACAGACTACAAGTGATTCAAACTGTGCAGTTAGAGTGGACTTGGACTATCTCGCTGCGTCCACGTATCGGCTGCTAGATGATCCTTGCACTTGCTCCTGGTAGCGGTGCGTTCCCTCTTTCGTCTCCTTGTTATCACCTTCAAATGTCAAATCGGCCCAATGCCCTCATTACTGCAAGATCTCATCTCCAATAAAGTGAACTGTAGATCTCTTAGATCTTGTAACCAGAATGATCTTATCATTCCCAGATGTAGGACTAAGAAGGTTGAAAGTGGAGCTTTCTTCATTGCAGCTCCAAAAGCCTGGAACAGTTTACCCTAGAGCTCAGATGTCAGGAAACCTTAGAGCCTTTCAATAAAAAAAAAACAGAAAACATGGATGTTTGCCTGATCCTTTGGGCGATTTCAGACTGAGTATTCATCCCTTTTGAGGCTTTCTTGTGTTCTTCTTTCAGTGTCATGTCTACGCCCTGATGCCCGTGGGTCAATGATTTGCGCAATGCAAATGCTGTAAAGTAAAAGTAAAGTAAAGAGAAGTCTTTTTGTTTATAGTGTTTCTCTAAGCAGCGTGGCATGGACTTTGGATTTCCATTATCTGGGCCACTGCCAAATCTATGAGCTCCTCATAAGACATACAAGATCCCTGTTTTTGCTCTCTTCTTTTATTTGTTGTACCTCTAGCCGAGAGACAGCAGGTTGTTCTCCTTCTGGTGGGTTCTGGCTCGACAACTACTCTTCATTTGTCTAGGACCCATTTTCTGGATGCTCTTCGGTATTCTATTTCCTTTCCCATCACATCCAGGAGAGATTGCATCCATTGGCTCATTCTTCTTCTGAAAAATAGCAGTGATGAAGTTCAGGATAGTGAAAAGCTCTATGCTTACATTACTCCCTTCAGCACAGCTCTACGGCCTGTCTCCTTTGTCAATGTTTTCTTCATCACATCTTCACCCTACAGATTGGACACACTGCTGTGGCTATGGTTTCTGATTGGATGATTTCATATGAAGTCAGCTCTGTCATTGGGATTGTTTGGAAAACTCCTTCAGCACAGGGTGGCCGGCGTGCTTGTGACATGCAGTTAGTATCCATGGTGCCTTTAAATATTCAGTGCCACCGTTTTATCCCAAAATTATTTATCTCTGAAATTGTCCTGTATACTTGAGTCATGGGCCCAATACTTGCAAGCCTAGATGTTAAAGTTAGCTGTTATATTTCAGGTGAAATTAAAGGAACTGTCGTTTAAAATACTTTTATCATCTGTTTGGCAATGACAGCTTATCAAACAGAGGGATTTTGCATGTCAGCATTGAATCCGCATTAACCATGTGTTGCCCTGGAACCAGGGACTGGGAATTGATGTATAATATTATTTAAATATTTATCAGTATTGTTATCATTATTGAGCCTTATCATGAGTTGGGATTTAGCCCTTAAATGCATTAGTAGGGTGATTACTGCTGCATTTAAGGCTTGGCCCAATCATGAGTCGGGCAGTAAGTGAGAGTTTTACCACCAGCTTTTTGCTGGAGGTAGAAATGTCCCCTTACCGCCCATTTTCAGTGCTATTCCCACCAGTACAATGACTGCCATCAGTATTAGTGCCCCCGAACCACAGTGGGTCCAATGGACCCAGTGGGGAATGGGAACTTACCGCTGTACCTCTACTTGTGATCCAGTGCTAATAGCGCTGGACCGAGTAGCGGTAACGCAATTTGCGCTGGAGTTATCCCAACGGTACTACCGCCGGGGTGCGGCCAAGCTCTTGATGAGGCCCTGAGTATTAACTGTCTTGAAGGACCCTTGGTGTCAAAGGGCTGAGAGCAATATGCAGCGGCGGAAGCACAGTTGCGACACACAGATGTGATGGAACTCAAGTGAAGCTTGAATTTCAGCACCCGACGATCCACACTCGTATAGTGCCAGCTTCAGATCTAGGTGAGATCATGACTCCCCCACTCCTTGCCTGTGGCACAACCTAGATTTCAGAGTCTCTGGTACTGAGTAGACTATGGTTTGCATCCCGGCCTCAACTCTTAGGATATGGCCTGCACATAAACAAGAGCGAGCTGGGAATCTGAATTTGCATATTAACAAACAGCCTGCAAGAGCATATTTTTCTTGTTCTATCTTCTTGCCACTCATGCATTTGTTTGCAACAGTAACACAATGATTAATATGAGCTAAAGCCCAACAGAGGCCAACTTAGTCCTTCTTGATGGGTTTGGGGACCAAATGCGCACCCCGCTAAGTACCACCAAGTCATATTCTTTCAGCAGAAGCTTCCTCCTGTGAGTTCATCATGCAGAGAGAGAACTCTCATGGTGAGTGCTCAAACTGGGATCGTGAGAAATAACTAACCCAGAGTTTCCAGAGGGTTCTGGGATCTTCAATTGATGACATGATGCACAAAGCCATTTCTGCGAGCCTAGGATTGTTCCATTAGAACCTAAGCTCAATACAGGACTGGGTGGCGATCTTGCAAGTCAAAAGGGCAGACATGAGAAAGAGGTGCATATTCTATGATGAGCCAGGCACAACAAGGATTTCAGGAGGATAGTGGGAAGCCACCAGATCTGCAATAGTAGAGATTCTTCTATCCTCTGGGCCCAGCTTGCAAATCACAAAGGTGCCCAGTGAAAAACATTTTAGTTACTAGGCATAGACCTCCTAGCCAGCCAATTGGAGAAGGAAGATAAACCCTCCAACCTTGAGGAGGCAAGACAAGGTGAGACTTCCTCAGACATGCCATCCTATTGTAAGTGATTTCAATCTGGCACACACCCAAGTCTTGCCCAGCATGTAGTGCGCAATTGAAGCCCTTATTTATGTTTGTCTATAAGTTCAATATTCTGAATGATATACCATTCATATCACACCCTTCTCCTGAGACCCCCCCCCCGGTCACACTGAACCAGGAATCGGGCTGGTTTGCAAAGGTAAATATTTATTTATGTATTAGAATTTAGTCACAATATATAATAATAGGTAACCACAATCACCTATGGGGTGACAGAACACTGAATAATATCTTTAATACACTAGGAATCAAGTAATGAGCACACAAACAAATGCAGCACAGAAGATAATACGTTTGGGTTGGTTGGAACAGATGGCACTATGGTTAGGGGTTCCCCCTGCAACACCCCTCAACCCCCCAATAGGCAATTAAATAGATTTGTGGAGATTCAGGAATATCACAAATCGAACCGAATATCACTCCCACCTTCCCCCTTCAAACACAAAAGAAAAACAGAGTTGAATTTTCATTGTCAGAATGGCTTTGCAATTGTCTTTGGAATTGGCTGTGCAAAAACACAAAATGTGGTAAAAAATGCTTAAATTATTATTAATTCCTATGCGAGCCGCTTTGAATAGTTGCACACAATCACAAACAATGATTTAGTCAAAAAGTAAACATTTGAAATCTCAAAGTCCAAGTAGGAAACAATTTAAAGCTATTTCACACGTGTAAAACCTTTCACAATTTCAAATCGCGGCTAATATTTCCTTGTGCGATTTTCACTATAACGGGTGAATCACACTGTTTTAAGTTCTATGGATAGCTAAGGATGTTAGGTACAAGTAGGAGTTGAAATGTTGCTTATATCATAACAACTGAGGGAGTTATAGTGGTTTTAGTAAGAGGCATTTTTGCAAAATAGGCAATAGACTGAAAAACAGAAATTCAGGTTTAAAGAGGACAGAGGACAGATAGGTTTTCTTACACTATGTTTATGACTACAGAAAAGAGAATGCCACACAGGAATCAGTCATTCACGGCCGCTCATAACACTGTTCATGTTTGATACTCTAGTTTCCGTTTGGTTTGGGAATTACTTTTCTTAATCAAATCAAAAAGAAGTTAGGGTTTAATAACACAGATGAGAAAAGGGTCAACGCAAGGATAGTTCTAACAGTACTCTGGTTCTGAATGAAAGATGGGATGAGTTTGAGACTGGGATCATATAATGCAGATATCTTATGGGTCACTCTTCTTCCTATTAATCCTCACAGAATAAGTTATTAATTTGGACCGTCATTTCTGGTCATGGATTTGACCTGTCAAGGAAGTACAGCACATCAGGCGCGGTACTGGATCAGCAAGGCCGGTCACCGGATTTTGCACAGGATCTGTCCTTCTTGTTTTCGGTATTTCAATCAGCTGGATAGCGAGTTCCTCAGGAAAGCCTTGTGGTAGCAAGCCAAAGAATTTCAGGATACTAGCTCAAAAGGCCTTCTCACACCACAGTGCTTCACTGGGTTGCAAGAAGAAGTTTGAGGATTTAGGCATTGCTGAAATCAATAGTTCTCTACTGTTTTGCAAGAGTCTTGGGATCTGGATCTATAAGGCTGTAAAAGCTGGATCAGAGGGCTTCACCAGAATCAGGAAAGTGAGTGAATCAGTGAGTCCCTATGTGTTGTCAGCTGTCTCTAACCTTTCAAATGACATCACAAAATGGGTGTATGGGCCGGCTTAACTAAGCTCGCCCCGTGAGCTGGGATTAGATCAAAAACTCATCTCCACCTTGCATCTGAGTGATTGGATTAAGCCCGGATGATGTCACATTTTATGGTTTGCTTTACAGTCCTTAGAGACCTTCCTTTAGCCACTGGTCTCAAAATTGGATTTTATACTAAATACACATTCCTCCATTGGTCCCCTCTACACAAATCATACACAAAGATGCCATATTTTATGTAGTAGCTGTTTCTCAAAATCCCACAGCTGTGGGATCTTGTTTCATCTTTTTACAGAATGTTGTCCTTTTTGCTATGAACACAATTTCCAAATGTTCTGCACATTTCTACAAATGTGTTTGTTTAACATAGGGATGTGTGTATAAAGTTTCACAATTCTATCATTAATACATTTCACATATAACCACATATATTGCCATTCCTGTCCAGAATATGTTACACAGTTCTGCCGCCTCTTAAAATGTGCAGCCAAACATTAGACTAGCAGATCTGCCGTTTTTATATTTTTCATCACTTTGAATAACACGTTATGAGTCTTTGAAAATTGTTCATTGTTCACACTTAACAGCAAATGTTCCACCCCTTTGTCTTTCACTGCAGTCCAGGAGCAACCCCCTTCCTTGGGGAGTTCCTGACAGGAGCAGTTTATGACCCCTTTCACACCTCTGTTTCCTGGACAGAAGGGTCTGTTATTGTTCATTCTCTTTCTGTAGACAAGAGTCTGGGATAACCCACAATTATCACCTACCAGTGAGTTTCTGCAGAGAGGATTTCTCCTCCCCTTGGAATAAACATGTTTTTCCACATCCAAAGGGTTGGAGCTCAGCCAGGCTAATATATTCTTAATTGAAAATCCAACAGAAACCAAATTTGTTGCATCAAACATAAAATACATTACTTTCTTAGCTTCAAAATCTGTGGGATCAAAAACATAACTAAGATCTGTATTCCTTTTTAGCAACAATCCTTTTATGTTTGCTAATCCGGCAGATTTTTAGTTAAATCTTCTAAATACTTTGAAGTTTCATCAGGAGCTCATCTGACAGCTGTCATTCACAGGTAGCCCAAGGTACTGCACACAGATTAGGGCAGAGGCTGTCAGTTTATAGACAATCCAGTTTATCTGAAGAAATGTTTTCCTCTTACACTTTAGGACTTTATATATTCGCCATGCTTCATTAGATTACATGGATTTTAGCGCCAAGCTAGATTTTGACTGTTTAGAAGTGTTGTTTATAGGCATTTTGGAGTTTTTGGCAACAAAATCATGTTATTTAAAGGCATATTTTTGAGTTTCATTTGCAAAGCTCTGCTTCTCTCTCTGCACTCTGTTTGCTGGTCATGGAGCCCACTGGTACATTTTCTGCAGTGTGTGTTCTATTCCACCAACCATGCACCATGGGTGGCAGGTTGTGCGTCCATCTTTTTGTATGTTTAAACACGCAATTTTGGAGGTTTTTGGCACACACAAGAGTTTTGCCGCCATTGTTGCTGCTTCTTGCGCTATAACCATCAGAGTGATGCATACAACACATCCCACAGATCACCGCCCTCCCAACTGGTTTTGAGCTCTCGTCAAGGGGAAGTCGGGAGATTGGGATGTTCTTTTTTTTCTGTCCATGTGGAGAAATTCAGTCGCTTCTCCCGTCAGTGATCGAGGCAACCCGCTCTCCTTGCTGGTTCTTGTTGGGAGTATGGAGCGGCACTCTGGGCTCCTTGGGTCTTTCCTCCCTGTCCTCGAGTGGTCCTCCTTGGTGATTCTTGGGATTATTCTTAATTCAATGCCAAAAACAGAACATAGTATGGTTATGGAAAAGTACCCACTACTGTGTCCACACATCTTTGTGGGGATGTCAGCAGAGGGAAAGACACTTGTATTGGTTAACAATCAGCAATATTCCCCATCTATGTTTTAGTGATCCCTTACTCATTTTATTAGGTGCAATCAATGAAGATTTAATAATTTGTCTAGGTGTCCGGAACTTCCCCCTCTGGGTTTCTGGTAAGCCCTTCTATCTGCCACAAGGTATGCCTGGGGTAGCAACTTTTTAGTTGGTTTATGTGGAACCACTTGTCTTCCCCTTCTGTCAAACTGCCCTTGGGGATGCGGATTCTGTAGGCAACTGGTGAGATTTTGTCTACAATTTCAAAAGGACCCCGCCAAGTTGTTAGAATTTGCACTGTTTGGCTTGGTTCCTTTGGAAATTGGACAAGTAGACTGGGTCTCCTACTTGATATTCCTTTTTAGTTGTCTTAAGATCATAGTGGGTCTTCAGACTGTCTGCAGATCTTTCTAGATTCCACTGAGCATAGGCAAAAGCATGTTGAAGGTGTCTTCTCAGATTCTCAACTTACTCATAAGTTGTGGAAGCATTTATCAAGATCTGCTCTTGGGTTCTATAGAGCAGATGCTGGGATAGCACCATCCTTCATCCAGTCATCAGCTCAAATAGAGACATTTTTGTTTCAGAAGAAGGGGTAGATCTGATGGCCATCAGGACAAGGGTAATCGAATGTCCCAACTTGGCCCAGAATCTGCCACCATTGTTTTTAATATGCTCACAATAGTTTTATTTTACCTCTCACCTCCACCACTAGAGGACCGCCGGTAGGCAATGTGTAGTTTCCTTTTGACCCCAAGTATCTCCCACATCTTTGTCATCACTTTGCTAGTAAAGTGGCTACCTCGGTCTGACTCAATCCTTTGGGGTAGTCCAAAACGTGAGAAGATGTGATTGATCATCAGGGCAGCTGCTCTTTCTGCATTGAAATTTGGGGCCGGGAGACATTCCACGCATTTAGTAAACAAGAATGTTACGGCCAACATGTACTTGTTCCCCGTAGAGGAGCGAATCACGGGCCTGATGAAATTTACTTGTAAATCTGACCAAGGCAGTGTCATCCCCCTCTTTTGGAGGGGAGCACGGTGTGTGAGTGATCTTGGCTGAAATTGTGCACACACAAGAAACCCCTTAAAGTATTGGTCGAGATCCTGCCCCCTGTGTGGCCAGTATGCAACCTCTCGCAAGATTTCTAATGTCATATGAAACCCCAATGAACGACTGAGGCTGCATCACAGGCATGACTTAGCATTAGGCTTCGGAATGAGGTAGTGACCATCCACTGGTCATGGCCAGTTATGGATCTCCTCACCAACAAACCGTCTTGGATTTGTAACATTTTTGAACATTTCATCAACACTCTGAGGTCCTATTTCCCAATGTAATCGGTATCCGTCAGGGGGAAGTTCTCAGGGTCCTCAATGTGTTGATAAAACTTACCAATTATTGGATCCCCTTTCTGATCCTTAACCAAATCAGCATCTGGGGTCTCCTACTCCATTGTGCAGTTGAGGGTTCATTGTGAGCATTTGTCTGGGACCCAGTGATAGCAGTGACCTGGATTTCCCCCAACAGGGACTCGATCTCAAGTAGATCCGCTTGGATGGCTCCGGTTTTGGCCAGCTGATCAGCTAGGTCATTTCCAGTATTGTGTGGTCCCTCAGCTTTAGAATGGACCTTGATCTTTTTCCAGTAGATGGTCATCCCATTCGAGGTGACCAGATCATCAATATTTTGTATTAACTTTCCGTGTTTTAATGGTTTATTATTAGCACATAGCATGCCTCTGGTTTTCCAGTTATCCAGGTGCTCCACGAACACCGTTCCGTACATAATCTGAATCAGTGATTATGACCAGTTCGTAGAGTTGATGTTGGACAGCAGTGAGGATGGCTTGATGCACAGCCATCAGCTCTGCCACTTCACTAATGCGGGGACCGATTTTGTACCCAGTGGAGGGTTCCGGGGCATCATTCACCCAAACATTCCCCAAGCCGGCCACAAGTTCCTTTTCCCCGTTGTTATCAACATGGTAGGGGCACCCATCCACATAGACAGTGGGCATATCCTCACACTTGTCTTCCTCAGAGACCTTGTGTGGGGAATTAAGGTATGCCTCCATGTTGTCCTTGATTTTAAGACTTTCGTCCTCGAGGCAGTTTTCTCTGGCACAATCATGCAGGTCAGCCAGACCTTGCGTGAGGGGACTCTTCTTGTTTTGGCCATATCTGACCTCCAAAGGAAAGCCTTGCATTGACAGAATCCAGGAATTAATATGGGAATTACTCACATTTCCGGCACAGATTCTGTCACTTTGAAGATATTGCAGAGGCTGGTCTGGAGTCTCCACCCTGATGTGTTCCCCCTGGATAAACGGGCGGTAATTCTTCAATGCCCACACCGTTGCCAGGAGTGCCTTCTCACAATCGTTGAATTTTTCCACCACAGAGGATAAAGTGTTACTCGCATAGGAGAATACTTTGTTGACCTTTTCATGCTTTTGATATAATACTGCCGTCAAGCCTGTCTCCAAGAAGAACTCCTTGTTTTTGACAGGGTAAGCTAGGCAAGGAGCTTGTGAGAGGCTTCTTTTGAGTTGTCTTACTGCCTCTGCTTGTTCTGGACCCCACTCCCACATGACCCCCCGCTTCAACGGATGGATCAGGGGTCTCGTGATCTCTGCGTAATCCTCAATGAACTTTCTGCTGTAATTAGTCAGACCAAGGAGGCTCCTTAGTTCCCGCAGAGTTGTGGGGTCTTTTATTTTCTGGAGTGCTTCTACTTTCTTTTCCTGGAGACAGAGACCCTTAGGAGTTATCTCATGCCTCAAGAAATTGACACAAGTCATGCACCACTGTGCCTTTTGGAAAGAGAGTTTTGCTCTGGCAGCCCTCAACTGTGTCAGAACATAACAGATCTCTGCTATGTGTTCCTCCACATTTGAGCATTTGATTAGAACATCATCTACACAGGTCAGGTTATCCCTTTCACCCAGGTCGGGCATGGCCTTATGCAGAAAGATGTTAAATTCATTGCCGTAGTTGATGTATCTGAAGGGAGTCTGGGTCCAAGTGAACTGCTGCCCCCCGAAGGTAAAGGCCAGCTTGTATTGGTCCTCCCTACTGACAGGTACAGTCCAGTACCCATTGGTCAGGTCAATGGCAGTGTATACCTTTGACCCCTGGATCTGGGCCAGACCTTGGTCAATGTAGACAAGAGGCCATCAGGACGTATGGACCGATTTGTTGAGCTCCCTTACGTCAGCACAGAGTCTCCACTGGCCATTTGGTTTCAAAATCCCCAGCACCGGATTATTGAAGGTGCTGTGGACTAGACGAATTATCCCACGGGACTCAAAATTCTTAATTATTTCAGTAAGGGACTCCATTGATGCGAGAGGCAAGCGATATTGCTTCACAAATTCTGGAGTCATGACAGGGTACGTGGGAATTGTTGTTGTGTGGATGTCGGTGCGACCACAGTCATATGATTCCACCGCAAAGAGATCTTAAAAATCTATGAAAACTTGTTTCAATGTTTGCTTTTGCTCCAGAGTCTCACAGGCATCAGCTAGGTTGACTCTCTTTTCAACCATCAGCCTGAAGCTCAGAAAGACTTTTGGTTTGGCTGTCTCAGCGGCCTCCTCCAGCTGGGTGGAGAAGTCCCTGGTCAAAGTACTGACTTGGACTGATGGCTTCAGGTGGGGAAGGCAGTCCTGGTGGACTTGAAAGATCACCTCATGCCTCCTGAAGTCACAGGTCACATCTTCCTTACCATAAAGGCAAGGAGAGTACACCAGGAAATTCCCCTCATGCCGGGTGAAGATCCTGTCTGGTGTTGTGTCATTGTCGCTATAACTATGAAAACAGTCATTGGGGATTGGTCCTACCAGTTTGTTACCTAAATCCATGGAAAAATGTAGGTCATCAACCGCCATTCCAATAATGGTGCCTGCGCCCAGAGTGATACTCCTTAGGTCGCTGTTATCCACCTCTATTGGAATGGTGTCGTGTTCTGTATTGACTAGTGATGTTGGGTTTAAACCCAACCCTTGCTATTGGAAATGAGCATTGAGATGAACATAGATGTCAGGATTTTTCAGTTTTTGTCCTCTTTTAATTTTTCATTCAAGTGAGAACTTTCGGGTCCGTTTTGGGATGGTGACTTCCTCTCTAATCTGAATTTCAACGGCATATGGCAGAAGTTGAGCTGACCTAAATAATTTCTCTCGGTCATCAAAGTCCATGGGATTATCCGCTAATCGGGAGCAGGCTTTGAAGTTTATTAGGTCCAAAATAATGGAAAAGCAATTGGGAATGTCACTACCTAAATAAAATGCAGCAGGAACATCTTGCACGACCCAACAATTATGGACTATGCTCTTGTTGCCTATGGAGATTTTGAGCTTAGACCTGCTAGGCAGGAGATGTTTGGAATTGGGTCTCTCCAGGTCCATTTCCCATTTGTCTTACAATTTAAAAGTGGGAATGGCCGGATCTTTTGGGAGTTTTCAGAACATGGCTTCGCTGACGAAGCTCTTACTGTTGTTCACACACATTCGGGCGAGAACAGAGTCCTCCCCCTCATTTAACTGAATGGGGATGAACAACTGTTCTCCAGTTTTCTGAATGTCAGCCAAGCTTTGAGCTGGTTTCACACCATTTTGGACTATATGAGTGGGATTATCTGATTGTGAATTTGTATAGAATTTCAGATTATTCCCTTCCAGTGTGGAATGCCACTTGAGACTAGAAGGAAGGTTGGTTTTCAGAAATAGAGAGTACTTCCCATCACCAGTTTGTTGTCCTGCTGCAATTACTGTCACGTCTTGGATTTGGTTGTTTTGGAAATGGAATTCAATTTAGTCTGATTTTTGTTCAACCATGTGGCATGTGCCATTTAAACTAACATGGTTGTCACTATGTTTTAATTTTATTGGTCGGTTAGTCTGGGTCCAGAGGACATTGTTTACACAATCTATGAGGGGAGAAAATCTACACAGAATGCCATTCCCAAGTAAACATTGTGTGCCCTCTGTAGTCACAACTATGACCGGGTGCTCACCCCTTGTGTCACCAAATTTTAATGTCTAAATCCGCAGTCCCCTCGACAGGAATTTCATTCCCATCGAAGTTCTGAAGTTGTCCAGGAAGAGGGGTGAGAGGGATTTGGTATTTCTCCCCCTTCCCGAATTCAGCTGATCAAAGGCCCTTTTTGACAGAAGGGTGTCTTGGGATCCAGTGTCCACCAGTGCTGGAATTGTACATTGCCCTTACACTTGGATGGATGCGTAGAATCTACATTCCTTCTCCTCCAAAGGGCAGAGGTAATGGGTGCTCTTCGTAAGCTTGTTGGTCAATTTGCTCATTTCTGACTGTGACACCGGGATAGTTGGGTCAAGAGATGGTGTTGGAGTTGAAGAATCTAGCACAGAATTTTGACACACCACTATTTGGGGATTCTCGGGCTCCCATTGTTCTGTTTCTGGCCACCACCCATTTCTGGAGGCAGTCAACAGAAGTGGTTGGTGAGGTTTGAGATTCCTCTTGTGCTGGTTCTGGGTTGCTCCCCCCTTCTAGGAGGCGGTCCCCAGAATGGGGTTGGATGGTTGGGAATCTGAGCATACAGGTTCATACTCAGTGATTTGAGGAGTCTCAGGCTTCTCCCTTTTTGATTTGCAGCTGTCCCCCCCTTTTTGGAGACAGTCCTCAGAAGGGCTTTGGGGAGCTATGGACTCTTCTTTATCTGGTTCTGGGCCGCCCCCGCCCCCCTTTTTGGAGGCAGCCTGCAGAATAGGTTTGGGCATGATCCTGTGTGGGAGCATGGGGATCTGCAAATAAGCAAGCCAGTTGGATATGGGGGGAGTTTTGGCTCCCCTGGTTCTGATTCTGGGCTGTCACTGCCCCTTTTGGAGGCAGTCACCAGAATTGGTTTGAACAAGGTGATTTTCTTGCTGGTCATTCTGGGGTTCAATGTCGGGCGGTTTTACCTCAGTCCACACATCTACCCAGTCTTGATCAGGATCTCTTGGGACCCATTTTTCTTTGGGAGGAGTTCCCCCATCCCTGAAGGAGAAGATCATTTTCCCAGAATCCTCTGAGGACCCCTCTTATTTAAATTGGAAGATTCAAACCTCCTCCACAAAATGGGCCTTTTTAGGCTCTTTATTCCTCCTACCCGCCCTCTGTTCCTGAGGTTGCAGACTTTCGGGAACAGGAGATTCTGGTTCTGGTCCCTGGGTTTTTAGGCTTTACACCCACCTTCCCCCTGTGCCTGCTCCCTGGGAACTGGTGAGTTGTCGGGGTTCTCTCCCTGTCATTGTTCCGGAGCACCAGACCCTTGATTTGAGGGGTTCTGAGTCACCATGTTCATCTGAAGGTTCTGAGCCCTTAAAATGCGACCCAGATCCTGTGCCAAGTTCTGGACCTGGTGCTCCAGTTGAGACACCCGCTCTGGCTGGTACAGGGTTCTCTGGTCTACCCTTGGTTGATCACGGGCACGGTAACTGTCCCTTCTCCCATAATACCCTTGGTTGGGATCGTTTTGGTACCCCTCCACCATTGGCCTCCCCTCTCCCGGATTGGGTTGTCTGGGCTCAGGAAAGTGGGGAAAGAAAGATTGGTTGTTTTGGGGGTTGAGGTTTGGCGGGTACTGGGGTAAGAAACCCAGTCCAGCATTTGGGGGATTACTGCCCTCCTGGGGAAAGTGAGGAGGGAAGTTTCCGGGGTTGGCAGCTGCCCAGTTGTATCCCCCCCCCCAGGGGTGGGGGAGTCCACACATAGCCCAGGATTGGTCTGCTGCCCTTGTAACAGGGGCTGATGTAGTCAGGGGAGTTAGGGGTCCCATTTGTGGGGTTACCTCCCTGACTCCCTGTTTGGCATTGGCCCGAGGGCCTTCTGGGTCTTGGGTTAGTAGGATTCTGTGCAGGAATGTTTTTAGGACCACCCATCTCCAGATCTAAAATGGGGGCAACTTTCACCTCCGCCATCTTAGCAGCAGCAGGGGTGTTGGTTGGTTTTGGGCTTTTATTAGCACTTTTACTCTCAACTGGCTTCTGCACTTTGTAAGTGCGGGTTGCTTGTTCAATGATCCAGTCTAGTGATCTTTTCTCATGAAAGTCCCTCACCGGTTGGGTCATAATTTATTTGGGGAGTGCATGAATGAAGATATTGATGAACTCCCTGCTGTATGTGCGCACGCTCCTGGTGGGCTGCGCAAAGGCACGTTTCAGCTTTCGGACAAATTCTTGTGGGGCTTGGTATTCCCCACATTGCAGATTGTAGGCCACCTTGTGAGATTTCTTTAGGGTTTCTGTGTATTGAGAAATGCTTTAAGATGGCCACCCTATAGGTGGACCATCTTAAATGGTTCTGATCCTCCAGCTGTCACAGCTCCGGATGGCACAAACCAACTACCCCCACTACGGTCTGGGCGCCTGCAAGACAGTGCTTACGCAGGCCTCCGAGACCCCAGCAGGGAAAGAGGGTTAGGATCTCGTTGTTTGGATAGGAATCGAGCAGAGGGTAACCAGAATGAGGGTTAGGAAAGGGGAAGTGGACAGGCAAGGGAACAATGGGGGAAACAACAACAATACAGAAATACTATTGCCCCCGAACATACACACAGTGTTTTACAGCAACTTTTGATACAAAAGAGACACTTAGCTCTGGGGGTGAGTGCTGGCCTCCTGCCTGCGCACTCTTAGGTCCAGAGCTCGGAGCAGTTCAAAGAGTTTAGCATTAGTGACCTGTGTTACCTCACATAGGTACAATACAAGAAAACAAACATACCATATTGTGGCACTCCACCCCTGGGTTTGATTAGTGCAGGCACATGCACTTTAAATGTTTATCTGCTCATGCAGTCTATTAATGTCAAACAAAAATGTGTGCAGCAGTGCCCGCTGCACATGGCTATGGTAGGAGATTCAGAACCTGTGGCCCAAGTTCGCTGCATGTGGCTTAAGAAGTAATAAGACCCATCGTGCTGCCAAAGGTTTTCCGCACGTGGCTTAAAATCTAAAAGCGCTATGTGCTGCCAAAGTTTGCCGCACATGGCTGTGATAAGAAAAGCACTCCGTGCTGCCAAAGTTAGCCTCATGTGGCTGAAAGTATGTTTGTAAGCAAGGTGCTGCACTCATTAGTCTTTATGCAGCATGCGGGCCAAAATCGCTGTTGATTTCAAAGCAGCGTAACGCGGTTAGGCACTTAGCTTTGCCCTCAGCATGGGACTTGGTGTGGCTGGACTTTGCCCCCTGCACGTGCCCCTCAGAGGATTGGGACCCCAATGCTTCCCCCTTGCTTCCGTGCTGCTGCGCGTCTAAATCCAATGTGGGTTTTATCGCTGTGGTTTTGCTTTACTTATCTGACAAGGGCGAGGGGCCAGAATGCTTGTTCCTTGGGGTGGTTCCCCTCGCGTGATCCCCGTCAGCTGGAGCTCCGGAAGGTGCGTCCGTTCTGGTCGGATGCTTAAGCACAAGCCCTGTGCCTTTGTCCTGCACGCATGCGCTTGCGCGAGCCCCTCCCAACGTGGGAGTGAAAAAGTAGTTCCCGGCCCGGAGGCTGCTGGAATTTGTGGTTCGCAGGTCTTTTTGCCTGCAAAATGGACAAAGGACCCTCCGATAAGGCTGGAGTATTTTACTCTTGTTTTGACTTGTTCTTTTTTGTGTTGTCCTGTGCCTTGGGCCTGTTACAGAGCCCTGTCTACCCCTAATAACACCATGCACCCTGACACCAGCCCTGCAAAGAAGCTGGAATATTCACCTGAAAATGTCCACTTGACATACTGAATACAACATTGGCTGTCCTTCAGGTGGAAAGTCTCCATCATTTGCTCATACAATTCAAGGTGCTCCTAAACTGAATATTTGCCATTTTTATGGTTTGGCGTTATGATGCTCCTAATAGCCTTAATTTTCGTCAGGGGATCTTTCAATAGGGCTATCTTAATTTTGTTGGCTTTTTTAGTTTTGATCACCCTTGTCCACACATTCTCTGACTCAGAAGGCACAACTACCAGAGGTTGCTGTCTGATCCTCTAGGCTCTCCCTGATTCAGCGGGCTTGGGAATAGCTGGCAGAATGTGGGGGCCTAGTCTCTTGAAACCTGTGGCGCTCAGCAGAGTCTTCTGCTTCTCCCTTGCTTCCAGGATTGGCTGTGTACCCCCCCACTGTCTTAGCTGGGAAGAGGTTTTTAAAATGCTCTTTGCGGGCCTAGTTTCATGGATTTCCCCACCAAATTTGACTGACTGATCTCTTGATATGTGATATTTCTGAGGATCCAGTTCTCTGATTCTCCCCTCACTGGAGTCTCCCTGATCAGAAAGACTGGTCCTAATATTTGGGAACCTGTACATAGATGCCCGCCCATCCATTTCTGGGAGGCGCTGATCTGTCAGTCCCATATTTCCCATTGTGTTGAAGTCTACCATCCCCGTGGCCATTAGTTCATATGAGCCAGTGGACATGAGGGTGGCAGAGTCCATGGAACTGAAGGGATTAAAATCCCTGATGCCAGGAGTCCTGAGATCATGCTCAGGGGTTTCTCTTTCCCATCTTATCTCATCTCTTTCATCCCCTGTTCCCTGATAGCATGCCAAAATCTGACCCTTTTGCTCCTCTATTAAGGTCTTACTGGTCTCTATAATTTGTTCTTGCATGGCTATCTGTTTGTGGAACCTATCATTCTTTTCAAAGAGAGCCCCATTGTTTCTCTGTGCTTCCTGCCTAAATTTGGAATTTTGGGACAATTTCTGCTGCAGGAGACTCACCTCCTGAGTTTGGTCCTTACTGGTCTGATTGTTCTTTTCCAACGCATCGTCCACCCGCCTGGTGTGCTCTAGTAGCTTTTTGTAATCAAATTTGATTTCACCAAATTCCTGAAGGGCCAGGAGATTTTCCTCTAACTTTCTTTTTAAATGGCTGACTTCCTGGCCTAAGACGTCCCTTTCCTGACCTAGAGTGCCCCTCTGCTCATCCAGGCCGTCCCTCTGTTTTTTTAATGCACCAGCTTTCTAACACTCCTCATCAAATTCTGCTTGGGATTCTAGATCTTTAATAATTAATTTATTATTTTCCTCTTTTAATTGGTCTATCTGGTCTTGTAAGATGTTGAGCTGTTCTGCACAGGCTCTGTTAAAAGTTAATTGTTGCGCCAGCTTTTGTTGACTCTGTTTTAAAGAGTCCAACCTTTCCTGACACTCTTTTTGCAGTGTCTGTACCTGTGTATCTTGCTCTGCATTCTTTTACAGTAAGAGAGCCAGATCTTCTTGTAGTTTGGTGGCATACTGCCTAGCCTCTGTTCCAGATTCTTTGCTATCCTGGAGCCTTTGCTCTGCAGAGTCCAGGTTGCTCTGGATTTTCAGCAGTGCTTCCCCTGGCCTCTTTGTTAAATCTACATGGTCTGCTTACTTTTCCTGTATGACTCCTATGTGGAGGTACAGGTAGGCTGCTATTTTGGCAATTTTGCACTGCTCTTCTTTTTATTTTAGAGGTCATATACAATTTGCTAAATGCTTGATGTAATGGACCCTTGTCCTGCCAGCAATCCAGATTGTTGCAGTGATTTGCTGTTATATTTCTTGCAGCCATACCTGTTCGTCCTGTTCTAGCCATTAACCCCTGACAAACAATTTGTGCAGTAGGTGTTCCCTTGCAATTTTCATTTCCACTGGGGTCGCCATTCTGGAAATATGAATTTCCTTCTTGCTTATCTCAGGGTTACTTTACTTTTGCAAACAGGCGCAACTCCTTTGAGTATTTCTTTTGATGGGTGCTTGTACAGTGTAGCACAGTATTTTAACCCAACAGTGGTATATCTAATTCAGGATCCCGGACGAGCCCCAAGCTGTAAGTGATTTCAATCTGGCACAGACCCAAGTCTTGACCGACAAGTAGTGCGCAATTGAAGCCCTTATTTATTTTTGTCTATAAGTTCAATATTCTGAATGATATACTATTCATATCACACCCTTCTCCTGAGATCCCCCACCCCGGTCACACTGAACCAGGAATCAGGCTGGTTTGCAAAGGTAAATATTTATGTATTAGAATTTAATCACAATATATTTTACTAGGTAACCACAAATACCAATGGTGTGACAGAACATTGAAATATATCTTTAATATACTAGGAATCAAGTAATGAGCACACAAACAAATGCAGCACAGAATAGAATTCTTTTGGGTTGGTTTGGAACAGATAGCACTATGGTTACGGGTTCCCCCGGCAACACCCTCAACCCCCCGATAGGCATTTAAATAGATGTGAGGAGAGAGCAGGTATTCAGGAATAACAGAACTCAAACAGAATATCACTCCGACCTTCCCCCTTCAAACACAAGAGAAAAACGGAATTGACTTTTCACTGTCAAAATGGCTTTGCAATTGTCTTTGGAATTGGCAGGGCAAAAACACAAAATGTCGCCAAAAATGCTTAAATTATTAAGAATTCCTATGGGAGCCGCTTTGAACAGTTGCATAAAATCACAAACAATGATTTATTCAAAAGAAAACATTTGAAAACTCAAAGTCCAAGTAGGAAACAATTTAAAGCTATTTCACACGTGTAAAACCTTTCAGAATTTCAAATCGCGGCAAACTTTTCCTTGCACGATTCTCACTATAATGGGTAAATCTCACTGTTCTGGCTTCTATGGATAGCTAAGGATGTTAGGTACAAGTAGGAGTTGAAATTGTGCTTCTATAATAAAAATTAAGGGAGTTATAGTGCTTTTAGTAAGAGGCATTTTTGCAAAATAGGCGCGAGAATGGAAAACAGAAATTCATGTTTAAAGATGACAGATAGGATTTCTTACACTATGTTTATGACTACAGAAAACAGAATGCCACACAGGGATCAGTCATTCACGTCCGCTCATAAAACTATTCATGTGTGATACTCTAGTTTCCGTTTGTTTTGGGAATTACTTTTCTTAATCAAATCAAAAAAAGTTAGGGTTTAATAACACAGATGAGAAAAGAGTCAGCGCAAGGATAGTTCTAACAGTACTCTGGTTCTGAATGAAAGATGGGATGAGTTTGAGATTGGGATCATACAATGCAGATATTTTATGGGTCACTGTTATTCCTATTAATACTCACAAAATAAGTTATTAATTGGGACCGTCAGTTCTGGTCATGGATTGGACCTGTCAAGGAAGTACAGCACATCAGGCGCGGGACTGTATCAGCTAGGCCGGTTACCAGAGTTTGCACAGGTTCTGTCCTTCTTGTTGGTGGGTATTTCAATAAGCTGGATAGCGAGTTCCTCAGGCAAGCCTTGTGGTAGCAAGCCAAAGAATTTCAGGATACTAGTTCAAAAGGCCTTCTCACAACACAGCGCTTCACTGGGTTGCAAGAATACGTTTGAGGATTTAGGCCTTGCTGAAATCAATAGTTCTCTACTGCTTTGCAAGAGTATTGGCATCTGGATCTGGAAGGATGTTAAAGCTGGATATAGAATGCTGGATCATAGTGCTTCGCCGGAATCAGGAAAGTGAGTGGATCAGTGAGTCCCTATGTGTTGTCAGCTGTCTCTATTTATCCTTTCAAATGATATCACAAAATGGGTGTATGGGCCGGCTTAACTTAGCTTGCCCTTGTGAGCTGGGATTGGATCAAAACCTCATCTCTGCCTTGCATCTGAGTGATTTGATCAAGGCCGGATGATGTTCCATTTTATGGTTTGCTTTACAGTCCTTAGAGACCTCCCTTTAGCCACTGGTCTCAAAATCAGATTTTATGCTAAATACACATTTCTCCATTAGTCACCTCTACACAAATCATACACATAGATTTCATATTTTATGTAGTAGCTGTTCCTCAAAATCCCGAAGCTGTGGGATCTTGTTTCATCTTTCTACAGAATTTTGTCCTTTTTGCTATGAACCCAATTTCCAAATTTTCTGCACATTTCTCAAAAGTGTGTGTTTAACATAAGGATGTTTGTATAAAGTTTCACAATTCTATTATTAATACATTTCACATAAAACCACATATATTGCCATTCCTGTCCAGAATATGTTACACAGTTCTGCCGCCTCTTATAATGTGCAGCCAAAATTTAGACTACCAGATCCGAGCTTTTTATATTTTTTATCACTTTGAATAACAAGTTATGAGTCTTTGAAAATTGTTCATTGTTCATGCTTAACAACAAATGTTCTGCCCCTTTGTCTCTCCCTGCAGTCCAGAGGCTGTCAATTTACAGACAATCCAGTTTATCTGAGGAAATGTTTTCCTCTTACAGTTTAGCACTTTATATATTCACTATGCTTCATAAGATTGCATGAATTTTAGCGCCAAGAAAGTTTTTGACTGTTTAGAAGTGTTGTGTACAGGCACTTTGGAGTTTTTAGCAACAACATAATGTGATTTATAGGCACATTTTTGAGTTTCATTTGCAAAGCTCTGCTTCTCTCTCTGCACTCTGTTTTCTGGTCATGGAGCCCACTGGCACATTTTCTGCACCATGTGCTCTATTCCACCACACATGCACCATGGGTGGCAGGTTGTGCGTCCATCTTTTTGTGTGTTTAAATACGCAGTTTTGGAGGTTTTTGGTACACACAAGAGTTTTGCCGCCATTGTTGCTGCTTCTTGCGCCATAACTATCAGAGTGATGCCACATAGCACAGCGGAGTGGGTCAATACATCTCACACTATGCTGACCACAGGGATACTGAAGATCCATCTCAGTCAGAATATATTGACAAGACCAAAGCCATGAATAAAAATGATGCAGAGCTGCACAAGAGAGGTTGAACAAAGGTGTCACAGGCAATTACGTTGATCCAGATGCCATGGTGCACCCTCACTCTTCAGAGTGAGTACCTCCACATAAGGTAGTTGATAATGTCAAGAACTGCACACACCGTTCGGCAAAGAAGCCAGAGGTAAACTCAGGACAAAATTCCCTAGACACTGCCTCAATTACAGAGTAGCAGAAATATCAGAAGTGAACCCCTGTATTCCCATGTTCATCAGTACAAACAGCCAAGACGTGAAGAAGGGTAAAGGAAGATCCTGGAAAACATGGCAGGAGCAGCTCCTTTCGTTGGAGCTGCTCGCCATGATTCTCCAGATGGCTGAAGTGGTGGAGAAGAGTGGCAACCCTCTATAGGTCCCACCACCCCAAAGTACCTGGGAAGCAGGAGGAGAGCCTGGCACAAGACAAATCCATGACCATGACCCATGTATTACCCCTGCAGGAGGAAGCCCCTCTTCCTTGTCACAGTACCTTGGGTGCTCTGGAAGGTGAAGTGGTGGAGTCTCTCAGCTGTACTTACTGGTGCCCCTTGAGAATGGACCTCCTACAGAAGAAGAAGTCACTGGTTTGTCGTTGTCGAGCAGGAGAAGAGAACCAAAAAGTTTCAGAAAGACAGCAGTGAAGTCTGTCGCTTTGGTTTCTTTATGATATGATATATGATATGATATTTTATTTATATTGCGCTAATACACAGGTGTTTTAGAGCACGACCAGGCATTACGCTATTACTACGCTGGCTGTGGATGTCCCACAAAGCTGAAACTCACTGTGGACCTCGACAATGCTTGGGAGGGGAGGATGAGTCCTTTGGTTTTCAGTGGCGATGGGTACAATGGCAGAAGCAGGTGTTAGGTTTTGCTGGTTTGCTGTTTGTCGCTGGTTGATTCTACTGCACTACAGGATGGCAGGGTAGCTTGTTGTGAATTGGACCAGAGCACTGGACTTCCCTTTAGACCTCCACCATGTCTGAACCTTCAGGACTCATTTGTCCATGTGGAGTGGTAGGAAACCCACTAGCGGGCACTTCTCTGCAGGTGGCAACACTGGACTTCCTTAGCCGGGTAAAGGTGGACAGATGTCGAGGCTTCAACGCCACTTTCAAGATTTCTTCAGTCGGTTGCAACTTGGCAAAGTCTGGGCATCAAGTAGCACTAAGCCAGGGTATCCCCTCTTCTACAGTCCAGCTTTCTTGGGGTTACAGACATCCTCTGGACACTGGACGATGAGGGTGGACTTCTTGTGCTCAATATGTCTAGTTACTGTTCTTCAGGACCCATGAATATAGCTCTATGGGATGGCAAACACACAGGACTGGGTTCCAGGACACTTCAGGTGAAGAACAGCAGTTGCAAAATGTCCCCTCATGGCTATGGGAAGAGGTTTCTTGTCCAAGTCCTCTCTTGATCAGTCTTTGAATCAGCACAGCAGCCTTTGGGTTCAATGAAAAGTTGCAGCAGCAGACTTCTTCCTCCAGCTGGATTCAAGGTACCTTCAGGAAATCTCCAAGCTTCTGAAATAAAAGTGTGGGGTCTTCTGATATACACAAATCCCCTCATTCACACAGGCTGAGCTAGGCTCTGCCATCCAATCACACACATGTGCATTGATGCAGCACCCAATCAGGCTCACAGGCATTCAGGCCATTCACCCAAACCCAGACACCCAAAACAGTGGATGTGTATTGGGGCAACTCCCAGACTTTCAGAGAATGCACTGGATTTACTCCAGTTTCAGACAGACCACAAGCAGTGTGACACACAGCCAAAACTAGACACCCACAATACAGAATGTGAGTTGACTCCTATAGGGTGTACCCAAAGCAAGCCATACATGGTATTTTCCTCCCAACATCCAATCAGGGGAAAGGGAGACAGAGCCAGGGCTTCTCAGGACTTCGAGAAACAAGAGGGAAAGGCAGAAAGCCATGAGGCTTACAGTGGCCATCTTGACTTTGTTCAGGAATACATTGATTCCTATGGCAGGGCCTGGGTATCCCAGAAATGGAGGAGACCAGAGCCACTGCAACCAAACAAATTAGGTTTCTCAGAGAGCCACAGCTTTTTGTTATCATGGTAAAGAAACCCTTCGTAACCGTGGCTGCTGTGATGCTAGCTTGATGGGTCAAGTTGTACAAACAGCACACAGGTACTGACCAGTATTTCCAGGGCTCAGCCAGTGAGAGGAGCCATGTCATTGAAGACCTACGGCCTCAGAGTTCTTTTGGAGGACATATTCAAAGCAGCAGATTGATCAAAGGCGTCAGTATTGAAATGTTTTTATTTTAAACCTATCTATTAAAATTTCCCATGTTATCAATAAGGAAAGTCATGATTCTATTAATGACACAGAAGTGAAGCATTATTCCACCCACACATCCATACACTGGGGTAGTGAGCTAAACAACAGCTGTTGTACTCGAGCAGAGAGGACAGGCAAGCACTGCATCACAATGTAAATTTATACCATGAGCGCAAATATCTTTGGTAAACCCGTCTGGACCGAACAGAAGTTTGATTGTTTTTCTTTGATCTCATTCTGCAGGACCAGATTCCAAGCTGGCCGGATCCTGAGCAGCAGTGCAGGGTGACAGAAATCAGAGTGTTTGAGTTCTAAATGGTGTCAGTTCTTCTCTTTGTGGTGCCACAGAAAAAGAAAGAGGAGCTCTAAGGTGAGGAGGAAAAGAACTCTGGAGACAGACCGTAGTGATTGGAGGAGCATGGCACATGTTCAGGATGGTTGGGCAGCAGATACTACAATTTCCCCCATAGTTTTCTTGGAAATTTCATTGGTCTAATTGTTTCATTGTTTTCTTGTTTTCTGCTCTGAGAAAGAGTAAAGAAAGTAGCGCATAATACTTTGCCTCGTCTTTTAAAGAATTATGACTTTCCTTAACGTTAGTATGGAAAATCTGTATTTTAGGTTTAGTTTTCTTTGTTTGATTTAGAAAAGAGCCTTTAGTACCCTGCATTACTACTGCAGGTACTAATGTTGCTAATACCTGCCTTGGTGGGGTGACCTTTGTGAAACAGTGCTGCAAGGACCCCAATAATAGTGCTCACTACACTCTGGCCCTTAACCAAGGCAGGTGGACTGGTACTGGCAAGGTTAGTGCACCCTGGCAGGAAGGGCAGTTGACTTTTGGTTTTCCCGGCAGGGGCCAGGTGGGAGTGGCGGGGGGAAACGGCAGAAACAAAAAAATGTCCCATTGCAACATATAGGGGCTTTCATGCAGATGGTCTTTCCTGGGGGGACAGGGGCGGGCCCCGGAGCACCCATGTTCTCGGCACCCCTGCTGACTGGCTGGTATTATCATCTCAACAGAAACGGGAAAGGGGGTGTATCAAATGAATTGAGAGTCCGCTCCCTGGCACCCCTATTTCCCAAGGAATTCCCCATTTGTTGTTATTTGAGCTATCAGTTTCAAAACGCACAAAATAAACATATACAACTAACACAGCAAACTGGTATTGCAGTGTCCTCAATGTGGAAATCTGTGAAAGCCAGTATTTATTTTTAATGTGACTGATGTGCCCATTAGCCAGTCCTTTTTCCACATATCCTGCTTTCCCATAGTGTACTAGCCACCGTGGCCAAAGTTTACAGAAGAAGAAAGGGTAAAAAGAAAATACCACTGATTCTAAGCATGTTGAATGACTAACCGTCCCTCCCCCCTCCCCCCGCCCCTGTTGCAAATACACTCCCCCCTGGCACATTCATTCCCAGCTCATGGAAGGCAAAAAGCAAGCTCACTGGAACTCCTTGTTTCATGAACACTATGTATGCATGAGTCATGGAAAGCATATCAGTTTTCTTATATGCATGCTGTTTCTGTTTGTTTTTTTTGTCCCTGGTATATGTCGTAATTGTTTACACCCCCATAAACTGGCTCGCTAATTGATCTCATTGTTATTCCATTGTACGTGCACGCTTCCTGGCAGTGCTTCAGCCATCTGTAAATGTGTTAATGTAAGTCATTTCTGATCGAAATTGGCACCCCGTTCTTCAAATAAATACTGAAACCAAAATACAAATACAGTTGAATCGCCCAACTTGTACAGATGAGCGTCAGCTTGTATGATGTGCTTCGTGATGTGAAGTAACATTGTTGAGGAAAATAAAATGCCCGCCTAATTTTGCTCTGTGTTTGAGAACAGGTACATCTACTAATTAAAAAAGAGGGGCACATGACCAGTGGACCATTTCACAAAGCACATTTTCCACGGCAGTACGGGCGCCACAAAGGTCGGTTCAAACATTGTAGGCTTTTTCAGTGTGGTCTGTCGCCATTTGCTTTGCCGCGCAGACGGGTTGAATTTAGTAACCGTGAGCGAGCGCTCATCTACTTGTTACTTTGACATTCCATTTTCTATAACCAAATTCCAGTGGCTCGAGAAAAGCCGAAGTCATTGAGCCGTCACATCCCCGTGACCGAGTTCTACATGGTAATCTCATGAATGTTAATTGCTGTGGACAGATGATAGGAAAATATGCTAGATAAGGGGTTATTCGGCGACTAAGCTATTTCCTGTGGCGATTTTCGCCTCTGGCAAGAGGCGCGGATTCGTTCCAAATGAAGTTAACATCCCAGCAGGGCACACGAGCTTCCGAGGCATCTGTAGACCGGGCACCTCTGGAGGCATATGACAGCACAAATGACTTTAGCTGCAGGAACGAGCAGAAAGCGCACTGAGTGCTTCACTTCTGTGTAACAGCCGACGTTACGTAAGAGGCACAGACGGCATGCAGAAACAGCAAGGAGCGGATGTTCTGTCCTTATTTACAGTACCTTTAGCTTTACGACAACCACCGGGAACGCTCCAGCGCGAGAAGGCACACATTGAAGATATGCACTAGCAGTTCGTAGGTAAAAGAAAATGTTCCAGCAGGATACGCCCCTCACTCGCTGCAAAGGCAACATGGTGGCGCAATAAAGACACTGTAACGATGCGCTTGAAAAACATGCTTTTTTTTTACAGACGGATTTAAAACGACGTAGGTGGCCCGTTGTGATGATTATCTTATGTGAACATATTTTGGAGGAAACAAAAGTAGGTAAAAAATAATGTTTGGGATGGAAGGATCTATGGTAACACCTATATACACAGCTACTCAAATCTTATTGTCTGTATATTCTCGATGTGAAAAGAGTAAAAAGGAGGAGGGAGTAGTTTGCCCACAGTCACTGCAAACCACTGGAGCGGAGCTCCCTCCTGACCTAAGAGCAGAAAACTCCTAATGGCTCTTCCGTAAAGACCTACAAACTTGATTTTTTGCTTAGGTGCCCCCTCCCCCCAGCCAACACCACCAAATTAGGGCATTAATGGACCTGCTGCTCTACAACTCCCACAATCAGGGTTGCTGACCATTAATATGAATGTCGGCTTTCATAGCCTCCCGTTGTCCTTTCTGTCTCTAGGTATGCTAAATATCAGTGTAACCTGTTTGCAACAGCGCCCTGATACCTTCGGGGTTGGGTGCTTTACAAATGTAAAAAATAAATAAATGTTTACCCACACCCAATTCAATCATATGTGGAGACTTGTTGCAAAGAACGGCTTGATTTAACCCTTGCAGAGGCAAGGGCTTCCTTAAAGTGTTACATTCTCTTGAGTGTTCATTTAAACCTCTGTAACATGGTTGCCATGGTTGTCTTCTGTTGATTCATATTTTAGCAGGTTCAAGGATGACAAACGCGTTACAATTTTAAAATTATTGTTTAGAGAAAGCATTTTCCTCTGAATGGTCCAGGCGCAAGCTTTGCATTTGTGCAATCGATGCTGCTGTTGGTGTGTTTTAAGGAAAGGGGGGTGATATCCTACCTATACTGTAACAAACTGCAAATTTGACATATTAGTGCCTAACAACATGTTTGGAGTGCACACTGACTGACAAATGCATTATAATTCAATGGGCCTCATTACGAGGTAGGAGGTAGCCATGGTGCTATTAGCACCATGGCTACCCCCTTACCGCATTCAGGGTCCGGGTTCCCGAAATAGGGACTTACCGGGTCATTTCAACCTTGGAGGACCCGGTAAGTCCCATTCCGGGAATCATTCCCCATTCCCATTCGAACCCCCATAGGGCTCAATGGGAATGGGGATGGAGCTAATAACGGTACTGCAATTTGCGGTACCGTTATTAGCTCTGAAGTCCCTTAAAGGGTCCCTTCCAACCAGGCGTTAAGGAAGGGGCCCGCTAAGGGTCCTCGGAATAGGCTGGTAAGGGATTACCGGCACCGGTGTCCTTACCAGTCCCTGTAATCCCTTACCACCTACCTCGTAATGAGGCCCAGTGTTTTCCTTTGGGTTACTATTATTTACGCTATATAGTCATTATCTGGTCTGATTGATGAAAGTTGTGGACGTAGTATGTTTTAATCCGTGATGTATCTGATTTTTTTCTTTTTTAAATACATAAACTGGGGTCTCTACTTGTCAAAAGCAGCCACACGAGTGCTCCACTGTCTACGAATCAGGACATGTTACAACCAATGAACGCAGGATGAGGCATGGGGCCATGATCCCACCCAGGGTCGGACTGGGCCATAAAATTGTCTCGGGCACCAATGAAAAAGTGGGCCACAGTTAGAAATGTCCATTCGTTCCTTTTGTGACAATGTTTGAATAGGTGTTTTTTGATGAAATGTGATGCAAATTGTGCATTTTAAAGAATATTTAGTCAGCAACACTGGTCAAACTACTACTTTCAGCAACTGTGAAAGCAGCCCACATTGAGCAAAAAAGTGGCCCACTTTGACCCCAAACACTGGCCCACACCAGTATTTTGAGTTGTTGGTTCTGCCATAGGCCTATTGCCCTATAGGCCAGTCTGAGCCTGGTCCCACCCGTCCCCAAATGTCTGGATCCTTCTTCTTACTTTCTCTGAATTTGTCATCTCCTCGGTGGGCAGCCAACTCATTCCACAATGCTCATCTCCCAAGAGTTTAACAAATTGCATTCTGAGTCAGTGGGTCCATGGCACTGGTGGGCAACCTGCAGCCCCTCAGATGTTTTGGCCTACAACACTGATCAGCGCTAGCCAGCAATGTCAACGGCAAGGGGTCATGATAGGTGCAGGCGAAAACATCTGGATGGCAGCAGTTTAAACAGCACTGGTTTATGGCTGGGGCTAAAAGGTAATCTGGAGCGTACCTGACCAGCACATTTTGGGCCTGATTCGTGGAATTTTTTGCACGGTTTGGTTTAAAGTGACTTTGCACTGCTGAAATGTGACTTTGTACTGCGACACACTGATTCATGGAAATGTGCCATATATTTTTGCAGTGCAAAGTCAGTGCAAAATCAGTTTTGCAGTACAAAAGGATTTTGCACTGACTTTGCACTGCAAGAATACACTTTGCACAGTTCGAAGAATCAGGTTTTGTGTTGGCAGAGCTAAGTTACATTTCAGTAGTGCAAAGTCACTTTGAACCGTGTAAACAATTCCACTAATCAGGCCTTATATCACGCCAGCCATTTCATAGTCTCCTATTGCAAGTCCATCATGTGACATGTCACATGAAAGTATTTCTACTGGGTTACACAGAGTGAATTCTAGGTTATGTAGTTCTGTGGGAGACCATAGAACACATTTTGGTAATCTTGGTCTTGGCCAATTTCTGCAATGAGGGATGTAGCTCAGGCGCAACGTGCTCGCCTTGGAAGCACGACTCCAACACAGGTTCGTTCCCCGGGCCTGTGCTTAAAAACCTCTGGGTATTAAGCGTGTTATAAATAACCAGTGATAATTATAAATAACTAATTATAATTATGTATATTACATTCTGAGACACATAGCCCATTTACACTTGCAGTGAGTAATACAGAATGCATTCTGGCACATATCCCATGGGTCGTCTCTCAGGAAGGAGCCAGTGTGCTGTCCTCTTGTAACCTTTGTATTGAAACGGGTAGAGTACATTCTGTTAAATACAGCCATTTAGGGTCAATCTATACTGATTGAGGCAGAGTGCAAAAATGCTCTTGTAGCACTGTTTGCACAACGTGGTAAGTGGCAAAGGCCTGAGCCGAAACTATTGCAATGGAGTACAACTGGGAGGGTGATGACGTGTGAGCTGGGACCCACAGCGTTTGGGTGTTGTTATTTATTTATTTATTTCATTTGTAATGCGCCGGTAGCTCACAAGAATCGGCGCGCAGAGACAAGAACACGGGAGACAAACAAAGACAGATAGTGGTGGCACGGGACAGCAGACAGATTCAGACGGAGTCAAACAGGAGACCTGCAGTTTGAGGTTATATGAAAGTGTGGGTTTTCACCAATTTGCGAAATTGCACGTAGTTGGCTTCCAGTCTTATATGGTTAGGGAGTTTATTCTATAGGCCTGCGACTAGTATGGGGAAAGATCTTCCCATAACGCATTTAAGCTTGTGTGCAGCCACTATGATCTTGCCTTGATTAGTGGATCTTAACGTTCTACCGGGTACATATGGCTGTATATTTTGGACTTTAGATATGCTGGTGCTTTCCCAAAGATGCACATGTGCGCCCGTGTTAAGACCTTAAAGCGGACCCTGTCTTCGAATTTCAACCAGTGTAGCTCCCTTCTGGAGTCACTGATATGCTGAGATCTAGTTTTATGCTTAACAATCCTTACAACATTATTCCAAACAATCTGGTAGCTCTGGAGGCATTGTTTGTTAGATCCCAGAATGAGTGCGTTACTATAGTCGAGGCGTGACAGTATAATCACCCTTGCAATGGTGGCACAATTGTCCTCGCCTCGGATAGGTAGGGCCTAATGGCTTTTAGTAATCTAAGATGGTATGCACATGTTTTTATTATGTATTAAGCTTGAGCTTCGGTCCCCAGGGATGCTTCAAGAATCATACCAAGGGGTTTGACCTTGCTCAAGACTTGTACATGAGTGTCTTTTATCAAGAATGAGCTGTATGTTGTTGGTAATTTCGCTCTGGCATTCATTGACAACTCATGACCATGCTAATATCCATGGTCATTCCCACCCACAACCTGGCCCTCCCTGCCCAAAACCCATCTTCCTTGGCTCTTTTACAGCTATCTCCATCAAGCAGTAACATCAAGCCTTGGCCTGACAGTCTTATTTCAAAGCAGTTTGCTGAGATTTCATGGCTTAATTGCATCTGTAAATGCCCTACTAGTTTATGAATAATGCCTTATCCAACCGTGCCTTTACAAACGATTTGTAAATCATGCCCAAAGAATGCACTACAAGCTGATTTCTCGCAACTACACGAAACCCAATCTTTGAAGTTTTCACTAAATCAGCAATGAATGAAGTTAAGAGAATTGATTTACAACAGACCCCAAGGGAAAGTAATTTATTAAAAGGGAAATGGAAAATCTTGATGATACAATCATTGCCAATCCCACAAACAAGGGGGCACACAATTATAACTAAAATATGACTTTTTAGTTCGGCAAGCATGCTGGCAGTTATTGGATGCAGCAGCTTGCAGACCAGTAAAGAGATGAATGTCACTCCAAGAATAAAAGCAACTTTGTAAAACTTCTCAACGTTGATCTGAAACATGAATGGTTTTCAAAAAAATAAAATACAGGATCTGATAAAAAAAAATATTACTGGACTCAAAGGATATGATACACGAGCGTTCCACGTATGGCAACCAAATGAATTGCACACAATGCACTTAAAGCTACTGAATATGCTTCTCATAGATACACGTATGCCAATGCCCTTCCACCCACTATGAGCATGGGAACAAAGCAGGGGTTGCATTGTTCTATGCCTTTTGAAGTGCATCCTGCATTCACAAGCATGATGTACCCTGAAATGCTCAGGAAATAAAATAAAGTGTGTGCATGCTTGTGTGGAGCTAGTGCAGTTTTACGTGCAACGCATAGAAGTGTCCCTTTTTCGCCCTGTCATGCATTTCATTTTCAGTGGGACAGGAACAGCATCAACCGCTGCTGTCCAACTTGCATGGCTATCCCTTAAACAAAGATAGACTATTTTTATTTTATACATTTCACAATGATATTGCAACATGCACGTCCAGCTGCTGGGTGCCAATTGTACGTTTGTATCATGGGGCTGGCCAGCACACCATTTTCACAAGTGTACAACCACTAGAAATGTGCGAACCACCTTTGTGAATAAAGTACCATGCAGGTTTTACAAAATCGGGACCACAGCTTTTTGTTAGTGAACAATTCCACTATTTTACTGGGTTTTACATGTTATCAAAAAATGACAACAGATCGTTGCACCCAGAAGAAAGACTGACAGTTGCCCAAACCTGAAAGCCTCTTGGTACGTAATGATGCATATGTTGATTCATTTTTTTTAGAAACAGTTATTGATTCATCACAAGTGGGAAGATGTTACCATGACAAGATTTGATCCATAAAGTCTTTACAGAAACATCCCTCATAAAACAGTAAGACAGGCCTTGTTGAAACATCCTCTAAAAGATGTCAGCTATGACTACATGGTAACATTATCACCATTTAACATAAAAAATACATTTGTTTCTCATTTTGAAATTATATTTTTTCTTCAGGGTCATGTGACCCTGATGGGACCAAAGCAGGGACGTCAATTGGGGGTCGCCATGGGTTGCAACCCCTTAGGTTTCAGATGAGGGTAGGGTGAAATATAGCCCCTGAATGCCAGACATAAAGAGGTCAGCGTGATTTGGGAAGTCCCATTGAAGTATAAGGCCAGCACAGAAATGGTGATGTCAGACATGAGGCCTATTGACCAAAGACAGGCCTAAATCTTAAAGGAAAGAAAGTGGGCTTAAATCTCAAAAGTGCGAAGATATGCGCAATGCATTTAAACAAGAAAAAGAAAGACATGTGGCTGACAATGCCAATTTACTAATTCCATGGAGAGCTGCACTTTTACTTAAAGAGACAGATAGCTGTGTGTACATTATCTTCAATGTAATACCAGACCGGACCCGGTGATTGAACCTGTGTTGGTCTGCGTCATTTTGCTTCCAGGGCAAGCGTGTTGCCCCTGAGCTATCCCTCTGAGACAAAGACATAAAACAACTTTGTTTTTCCCTCATCCAGATGACAGTATGCAGAGAGAAGTGCCTAATAGACTATCAGAGTTTGAACATTGTTTTCTAATATAACTGCCCTATACATATGGACAATCCAGGAGTGATATTCATGTATTTTGCAACTGTGAGATTAAAAGAAGTACCATACACATGGCTATAAGGCCTTACAAAATGTCATGTAAAATGCATTGTGTGTGAGTTTAAAAGCCATTTATTGCAGACTTTTACATGCAGCTGGTCATTTCTCCCGGACATGAAACTTAACCTCCAAGACCTTTCCTCTGCTGGTCTTGGAGAGGGAGGTCTGGTTGTCAACCATCAATCAGTGCCAGTGCCATTGCTTAAAAATATAGAAGGAAACACACAGTCTAAATTTAAACCACAGTGGAAACAGATAAGGCCTCGCTTGTTCTCTCAGCAGAAGTGACCTTGAGGTCACAACTCCCATACAATATCCATTAGAGTTGCAGCCAGGGCCATTAAAGGCCATGAAGGGTGAGGCGAAGATCAACATGAGCCAGCCTCCTGCTGATCACATGCCTAAGGGGAAATGAAATTGAAAGCGAATAAAGAAAAGACTGGAGTCTAGTTAATGGAAAGATACATATTATTGCATAATAAGGGCAGTGTATATACCACAATGGCCATTCCAGACTTTTATTAAAGGTGACAGCAACCCCTTTTGAACTATGCTAAAAACATTTCTTGTGTGGTAAACATAACATAGGTCATAGATGAAAATTTGATTTGGGCCTTCCCTTGATTCCGAGGGATTTGAAAGTTGCTGTGAGGGTGAAGGATAAAATTAACAGGGGAACTATCAAGTGTCATATTTTTCACTGATAAGGCTCCTGAATAAATGAAGAAAAAACATATCTCTGCATAGGAAGGGCGTGCCGACTTCAGATTAGCATCACCTGATTTGCCTTAAAATGTAGTTCTTAAAAATATATCCATATATGGAATGATTTGAAAAATTAGGGTACTTGCGATGTTGATAGATTTTCAGAGCTTTGGACATGCCAAGCCCACATGTCAGAATGGGATGACAAAGCTTTTTCCTCCCACAGCTTTCCTAACTTGCACCCCTCATCTCCATTAGCACACAGGTGGGAGGTGGGTAGAGAAAACCAACCAGTCCCTTTCGCGGGAATCATGACAAGCTGGTGATGTCAGTTGCCCTATAAGTAAACCAGTTTGCATCAGAACTGGAATGTTTCCACTTATTCTGGGAGGTAACCTGCTGCTGAACTCCTGCGAGAAACATCCAAGCAGAGAGGCCCCAAATCTTGCATTGGAGACAGGGACCGGGAGACATAGAAGCTGACTGGGACCCTTTGGAGGAGCCACAGGGGACTGTCCTGGACTGACAACCTTGCTGTCCCAGAGGTGCCTTGCTGTTCCCTGATGCTCATTATAAGGCATCTACTGTAAGTAAAACTATCCCCAAAGACATAGATTGTGTAGGCCCTGCATTTTCAAGCATTGTTTTAGTTATTTCCCCATAGGAAAATATCCTGTTTGTCTGTGTAGATCCTTAGCATATTTAATGAAAGTAAATCAATTAATTCCCATAGAGAAATCACAGGATGTTTTTTGTTAGTATTCAAAACTAACATGGTCTTCCGAGTATGTTTTGAGCCGGTATAGATATAACAATGTGCCAAAGGAATTAATCCATAACCCTGTTTCCATGTGAGTGTGCAGGATACAAAACAACATTTCCCCTTTATTCCCATTGTGCTCTGACCAAAACCACAAAGCCCTGCCTGTTATTTTTAGGTATGGCAAAACACATTTTCCTATTGCTTTTCTTTCCATCATATTGCATCTGTGGTAATAAGTAAAAAAAAATGATTTTCGGAGGGTGAGGTTGCTGGGAGAAAAAGTATTACAACCAAATCAGCAATCACTGTGTGTCTTGAATTGTTGTTTTTCTGTATTGGTGGGTGATTTGAAAAGAAAACTATGGGAAATTGTGACTGCATATCTCAGTGTTATCTCTGTGTTGGTGCCATTACGGAAGTCATTTTTGTTCTTGTGTTGCCACAGCATTGGTGGCTGAACTTAGTCTACTATTTGTCAAATTTTGTTAAACTAAATTAATGAATCTATATTCGTACTACATGCCGGCTTGGTTCCTAGTCCATTGTGGCACCAGGTATTTGTTGGGGTTGGGTGCAAGATGGGTTGGAGGCCTTACCAAAGTGAACCTTAACAAACAATAGTGAGTTATTGTGCGCCACATTAATTGGGGGGAAATAAATTCCCTGAGTTGAGTGTGACCGCGTAATAAAGCGCAACACGAGATCCCTCTTTACATTAATTTCTTTTTGAAGTTAGACTGAAATCAAAAGGATCAAAAGCTGGAAAACATTTATATTTCATGTTTATTTGCCCCCTATTACTAGACCTGAGAATAACATATCTGAAACCTGAAGCACTTGCAAGTGAATTTGCTGCTGCTATTCAGTTAAATAAAAGGAAACCACACAAATACACTGGTGCAAGTATACATATTTCAAGTTCTTCCTGTTATCTCCCCAGCACAATACCCACAAGTAAAGTGATATGAGCAGATCTCCGCCAGCCCCGCCCAGGACATGGAAGAAGGCTTGGTTGCCCCTGCTTTGTGCATTATCATCCATGCAGCAGGTGAGTGCAGCACCCTTTGTGCCCCCAATCTGGCCTGAATTTATTGTAAAAAATAATATGCGGCTCTGTGTGCCCAAATCCCCCTGCCCTCGGTGCTTTCTTCCTGGATCCCCTCCCTCCCGCCTCCCAACCCGCCCCATGCCTGATTGTCTGAATAGCCTTGTTGTTTCTGGGTCTAGCGACCCGTGCTTGCCCTTCCTGCCTCCTATCATCCATGCAGCAGGTGAGTGCAGTGCCCTTTGTGCCCCCAATCTGGCCTGAATTTATTGTAAACAATAATCTGCAGCCCTGCATGCCGGAATCCCCCCTGCCATTTGTGCTTTCTTCGTGGTTCCCCTCCCTCCCGCCTCCCAACCCGCCCCCCCCCTTGCCTGATTGGCTGAATAGCCTTGTTGTTTTTGGGTCTAGTGACCCATGCTTGCTCTTCCTGCCTCCTTCTATCATCCATGCAGCAGGTGAGTGCAGCTCCCGTTGTGCCCCGAATCTGGCCAGAATTTATTTAAAAAAATAATCTGTGGCCCTGTGTGCCCGAATCCCCCCTGCCCTCAGTGCTTTCTTCCTGGTTGCCCACCCTCCCGCCTCCCAACCCGGTCCACCGTGACTAACTGTCTGAATAGCCTAGTTGTTTCTGGGTCTAGCGACCTGTGCTTGCCCTTCCTGACTCCTTCTATCATCCATGCACAGATGAGTGCAGCACCCTTTGTGCCCCCAATCTGGCCTGACTTTATTGTAAAAAATAATCTGCAGCCCTGTGTGCCCGAATCCCCCCTGCCCTTGGTGCTTTTTTCATGGTTCCTCGCCCTCCCACCTCCCAACAAGCCCCTATGCCTGATTGGCTGAATAGCTTTGTTGTTTCTGGGTCTATCAACCGGTGCTTGCCCTTCCTGCCTCCTTCAATCATCCATGCAGCAGGTGAGTGCAGCTCCCTTTGTGCCCCGAATCTGGCCAGAATTTATTTAAAAAAATAAACTGTGGCCCTGTGTGCCCGAATCCCCCCTGCCCTCAGTGCTTTCTTCCTGGTTGCCCACCCTCGCGCCTCCCAACCCGGTCCACCGTGACTAACTGTCTGAATAGCCTAGTTGTTTCTGTGTCTAGCGACCTGTGCTTGCCCTTCCTGCCTCCTTCTATCATCCATGCACAGATGAGTGCAGCACCCTTTGTGCCCCCAATCTTGCCTGAATTTATTGTAAAAAATAATCTGCAGCCCTGTGTGCCCGAATCCCCCCTGCCCTTGGTGATTTTTCATGGTTCCTCTCCCTCCCACCTCCCAACAAGCCCCTGTGCCTGATTGGCTGCATAGCTTCGTTGTTTCTGGGTCTATAAACCGGTGCTTGCCCTTCCTGCCTCCTTCTATCATCCATGCAGCAGGTGAGTGCAGCTCCCTTTGTGCCCCGAATCTGGCCAGAATTTATTTTAAAAAATAATCTGTTGCCCTGTGTGCCCTAATCCCCCCTGCCCTCAGTGCTTTCTTCCTGGTTGCCCACCCTCCCGCCTCCCAACCCGGTCCACCGTGACTAACTGTCTGAATAGCCTAGTTGTTTCTGGGTCTAGCGACCTGTGCTTGCCCTTCCTGACTCCTTCTATCATCCATGCACAGATGAGTGCAGCACCCTTTGTGCCCCCAATCTGGCCTGAATTTATTGCAAAAAATAATCTGCAGCCCTGTGTGCCCGAATCCCCCCTGCCCTTGGTGCTTTTTTCATGGTTCCTCTCCCTCCCACCTCCCAACAAGCCCCTGTGCCTGATTGGCTGAATAGCTTTGTTGTTTCTGGGTCTATCAACCGGTGCTTGCTCTTCCTGCCTCCTTCAATCATCCATGCAGCAAGTGAGTGCAGCTCCTTTCTGTCCCCAATCTGGCTTGAATTTATTGTAAAACATTAATCTGTGGCCCTGTGTGCCCGAATCCCCCCTGCCCCCAGTGCTTTCTTTGTGGTTCCCCTCCCTCCCACCTTCCAACCCGCCCCCGTGCCTGATTGGCAGAATAGCCTTGTTGTTTCTGGGTCTAGCGACCCGTACTTGCCCTTCCTGCCTCCTTCTATCATCCATGCAGCAGTTGAGTTCAGCACCCTTTGTGCTCCCAATCTGGCCAGAATTTATTGTAAAAAATAATCTGTGGCCCTGTGTGCCCGAATCCCCCCTGCCATCAGTGCTTTCTTCCTGGTTCCCCAGACTCCCGCCTCCCAACCGGGTCCACTGTGACTGACTGGCTGAATAGCCTAGTTGTTTCTGGGTCTAGCGACCCGTGCTTGCCCTTCCTGCCTCCTTCTATCATCCATGCAGCAGATGAGTGCAGCACCCTTTATGCCCTCAATCTGGCCTAAATGTATTGTAAAAAATAATCTGCAGCCCTGTGTGCCCGAATCCCCCCTGCCCTTGGTGCTTACTTCCTGGTTCCCCTCCCTCCCCCTCCCAACCTGCCCCCCATGCCTGATTGAATGAATAGCGTCATTGTTTCTGGGTCTAGCAATCAGTGCTTGCCCTTCCTGCCTCCTTCAATCATCAATGCAGCAGGTGAGTGCAGCGCCTTTCTGCCCCCAATATGGCCTGAATTTAGGCCCTGTCTGCCCGAATCCCCCCTGCCATCGGTGCTTTCTTCCTGGTTCCCCTCCCTCCCGCCTCCCATCCAGCCCCTGTGAACGATTGGCTGAATAGCCTTGTTGTTTCTGGGTCTAGTGACCCATGCTTGCCCTTCCTGCCTCCTTCTATCATCCATGCAGCAGGTGAGTGCAGCGCCCTTTGTGCCCCCAATCTGGCCTGAATTTATTGTAAACAATATTCTGTGGCCCTGTGTGCCTGAATCTCCCCTGCCCTTGGTGCTTCCTTCATGGTTCCCCTCCGTCCCGCCTTCCAACCAACCCCCCCTTGCCTGATTGGCTGAATAGCCTCGTTGTTTTTAGGTCTAGTGACCCGTGCTTGCCCTTCCTGCCTCCTTCTATCATCCATGCAGCAGGTGACTGCAGAGCGCTTTGTGCCCCGAATATGGCCAGAATTTATTGTAAAAAATAATCTGTGGCCCTGTGTGCCCGAATCCCTCAAACCCTCTGTGCTTTCTTCCTGGTTGCCCACACTCCCGCCTCCCAACCCTGTCCACCGTGACTGACTGGCTGAATATCCTAGTTGTTTCTGGGTCTAGCGACCCATGCTTACCCTTCCTGCCTCCTTCTATCATCCATGGAGCAGGTGAGTGCAGTGCCCTTTGTGCCCTCAATTTGGCCTGAATTTATTGTAAAAAATAATCTGTGGCCCTGTGTGCCCGAATCCCCCCTGCCCTCTTTGCTTTTTTCTGGTTCCCCTCCCTCCTGCCTCCCCACCTGCCCCGTGCCTGATTGGCTGAATAGCCTTGTTTTTTCTGGATCTAGCGACCCGTGCTTGCCCTTCCTGCCTCCTTCTATCATACATGCAGCAGGTGAGTGCAGCGCCCTTTGTGCACCCAATGTAGCCTGAATTTATTGTAAAAAATATTCAGCGGCTCTGTGTGCCTGAATCCCCCCTGCCCTCGGTGCTTTCATCCTGTTTCCCCTCCCTCCTGTCTCCCAACCTGCCACCCGTGCCTGATTGGCAGAATAGCCTCGTTGTTTCTGGGTATACTGACCCATGCTTGCCCTTCCTGCCTCCTTCTATCATCCATGCACAGATGAGTTCAGCACCCTTTGTGCCCCCAATCTGGCCTGAATTTATTGTAAAGAATTATCTGCAGCCCTGTGTGCCCGAATCCCCCCTGCCCTTGGTGCTTTCTTCATGGTTCCCCTCCCTCCCGCCTCCCAAACTGCCCCCTATGCCTGATTGGCTGAATAGCTTTGTTGCTTCTGGGTCTAGCAACCGGTGCTTGCCCTTCCGGCCTCCTTCAATAATCCATGCAGCAAATGAGTGCAGCTCCTTTCTGCCCCCAATCTGGCCTGAATTTATTGTAAAAAATAATCTGTGGCCCTGTGTGCCCGAATCCCCCCTGCCCTCAGTGATTTCTTCCTGGTTCCCCAGACTCCCGCCTCCCAACCCGGTCCACTGTGACTGACTGGCTGAATAGCTTAGTTGTTTCTGGGTCTAGCGACTTCTGCTTGCCCTTCCTGCCTCCTTCTATCATCCATGCAGCAGATGAGTGCAGCACCCTTTATGCCCTCAATCTGGCCTGAATTTATTGTAAAAAATAATCTGCAGCCCTGTGTGCCCGAATCCCCCCTGCCCTTGGTGCTTACTTCCTGGTTCCCCTCCCTCCCGCCTCCCAACCTGCCCCCCATGCCTGATTGGATGAATAGCTTCATTGTTTCTGGGTCTAGCAACCAGTGCTTGCCCTTCCTGCCTCCTTCAATCATCAATGCAGCAGGTGAGTGCAGCGCCTTTCTGCCCCCAATATGGCCTGAATTTATTGTAAAAAAAAAACTTGGCCCTGTCTGCCCGAATCCCCCCTGCCATCGGTGCTTTCTTCCTGGTTCCCCTCCCTCCCGCCTCCTATCCAGCTCCTGTGAACGATTGGCTGAATAGCCTTGTCGTTTCTGGGTCTAGTGACCCATGCTTGCCCTTCCTGCCTCCTATCATCCATGCAGCAGGTGAGTGCAGCGCACTTTGTGCCCCCAACCTGGCCTGAATTTATTGTAAACAATAATCTGTGGCCCTGTGTGCCCGAATCCCCCCTGCCCTTGGTGCTTTCCTCATTGTTCCCCTCCCTCCCGCCTTCCAAACTGCCCCCTATGCCTGATTGGCTGAATAGCTTTGTTGTTCCTGGGTCTAGCAACCGGTGCTTGCCCTTCCTGTCTCCTTCAATCATCCATGCAGCAAATGGGTGCCGCTCCTTTCTGCCCCCAATCTGGCTTGAATTTATTGTAAAAAATAATGTGTGGCCCTGTGTGCCCGAATCCCTCCTGCCATCAGTGCTTTCTTCCTGGTTCCCCTCCCTCCCACCTTCCAACCCGCACCGTTCCTAATTGGCTGAATAGCCTCATTGTTTCTGGGTCCAGCAACCCGTGCTTGCCCTTCCTGCTCCTTCTATCATCCATGCAGCAGGTGAGTGCAGCACCATTTGTGCCCCCAATCTGGCCTGAATTTATTGTAAAAAATTATTTGTGGCCCTGTGTGCCTGATTCCCTCCTGCCCTCAGTGCTTTCTTCCTGGTTCCCCTCCCTCCCACCTCCCAACCCGGTCCACTGTGACTGACTGGCTGAATAACCTAGTTGTTTCTGGGTCTAGCGACCCATGCTGTTAGGTGTAACGACCCACGTTCAAGTTATTATGCTGCAACATATGGTGCTGTGGGTTAGAAAATCCAAGATGGCCGAAAAGCCCACATTTGCGCCAGAATCCAGGAAAACCGCACAGTTTTTGCACACACCAAAATGGTCGCCTGACCCGCCACCCACCAGTGCGAGCGTGATAGGCCAGAAGCGCCATGAGCGAAATCAGTGCCAAGGAATATGGTGCTGTTCAAAATCCGTTTGAGTTAATGTCAGAAATTGCTAAAATCATGGGCACGAAACCACCAAACAAAGAATCCAACTTCTGGTTGGGTGTTCTACATTACTGTACTGCAGAATCTCCACTAATACAATGTTAGCAAGGATCATATGCTATCAGGTAAAATCCCCTTTTTGAAATGTATTAATTCAAGACAGCTCCCAAAAATGGGTGAAGTACCAGTGTTTGACATTGACCGGCACTAGCAATCTAAACTCTGACAGGAGACCTGCATTTCAGGAGTTGAAAAGGATCCTAAGTTAACTGGGACTTCAAAGCCTTGCTGGTTAATGAGAATTCTTAACACCTACTGTTCCCGGGCCCTATGCTAGAAGGCAGTCTGATTTAATTAAAAGTTCAAGAGGCCTCTGTCCATGGGAAACATTTACACCTGCCCTTACCAGCAACAGCACAGGAGATCACATGGTCGTGTTAACCAGATGCAGAGTGGCACACTGGTCTGCTGACCTCAGTCAACACAATAGACTCTTTCTATTGAATAGGATATGCTGATTTGAGGTGTAATTGTCAACAGTTGCTCTGGGGGAAGGCAAGACATTTGATCTCTGAGTCAAGTCAAGCTCCTGGGTGCGGACCAGACTCAGATGTGAATTCCATTGGAGGCAAATGTATGTTTTATTAAATTGCTTATAAAATATTGTATCTCCTATACAGAAATGTACAATTTGGAGATTCTTAATATGAAAAATTTACCTACAATTTCAGACTAAGGTCACCTCTGTGGTATGTTCTGGGGGTAGTATCGGAAAATAGGGTATTACTCCAAATGTCTGTATGTTAAAAATCTGACATTTCATCATCTGATGCCCATATTCCTAGCGCACATTTGTGTAAATTCTGGAAAAGTTTAGAGATTGTGTTCTGGATGAAAAGGGCAGAATTCTGTCAGAAGTGAACACAACATCCTACAAAGACAGGGATTGGATGGTTTGGCGCTACAGAAAATATGTTAACTGGACATATACTATTAGAAAAATTGTACATAGATACATATGCATTTAAGTCAAAAGCAGATTTGTGTGCAAAGTGACAAGGGGAGTGTTCTTTCTGTATGCCATAAAAATGATGCCTGATGACAACAGGATGACTCACAACTCAGTTATCCAGTTAAAGGACAGAGAAACCTCTAGCCTATCAGTATCCTTAGTGGGTTGGGCATAGAAAGACAGCCTTCCCACCCACTTTCAAAAGACATAACAAGAGCCACTGAGACCCACGTAGGGACATTCATTTTCCACTTAAAACTGATTTCTTGCAAAGCGCTTTGCAGGGAGACCCCAGACTTCCAAGGGGCACATCAGAATAAAACAGCCGGGCTGTGCTGTTTGATTCTAGCCAAGAACTCTGTGCCAGAACCAGACCGCGATGCAGTGCCGATAGCAGCCCCAGACCAGATCGCTGTGAGCAGGACCAGTGCCAGAGACCGTCCGGGGCGAGTGAAGTCTAAACCTGTTGACCAGATCTTGACGGCCTAGTTCAAATTTATAGTGTGAGTATCCAGCCAGAACTGTGCAAACTAATCTCTTAGTTTAAAATAATCTAATTCAAACCATTTCCACCTATCTAGAACTGCATCATAGAAATCGTGTGTCCATTCTGTGATTTCAAAGCTGTGAAAGTGTCATTTGTCATTCTGAGATTTACTTTATTTCTGAGAATCTATCTCCACTAAATCGTCCATATCTTTTGAACCGCATGTCCTAGGAGTGAGATTTAACTTTCACTTTAAAGCTAAGAACCCTTATAGTTTTTCCGTAATCGCGATCGACACACTCGGAAAAATTGCAATTTGACTCAATTTCTCCACCTGTCAAAAATCGCTGTCTTTTGCTTGCAACTGCTGAAATTCTTTTTCAACCTGATAATCATTCATGAATCATTGATAGTGTTGACCTGAACCAATCTTAAGTAGCTATCACCTATCCTGAATCTCCTATAGGGAATTAAAATCATTTTTAGCATATTTTTCACTTCAGTGCAAATCACATTTAAAAGTATTTTTGACTGTTTAAAAGCATCCCGGTTGCTCTAAGCTTGCTAGGGGGGAACTGGAATTTGTATTGTGTTTGATTATATTCCTGAAAACTGTGTGCTCCCCTTCCATCTCCTTATATTGCATAGGGGGGAGTGAATTGTCAAAACAAAAAGTGATCATATTATCTCTTGTTGAAACCATATCAGTTTATTTCTGTGCTGCATTCTTTCCATCATTGCTTTTCCTTGAAACCATAAAAGTATTCTCTGCTACCTTATCCTTTCTATACTAACTCCTCACTGATTGAAAGGAGTGTGCAATTGTAACATTACCCATTGTTGATCAACATTATATTCATAAGTGTGCTATCAAATATTAATTTATTTATAAAAGTGTGATATATATATTTTGTTTAAGTTTTCAAATAAATCTTTTAATTTGCAAAACAAACCTACTTCTTGGCTCAGTGAGGTCAGGGGGATTCAAAGAGAGGGGCATTATACAAGGGTTTATCATCCAGATCTATGAACTTGTCATAAAAATATATAAATAAGGGCTTCCCTTGGGCATCCCAGACTAGACAGTGACTTAGTTGGAGTGCTGAATTGAAGTCACTTAACAACGTGGGGGCTCGAGCCGGGACGTCTGGATTAGAACTACCACTTGTGCAGCTTAATACAGTGTGCTAACTGACAGGATACATAAATCGTGTTGGATCACCACGCTGTGTTACACTGTAAAAGCACCCCTCAAAAGAAGGACGCTCTAAGGCGACGGTCTGTTTTGCAAAATAAAATACTAACTTCTGTAAGTCAGGAAGGAAATCAATTTCCAGAATGACGACCTTGGTAGATATCAAAATAGCCAGAGAGCACCTCTTACATAAGCTATTTGTGAGAGGCGAATGGACGGAACAGGACCAGACGGTGTGGTTGCAGGCAATCACACCCTAGACCACTGCAACAGGGTCAGACACATGGAGAGATCAGGGTCCATTACATGTGGCCCTGAGTGAACTACATATGGCCCCTAAAGCCAAAGATGAGCACGACAAGATTGTCAGGATAGCGGCATATTTATATTTATATATGGGAGCCATACAGGACAAATGTGCTGAAGGTCAAGATCTAGCAAATAGGCAACAGATGGCATTAGAGAAGGCCCAATCTGACCTGGTCTCTTCTAAGCAGAGGCTGTACAGGAGCCAGGAGTCAGAAAATGAGAGTAGACAGTATCTCATTAAAATCAAAGAGGATATGGGTATCCTGCAACAGGAAAAGTCTGACCAGAAAAAGCTGAAGCAACAACTGGACTTCAATAGGGCATGCGCAGAGCAGGTAGTCACCCTGCAAAGACACCTAGATAGGGAGAAGGCAGAGAGGAACAAACTGATTCTGAAAGACCTGGATACCCAGACAAAATTTGAGGAAGAGCGCCAGAAAGCTAGTGCCCTTAAAAGGCAGAGGGACGACCTGGCGGCACAGATGCAGGTTCTTAGTCAGGAAAGGGACACCTTAGGCCAGGAAGTCTGCCAATTAAAAGGAAAAATTGAAGAAAATCACTTGGCCCTTCAGGGACTGGGTGACCTCCAAAAAGAGCATAAGAACTTGTTAGAGCACACCAGGAGAGTGGAAGATGCTCTGGCAAGAAAGGAACAGGCAGTAGGGATGGGACTCAGGAGGTAACCCTCCTGCAGCAAAGACTGGCCCAGTACTCCAGGACAAACCAGGAAGCACAGAGAGAGAATGAGGCTCTCTGTCAGCACAATGATAGGCTCCAGCAACAGGTAGCCATGCAGGAGAGACTGATAGAGTCTAGTAAGGCTTTGGTTGAGGAACTGAAAGCACAGGCTCTTGCACTGCAAAAGGGAGCAGGGGCTGATAGAGATGAGGTTCGCTGGGAAAGGGAAACACCTGAGCATAACCTCAGGAGCTCTAGTACCAAAGGCCTTCACCTCTCCCAGTCCCTGGACTCTGCAACCCCCATGTCCTCTGGTGCATATGAGCCCAGGTCCACGGGGATGGCAGATTACTATCCAGCCAAAAGTATGGGGCTCATAGGCCAGTACCACCCAGGAATGGATGGGCGGGCATCAGGGTATGGGCACCTAAGTACAGTGCAATTTAGTGGGGAACCCCAGGAGAGTAGGCTCACTGAGGGCATCCTGAAAACCTCTGCCTAGTTAGGTCAGTGGGGTAGTACCCATCAAATCCTGGCAGCCAGGAGGGGTCTGAATACTCCTCTGAGCGTCACAGGACACAGGAGACCAGGTCCCCACATTCTGTCAGCCATTCCCAGGCTCACAGAATCCGGGAAAACCTGGAAGATCAGACAGGCACCTCTGGGAGCAGTGCTTCTGAGTCAGAAGATGAAATGACCAGGGTTACCCGAACCAAAAAGGCCAATAAGGCAAAAAGGGCCTTGCTTAAGGACCCCTTAAAACAGATTAAGGCAATAAGGAGTGTCATCACCCCTTATCACAAGAACACCAAGTATTCTGTTTGGGAACACTTGGAGCTTTACGAGCAAATGATGGAGACTTTCCATTTGAAGGACAACAGTAGCTGCATCCAGTATGTAAAATGGACCTTCTCCCCAGAATACTACAGTTTCTTTGCAGGGCTGGAGGACCAAAACCATTCAAGATGGTCCCCATATAGGGTGGCCATCTTGAAACATTTTTCTGTTCACAGAAATCCCCAAGAGGCTTGCAAGGCAGCCTACAATTTGCAATGTGGGGAGGATCAGGCCCCACAAGAATTTGTGCAGGAATTGAAGCATGCCTTTGAGCAGACTACCAGAAGGGTGTGCACGGACAGCAAAGAATTTGTTATCACTTTTTTCCATGCCTTGCCCAAATACATCATGACCCAGCTAGTGAGAGATTTCCATGAGAAAAGGTCACTAGACTGGGTCATTGAACAGGCTACCCTGGATCTATGAGGTGCAGAAGCCCATAGAAAATAAAAATAACGCCCAGAAAAGCCCCAAATCAACCAGCACCCCTGCTGCTGCTAAGGTGGCAGAGGTAAAGGTTGCCCCCATTTTAAATTTGGAGATAGGGGGCCTAAAAACTTGCCTGCGCAGAATAACTCTAAGCCCAGAAGGCCCTCGGGCCAGTCACAAATAGGGAGTTAAGGAGGTAGTCCCACAAATGGGATCCCTCATTCCCCTGATTATGTAAGTCCCCGTTACAAGGGAAACCGACCCATCCTGGGTTATGTTTGTACTCCTCCGGCCCAAGGGAGGGGGATCCAACAAAGCACCTATCCCAGGGAACTCCCCTCCTAACTTCCCACAGGAAGGCAGAAATTCCCCAAATACTGGGCAGAACTTTTTTCCTATGTATCCACCCAATTTCCAACCCCAAAATCATCGGTCCTTCTTTCCCCAATTCCCTGAGTCCAGACAACCTAATCCGGGAGAGGGGAGGCCAAGGGTGGAGAGGTACCCAAATCTTCCCAACCCGGGGTACTACTAGAGAAGGGATAGCTACCCTTCCCGGGATCAGCCCAGGGGTGAAAACAGAACCCCGTATCAGCCTGAGCGGGTTTCACAGTTAGAGCGCCAGGTCCAAAATATGGCACCGGATCTGGGTCACATGCTGAGGGCTCAACAGAACCCTCAGATGAGCATGTCGGCGCAGAATGCCCCAAACTCTGGGCCTGGTGCTCCAGAACAATGACGGGGCAGCACCCCGATATCCCACCGGTTCGAAGGGGGGAGGCACGAGGGGAAGGGGGTGCAAAGCCTGGGAGGAAGCTTCCTTCCCCACTTGTAAACAGCCCCTGGAAACCCAGGAACCGGAAACAAAATCTCCTACCCCTGAAAGTCTGCCACCCAAGGAGCAGAGAGGAGGTAGGAGAAACAAAAGACCCAAACAGGCCAATTTTGTGGAGGAGGTACAGATCTTCCAATTTGAGGGAGAGGGATACTCAGAGGATCCTGGGAAAAGGATCTTCTCCTTCAGAGATGGGGGAACTCCTCCCAAAGAAAAATGGATCCCAAGGGATCCAAATCCAGACTGGGTAGATGTGGGGACTGAGCTAGCGCCGCCCATCATCTCATCCCAGAACCAACAACATCAAGATCCCCTGGTTCAAACCCATTCTGGTGACTGCCTCCAAAAAGGGGGGGGCGGCCCAGAACCACAACCAGGGGAACCCACAACGGCTCTGATTTCCAGTTGCCGACTTTTTCTTGCAGATTCCCATGACTCTCCACAGAATTCTGCCCAGATCTCTGCTCTCGCAATGTCCAAAACTAAAAAATTGGACCACCAGTTGTCCAAAAATGTGTATTATCTGTGCCCCCTTGAGGAGAAGGAGGGAAGATACTATTCCCCGGTTCAAGTGCAGGGTCAGGGTACAATTTTGGCACTGGTGGACACTGCATCCCAAGCTACCCTTCTGTCCAAAAGGGCCTTTGATGAACTAAATGCAGGAAGGGGGGAGAATTACCGAATTCCTCTCACCTCTCTTCCTGGACAACTTCAGAACCTTGACGGGAAGGAAATTCCCGTCGAGGGGACTGCAGATTTGGAAATCAAAATTGGGCGACACAAGGTGAAACACCCGGTCATAGTAGTGACTCAGAGGGCAACCCTTGTTTACTAGGGAATGACCTCCTGAGAAAGTTGTCACCCCTAATAGATTGCGTAAACAAGGTCCTCTGGACCCAGACTAGCCGACCAATAAAATTAAAACAGAGTGTCAACCATGTTAGTTTAAACGGCACATGCCACATGGTTGAACAAAAATCTAACCAAGTAGAATTTCACTTCCAGAACAACCAAATTCCAGACGTGACAGTAATAGCAGTAGGACAACAGACTGGTGATGGGGGGTCCTCTCTATTTCTGAAAATCAACCTTCCTTCCAGTTTAAGGTGGTATTCCACACTGGAAGGAAACACTCTGAAATTCGTTACTAATCCACAATCAGACATTCCCACTCCAATTGTCCAGAAAGATGTGAAATCAGCTCAGAGCCTGGCTGATATTCAACAAATTGGAGAGCAGTTGTTCATCCTTGTTCAGTTAAATGATGGGAAGAACTCTGTTCTCGCCCGAGTGTGTGTGAACAATGGTAAGAGCTTCATCAGCGAAGCTATGTTCCGCCAACTCCCAAAAGATCCAGCCATTCCCACATTCAAACTGATAGACAAATGGGAAATGGATCTGGAGACAACCAATTCCAAACATCTCCTGCCAAGCAGGTGTCTGCTCAAAATTTCCATTGGCAACAAGAGCATAGTCCATAATTGTTGGGTCGTGCGAGACGGCACTGCCGCCTTTTACTTAGGCAGTGACATTCTCGATTGCTTTGCCATTAGTTTGGACCTAATCAACTTCAAAGCGTGGTCCCGATTAGCGGATAATTCCATGGGCTTTGATGATCCAGAAAAAGCATTCAGGTCAGCTCAATTGCAACCTTATGCAGTTGAAATTCAGATTAAAGAGGAAGTCACCAGCCCAGAAAGGACCCGACAATTCTCCCTGGAAGTGAAAGTTAAAAGAGGACAAAAATTGAAAAACCCTGATGCTTATATTCATCTAAATGCTTTTCTCCAACAGAAAGGGTTGGGGGTAAACCCAACCCCATTAATAAACATAGAACATGACACCATTCCAATAGAGGTGGATAACAGCGACTTAAAGAGTATTACTCTAGCCGCAGGCACCATTATTGGAATGGCGGTTGATGACTGACATTTTTCCATTGATTTAGGAAATGAACTGTTAGGACCAATCCCCAAGGACTGTTTTGACAGTGACAGTGATGACAACACAACACCAGACAGGATCTTTACCCGGCATGGGGGGAACTTCCTGGTGTACACTTCCTGCCCTTATGGTAAGGAAGATGTGACTTGTGACTTCAGAAGGGATGAGGTGATTTTCCAGGTCCATGAGGGCTGCCTTTCCCACCTGAAGCCTCCAGTCCAAATCAGCACCCTGACCAGGGACTTCTCCACCCAGCTGGAGGAGGCCGCTGAGATAGCAAAACTAGAAGTCTTTCCAGGCTTCAGGCAGATGGTTGAAAAGAGAGTCAACCTAGCTGATGCCTGTGTGACTCTGGAGCAGAAGCAAAAGTTGAAACAAGTTTTCTTGGATTTCTAAGATCTCTTCGCGGTGGACTCATATGACTTTGGTCACACCGACATCCACACAACGACAATTCCCACGGACCCTGGCATGACCCCAGTGTTTGTGAAGCAATATCGCTTGCCTCTCGCATCCATGGAGCCCCTTACTGAAATAATTAAGAACCTTGAGTCCCGGGGAATAATCCATCCAGTACACAGCACCTTCAATAATCCGGTGCTGGGAATATTGAATCCAAACAGCCAGTGGAGACTCTGCACCGACCTTAGGGAGCTCAACAAACGGGTCCATACTTCCCGATGGCCTCTTCCCTACATTGACCAAGGGCTGGCCCAGATCCAGGGGTCACGGGTGTTCATTGCAATAGACCTGACCAATGGATACTGGACCGTGCCTGTCAGTAGGGAGGACCAATACAAGCTGGCTTTTACCTTTGGGGGCGAGCAGTACACATGTACCTGGACTCCCTTCGGATACCTCATCTCCGGCAATGAATTCAACATTTTCCTACATAAGGCCATGCCCGACCTGGGTGCAAGGGTAACCTGGCTTATGTAGATGATATCCTCATCAAAAGTTCATCTGTGGAGGAACACATAGCGGAGATCCGTTATGTTCTGACACAGTTGAGGGCCGCCGGAGCAAAACTTCCCTTTCAGAAAGCACAGTGGTGTAAAACCTGTGTTAATTTCTTGGGGCATGAGATTACTCCTCAGGGTCTCTGTCCCCAGGAAAAGAAAGTGGAAGCACTTCAGAAACTGAAAGACCCCCAACTCTGTGGGAACTAAGGAGCCTCCTTGGACTGACTAATTACAGCAGAAAGTTCATTGAGGGCTACGCAGAGATCACCAGAGCCCTGATTCATCTCTTGAAGGGGGGGTCAAGTGGGAATGGGGTCCAGAACAATCCGAGGCAGTAAGACAGCTCAAAAGAAGCCTCTCACAAGCGCCCTAGCTAGCCTAGCTTACCCTGTCAGAAATAAGGAGTTTTTCTTGGAGACAGGGTTCTCTAATACATGCTTGACTGCAGTATTATATCAAAAGCAGGACAAGGTCAATAAAGTAATCTCCTATGAGAGCAAAACTTTATCCTCTGTGGAGGAAAAATTCAACGATTGTGAGAAGGCACTCCTGGCAACGGTGTGGGCATTGAAGAATTACCACCCGTTTATCCAGGGGGAACACATCATAATGGAGACTCCACACCAGCCTCTGCAATATCTCCAAAGTGACAGAATCCGGGCCGGAAATGTGAGTAATTTCCAAATTACTTCCTGGATTCTGCCAATGCAAGGCTTTCCTGTGGAGGTCAGGTATGGCCAAAACAAGAAGAGTCCCCTCGCGCAAGGTCTGGCTGACTTGCATGATTGTGCGAGAGAAAACTGTCTCGAGGACGAAAGTCTAAAAATCAAGGACAGCATGGAGGCATACCTTAATTCCCCACACAAAGTCTTTGAAGAAGGCAAGTGTGAGGGAATGCCCACTGTCTATGTGGACGGATGATTTTACCATGTTGACAACAACAGGGAAAAAGAACTTGTGGCCGGCGTAGGGAATGCATGGGTGAATGAGTCCCCAAAACCCTCCGCTGGGTACAAGATTGGTCCCCGAAGTAATCAGGTGGCAGAGTTGATGGCTGTGCATCAAGCTCAAGCCATCCTCACTGCTGTCCAACATCAACTCCACAAACTGGTCGTAATCACAGATTCGGATTATTTACGGAACGGTTTCGTGGAGCACCTGGTTAATTGGAAAACCAGAGGCATGTTATGTGCTAATAACAAACCCTTGAAACATGGGAAGTTATTCCAAAATATTGATGATCTGGTCACCTCAAACGGTATGACCATCTAGTGGAAAAATATCAAAGGTCATTCCAAAGTAGAGGGACCACACAAAACTGGAAATGACTTAGCTGATCAGCTGGCCAAAACCGGGGCCATCCAAGGGAATCTAGTAGAGATTGAGTCTCTGTTGGGGGAAATCCAGGTCACTGCTATCACTAGGTCCCAGACAAATGCTCACAATGATCTTTCAACCACACAATGGAGTAAGGAGACCCCAGATGCTGATTTGATTACGGCTCAGACGGGGGATCCAATAATTGGTAAGGTTTACCAACACATTCAGGACCCTGAGAACTTTCCCCTGACGGATACCGATTACATTGGGAAAGAGGACCTTACAGTGTTGATGAAATGTCCAGAAAATGTTCTGAATCCAAGACGGTTTGTTGGTAAGGAAATCCCAAGCTGGCCATGATCAGTGGGTGGTCCCTACCTCATTCCGAAGCCTGATGTTAAATCACGCCCATGATGCGGCCACCGCCGGTCATAGGGGGTTTCATACAACACTTGAGATCTTAAGAGAGCTTGCATACTGGCCACACATGGGGCAGGACCTCGACCAATACTTGAAGGGGTGTCTTGTGTGTGCACAATTTCAGCCAACATCCCTCACACACCGTGCACCTCTCCAAAAGAGGGGGATGACAATGCCATGGTCAGATTTGCAAGTCGACTACATAGGGCCCGTGATTCGCTCCTCTAGGGGGAATTAGTACATGTTGACGGTGACATGCTTGTTTACTAAATGGGTGGAATGTCTCCCGGCCCCAAACTGCAAGGCAGAAACAGCAGCTGCTCTGATGATCAACCACATCTTTTTGCGTTTTGGTCTACCGCAAAGGATTGAGTCAGACAGAGGTAGCCATTTTACCAGCGAAGTAATGACTAAGATGTGCGAAATACTGGGGGTTAAAAGGAAGCTACACATTGCTTACCGGCCAGCCTCTTCTGGTGCAGTAGAACGTTACAACCAAACCATTGTGAGCATATTAAAAAATGTTTGTGGCAGATTCTGGGCCAAGTTGGGATATCCGATTACCTCCGGTCCTAATGGCCATCAGATCTACCCCTTCATCTGCAACTAAAATGTCACCGTTTGAGCTGACTGGATGCAGAATGGTGCTTCCCCAGCGTTTGCTCTACAGGACCCAAGAGCAAACATTGATCAATGCCTCCACAACTCACAAGTATGTTGAAAATGTAAGGAAACACCTTCAACATGCTTTTGCCTATGCTCAGCGAAACCTAGAAAGATCAGCCAATAGCATGAAGACTCATTATGATTTGAAGACTACTAGGAAAGAATACAATGTGGGAGACCGGGTCTATCTACAATTTCCAAAGGAACCAGGCCAAACAGCGGAAATTTCTGCCTTCATGGAAGAAACCATTTGAAATTGTAGACAATATCTCACCAGTCGCCTATAAGATCCGCATCCCCAAAGGCAGTTTGGCGGAAGGGGAAGACAAGTGGGTCCATATAAATCAGCTAAAGTGTTGCCATCCCAAGCACACTCTGCAGCAACTGGAGGAGTCCTCTGCAATCCCAGAGGGGGCAGCTTCAGATTAATACGAGTACAACTCTAAAATATTCCACATATAGCCTATAAAATTCTTTGATTCTTGAATGCAAATGTCTCCTGATGTATAAAATCTATATGTTTGCCCCCCCATTAATAGTGGTGGGGAAATGCCTACGAATATGTTTCTGCCGCTTTGCTTTGTCATATAGGAGAGATAAACCATGGAGATTGACCAAGGAGGATGAACCGGGGACCGGGAGCAAAGATCCGAGGGCCCCGAGGTACAGCCCAAAACTCCCATCAGTACCGGCGAGGAGAACCGACCGATCCACCCTGATGGAGGAAAAGATGCTGAACTGTGCAATCTGCGTAATCAGAAGAAGATGATGCAGACATCCCAGCGCGTGGATCAAAACTTCCTTTGCACCCGACTCCCCCTCGACTCGAAATCAAAGCAGAGTCAGGCGGGGGGGGCTTGTTAGGTGTATCGACCCACGTTCAAGTTATTATGCTGCAACATTTGGTGCTGTGGGCTAGAAAATCCAAGATGGCCGAAAAGCCCACATTTGTGCCAGAATCGAGGAAAACCACGCATTTTATGTGCACACCAAAATGGTCGCCTGACCCGCCACCCATCAGTGCGAGCATGATGGGCCACAAGCGCCATGAGCGAAATCAGTGCCAAGGAATATGGTGCTGTTCAAAATCCATTTTAATTAATGTCAGAAATTGCTAAAATCATGGGCAGGAAACCACCAAACAAAGAATCCAACTTCTGGTTGGGTGTTCTACATCACTCTAATACAGAATCTCCATTAATACAATGTTAGCAGGGATTATATGCTATCAATTAAAATCCCCTTTTTGAAATGTATTAATTCAAGACAGCTCCCAAAAATGGGTACAGTACCAGTGTTTGACACTGACCGGCGCTAGCGATCTAAACTCTGACAGGAGACCTTCATTTCAGGAGCTGAAAAGGATCCTAAGTTAACTGGGACTTCAAAGCCTTGCTGGTTAATGAGAATTCTTAACACCTACTGTTCCCGGGCCCTGTACTAGAAGGCAGTCTGATTTAATTAAAAGTTCAAGAGGCCTCTGTCCATGGGAACATTCACACCTGCCCTTACCAGCAACAGCACAGGAGATCACATGGTCGTGTTAACCAGATGAAAAGTGGCACCATGGTCTGCTGACCTCAGTCAACACAATAGACTCTTTCTACTGAATAGGATATGCTGATTTGAGGTGTCATTGTCAACAGTTGCTCTGTGGGAAGACAAGGCATTTGATCTCTGAGTCAAGCCAAGCTTCTGGGGGCGGATCAGACTCAGATGTGAATTCCATTGGAGGCAAATGTATGTTTTATTAAATTGCTTATAAAATATTGTATCTCCTATACAGAAATGTACAATTTAGAGATTCTTAATATGAAAAACTAACCTACAAATTTGAGACTAAGCTCAACTCTGTGGTATGTTCTGGGGGTAGTAGCGGAAAATAGGGTATTACTCCAAATATCTGTATGTTAAAAATCAGACACTTCATCATCTGATGCCCATATTCCTTGCGCACATTTGTGTAAATTCTGGAAAAGTTTAGAGATTGTGTTCTGGATGAAAAGGGCAGAATTCTGTCAGAAGTGAACACAACATCTTACAAAGACAGGGATCGGATGGTTTGGCGCTACAGAAAATATGTGAACTGGACATATACTATTAGAAAAATTGTACATAGATAAATATGCATTTAAGTGAAAAACAGATTTGTGTGCAAAGTGACAAGGGGCGTGTTCTTTCTGTATGCCATAAAAATGATGCCTGATGACAACAGGATGACTCACAACACAGTTATCCAGTTAAAGGACAGAAAATCCTCTAGCCTATCAGGATCCTTAGTGGGTTGGGCATAGAAAGTCAGCCTTCCCACCCACTTTCAAAAGACATAAAAAGAGCCACTGAGACCCAGGTAGGGACATTCATTTTCCACTTCAAACTGATTTCTTGCAAAGCGCTTTGCTGGGAGACCCCAGACTTCCAAGGGGCACATCAGAATAAAACAGCCGGGCTCTGCTGTTTGATTCTAGGAAAGAACTCTGTGCCGGAACCAGACCGCCATGCAGTGCCGATAGTAGACTCAGACCAGATCGCTGTGAGCAGAACCAGTGCCAGAGACCGTCCGGGGCGAGTGAAGTCTAAACCTGTTGACCAGATCTTGACGGCCTAGTTCAAATTTATAGTGTGAGTATCCAGCCAGAACTGTGCAAACCAATCTCTTAGTTTAAAATAATCTAATTCAAACCATTTCCACCTATCTAGAACTGCATCATAGAAATCCTGTGTCCATTCTGTGATTTCAAAGCTGTGAAAGTGTCATTTGTCATTCTGAGCTTTACTTTATTTCTGAGAATCTACCTCCACTAAATCGTCTGTATCTTTTGAACCGCATGTCCTAGGAGAGAGATTTAACTTTCATTTTAAATCGAAGAACGTAAGCTTTCCACTCGTTATAGATTTTCCATAATCACAATCGACGCACTCGGAAAAAGTGCCGCGAATTGCAATTTGACTCAATTTCTCCACCTGTCAAAAATGTCTTTTGCTTGCAACTGCTGAAATTCGTTTTCAACCTGATAATCATTCATGAATCATTGATAGTGTTGACCTGAACCAATCTTAAGTAGCTATCACCTACCCTGAATCTCCTATAGGGAATTAAAATCATTTTTAGCATATTTTTCACTTCTTTGCAAATCACATTTAAACGTATTTTTGACTGTTTAAAAGCATACCGGTTGCTCTAAGCTTGCTAGGGGGGAACTGGAATCTGTATTGCGTTTGATTGTATTCCTGAAAACTGTGTGCTCACCATCCATCTCCTTATATTGCATAGCGGGGGAGTGAATTGTCAAAAGAAAAAGTGATCATATTATCTCTTGTTGAAACCATATCAGTTTATTTCTGTGCTGCATTCTTTCCATCATTGCTTTTCCTTGAAACCATAAAAGTATTCTCTGCTACCTTATCCTTTCTACACTAACTCCTCACTGATTGAAAAGAGTGTGCAATTGTAACATTACCCATTGTTGATCAACATTATATTCATAAGTGTGATATCAAATATTAATTTATTTATAAAAGTGTGATATATATATATATTGTTTAATTTTTCAAATAAATCTTTTAATTTGCAAAACAAACCTACTTCTTGGCTGAGTGAGGTCAGGGGGATTCAAAGAGAGGGGGGTTATACAAGGGTTTATCATCCAGATCTATGAACCTGTCATAAAAATATATAAATAAGGGCTTCCCTTGGGCATCCCAGACTAGGCATTGACTTAGTTGGAGTGATGAATTGAAGTCACTTAACAGTGCTTTCCCTTCCTGCCTCATTCTATCATCCATGCAGCAGATGAGTGCAGCACCTTTATTCCCTCAATCTGACCTGAATTTATCATAAAAAATAATCTGCTGCAGCCCTGTGTGCCTGAATCCCCCCTGCCCTTGGTGCTTTCTTCCTGGTTCCCCTCCCTCCTGCCTCCCAACCTGCCCCCAGTGCCTGATTGGATGAATAGCTTTGTTGTTTCTGGGTCTAGCAACCAGTGCTTGCCCTTCCTGCCTCCTTCAATCATCCATTCAGCATGTGAGTGCAGCGCCTTTCTGCCCCGAATCTGGCTTGAATTTATTGTAAAATAAATCATTGGCCCTGTCTGCTGGAATCCCCCCTGCCATCAGTGCTTTCTTCCTGGTTCCCCTCCCTCCCTCCCTCCCTCCCTCCCGCCTCCCATCCAGTCTCCGTGACTGATTGGCTGAATAGCCGTGTTGTTTCTGGGTCTAGCGACCCATGCTTGCCCTTCCTGCCTCCTTCTATCACCCATGCAGCAGGTGAGTGCAGCGCCCTTTGTGCCCCCAATCTGGCCTGAATTTATTGTAAACAATAATCTGCTGCCCTGTGTGCCCGAATCCCCCGTGCCCTTGGTGCTTTCTTCATGGTTCCCCTCCCTCCCGCCTCCCAACCCGCCCCCCCTTGCCTGATTGTCTGAATAGCCTAGTTGTTTCTGTGTGTATCGACCCGTGCTTGCCCTTCCTGCCTCCTTCTATCATCTATGCAGCAGATGAGAGGAGCACCATTTATGCCCTCAATCTGGCCTGAATTTATTGTAAAATATAATCTGCAGCCCTGTGTGCCTGAATCCCCCCTGCCCTTGGTGCTTTCTTCCTGGGTCCCCTCCCTCCCACCTCCCAACCTGCCCCCCATGCCTGATTGGATGAATAGCTTCGTTGTTTCTGGATCTAGCAACCAGTGCTTGCCCTTCCTGCCTCCTTCAATCATCCATTCAGCATGTGAGTGCAGCGCCTTTCTGCCCCCAATCTGGCTTGAATTTATTGTAAAAAAAATCCTTGGCCCAGTCTGCCGGAATCCCCCCTGCCATCGGTGCTTTCTTCCTGGTTCCCCTCCCTCCCTCCCGCCTCCCATCCAGTCTCCGTGACCGATTGGCTGAATAGCCTTGTTGATTCTGGGTCTAGCGACCCATGCTTGCCCTTCCTGCCTCCTTCTATCATCCATGCAACAGGTGAGTGCAGCGCCCTTTGTGCCCTGAATCTGGCCTGAATTTATTGTAAACAATAATTTGCAGCCCTGTGTGCCCGAATCCCCCCTGCCCTTGGTGCTTTCTTCATGGTTCCCCTCCCTCCCGCCTCCCAACCCGCCCCCCCTTGCCTGATTGTCTGAATAACTTGTTGTTTTTTGGTCTAGTGACCCATGCTTGCCCTTCCTGCCTCCTTCCATCATCCATGCAGCAGGGGAGTGCAGCGCCCTTTGTGCCCCGAATCTGGCCAGAATTTATTGTAAAAAATAATCAGTGGCCCTGTGTGCCCGAATCCCCCCTGCCTTCAGTGCTTTCTTCCTGGTTGCCCACCCTCCTGCCTCCCAACCCGGTCCACCGTGACTGACTGGTTGAAAGCCTAGTTGTTTCTGGGTCTAACGACCCATGCTTGCCCTTCCTGCCTCCTTCTATCATCCATGCACAGATGAGTGCAGCACCCTTTATGCCCCCAATCTGGCCTGAATTTATTGTAAAAAAAAATATGTGGCCCTGTGTGTTCGAATCCCCCCTGCCCTCGGTGCTGTCTTTGTGGTTCCCCTCCCTCCCACCTTCCAACCGACCCCTGTGCCTGATTGGCTGAATAGCCTAGTTGTTTCTGGGTGTAGCGACCCATGCTTGCCCTTCCTGTTCCTGCCTCCTTCTATTATCCATGCAGCAGGTGAGTGAAGCACCTTTTATGCCCTCAATCTGGCCTGAATTTATTGTAAAAAATAATCTGCAGACCTGTGTGCCTGAATCCCCCCTGCCCTTGGTACTTTCTTCCTGGTTCCCCTCCCTCCCGCCTCCCAACCTGCCGCCCCCGTGCCTGATTGGATGAATAGCTTCATTGTTTCTGGGTCTAGCAACCAGTGCTTGCCCTTCCTGCCTGCTTCAATCATCAATGCAGCAGGTGAGTGCAGCACCCTTTGTGCCCCCAAACTGGCCAGAATTTATTGTAAAAAAAATCTGCAGCCCTGTGTGCCCGAATCCCCCTTGCCCTTGGTGCTTTCTTCACGGTTCCCCTCCCTCCCGCCTCCCAACCTGCCCCCTATGCCTGATTGGCTGAATAGCTTCGTTGTTTCTGGGTCTAGCAATCGGTGCTTGCCCTTCCTGCCTCCTTCAATCATCCATGCAGCAAGTGAGTGTAGCGCCTTTCTGCCCTCAATCTGGTTTGAATTTTTTGTAAAAAAATAATCTGTGGCCCTTTGTGCCCGAATCCCCCCTGCCCTCTGTGCTTTCTTTGTGGTTCCCCTCCCTCCCACCTTCCAACCCACCCCGTGCCTGATTGGCTGAATAGCCTAGTTGTTTCTGGGTGTAGCGACCCGTGCTTGCCCTTCCTGCCTCCTACTATCATCCATGCAGCAGATGAGTGCAGCACCCTTAATGCCCTCAATCTGGCCTGAATTTATTATAAAAAATAATCTGCAGCCCTGTGTGCCCGAATCCCCCCTGCCCCTGGTGCTTTCTTCCTGGTCCCCCTCCCTCCCGCCTCCCAACCTGCCCCCCGTGCCTGATTGGATGAATAGCTTCCTTATTTCTGGGTCTAGCAACCAGTGCTTGCCCTTCCTGCCTCCTTCAATCATCAATGCAGCAGGTGAGTGCAGCGCCTTTCTGCCCCCAATCTGGCTTGAATTTATTGTAAAAAAAAATCTGTGGCCCTGTCTGACCGAATCCCCCCTGCCATCGGTGCTTTCTTCCTGGTTCCCCTCCCTCCCGCCTCCCAGCCAGTCGCTGTGACCGATTGGCTGAATAGCCTTGTTGTTTCTGGGTCTAGCAACCCATGCTTGCCCTTCCTGCCTCCTTCTATCATCCATGCAGCAGGTGAGTGCAGCGCCCTTTATGCCCCCAATCTGGCCTGAATTTATTGTAAAAAATAACCCGCGGTCCTGTGTGCCTAAATCCCCCCTGCCCTCAGTGCTTTCTTACTGGTTCCCCTCCCCCCACCTCCGAACCCGCCCCCCTGTGCCTGATTGGCTGAATAGCCTCGTTGTTTCTTGGTCTAGCGACCTGTCCTTGCCTTTCCTGCCTCCTTCTATCATCCATGCAGCAGGTGAGTGGAGTGCCCTTTGTGCCCTCAATTTGGCCTGAATTTATTATAAAAAATACTCTGTGGCCCTGTGTGCCCGAATCCCCTCTGCCCTCTGTGTTTTTTCCTGGTACCCCTCCCGCCTGCCTCCCAACCTGCCCCGTGCCTGATTGGCTGAATAGCCTCATTTTTTCTGGATCTAGAGACCCGTGCTTGCCCTTCCTGCCTCCTTCTATCATCCATACAGCAGGTGAGTGCAGCGCCCTTTGTTCACCCAATGTAGCCTGAATTTATTGTAAAAAATATTCAGCGGTTCTGTGTGCCCGAATCCCCCCTGCCCTCGGTGCTTTCTTCATGTTTCCCCTCCCTCCTATCTCCCAACCTGCCACCCGTGCCTGATTGGCTGAATAGCCTCGTTGTTTCTGGGTCTACCGACCCATGCTTGCCCTTCCTGCCTCCTTCTATCATCCATGCAGCAGGTGAGTGCAGCACCCTTTGTGCCCCCAATCTGGCCTGAATTTATTGTAAAAAAATAATCTGCAGCCCTGTGGTGCCCGAATCCCCCCTGTCCTCGGTGTTTATTCCTGGTTCCCCTCGATTTCGCCTCCCAACCCACTCAGTGTGCCTGATTGGCAGACTCACCTGGTCTTATCTGGCCCTCCCAGGGCAGCCCCTCTGCCCATCAGCCCCTTTGGATAAGGGCCTGAGGCAATGGGCGGCTCCTACAATGCGGCTCCAGAAAATGTCAGAAGGTGTCTGTAGGAGATGCCAAGGGAAGCCAGTAGCCAGCCGTCAACCAGCAATGACCACCAAAAAAGTAAGTGTGGCATGGGTGAGGAGTACTCTGCTCTACTTCAGAAAGCACAGCCACTCTACATTTTCCTACCTCTGAACTGTGAATGCTTGCATATGCCACACTTAGACAGAATTGTAAATGTTAGCATGCACCACACATAGGTGTAATCAAGAACTTTAGTCTACGTCGTTTCTTGATAGAATTGTGCATGCTAGAAAACACCACATTTAGATATAATTGTGAATGGTAGCATGTGCCACACTTAGAAGAAATCATGAGCATTAGCCCAAGTCGCTTCTTGATATAAATGTGAATGTTAGCATGTCCCAAACCTAGATGGAATTGAGAATGGTAGCATGTGCCTCACTTAAACAGAATTGTGAATGGTAGCATCTGCCACACATAGTTGGAATTGTGAACAGTAGCACTCCCACACGTAGATGGAATTGTGGATGGTAGCATATGACTCACTTAAACGGAATTGTGAATGTTAGCATGTGCACACTTAGATGAAATCATGAGCATTAGAATGAGTCACATATTGATATAAATGTGAATGTTAGCATGTCCCAAAGCTAGATAGAATTGTGAATGCTAGCATGTGCCAAAATTAGATGAATTGATGAACATTAGCCCGAGTCGCATCTTGATATAATTGTGAATGTTAGCATGTCCCATACCTAGATGGAATTGTGAATGGTAGCATGTGCCACACCTAGATAGAATTGTGAACAGTAGCATGTCCCACACCTAGATGGAATTGAGAATGGTAGCATGTGCCTCACTTAAACAGAATTGTGAATGGTAGCATCTGCCACACTTAGTTGGAATTGTGAACAGTAGCATTCCCACACCTAGATGGAATTGTGGATGTTAGCACATGACTCACTTAAACGGAATTTTGAATGGTAGCATGTGCCACACTTAGTTGGAATTGTGAATGGTAGCATTTGCCACACTTAGAGACGAAATCATAATCATTAGCCTAAGTCGCATCTAGATAGAATGGAATTGTCACCATGTCCCACACGTAGACGGAATTGTTAATGGTAACATGGGCCAGACTTGGATGAACCCAAGAACATTACCTTGGGTCGCATTTAGATAGAAATGTGAATGTTAGCATACCCTACACCTAGATGGAATTGTGATTGTCGGCATGCCTCATACTTGGATGGAATTGTGAATGGCAACCTGTGCCACACCTAGATGAAATTGTGAACATTCGCCTGAGTCGCATCTAGACAGAAAGGCTAGTGTCATCATATCCCACACTTGGATGGACTTGTGGATGATGCATGTGCCTCACTTAGATGAAGTCGCAAACATGAGCCTGAGCCACATCTAGATAGAAATGCAAATGTTAGCATGCCCCACACTTGGGTGGAGTTGTAAACACTAGACTGAATCGCATCTAGATAGAAATGCGAATGTAAATGTTAGCATGCCCCACTCGTGTGTCACTGTGAACCCTACTTTCCTGTTCCCCACGCTGTTACTATATATCCATATGCCCCCTGCTGCCACTATAAACCCATCCCCTGGTCTCTATGTGTCTGTGTGTCGCTATGTTCCCTACCATCCTGTCCACGTGCCTGGTCTCGGGCACTTTAAAGATAACCATCATATCACATCACTACGCTTACTCTCTACTATACACCATCATTCAACTAGAACACAGCTATACGCCTGATTAATTCGCCCTAGCTGTTCACATACAAATACTACCCCATGAACATCTCATCACCCAAATAAAACGCAACTAGCCAAGCACATTCCGGCCTAGTCGCTCACATATGAGTCCTTCAGGCCTAACGCAGCCAGAGCCCAGTCTGGGTGTCCACCCAAAAGACTAAACACATCAACTGATACCTCCGGCACGGCACTTAACACTAGGATGCAGCTATCACCCGGCAATTACAACAGCTGCACAAATATTTGGTGCACCCACGCATCCTACGACACTATCTCTCCCTCTACTGACCAGAACTTTGGTTCCCGAGGGCGTTCAACCTACCAGCGCTTTGAGGTCATACAAATTTTATATAAAGAGCTATATAAATGCCAAGTAACATAACATAACATATCATTACAGGAACCAGAGCTTGTTCCTTGCATGCTTGGAGCAAGGGAGATAGGCCTGCCTTCAGAGGAGTTCCTCATTGCAGCAACAATGGATTTTGAAAAGGTAAGATGTTTTCTTTCTAAATGTGTGTGTGTGTGTGTGTGTATGCATGCATGAAAGTGTGTGTGTATGTGTATGTATATTATGTAATGTGTGTGATAGACTGCATGATGTATGGGCGGCTGGGAGTGTTAGTGAATGGTGGAAGGTTGCAGTATACATGAGGATGTGAATGGTGTCCTTGTGTTCAATACCTAGATTACCTACCTTTAACCTTCATTGCTACTAGTCCTACTCTTCATCATCCCAGTACTTGCCTTTGAAGCACCTTGCCTCATACATAAGTACTGGGACAAGAAAGAGGGATGTGGAGGCAAGGCTGGGCCAAGGTGCTGAGCTTGGGGTTGAAGGAGGAAGGTTGGAGGGATGGGCGACGTGCCATGATGGTGGTGCAGGTGGGGGCATGCTATCACGTAATGGGCATCCATGATAAAGCAGGCATGATATGTGTTACTACTAGACTAGTCTAGATTGTGTCTAGACTCGCATTTCGGCATAGCAAGTCTAGTACTGTCCTTTCTTAATGTGGCATGACATTTTTACAGGGCATCTATGATACAGTAAGCATGATAAGTGTTTCCTCACTGTCTAGACTGGCATTTCTGTGCAGCCAGTCTAGTCATTTCTTACTGTGGCATGACATTCTTACAGGGCATCTCTAATAAAGTAAGCATGATAAGTGCTATTACCTGTCTAGACTGACATTTGGGGGCAGCCTTTCTGGCCGTTTCTTACTGCCTCGTGGCATAATTTTCTGGGCATCTATAATGAAGTAAAGCATCATAAGGGTTATTACGTGTCTAGACTAGCATTTTGCTGCATCTAGAGTAGCAATTTCTTACTGTGGCTTCACATTCTGTACTCAGCATCTCTGATAAAGCAATCATGATAAGCTTTTTTTTAATTGTGCAATAGTTTATTTTAAACTTTTAGCACATGTAGAAAATCATAAAAGAAAAAACATTATAAAAAATACAATATGCATAGTTCATACATTAACAACAAGATTTAAAAAGAAGAGAATAGAGACAAAGCACATGTACATTTCAGATATATAAAACCATGAAAATAATGATCAGGAATATATGAATTAAAAAAACTCTTGTGCTTCTTTCCATATTGCAAGTCCACCTGCTGAAATAACTATAGACTCAGCTTCAATTAGCGTGGACCAAAATTGGTCTTTGTTAATATCCTCAAATTGCACAACATGATCAGTATAACCTTTATGATAAAGCTCTTTTAATATTCTCCATTGTTGGTAAAAGGTTACATCGTAGTTGCAATATGAAGCATTTTGATTCAAAGGAACAAGATTTAGTCAATTAACTGCATGGTTTTTGCATGGGGAAACGTTGATGAGAGAATTCATTATACCCTTTCTTAGTGTGTAGGATGTCAATGGTTCGAGCCCTATCCCACAAATTTGATTTCTTTTTGATTATCATTTCAAAGTTAGGCTTAGTAGTAAAAATGTCCATTTTGACGTCTAATGCCTCTAGGTAGCTCGTAACAGAACATTTCAACTTTGTAATGAATTAATTCCCCTTGCTGATATTCTTCATTTGTCCTAGCAGTTTATACAATTCATTTGTGTTTTGGTTTGTTTGTATCATTTTAACATAGAGTAGGGCTCTCTGTACCTGTGAAGTGGACAAAAGGGATGTCTGTCCACATTCTAATCTGAGTGCCTCGACCGGTAAAGAGTTTGCGAGGCTGATAACAGTATGTAGGATCCTATCCTCGAGTCGGTCAAGCCACTCTTCTTGTCTGTGATGCAATGCTGCCAGGGCATATAAAATGCCAGGGGTAATAGTTGTGCAATAGATTTCAAGCAGGCCTTGCACACTATAGCCGCCAGGGTGCATTACGTAATTTCCTATGGCCAGCCATTTTTACAGATTTTGTCAGTATCTTGCTCCTCATAGTAATGAAGAGATGAGTTTACTCTGATAGGAATGCCCAGGTAGATATATTTTCGAACATGTTCCAAAGGGTGTTCTTTTAGCTTGCATCCCTTGCTCCCCTTCATTGTAATGTTTTTTTCACAATGGACATCGTTTTTGTTTTATGTATAATGATTAACATGTCATTCCTAGCAGCGTAATCGTCCAGAGCATCCAAATAACGCTGGAGTCCAATCGGTGTTGGTCGAACAATATGATATTGTCTGCATAGAAAAGCCATAGCATGTGTGCCCTGTTCGTTTTGAGAGAGAGATTTAGGGGCCGATTCATGGAACAAACGTGCGCCGAAAATCTACGCGCAAGTAGGCGCAAGCAGGCGCAAGCGGAAAAAAACAGGCGCACGCGCACGCGTGCGATTCATGGAAGTCCCAGCGCGTGTTCACCGCGCGATGTGCGCCAAACCCGTGCATGGCGCACAAGTCACTGCAACATCGCGAAAGGCGTGCGCGACGGTGCGCGACGCGCACAGTGAAAGCGCACAACCTCAGCGCACACAGCAGAAAGTGGGCGGGACATGGGGCGTAACGCGCGGAATGGGGAACAACACGCGAAAATAAGGGCGTAACTGGGGATGCACTGCACGGAAGCAGAGGTAACGCCCATACGCACACGAACCACACGTATCCATGGAATGGAATAGGGCAAACCCACGCACAGCCAAAGCCGCGCACAAGCTGAAACACGTCCGCCACACGAAGGCAGGCGGTAGAGTCCCAGCGCATCAAAAAAGTGGCGCCGCGGGAAGTAAAATACGCGATTGAGCGGGGTACGTGTATTTCGGGGGTGCGCGGGAAGTACCACACGCGATTCGGCCTGGTACGTGGATATCAGGGGTGCGCGGGAAGTTCCACACGCGATTGAGCGGGGTACGTGTATTTCGGGGGTGCGCGGGAAGTACCACACGTGATTCGGCCTGGTACGTGGATATCAGGGGTGCGCGGGAAGTTCCACATGCGATTGAGCGGGGTACGTGTATTTCGGGGGTGCGCGGGAAGTTCCACACGCGATTCGGCCTGGTACGTGGATTTCAGGGGTGCGCGGGAAGTTCCACACGCGATTGAGCGGGGTACGTGTATTCCGGGGGTGCGCGGGAAGTTCCACACGCGATTTGGCCGGGTACGTGGATATCAGGGGTGCGCGGGAAGTTCCACACGCGATTGAGCGGGGTACGTGTATTTCGGGGGTGCGCGGGAAGTTCCACACGCGATTCGGCCTGGTACGTGGAAATCAGGGGTGCGCGGGAAGTTCCACACGCGATTTGGCCGGGTACGTGGATTTCAGGGGTGCGCGGGAAGTTCCACACGCGATTGAGCGGGGTACGTGTATTTCGGGGGTGCGCGGGAAGTTCCACACGCGATTCGGCCTGGTACGTGGATATCAGGGGTGCGCGGGAAGTTCCACACGCGATTTGGCCGGGTACGTGGATTTCAGGGGTGCGCGGGAAGTTCCACACGCGATTGAGCGGGGTACGTGTATTTCGGGGGTGCGCGGGAAGTTCCACACGCGATTGAGCGGGGTACGTGTATTTCGGGGGTGCGCGGGAAGTTCCACACGCGATTCGGCCTGGTACGTGGATTTCAGGGGTGCGCGGGAAGTTCCACACGCGATTGAGCGGGGTACGTGTATTCCGGGGGTGCGCGGGAAGTTCCACACGCGATTTGGCCGGGTACGTGGATATCAGGGGTGCGCGGGAAGTTCCACACGCGATTGAGCGGGGTACGTGTATTTCGGGGGTGCGCGGGAAGTTCCACACGCGATTCGGCCTGGTACGTGGATATCAGGGGTGCGCGGGAAGTTCCACACGCGATTTGGCCGGGTACGTGGATTTCAGGGGTGCGCGGGAAGTTCCACACGCGATTGAGCGGGGTACGTGTATTTCGGGGGTGCGCGGGAAGTTCCACACGCGATTCGGCCTGGTACGTGGATATCAGGGGTGCGCGGGAAGTTCCACACGCGATTTGGCCGGGTACGTGGATTTCAGGGGTGCGCGGGAAGTTCCACACGCGATTGAGCGGGTCACGTGTATTTCGGGGGTGCGCGGGAAGTACCACACGCGATTCGGCCTGGTACGTGGATATCAGGGGTGCGCGGGAAGTTCCACACGCGATTGAGCGGGGTACGTGTATTTCGGGGGTGCGCGGGAAGTACCACACGCGATTCGGCCTGGTACGTGGATATCAGGGGTGCGCGGGAAGTTCCACACGCGATTGAGCGGGGTACGTGTATTTCGGGGGTGCGCGGGAAGTTCCACACGCGATTCGGCCTGGTACATGGATTTCAGGGGTGCGCGGGAAGTTCCACACGCGATTGAGCGGGGTACGTGTATTCCGGGGGTGCGCGGGAAGTTCCACACGTGATTTGGCCGGGTACGTGGATATCAGGGGTGCGCGGGAAGTTCCACACGCGATTGAGCGGGGTACGTGTATTTCGGGGGTGCGCGGGAAGTTCCACACGCGATTCGGCCTGGTACGTGGATATCAGGGGTGCGCGGGAAGTTCCACACGCGATTTGGCCGGGTACGTGGATTTCAGGGGTGCGCGGGAAGTTCCACACGCGATTGAGCGGGGTACGTGTATTCCGGGGGTGCGCGGGAAGTTCCACACGCGATTTGGCCGGGTACGTGGATTTCAGGGGTGCGCGGGAAGTTCCACACGCGATTGAGCGGGGTACGTGTATTTCGGGGGTGCGCGGGAAGCAGCACACATGAATTGCACGTGTGGGTCCTCCCAGGTGTACCCTCTACACCCTCCACGGCCCCTGCAGGTGGCTCACACCACAGGGGCCTACCCAGCACATGTCCTGCAGGCACCCCATCCACCATGGCCATGCCCACCAGCCAACCCACATATCAACTAGCACTACTGCCCACCAACGCATGTCCCCCTGCACCCCCACCCCCCAGCAGTGCAGGGGCAGCCTCAAACAGGCCCCCACTCATGTCCCCCTGCACCCCCACCCCCTAGCATCCAGGGGCACCCTCCACCAGGCCCCCACTCATGTCCCCCTGCACCCCCACCCCCTAGCATCCAGGGGCACCCTCCACCAGGCCCCCACTCATGTCTCCCACCCCCCAGCACTGTGGGGCACCTGCCAGCAGGCCCCCACCCATGTCTCCCACCCCCCAGCACTGTGGGGCACCTGCCAGCAGGCCCCCACCCATGTCTCCCACCACCCCCACCCCCCCAGCATCCAGGGGCACCCTCCACCAGGCCCCCACACATGTCTCCCACCACCCCCACCCCCTAGCATCCAGGGGCACCCTCCACCAGGCCCCCACTCATGTCCCCCTGCACCCCCACCCCCTAGCATCCAGGGGCACCCTCCACCAGGCCCCCACTCATGTCTCCCACCCCCCAGCACTGTGGGGCACCTGCCAGCAGGCCCCCACCCATGTCTCCCACCACCCCCACCCCCCCAGCATCCAGGGGCACCCTCCACCAGGCCCCCACACATGTCTCCCACCACCCCCACCCCCCAGCATCCAGGGGCACCCTCCACCAGGCCCCCACCCATGTCTCCCATCCCCCAGCACTGTGGGGCACCTGCCAGCAGGCCCCCACACATGTCTCCCACCACCCCCACCCCCCAGCATCCAGGGGCACCCTCCACCAGGCCCCCACTCATGTCTCCCACCCCCCAGCACTGTGGGGCACCTGCCAGCAGGCCCCCACCCATGTCTCCCACCCCCCAGCACTGTGGGGCACCTGCCAGCAGGCCCCCACCCATGTCTCCCACCACCCCCACCCCCCCAGCATCCAGGGGCACCCTCCACCAGGCCCCCACACATGTCTCCCACCACCCCCACCCCCTAGCATCCAGGGGCACCCTCCACCAGGCCCCCACTCATGTCCCCCTGCACCCCCACCCCCTAGCATCCAGGGGCACCCTCCACCAGGCCCCCACTCATGTCTCCCACCCCCCAGCACTGTGGGGCACCTGCCAGCAGGCCCCCACCCATGTCTCCCACCACCCCCACCCCCCCAGCATCCAGGGGCACCCTCCACCAGGCCCCCACACATGTCTCCCACCACCCCCACCCCCCAGCATCCAGGGGCACCCTCCACCAGGCCCCCACCCATGTCTCCCATCCCCCAGCACTGTGGGGCACCTGCCAGCAGGCCCCCACACATGTCTCCCACCACCCCCACCCCCCAGCATCCAGGGGCACCCTCCACCAGGCCCCCACTCATGTCTCCCACCCCCCAGCACTGTGGGGCACCTGCCAGCAGGCCCCCACCCATGTCTCCCACCCCCCAGCACTGTGGGGCACCTGCCAGCAGGCCCCCACCCATGTCTCCCACCACCCCCACCCCCCCAGCATCCAGGGGCACCCTCCACCAGGCCCCCACACATGTCTCCCACCACCCCCACCCCCTAGCATCCAGGGGCACCCTCCACCAGGCCCCCACTCATGTCCCCCTGCACCCCCACCCCCTAGCATCCAGGGGCACCCTCCACCAGGCCCCCACTCATGTCTCCCACCCCCCAGCACTGTGGGGCACCTGCCAGCAGGCCCCCACCCATGTCTCCCACCACCCCCACCCCCCCAGCATCCAGGGGCACCCTCCACCAGGCCCCCACACATGTCTCCCACCACCCCCACCCCCCAGCATCCAGGGGCACCCTCCACCAGGCCCCCACCCATGTCTCCCATCCCCCAGCACTGTGGGGCACCTGCCAGCAGGCCCCCACACATGTCTCCCACCACCCCCACCCCCCAGCATCCAGGGGCACCCTCCACCAGGCCCCCACTCATGTCTCCCACCCCCCAGCACTGTGGGGCACCTGCCAGCAGGCCCCCACCCATGTCTCCCACCCCCCAGCACTGTGGGGCACCTGCCAGCAGGCCCCCACCCATGTCTCCCACCACCCCCACCCCCCCAGCATCCAGGGGCACCCTCCACCAGGCCCCCACACATGTCTCCCACCACCCCCACCCCCTAGCATCCATGGGCACCCTCCACCAGGCCCCCACTCATGTCCCCCTGCACCCCCACCCCCTAGCTTCCAGGGGCACCCTCCACCAGGCCCCCACTCATGTCTCCCACCCCCCAGCACTGTGGGGCAACTGCCAGCAGGCCCCCACCCATGTCTCCCACCACCCCCACCCCCCCAGCATCCAGGGGCAACCTCCACCAGGCCCCCACACATGTCTCCCACCACCCCCACCCCCCAGCATCCAGGGGCACCCTCCACCAGGCCCCCACCCATGTCTCCCATCCCCCAGCACTGTGGGGCACCTGCCAGCAGGCCCCCACACATGTCTCCCACCACCCCCACCCCCCAGCATCCAGGGGCACCCTCCACCAGGCCCCCACTCATGTCTCCCACCCCCCAGCACTGTGGGGCACCTGCCAGCAGGCCCCCACCCATGTCCAACTCATGTTCCCCACCCAACATGTCATCACAGTCCAGATCCCTGGTCTCTATGGTCAGCCCCCAAATGCAAAACACCCACCCGAGTATTGCATCCACCCACTCATATTCTGCAATTACATCACAGAACACCAATTGCAAGTTCCAAAACAAACACATGTCCCTCACATACACCCAATGGGTGTCAGTGAATCTCAAAACACATAACATGAAATGCATGAAAACAATGAGACACCACACATTGAAGTGCAACAAATAAATAATGTATTAAAGGAAAGATGAATAGAAACAAAAATGAAGAAACTGAAATGTGAATGGAAAAAATGAAAAGAAGCATGTCCGTCCAAAAAAAAGAAAAAATCAAAGAATATAGAAATCCAAAGTAATGTACTACAAAGTCAATGTCCACCAAACAAAATCCAATGTGAAAAAAAAACATAAGCCATTGATCCATGGATAATGTTAAAAAATAAAGTATGTACAAGTCCACAACTATGTACAAAGCAAGAAGCCAGGGTCCATCATCCCAACAAAATAAAGGAAACCTAACTAACTACACTAACCAATAAAAAAAACTATATACAGAAATGTGGCCAATGTCCAAAAGGTCCAAATGAAATAAAAACAAAAATGAAACTTAACACTACCTACATAACTATGTACAAGGGCAGCGGGCTAGTTCCACGGCTCACTTCTGGATGTGCCGGCCCAGGGCATCATCGAACTCCTCCTCTATGTCCCGGAGGCGGTCCTCCTCCATGGCCCCGAGGGTCCGCAGGGCCGTCGACGTGTCCACCTCCAAAGCCCTGCGGATTGCCTCGAGGCACTCGACCCGCCTCAGGGCCCTCTGCATGGAGTTCTCCGCCCTGACCATTGAGAGCCGTGCCTCTTCCGCCCGCTGCCGCTCCGCATCTATGGCGTGGCCCAACCGCTGCCACACGGAAGACACTTTTTGTCCTGGGTCCTCCTGCCCTCCGGCCGATGCCTGCCCCTCCGATGTCGAAGGCCCGAGCCTTCATGGCTCCCACCATGGAGCTGCTGCTGCTGTGCCTCTGCCCCTGCACTGCCTCCTGCTGCCTGCACATCCTCCGCCGGCTGGGGTGCAGTTGTTGACGTGGCCACCCCTGCTGGACGTCCGACTCCCGACTGTGGCAGGGATGCCTCCTCCACCAGCCTGGCCGCACCGTCAGAGGCAGCTCCACAGGGCACCCAGGTGACTGATGGGTGGGAAGATGGCACAGAGGACGACTGGCGCGTAGGGGGTCCAGCTGAGGAGGGGGTCGTGGCAAGCCCCATCAGACGGAGGAATCCGGCCTGGGTGACCTGTCCCAGCAGGCTGACGTGGTCAACGAGCCATTCGAGATGACCTGCAGTCTCTTCATGAAAAGACTGCAGGTCGCCTCGCATGGCCCGTTGACGCAACGCCACTCCAGCCAGGACAGGCTCAACCCGGGCCTGGATAGCCACGTCCGCAGGCAGGGGAAGGCCAGTTGACGTCAGCTCATCCCCTGCCTGAAAACTGGTCTGGACATGGGCATCCCTGCTGGTGCAAGATGATGCAGGGACAGGATTGCACACAGGCACCTCCGCGGCGGCCTGTGCTGCCTCCTGTCCCTGGTCCTGCACTGCACCACTAGCACCAGTGGGATCCCCACCCCCAGACCCCGTCTCCGGTGCTTGCACGGCCTCCTCCTCCACCAAACCCCCCACCAACCTGGATGACTCTGTGCCATCTTCCCCCGTTGGGCCCTGTGGGGTCCCAGCTGCCCCTTCTGCTGCCGAGGAGTCAAACTGCAACCTCCGCCTCTTGGACCTCCCCCCGGCAGCTGCGGCCTGGGACGCGGCACCGGACTCCTCACTCCCCGACGAGATGACAACCTGGGAGGGGAGCCGGGCCTTGCGTCTCCGGCTGGCGGTGGGATCCCCGCCGCTGTGCTCCACAGCACCTTCTCCGCCCTCTTCATCAGTTGACGCTGCAGACAGGGAGAAACAAAACACAGGCATCAGGGCACTGTACAATGTACACATACACACATGAAAGTTGTACATGAGTGGCATTGGCAAACCTCTGACATGTCATCACAATCCCCAACACACATGTCATTACAACTTGCACACACGAGCCATACCACAGCCATGTTGCAACTGCCAACACCATCCATACACATACAACAGCATCAGCAGGCAAAGGTGAGCCAGACATCACATGCAACACAGGAAGTGCACCACACATGTACACACACCACCACACTTGCATGCATGTGTACACCTCTGCTAAGTCTCGCAGTGTTCAGACGGGCATCCATGTCACATCTGCCAATCAGGCTTCCACATACCGCTGTCACATGCATCCATGTTGCATCACTGTTGCACCCTTGTCAAATACACACACATGCACATGTACACAGCGCTGATACAATCAGCTGAAAACAACATACATGCGTGACATCACGGACATGTCTACTCACATACACATTCATACAGACTTGTGTGCCCACACAACTGCATTTGGCATGCAAGCCCACACACACAGGCACCATCCATGTCTCACACATTACAGCCCTCGCATGTGTCAGCCCCACGGCCCTGTACACCCGCACCCATACTCGACCCCATACAAACAGATGTGCAACCTGCACACTACTGAACAATCACCACACGCACTGCTCACAATCAGGATGCATGTACACTCACCGCTCGACTCCAGACGGGTCTGCCTCTCAAGGACCTGGACGTGGAGCGCTGGGGATATGTGTTCCAGGACCCTCATCTGTTCTTCCGACAAGTGGCCCCGGCGCCCCTTGGCATCCGCTGCCTTCAAGAGGCGCCGGGCCTTGGTCAGGGTCCTGGACCTGAAGTCCTCCCAGCGCTTCTTGACATGTTGGAAGTCGCGGACTGCCACCCCCTCCGCGTTGATGGCAGTCACGATGTCATTCCAGATCCGAGTCCGTCCTTCCTTGTCGGCGCGGCAACTTCCGAAGAGGGCATCATACTGGCCCAGGACTTGCCCCACCAGGACACCAACTTCGGTGGCACTGAAGCTGGTGCCCCTCTGCCTCTCTGGCCGGGGGTTGTCAGTGGTCACAGATGGAGTTGGCCCCGACATGACAACCCCAGAGGCAGGAGTGGGTGGGCAACTGGGTCCTGGGGCTGGGCTGTGGAGCGATGGAATCCCAGTCGGGAGTCTTTGGTTCCAGCAGGGGTGGTCACACCAACAGCACCCCTGGCTGATGTGCAGGCAGCAAATGGCAGGGCACGTGGGCAGCAGGCAGTCAGGCAGCAGCAGATGGCAGGTGGGAGCGTGCTCGGGGCTCTGGGGGGCAGTAGTTCGGCCTTCTGGGCAGGAGCGTGGTCTTCCGTGTGCTTACGCGTGGCCAGCTTGATACGGAGTGATTAGGCACGTGAAAATTCTGCACGTCAGCGTGTAATTCGAGGAAAGGCCCTTAGCGCGTAAGCGCGTCTGCACGCATACGCATTTTCATTGGACCAAAGGCCCTCAGCGCGTGAGCGCGTCTGTGACGTGACGTGCGAGGGAGTATCCCTCATTGCACGTGATGACAGTACACACGTGGATCCCAACCAATCGCGTGTGAAAGTTCACGGGACCCCGAAACACACGTACCCCGGCCAATCGCGTGTGGAACTTCCCGCGCACCCCGAAACACACGTACCCAGGCCAATCGCGTGTGGAACTACCCGCGCACCCCGAAACACACGTACCCCGGCCAATCGCGTGTGGAACTTCCCGCGCACCCCGAAACACACGTACCCAGGCCAATCGCGTGTGGAACTTCCCGCGCACCCCGAAACACACGTACCCAGGCCAATCGCGTGTGGAACTTCCCGCGCACCCCGAAACACACGTACCCAGGCCAATCGCATGTACGCTCGCTGCCCTCCGATCACACGCGATGACACCAGAATACGGGAAACCAACGAGTCCGCCCACACGGAGGCGTCCCGCGCCCGCGCCCAGCATAAAAGTGCGCGCAAACAACAAACGCGTATATACAGCGACGATGAATGCCCCATTTGTTGCTGCAGTGATTGTGGGACACCGCAGGAGGAGGAGAATAGCCAGGGCACGCATTTTTGCACCACGGACAGGCCTTTTTGGGATGCCTGACGACCAGGTCTACGGCAGGTATAGGTTTCCACCCCATATCATCCTAGACCTGGTCAGGGAGTGGGAAGATGACCTCACATCCCCCACCCTTTGCTCCCAAGCATTGAGCCCCTTGGAGAAGCTGCTCAATGTCTTGCATTTCTTGGCCACTGGGTCGTTTCAGCGGACCACTGCCATAGTGGGGGGGGTCTCACAGGCCACGCAGTCACGCTGCCTACACCAGGTACTGGCAATCATGACAGCGCGCCCCTCAGTCCGCAGGCACATATACATGCCCAGAACACCCGCAGAAAGGCAGGCCGTTGTCCTGGATTTTTTCAGGGTGGCACACTTCCCCAAAGTGCTCGGTGCCATAGATTGCACCCATGTGGCCCTACGTCCACCTAGGGCCACTGAGCACATCTACCGAAACCGCAAGCACTGGCATTCCATCAATGTACAGGTGGTATGCGATGCAAAGGGAATCATCACCTCTGTGTATGCAAACTACCCTGGCTCCACCCATGACAGTTTCATATACAGAATGTCCGCCCTGAGCCGGGCCCTGGAAGCTGGGCAGCATGGTGACACATGGCTCCTAGGTGAGTACAAATGCCCTTGCACATGCATGCAAGTCACACACAGACAAATATACCAACCCCATTAATCTGAACAATTATCACCTCCCCAGGGGACAGTGCCTACCCTCTGAGCAACCACATGATGACGCCAATCCGGAACCCCACCACACCACCCCAGGTAAGATACAACGCTGCCCATATTGCAACCAGGGGCATAGTGGAGCGCACATTCGGAGTGCTCAAGTCACGTTTCCGCTCCCTTGACCGCTCTGGTGGGCAACTACTCTATGCACCAGCAGTTGTGTGCAGGATCATTGTGGCAGCATGTGTCCTGCACAATGTTGCAACACGGCAGGGCGTCCCGGTGGACATGGTGGTGCCCCCACATCCCCAACCACAGGCACAGGCGCTGCCCATGGGAGGGGACAGGGCACGTGGCGAGGTAGCCCGGACCCAGCTTGTGGCCACATTTTTCACCTAAACTCCCACCCCTGCGGAGTGCACACAGGCCTGGCACATACCAGGTGACAATCGATGATGACAAAGTGACAGTCAACTGTCACAACCCTACCACCCTGAGATAGTTGCCATGGAAGTGCCACATTGTCTGCATCCCTAGCTACTTAAACACAAGCTATCCTGTGCAACCAAAATGCACACATATGACATGTGACATGACATGAGCCATACACAAGTATTACAAGGCACAATGAGGCAGGGGGGGGGAACAAGGGAACACAGAGAATGGTACTACTAGGCCAGGTGTCATTGTGATTGTGCAAGTGCAGGGGTAGGGGGAAGGGAAAAGTGCAAGGGGGGGGGTGGAGTCCAGTACAGGGGAAGTAGGCCAAACAATAATACATAGGTCGCCTGGTGGCAACTGCTAAGGTAAGTGCAGACGAGTGCTGGGAAGGGAGGGCTGTAGGGATAGAGAGACAGTACTGCAGTGCAGGGGTTGCCAGGGTGGCAGTGCAAGTGGACAGTGGCTGGGCCAGGGACCGAGGTTGGTGAGAGTGGCCCAGTTGCAGCTCCTGTGCAGTTCCAGTGAAGAATTCTGCAAGGGAGAGGCAGAGAGTAAGCAGAAGCAAAGAGGAAGGTCTTGAGGTGCTTCCTGAACTGGAGATGGTTCCCCTCAAGGTCAAGTCAGGAAGTCGGTTTGAGGGGGAGGGCCCTGCTGCGGAGAGAAACCTACCCCCAGCTAGTTGCTCTGAGAAGCGGATGACCTGGACATGCAAGGTGTGCATCACACACACCTGCAAAACAGGCCATGGCCATCACTGTCATGACAGTCAAACCCTCCCAAACATCAACATGACATGGCAAGCAATACCCATACACCGACCCAGTAACGATAAGGTACACATTTCCATGTCCTAAATGTACAGTGGCATCGGACAATGATGCCTGACCCGGAATCCGATGAAATGACAGACCAACAAAATGTCCCACCAAAAATAAGTCGATTCCTAATGCATTACAACTGTCGTAGACGTAACATCACAATGAATGCCTGGCTATATGCACATGATGCATTGCAAAATGAACACTGCAGCTCATGTGTGCAATGTCCTACTCCTGCATCACACTGCTCAGCGCACAGCACAGTGAACAGCCATTGCGTGTGATGCACACCCTGAGCATCACATCTAAGTGACAGACTACATCAAACATCAAATTAGGCATGTACTCGAACCATAATCGGTCACAGAACATGTGCTGGCGGGACACAGTGGCCACCAGAAGGCAAACAGTGTACACGTGGATATGCAAGGGTGGGAGCACATGGAGTGCATCCGAGTGCAAGTGTGTGGTTCTGCAAGGACATGCACTCCACATATGCATGTGCACTCAAGTGACCATCAGTGTTCCCTACACATCACATGTGAACATCCACCATGTGTACACCCCAGCATGTCAAACCACTACTATCCCCTCGCACCTGAAAGGAAAACACAACACATGAACAGGCATTGATCAGCAGAACACAACATGTACATAGGACAACAACATTACAATGTCAGAGTTCCCATCACACTGCAGGGCAACGCAACTATCAACAACAACCCCCCCCCCTCGCAAATGACCATGACCCACTGAACAACTGCACCTGGGTCATGGAGCCTCCAACCCTCATTCCCACCTGGCCACAGGATCACCTTTACCCTTCGTGTCCATCTCCCACCTTGTGTGTAAAGAGATGCCTGAACCCTCAGAATCCACACTCATTTCCAAATTCACATAATCCAAGCCATGAAAAGGAACCCAAACACCCTCCAGTAGATGACTTGACATAGCAGTACGTCTCAAAGGCCAAGTACTACCACAATGATGCAACAACCAAGGTAGCACAGCAAAACAATGTCACGACTGGATGTGAGACATGTGTGGTACATGACATAGGATGATGCACCATGAATGGATGTGTACTGTCACAGATCCCCTGTACAGGCGCTGGAGTCTCATGAAACAACCACCCACACCATGTCCCGGGTGCCTGCAAGGTCAAACTCACACAGGCCCCTGAGATCCTGGTGGGGAAAGAGGTTCAGGGATATGCAGTCTGGACAGGTGTAGACACACTGGATGACTGGAATGCGTGGCAGGTGAGGGGAGCAGGAATGACACATGAAACCAGGGAATGCACGAAAATGTACAACCTGCATGAACACATGCACAATCCAAACAAACTTGGACATCATTGTCATGGCCTTCTGTAGTCCAGGCTCAGGAGTGGTACGAACCAACCACCCCCTCTAGGGTTTTGGCGCCTGCAAGTTCGGGGCTTACACAGGCATCCGCAACCCCAGTGGGGAAAGAGGGTCAGGGAACATTGCTTGGATAGGCATGGGAAGCAGGAACACCGGGTAGAGGGTACAGGTTTCGAAATTGCATAGGATCAAGGGTGATTAGGGTAAAAAACATACCAAATAGGACCACACATACATCCATGCATCAGTACACTCCCCAGCAAGCCTATGCAGGGCAGTTTGTAAGAAAATACAACAAGACACTTAGCTCTGGTTTTGAGTGCTGGCCTCCTGCCTGCGCACTCTCAGGTCCGGTTACAGGAGCACTGCAATGCTGCAAAGAGAGACACAGTCAGCAACCAGTACATGCCAATTACCCAAAAACACAACACAAAACATGCCCCATAACAACATACACCTCTACAAACAGAAAATCTGTGCTCCATGCTTCGTACCCATATATAACATCAACCCTGTGACGGGTCATTCACAGTCAATGCAGTAAGTCAGCCGCTGGTGGGTGCGTGGCAAATGGAACACCAATGTGTCACAATTCACACAACATGCAATGTTCCCTGGGTAAGCAGACAGACCCATATGGCAAGCCATGACTACAGATCAAGTTGCGTACCACCATGACCAAAACAAAGTTGCCAGTGCATTTATCATGAAGTACGTGGAATAGACATGCACTGCACCCGAGTATGTCCCTTGCTGTATGTCCCTGTGAGCTGCCCCTTTCCATGTCTTGGAAGGCTACATGGTTGATACAAGTGCCTCAAAGAACCTTGGTGTACCGCAGGGTATGTGCCACTGCCCCCGCATGTGTCCCAGACAACCCTACTATCAACAGCCATCAGTCCACAAACACATCTGAGCTGCATTCTGTGCTTCAACACCAATATTTGTCTAAGCTCACCCTCAGTGCTGTGACTAAGCCTGCACGTGCAACTCGCCTGGTGCAAGCTTTGCTGTCTCGTGGCCCCCCTGTGATGCTCACCTTGCCTGGAGTTGCTTGGAACATGTCAGCAGTTCTAGGATGTGGGTCTGCAATCACTGTAGCTCTGCTTGTGCACACATGTGCATGTGGGCACCAACAAACGGGTCAGGAATTAGGTCGTCCAATGGGCCATGTCTGCTGGCAAAGGTGCTCTGATGCCTCATCCCCCTGCAGAAAGTGCATGAAACACATGATTAATGCATCAAAGTGATCTGTGTGTGTCTCATCAGGCATCTCATTACTTGACCATGTCAGAGAGTCACATCACAAATCACACCATCAGTCCGTCTTTCACCTCCAAAGTGTGGAACACTATCTACAGCATGACTTGCAACAAGCACGTGTACAGGAAAGATATGAAACATAATACACAATGCATAGCAATCAATGTCCACATTAATCATGACACGCCCCATCTAGCAAAAGCTGAACAGTGGACAATTACACCTAAATCATCCCCACTAGGGGTGTCAACACAAGTCAAAAAGCACCAGACATGCCACAGATATGACAGTCCAAAGCCCTTGTGTAAAAATCTGTTACACCGAACCATCCTTGCGAGCCCATGGATAAGGGAGGCAGGAGTGGCATATGTGAGTCAAGGTACCCAAGCAGCAAACACATACACAAGACAACCATGAAGGGCCCAGCTGGAACAGACAGTGGATGCCTTCAAAAACCACAAGGCACCGCACTGTCACATGTAAGCACAATAGACTACAAATTTTAAACTAACTCAACTATTAACTAATTACACTAACTAAGGAAAACCTACATTACCTATTTAAACTAACTATCAAACAGAAACTTAACTAACTAAACTAAAAGAAAAATCAAAAATGGCCACATACGACCCGGGGGGGAGGGGAGGCACCCAGGAGGGGGGAGGTACAGGGTGCTGCTCAACATCCACATGCGATGATGCTGAGCCAAAAAAAAATACCTCCATGGGCTCAACGCCTTCACAGCACGACCTATGTGGGAGATAGATGGTCGTCCGAGTCTGGCTCATCCTGGAAAGGAGGACGTGGCACAGTAGCCTGGCCACGCCTAGCCGCAGCTTGCCCCTCGTCGGCAGCAAGTCTGCCGGACAGGTGAGCCTGGTTCTGTGTGGCGATGTTACATAGGTCTGCATGCAGGACCTCACGTGATACACGTGCTTCCTCTTGCAAAGGTAGCACGTGTAACACGGAGTTCCTCCTGCAAGGCCTGGCTGGACAACCGCTGCACCTCCCGGCAAGCCTGTAGCTCAGCCGAGATGGTGCGCTCAAGCTGTGCAAACCTCTCCTCTGCCTGCTGCCTCTGGGACATCATAAGGACACCCAGAGTGGATCTGAGGGAGGCATACTCCTCCCTCAGGGCATCCATGTGCGCCTCTGCGTGAGCAGCAATTGCTTGACGCAGAGACGACATTTCAGCCTGGCGTGCCCTGTCTGAGGCCGCCATGCCCAGCCTGAGTGAGCGGGCCGTGGACCGTGCCGCCTGCTGCTGGAGTAGCACCTGCCTAGCAGGGGGGAGCACAGATCGGGCCACACGCTCCATGCTGTCAGCGATGTTCTCCATTGCTGCCCCCTGCCGTTCTGAATTGGCAGTCATGTCTTGCTCCCACTCAGTATACAGCGGTTGCGCGCGGCGACCGCGTTGCCGGGCTTGACCCCTGCGGGACCCAAGGACCGGGGGTCCTCGCTGTGTTGGCACCGCCTGCGGCTGCACGACTACATGCCCCCGTCGACGTGATGTCCCAGGCACATCAGTGACTGGTGTGGAGGGTGACCCTGCGTCCCGATCCACCACGGGCGGAGGAACCAAGACTGTCTGATCCCTCAGTGCAGGGGTCGCAGACAGAGGAGTGTCCACATCAGAATCACTCACCCCTGACACATGGACTTGATGGTCATCCAACTCAACATGGACGTCAGAGTCGTCATCAAGGCTGGACTCATAGACAGCCAGAGACAGGATGGACTGCAGCACTTGGGGGTTTTCGTGGCCTACCACCCCACGACCCCCACTAGTGCCGGGTTGATGTGGTCTTACCAACCCTGTGTCTGGCATGACAACACCATCCTCTGCATCCATTGCGTCATCACCTGAAAAATAGAGAGGAAAGGGTCAGTACACATGTCAGAAGCACACAACACACACACCGACAGCAAAGGCATCTGGCAGACATGTGACACACAACATATGACCTTGCATGCATGCTGGGTCTACTTAGAATAGCTTCTGTGATCAGACCTGTTGAAAGGTGGCAGTTTGCATGGAAGTGGGTCTATGCAGTGCAGAAAATGTGTACGCCACTCACTACCTACATGTACAAGCACTCCATGGTGTGTGCCAGGAAATGTGAAGGCAGTGCAATGTCAAAATCAGACATCACGTGCATTGTGTATTCAATGTGTACCATGTCTAGAAGGCAAGCACCCCTCCACCCCAGTACCAAAGCAGGGATGCCTGGCATGGTATCAAAAGGCTGACCATACACCTGTGTATTGACAAGCAGTGTTGACTGGCATCAACAGCTTAATGTGATTTCAATTACAACACTGCAAATGATGCTGGGACAGTGGGCAGGACACATGATGGAAGATCCGGAGGCCGGCCACGTGTGTAGAAGACACGACAGGAGTTGGACAGAGTCATTGGCCATTGAACAGGCTGAGGCCTGTGAGCCACACAGATTGTCAGAGCCTAAACATGTGTGCAACGCAGGACTGAGCCACAGTTGACATGGGGAGGCCGATAATATGGCAGGCAATGTATGTAACCAAGAACTCATATTACAGTGATCATCCAGTCAAGGACACATAGGGGCATGTGTGCAATGCACATGGAGCATGAATGGGCACTCATGTCCCTGCGGGACATCTGACCCATGCACAGTACAAGTGGGATGCCCTGCATCGAGTACTAAGGCTGTACCACACGGCATATGTCTGGCAGTTTCTAAGCTGGAAGTTAGCATCTACACAGGACACATGAACATGAAACTACACATTGGCAAGAATGTAGCAGACCAGTGCAAAGGTGGAACTGGGGTGCAGAGTGGCGGAGGAGGGGCAAGGGAGCATGGCCACATGGAGTCCCGCATGCAGGCAGAGGAGACATGCATGACGGTGGCATTGCATTACTTACACATCAGAACCATGTACAGGTCACATGTAGCAGCAATCATGCACAACACATCCCACATGTGAAACACACACGTCCTCAACAACTACGCATCAACACTCACTGGACTGGGCATCAAAGTCCAGCATCTCTCCCACACCTTCGACCAATTCTGGTGGTATGAACTCCGCAACGAGAGCCTCATGCGGAGTGAGTTCTTCCTCCTCTGGTGCAGGCCCACCGCCAGTCACCAGAGTCAAGTTGTAATTTGAGGCACGCTTGGCCTTAGTGCTGCGCTTGATGTCATTCCAGCGCTTTTTGCACTCCTGCGCCGTGCGCACCTCATGGCCGAATGAACTGACATGTTCCGCCACATGCTTCCAGTGGGTGTCACGTTGGGCAGCCGTAGTCTGACTATTGGCACCCACTAGCATGTCACGGCTGTGTCCCCGCACGTAGTCCACGAGGAAGTCCAGTTCCTGCTTACAGAAAGGCTTCTTCCTCGACGTGCAGGAGGTCGTGGCTGTGTGTGGGGTCCCAGCCTGTGCTGCAGATGCAACCTTCCTCCTCTTGGACTGTGGCGCAGACCCTGGCTGGCTAATGCCGCCCTGACCAGTATGGCCAGTGGGTTGGGTGGATTGAGCCGAGGGAGTGGCAGGTGGAGGGATGACCAAAGGCCTGACTTGTGTCAGTGGCAGCTGGGTGCCCACTAATGGACCCTGCGCAGCAACATCAGCTGTGGCAGGGTCATTGACCGCAACGGTCCTGGTTGGCAGACTCACAACCGGGGTGCTGTTGGGTGCATCTGCCCCTGCACTTGCCAACACCCGGCTGTTCGGGGCAGCAGATGACATGACTGCCCCAGGGACACGTGTCTTCGTCTGAGCAGCCCGGCCTGCCCCAATGGTTTCCCCCCTGGCCTGTTGGAGATCTACCAAGGGCTCTTCAAGTGCCAACGCAGCCTGCGCTGGCAGACCCTGAGCCTGGGTGGCGGTGTCCACAACTGCACCTGCAGCTACCGCTACCCTTGGGCCCGTGGCAGTCGATGGAACGGACTGCCGGGTCATATGGGTGCCAGTGCCAGATGCAGGAGCTGCATCCCCCTGAACCACAGGGGGTGGTGGCATGGCTGCACCGACACATGGCACAACATTGTGCTCAAGTGGCGCACCCCTGCCTCTTCCCCCTCTGTGGCTGCCCTGGACACCCTGGAGTCCCCCTACTCCCTGGTCACCACGGCCACGTCCCCGACCACGCCCGCCACGAGGAGGACGCCCAGCTGAGGCGCCCCTCACCTTTGGTAGCCTCCCTACCATGGCACAGATGTTATAGTGCTGGCACAGATGGAGTGGTGCCAATGGGAGGTGTACAGCACAATTGACCTGGGCAATTGGGGTGAAGGGGGTGGGAAGCAAGATGTTAACAGCCCCCCTGCACCTGCAAGGCTGTATGTGACCCCGGTGATGTGTTGACGGGTCACGCAACGCTCAGGCACCCCAAAACTGCAGTAAAACCGTGCACGCAACCCTGCAGCCTACGTGCGTGGATTAAACCTCCCGCAGTACGCGGTGGCACCCAGTAACACGTATAACGCGTACGCGTGGGACACGCAGGCTACGATGACATCGAAAATGGGTGCGATACACAGGGGCACCCGCAGTGGGAAAAGGAGCGTTTGCGACTCACCGTCTGACTAGCGCGATGCAGAAAAACACGCGTAGCCAATACCCCCGCCAAAAGAAGAGATACGTCCTTGAGAGCTGTGAAGTAGATGGCGCGCGAAACAACTGGAAGCAGCAACACACGTCGGTCTCCACGAAAGGCACGTACAGCGAACTGCTGGGCCCGCTCACCTTTAACCCGTGCTGAGGGAAAACGCACGCGCGCGTCAAGTCACATGCGGACGTGCACTTTTTCACGTTTGATTACGCGCATTACACGCGGACGTGCAGTTTTTCACGCGCGCACGCTTATGCATGGGCCCTTTCCTCCTATTACACGCGGACGTGCAGTTTTTCACGCGCGCTTACGCGCATTACACGCAGCGTGCAGATTTTTCACGTGCCTAATCACTCCGTATGAAGCTGGCCACGCGAAAACGCACGGAAGACCGCGCTCCTGCCCAGAAGGACACTTCACTGGCCCCCAGTGCCCCAAGCAGCCTCCCACATGCCATCTGCTGCTGCCTGCCTGCCTGCCTGCCTGCTGCCACCGTGCCCTGCCATTTGGTGCCTGCACATCAGCCATCTGCAGGGGTCCAGTTGCTGTGTCCACCCCTGCTGGTACAGAAGAGTCCCGACTCAAATGACATCGCTCCACAGCCCAGCCCCAGGACCCAGTTGGTCAGCCACTCCTGCCCCTGGGGTTGCCATGTGGAGCACATCCACATCTGACACCAGTTGCAACCCCCGGCCAGAGGGGCAGAGGGGCAGAGGGGCACCAGCTTCACTGCCACCGAAGTTGGTGTCCTGGTGGAGCAAGTCCTGGGGCAGTATGATGCCCTCTTCGGATCGTCCCGCGCCAAGAGGGAAGGACGGGAGAGGAGGCGGAGGGGGTGGCAACCCGCAACATCCAGAAGGTCAAGAAGCGCTGGGAGGACTTGAGGTCAAGGACCCTCATGAAGGCCCGGCGCCTTGTGGAGGGGGGCCGGGGCCGCATGAGTTCCATCCAGTTGAGGGTCCTGGAACGCATACACCCAGCGCTCCACGCCCAGGTCCTTGAGAGGGAGACCCGTCTGGAGTTGAGCGGTAAGTGGCCAAGCATTGCTGTGTGAGACAGGGCATGTTGCAGTGTGCTGGTTGTCTGATACCTGCCTGTATGTGTGACATAGGCCATGTACGCATGTATGTGTGCAGGGACATCATGGTAATGCATGTGCGACCTGTAATGTGTGAACCGCATGGTTGTTGCATGTGTTTGAATGTGACATGGGGAGCCCTGTGCAGATTGCACACATGACAGCATGGAAGTCTCTGTTCCTGGACATGGGTGGGGGCCTGGTGGAGGCTGCCCCTGGTGGCTGGGGGGTGGGGGTGGTGGGAGACATGTGTGGGTGCCAGGTGGAGGGTGCCCCTGGATGCTAGGGGGTGGGGGTGCAGGGGGACATATGTGTGGGGGCCTGGTGGAGGGTGCCCCTGGTGGCTGGGGGGGTGGGGGTGCTTGGAGACATGGGTGGGGGCCTGGTGGAGGCTGCCCCTGGTGGCTGGGGGGGTGGGGGTGCTTGTAGACATGGGTGGGGGCCTGGTGGAGGCTGCCCCTGGTGGGTGGGGGGTGGGGGTGGTGGGAGACATGTGTGGGTGCCAGGTGGAGGGTGCCCCTGGATGCTAGGGGGTGGGGGTGCAGGGGGACATATGTGTGGGGGCCTGGTGGAGGGTGCCCCTGGTGGCTGGGGGGGTGGGGGTGCTTGGAGACATGGGTGGGGGCCTGGTGGAGGCTGCCCCTGGTGGCTGGGGGGTGGTGGTGCTGGGAGACATGGGTGGGTGCCTGGTGGAGGCTGCCCCTGGTGGCTGGGGGGTGGGGGTGCTGGGAGACATGAGTCGGACATGGGTGGGGGCCTGGTGGAGGCTGCCCCTGGTGGCTGGTGACTGGGGGTGGTGGGAGACATGGGTGGGGGCCTGGTGGAGGCTGCCCCTGCACTGCTGGGGGGTGGGGGTGCAGGGGGACATGAGTGGGGGCCTGCTGGGGGGTGGGGGTGCAAGGGGACATGTGGCTTGGCTGGGGGGCATGCCCATGGTGGATGGGCTGCCTGCGGGACATGACCAGGGGTGCAGGGTAGTCCCCTGTGGTGTGGGCTGCCTGCAGAGGTCGTGGAGGGGGTAGAGGGGAGACCTGGGAGGACCCACACTGGCAATTCACCTCTTCAACTTCCCGCACACCTACGTAATACACTGCCCCACTCGCACAGGCCCAATCGCGTGTAGATTTTCTCGCGCACCCCTGAAATCCACGTACCCAGGCCAATCGCGTGTAGAATTTCTCGCGCACCCCTGAAATCCACGTACCCAGGCCAATCGCGTGTAGATTTTCTCGCGCACCCCTGAAATCCACGTACCCAGGCCAATCGCGTGTAGAATTTCTCGCGCACCCCTGTAATCCACGTACCCAGCCCAATCGCGTGTAGATTTTCTCGCGCACCCCTGAAATCCACGTACCCAGGCCAATCGCGTGTAGAATTTCTCGCGCACCCCTGAAATCCACGTACCCAGGCCAATCGCGTGTAGAATTTCTCGCGCACCCCTGAAATCCACGTAGCCAGGCCAATCGCGTGTAGAATTTCTCGCGCAACCCTGAAATCCACGTACCCAGGCCAATCGCGTGTAGAATTTCTCGCGAACCCCTGAAATCCACGTACCCAGGCCAATCGCGTGTAGATTTTCTCGCGCACCCCTGAAATCCACGTACCCAGCACAATCGCGTGTAGAATTTCTCGCGCACCCCTGAAATCCACGTACCCAGGCCAATCGCGTGTAGAATTTCTCGCGCACCCCTGTAATCCACGTACCCAGGCCAATCGCGTGTAGAATTTCTCGCGCACCCCTGAAATCTACGTACCCAGCACAATCGCGTGTAGAATTTCTCGCGCACCCCTGTAATACACGTACCCAGGCTAATCGCGTGTAGAATTTCTCGCGCACCCCTGAAATCCACGTACCCAGGCCAATCGCGTGTAGAATTTCTCGCGCACCCCTGAAATCCACGTACCCAGCACAATCGCGTGTAGAATTTCTCGCGCACCCCTGTAATACACGTACCCAGGCTAATCGCGTGTAGAATTTCTCGCGCACCCCTGAAATCCACGTACCCAGGCCAATCGCGTGTAGAATTTCTCGCGCACCCCTGAAATCCACGTACCCAGCACAATCGCGTGTAGAATTTCTCGCGCACCCCTGTAATACACGTACCCAGGCTAATCGCGTGTAGAATTTCTCGCGCACCCCTGAAATCCACGTACCCAGGCCAATCGCGTGTAGAATTTCTCGCGCACCCCTGTAATACACGTACCCAGGCTAATCGCGTGTAGAATTTCTCGCGCACCCCTGTAATACACGTACCCAGGCCTATCGCGTGTGGGGACACCCGCACACCCCTGAAATACACGCTCCCCGCACTGCGTTTGCTGCTGCCCTTTGCGCTGGATTGGGGATTTTGATGGCTTTTCCCTGCGCAAGGGGCGTTCTTGGGGGCGTAACTGACGCTGCTGCAGGGTCGCTGCGCCACTCTGCGCCACGGCTGGTTGTGGATGTTGGAATCCATGAATACGCTGTGCGCCTGAATGTGTTTCGGCGCACGCGGCTGGCGCAGCCTACCGCACGCGCACACTGTGCGCCAGCCGCGTGCGCCGCTTGTCCGCCAAATTCTATGAATTGGCCCCTTAGGGTTGTGCAAAGAGTTTGGGCCAGGTCATTTGTGTATAGATTGTACAATATAGGCGCAAGGACACAGCCTTGCTTCAATCCACAGTTTGTATAATAATGGTTTGTATGTAATTCAGCACAATTCAGACGTACTGTGATTGAGGTGTCAGTGTATAATAGCTGGATACAAAATAGTAGTGTTGGATTTATGCACGAGTTCGTAAGCTTTCTCCTAAGCAAGAGCCGGGATACAAAACCAAAGCTTTGCTGAAATTGATGTAGCAGCAATACACGTTAGATCTATATTTGTGGTGTGTTTTGCAATCAAACACTGAGGGTGCAGATCTTGGTGAGTGTTTTAGAGGCTTTTTGAAATCCTGTTTGATATGGGCTTAAAAGATATTTTTTTTCAGCCCATCTGGTGAGTTTTCTTAACAGAAACTGTTGCAAATGTGTTTTGGCTGGAGTCGATCATGGCCAGGAGGCGATTGTTGGTGGGGTTCAGTCTATCGCCTCTTTTGATCGCACAGATGTACGCCAGCTGGTCGTGCTATATGTGTGTGTATAGTTGTGTTAATATGTTGGCCCTAGTGCAGGTTGCGCTTTCATCCCAAAGCAAAAACAAAGAGGTGATGGCTGGAAGGTTTAGAATGAATCTTAACCTCTGGCTTTGCTCTGGGCAACCCTCCAGACAATCGTTCTTCCCCTGCCAAGCCATTACAGAACGGGAATGATTGTATGCAAATCAGGCTTGGTCCCACCCCAAAAGGGGCAGTCCAGCCCAAACTGCTAGGTCACATCCCTTCTGCACAAGACCACAAGCATCCTCAGACATGTTTCAGCCTTGTTGGGCCTCATCAGTGAGGAGTAGCTTTGGTCTCCAGACCCAGCAGGCACGGGACCAACGTCTGGGCATGCCCGTCCCACTCAGGGTGACAAAGCAAAAACAAAGAGGTGATGGCAGGAAGGTTTATAATGAATTTTAACCTCTGGCATTGCTCTGGGCAACTCTCCAGACCATCGTATTTCACCTGCTAAGCCATTACAAATGGGGAAAGACGGTATGCAAATCAGGCTTGGTCCCAGCCCAAAAGGGGCAGTCCATCCCGAATTGCTAGGTCACACCCCTTCTGCACGAGGCCACAAGCATCTCCAGACATGTTTCAGTCTTGTTGGGTCTCATCAGTGAGGAGTAGCTTGGGTCTCTAGGCCTAGCAGGCATGGGACCCATGTTTGGGCATATGCGTCCCGCTCGGGGTGACAAAGCAAAAACTAAGAGGTGGTGGCTAGAAGGTTTAGCATGATTCTTAACCTCTTGCATTGCTCTGGGCAACCCTCCAGAAGGGGAAAGACTGTATGCAAATCAGGCTTGGTCCTGCCCCAAAAAGGGGAGTCCAGCCCGAACTGCTATGTCACATCATTAGGGATACCGTCCGGCCCCCGGAGCACGAGAACTCTTTAATTTAGTGATGACATTCGTTAAAGTGTCTTCCTCAATGTCTAGCTTAGTCAATTCTAGATAAGCATATTTCAAGGTCTATTTTATATTAGTAGGGTTGAATTCAGTATATGTTTCGATGATGTATACAGACCATGGCCCTCATTAGGACTCCGGCGGAAAACCATGGTGCTATTAGCACCATGGTCGATGCCAGAGTCCGCCATGGCGGAATGGGGAATTACCACCCCATTCCAAGGTTGGCGGGGCGGTAATTCCCCATGCCACCATGGCCCTTCCCCATTCCCATTTTTGTCCCATAGGGCATAATGGGAATGGGGAAGGCGGTAAGTACGTTACCGCAAATTGCGGTACCGTACTTACCTCGAGAGTCCCTTTGCGGGCCCCTACTTTAAGGTGGGTCCCACAAAGGGACCTCGTAGTAAGGCGTTAAGGGTTTAACGGCGCCAACACCTTTTACGGTGCCGTTAACCCCTTAACGCCTGGGTCCTAATGAGGCCCCATGTGTCCTCAGGCACTTGATTTTGGTCAGCAAGGGACAGACTACTTTTTTCCCCATTAAAGAGGGACCAACATTTTTGGTGTTATGCAATTTAAGCCATCCAAACAATAATGTCCAGTTATCAGTATTGGTGGAGCTTTTGTGCTGTTTAGTCCAGTTTCTAAATCTGGTGGCTGATTTTTTAATGGGAGGCGGTTTTTCGCCATCACTTACCAACATGTCTCTTTTGATAAATGCCCGCATTTGGCAGTATACTCGTTTTTGTTCTACCAGCAGGGAGTCAAAAAGGATCTTAGTTGTAGTGCCCTTGTAGTTTGCCATGTTGTTTAAATTTGTATTGGTGGTTTGTACTTTCATGCAACTCATATGTTCTAAATCCCAATTCACTATGGAGAGTAAATGAGTTAGATCTTTTTGGCCATTCCCTAAAGAAACTGTTTTATTCCAATTGAAACCTATTGTCCTGTGTGTTGGACATAATTTCAGAGCGATGTATCATGTTTGTGTATGCCACGTCGAGGCTGAGATCCCAACTCAACACTGTGTGATCATTCAATTTATTTTAAATGAATTTAGATCAGCCCACACTTTGTTGTTAGAGTGGAGTCCACCAATGCGTGGTCCAAGTGTGATTGGTGGACGCCATTTGTCCATGTGTAGTTAGTTTGTCCAATTGAGGGATTTTTAAAGGGTAGCTGTGTCAGATCGTGAGCCATTAGAAAATGTGACCATGAAGATTTAGGTATGTAGTTTGGAGAAACATGGGTACACAAATGGCCTGTATTGAAATCACCGGCCATGATGACAAGACCAGATGTTGAGATGGTGTGCCATCTTAGTATGATGCCCCCTATTTCAGCTTGTATCTGCTTAGTTTTCGAACCTCCCGGTGGATCATAGACATTTATGATCAGTATGAATATAGACTTATTTTGCTTGGGTTTGAGTATCGCTGCTAATATGTACGTTGTTTTCATTTTTTCTGGGAAACAAGTCAGTTCGTGTGACATATTTGGCCAATGGCCAGACCACCTCTACCTCGACCTCTGTGAGATGGTGTGGAGAAATTGTGAATGATCTGAAAGCCGTGTATAGCGAAAGGTTGTGTACACCAAGTTCCTTGTAATAAGTAAACATCACTCAACACAATAGTTTTAAGGCCAATAGGGTGAACCAGGAAAGAGCGATAACCACGGGTATTCCATGAGGTCCACTTCAAGTTTTTTTCAGAAATAGGCAGTCAGTTTGCACCGTTCGCTAAACATTCAGGTATCCAGGTGTCCACTACCATGGACTCAAGTTGAGGTTTATTTAAATGATAGGCGCGCTCGTAATGCTACTTTTTCAGTTTTCTCAATGCTTTTTGCAGTTATCATCCTTTTTTATAGTTTGTGGTCGATCAGTGAAGTCTATTAATTTCTTTATTTTGCGACAAATGGTACAAGACCTGCCCATTCTTGATAGGTCGGCAGCGTCGGATTTTAATAGTTCCACAGTTAGGGCCGATGAAAATTCAATCAGCTCCCAGTTTGTGCTGCTGTGTGATAAGTGTAACTACCTGGCTAGACTGGCATTTGGGTGCAGCCAGTCCTTACTGTGGCAGCTATAATAAAGTAAGCATGATAAGTGTTATTACCTGGTTAGATTGGCATTTTGGTGCTGCCAGTCTAGGTGTGTTTTACTATGGCATGGTATATTTTACTGTGCATCATTTAGGCTACAGCAAACCAGATAAGTATTATTATGTGTCTGGCCTACATTGTGCAGCAAGTTTTGAAAGGCTTTCTTATAGTTGCATTGCATTTTTGATAGCAAAGCAGAAAGATAGCTTTGCAGGTTGAGCGCTCACTGATGTGTGTGATCTGCAAGTTGCAGGTTCACATCCTGGCAACGCCAACTCAGCCTTTTATTCATCCGAGGTTGATAAATGAGTACCAACTTCGGTTGGGATGATATGAGCTATGTACAGTGCTTCGGCAAAAGCGCTATGTAAATAACAAATCTTTAACATTAAAGCATTAATGCTCCTGTGCACTGAAAGTGTCTTGCTTCTATTGTATTTTTGGATACTGCATTATCGCAGAAACAGGCAATGTAGAGGATCTATTTTTCATATAATAGCAATATTGACATGCAGCTATAATTGGCATAAAATAGAAGTATACGGCCATACAATGCTGAAGTGGCATATCTATGCCGTGTCTCTGCCTATTTTCATTTTGTGTGTTTATAGTTTATTAAAAACTTGAAAACATTTTTATTCAAACACTTCACAACTCTTAGTTCATTACACATGGCAATAAATTACTTCAGGCACAACATTCTAAAACAAATATTACAGACATTAATTCATTTCACACAATACAGCATAATATCACATTCATCACACATTTCAGGACCTCCCCTTCTAACCCACAAGATTACATTTCCCACCTATGATATGATATGATATGATATGATAGTTTATTGTATGGCGGGGTGGGAGGGGGGGGCAAGTGGATGGAGGGGGGAAGGAGAACAAGACACGCTACTGAGCAAAAAGTCAGTGACAAATTGAAAAGTAGGGGAGGGGGAGAACAAAAAGTGGGGGGAGACAGACAAGCTGCTATCAAGAGTCACGGAACAGATGATAGGAGTAAGTGCTAGGAGGGGGAAGTCTAAGAGGGGGGAGAAAAGGAGGGGGGAGTAGGCGGGAAGTTGAAGAGGATGGAAATGAGGAGGGGGGGTGGAGTGCAGAGCAAGAGGGGGGCAAGCAGGGTGAGGGCACACATATACTCACGGGGGCAGGGGGGGCACACAGATACTCACGGGGGGCAGGAGGGGCACACAGATACTCACAGGGGGCAGGGGGGGCAAACAGATACTCACGGGGGGCAGGGGGGGCACACAGATACTCACGGGGGGCAGGGGGCACACAGATACTCATGGGGGCAGGGAGGGCACACAGATACTCACGGGGGGCAGGGGGGCACACAGATACTCATGGGGGCAGGGGGGGCACACAGATACTCACGGGGGGTAGGGGGGGATACTCACGGGGGTTAGACAAACACTCGCATGGGCCGGCGATCCGGCGTACCGCGGTGGACAGCGGTAGACAGGGCCTTAGGAGTGGGCCTTGTGAGGAGGGCCGGCCAAGCCTGCCGGCCTTCCCATTGGCCCTGATGTTACATGCTCCAGCCAATCAATGCCCCCCAGCAGCACCAGTCCCATCACTCCAGTGCAGGGTAAAAACGAGTGGCCATCTTGGAATGGCAGCTCCACATCAAAACGGAGCACAAAGGACAGCAGAGTAAAACGAAACGGAGCGATTTCTGGCTCACAGAGTCTGCAATTTACAGATGTAGCACAAGCCTGTGCATAAAATATTATTTGCATAAATGTTCATTTTCGAGCGTCCTCGCGCGCATCTTGGAGTGGCCCAATGGTAGAGGGCTTACCTTCCAGGGTGTCCAGGATCATAGTGCACAGAGTGAAGAGAAGGTCAGGTGGAGGGGAAAGCTGAAGCCGCTCCAGCAGCCCCATCAGAAAGAGGGATAGTGAGGAAGAGTCCCTTCCCTACTTCATTATGGGGGACTAATCGAGAAAAACATTTCCCCCAAAATGTGTGTGTATCACTATTAAAATATTCACTAAAGCAATGGTTATTGAGATAGAGTATCCATACAAGACCCTAGCCAACTTGACTTCACTGTTTAAATCCTCTAATCTCCTTATGAACTTCCCCAACCACATTTTCATCGGCCCAAGTGCTGCACATAAGCCAATGTTTTAGCGTTTCTGCTTCCCCTGGATTTTACAGAGCCAACAATATTTTTCTTACCAAGGGATCCTCTATGGGACCCCACTTTTGTAGGGAGCCTAGTAAGTTAAGACGAAAGGGCATATAAATGCCTTGCTATTTCGGCCCTGGGATCTCATCACGGAGGACTGCAACTCCTTATATTTCTTCATGTGTGTGGTTAGCTCTATTTGCAGTTCATAAAATGACATTTTCTGTATATCCTTCCCCATTTTACAATTTTCATTTTGTTGTACATCTTCTCTGGGCTTTTCAGCAATGTCAGCTTGACTGAGTCTATTTCAGCATGAATTGGCTCAAAGAACTCCCCAAAATTGCTCAATGCTTTGTCATAATTATTGCTTAAAGATATATTCAAATCTTCAAATAGCGAACCCGATGGTGGAACCAATATTGCATAATCCTATGTTGTACTATTTGGTCTAGCCCTATTATATCATTATCCCATTAATGGTATATGAAGGTAGAACCCTTCTTAAAATGTGATTGGTAGCTAAAATATTCTTGTCTGCTTCAGTACGTATTTGGTATTTTTCCATTTTTACGTTTATGTACTTTTTGTACTCATGCAAGCCACTTTCAGTATGCTACTAGTGTTAAAGACGAATTGATGCTATCTGGGTCAAAAGTCAAGTGACATCACTTCCTGTGATGGCATCAGGTCTGTGGTGGCACTTGCGCTACCCCTGGCATTTTGGTGAATCGAGATCCCTGGAGCAAAGGTTCTCCAAATCTGGTTTACACAAAAATTTATTTTAAAGAATGGAAGCATTATCGGGAGACAATATAAAGATGCATATAAAGATATATATTCATATAGTAATGTTACAGTCCATGCACAGTGGTGGCTGGTATGCTTGAGCAGCAGGTGTCACCTTCTTGTTTCCACGCTAGGTGAAATATATAAGGTTTGATTACAAAACGTGCTTGCATCTTTCAACCAGTGCTGAACGTCCTTGCAGCAACATGATCATCAATTGCTTTGTGCATTCATGGTTGTTCAGGCTGGCCTGGAAGTCTGGCGTGGCCTGCACATCTTCAAGGAGAATGGGATACCCTCAGCAAGGCCCACATCATAGTCACCACATTTTGTGTTACACTACTGTTTGTTATGCATCATAGAGCAGCTGGTTGAGGCCAAAGACTATATGCATAATGCTGCAAGTGGTATGGCAGAGAGATAAAGACCCCTCTATCCATGCCTAAGAAAAATATGAAAGGAAAACATTATTGATCAAAAAGAAAAAATAGGATGGAGCAGTAACAAGAACAGAAATAGCAAAGAAGAACACAACATAGTAGAACAGAAAGCAAACAAGCACTGGCAATACCAGCAGTTTGGGCTTTTGTGTAGTCATGGGAAAGGCACGTGCAAGGCATAGCCATAGTGGTATTAACCACTCATTGTTGGTAGCCGGTGCAAAATGGCATGAGTAACTGGCCATCTAATAGTAGTGCCTGGCAAAGCTCAAAACCTATGCACAAGCCAAAGAGTTCCCATGTGGAAGTGTTTTGGACAGGGAGGGGCAGGAACCTGGTGGGAATGGCCATATGAATTAGCAGGGCCATGGGCAGTCAATTGGTGGGCAAATACCCAACAATACCTACAAGCTTTATGTTCCTCCTCATATGCCATTTCTCCCTATCTGTACGCCAATGCAATAGTTTCGGCTCAAACTAAAAATGGTGTAATGTCTACTTATATATAGTTTTGGATGGACATGTTTTAAAGTGCCAGAGTGGAAAACTGTATCATCACTGTGTCAGTGAGGTAGTCCAAATATATATTTTTCTACTGTGCATCCTTGGTTTCTTTTGTGCTCACAATTTGATGACAGATTTGTGCATAATTTGCTGCATCCAGATGTGTACCACATGTCAGTGACCCAGCATCTCAAGTATTTGATTACATAGTGTATCCCGCTAAGGCTTTTTATTACATTTCTCAAAGAAATTGAGATGTAAAATGGACAAGTTCATAAAATCTGTTTAATACCACGTCATGCTTGAAACCGCTAACAAACCCTCTTGTTGGTTTCAGGGATCCATGCTTTGCTTGCTCGCTCACAGGATCCAGGGAGAATATTTCTTCCTCCCCACTTTAAAAGGTGAGTAGCTACCACTGAGCGCCACTACCAGCCCATTGTTCTCAGGGCTGCCAACATTTTTGCACCTCTGAACAACAGCCTTAGAATGGCACACACAGCCATTCAAAGTAATCTGAATCAGATAAAAATAACGTACGTGATGAATTGAAGTGCAGCATGCCATCAAAACCATACAGAACACATTTAACATCTGGTTAAACACTGGTAAGGCTTAATGCAGTTCTCATAACTAGAACTTGAATTGTCTTTATGAATTATTTGGTTGATTTAATATGGTGCTTAGTATTAGGGGTCACATTGTTTCCAAAATTAGTTTTTACCAAATAAATTAACTGAGTTCCCTCTCTAAGATAAAGTGATTGCCTAGAATAAGCTATGTTAAGACAAGGTGGGAAGCCAGGGCTAGAACTCAAGTTGCTCGGTTGCAAAGTCCACAAAATGCTTGCTAAGCCATGGGTTTGAAGGCATTGCAACATTAGGCATACACCTTGAGCTTAATGAGGCTCTAATACGGGGGCTCTAATCGGACCACATTTCCTTTTTTTGCTGTCGTTATTGAAATCTATTGGGGTCTAAAGTAGAGTACATGCATGTGTGAATATACTGCATGGGGAAAATGGTCAGTATTTATCCTGTGCAATATTTTCTATATACCCATTGCTGTAAATATCCCACGTGATTACAACCTGTAAATAGGTTGTATATTAAAAATAGTGGGTATTAAAAATATACTTCATTTTTACCATTACCAGCCTGTAATGAATCCCAAAATACCTTAAACTGTCCATGCACTAAATTATTTATTATGTTTGTTTAAGCCACAATCCACAGCTCTCCCACCGTTGCATGTGATAAGGACATTGCAAGTCACGGAGGGGTTTCCTTATAAGGTAACTCTAAGGAACAAGTTACTTACCTGTAACTGTTGTTCTCCAGCATGGGTCTGACATGGATTCACATGCTCATGAGTATTCCCAGTCGTCAGGCTGGGAATCCTCGGTAAAGAAAAAATCAGTATCAGTTCCGTTTCTGATCTGTCTTTCTTAGTAGTAACCAATCACTGGTCTCTGGGTCATGCTGCCCCCAGCCAATGACTGCCCTCTCCCTAAGCCCCGCCCTCGACAGCCATCCTCAGATTTGGTAGCACGTAAAGTGGCAGTATGAACAAGTGAAGAGCCGCAGAGGGGACGGAGGGAGGGTTCGCATGTGAATCCATGCCAGACCCATGCTGGAGAACAACAGTTACAGGTAAGTAACTTGTTCCTTCTCCAGAATGGGGTCTGGCATGGATTCACATGCTCATGAATATAAGAATACATAGCAGTACACACATGCACTACCATGGGAGGTGGCAAGGATCAACATTAAGCATTACATAAAACTCAACATTAAGCATCTCTTACCTCCTCACCAGGCTCACCTTAAGCGAACAGGTTGTGCAGTACTGCCTGGCCGACTCTGGACACCTCCCTGGAATCCCGGTCGACGCAGTAGAATCTCGTGAAGGTGTGCGTCGACCTCCACATAGCAGCACTGCAGATGTCCAGCAGGGGCACACCAGACAAGAACGCTGTGGTAGCAGTGATCGCTCTGGTCGAATGGGCTCTCGGACAGCCGGGCAACGGTCAGTTTGCCAACCGATGACAGTGCATGATGCAGCCGGATATCCATCTGGAAATGGAAGCCTTCGAGAGAGCCTACCCTTGGTTCACAGGTCCAAAGTTCACAAACAACTGTGATGTCTTCCGAAAACTCTTTGTTCGGTCCACGTAGAACTTCAGCGCTCTAGCTACATCCAGCGAGTGCAAAGTCCTCTCGGCCGGCGACGAAGGTGGCAGGAAAAAGACTGGTAACACCAAGGGCTCGTTGAGATGAAAGTCCGACGGCACCTTGTGCATGAACGAGGGGTGCGTCCTCAGCACCACCCTCGTCTCGTGGAAAGTCAAGTATGGAGACTTGCAGCAAAGGGCCTGAATCTCTCCCACGTGTCGTGCAGAGGTGATGGCCACAAGGAACGCTGTCTTCCATGACAGAAACTTCAACAGAGCCGAATGCAATGGATCAAATGGCGGGCCCATGAGCCTTGTCAGTATCACGTTGAGTTCCCATGCTGGGGCTGGAGCCTTCACCGGTGGGAACTGAAAGAGGCCCCTTGGGGTCCCTTACGTCTATGGAAACAAGGCAAGTCACCACACACGATAGATACGCCAGACACAAGGTTGTATTCCCAAAGCTAGGGTTTATTGCAAAGCAAATAGTCTCAGTTGGCCAACTCGGTCTCACGCCCCACGACGTGTATCTCTAGACCTTGAGGGATGCAAGAGAGCGAATTACGTACATCAGTTACATATATACAAAATGCATATCATACAATCAGCTATGACATGTTTAACACCCCCCTTTATTGGGTTTCTTTGAACTCGGTGTGATGATGGACACTTTCGACAATTATGACACCTTCAAATATCTATTCTAGTAACAATATGCAATTTGCAAGTGCGGAGGCATCTTTTAGTTGTTGAACAGAACACAGTGCTTCTGTTCTTGGAAGCGAGCTACATACGGGGGAAGAGTCACATTCCAGACCTTGCTATCTATGAGGTGCTATTTGTGTCCTGGGAGCCGACACGCTCTACAGGGCTCAGTAAAAGTGGGGCCATAAGAAGAGCATAATTCAAGCTTTTAGCTGCTTTATTCTAGCATATTCTACCATATAACGAGACTGGCTGGCAGCTGTGAAATGATTAAATGCCCTGCAGCTCTGCTTCAAGGCTACATTCGGGAGGGAGCCGGGCATTCCTTCCTGGCGCTGCCTACGTTGTGTTTCAACAAACTCTTGTTAGCCTCTTGTTCGCCTCGCGGCCCTGCGGCCTTGTCCTTTCACATTCAGACAACAATGTTTAACAGTCGAGCAGTGTAAGCAGAAAATATGCTGTGAAGCAATAAGAACAGAAAGCAATGAGCAATTGTTAGAAAACAAAATGGCGATCCTTGTTACATCAAGCATGAGACGGTTGGCCCACGGCCACCAAAATACATTTGCCGTCAATCATGAGAGGTATCCATTTTTCTAGACTGACAAACCCTCCTTTGGCCGTATGCCAAACGTCTCCTTCATTCATGGTATCCTCCTCTGATGACAATAAGTCTGAAGTATTTATGTCTGAATTTTGCATGCTTTTGTAAGCATCATCATCTTCATTAATATCTATAGCCATTAATTCTTTCACTGTTTTCATCTCATTTGTGTCTCGGTCAGCCCGACCATAAGTTTGTTTTCTTCTTGTCATCATATGCATACATCCCTTCGTACATCCCTCAGTTACCTCAGTGCAAACTAACGGTAGGCAGTGTATGCAACAACAGCACGTTATGAATATTCCAAACACCACTACTAATATTGAGATCAACTTCCATCCCCAAGAATGCAATATTCCCCAAAACCAGGACTCTATTCCCAAGCCTCCTTCTCCAGTAGGGAGTTTGGAGCTTAGGACAAGCATTTTCTTTATCGCTTCAAAAATCGTAGGGGAATAGTCATCTACAAATACACAACACCCTGATCCCACTATCTTTCAAATTCCCCCACGATCAACCAGGATCACATCGAGAGCCATTCTATTTTGCAGCGTCATTAACCTGATTCCTTTTTCTTCCAACGTCATGTTAAATAGTATATCTGTCATTGTGTTTATGGTATTTTTTAGTATTCTGGACAGCTGCCTTATGTTATAGGAGTTCACTATTTGGGACAAAAATGGAATTAATGTTTTTGCTATGTCAGTCGCTATCAGAAGGCCTTCACTACTCCTTTTGTCTCTAGATCTGGATAGTCTGGCCATGTCTGCTGTTTCTAAGAGGAACACTCCTGGGAACAGTAGACCTAGGTAACATGTACCTCCCCAGTTTCTGGGCAACCAAGGATATGCTTTCTCTCCACATATAAAATAAACTGGATCTCCCACATATACTGGTACTATTTCCCATTTTAATACCACTGTATTCATGCATCCAGTAAATGTTCTGACTGAATAGGAGCCTTTCTTTTTTAGACAAAAAGGGACAGTTCTTGGGTTGTAATTCACTGTGTAAGAAGGGGGAACTGCATCTTTGTTCCCGTCTGTTCTTACACGAAACGTCATCACAGATGTTTTAACTGGTGGGGACAATCTATCTTGTCTATTTTGTCGTGTTATTTTTCGCGTACTTTTCCTCGAAAGGCTCTGGGGTCATCACTTGTGCTTTATGGAATATGGAACAACCCACAGGCCTCATAATTATTTCCTCAAAATCATTCATGTTTGTTCTGTCTAATTGACCCGTACTACTCTTATTCCATTTCCCATAGAAGATTGCACTTAAAGATGCACTACATGCAGAACTTAATGGTAATGGCTGTACATACCAACCTTTTCCTTTCCCAGCATGCTGCGGTAAATGGGCACATACCCAGCAATTTGTTTTCTTTAGAATTGCATGTGTCATATTCATAATCAATAACAACGTATTGTTCCCATACCCTTCCCTCTGTCTTTCTTCCATTGGGGACAAGGTATAAGTAATCACCTGAACTGGGCTTTCAGTATTGGATATATTAACTATTGGTAAAAACATTCCCAATGGGTGTATCGATTTCACATACCATAATACTAGGGCTGTCGTTATTGGTGCTACCACACTCATGAAGCACATGATTATTGTCAGTAGCAGCATACAATTCTTTTTACCATGCGTTTTTCTTAAGCTTACAGTCTTTACAATTAACTCATTCTCACCAGCAGTGCAGGAGGAGGCTGAAACCGGTCCTGACATGTTTCTCATCGTCCTTCTTCTTTCTTATTAGAGTTCGTCGTGGATATCTCTCTTCGTTGCACTTGCTCTGATGTCAATAAGTTCAACGGAATTGTCACAGTTCAGTTCTGCCAGTCCTTTATAGCCTGGATTTGCTTACTTGTTTTTAGGCAAGATCACTTGTCCTTTCTCATACTGCTCAGAGGACCTTTGATCAGTTATCTATTGCCTTAGTACCATGTGTGCCCAGCTTGTCTGCTCTGGTTCAGGACAAGTGTACTTTTTATGATCGCACCGAGGAGCCGCGAGAGTTGAATTGTCCGACTTGCACAATTCTCACGCTTCTCTCCTCTACACCTCTAGTTCCTTCTCCGTCCATGAGCCAAACCAGAGGTTGACATAACCATCAAAGAACTGCGGATCACTTTGTCTTTCGAGGCCACAAATCATATCGCCTCACTCCTGGTATTGTGTGACCAGTGCCGGTGCACTTCCAGATCCAGGCTCAAAGTCAGCCTGTGGCGCTATTGCAGGTGCTGGTGTGCGCCGCACCAGTGATGCAGATTCGGTCTTTGGCATGCTGGCAAGTGCTGGTGGGCACCAAAGGGGTACACGTTTAATGTCTGCCAGTATTTGCAATGCAGATTTTGTGTCAGCCGACAGTGATGTAGATTCTGCTGGGCAACTTTAAGGCACTCTTTGCCCTTCCCCCATGTTGGCAATCGTCTCAGGCTTTGTTTCGAGTTTCACTTCTCGCTCGGGCAGATTTGGTGGCAGCTTACTGGCAACAGTTTCTTTCGTTTCTGGGACCGCTGTCTCTTTCCAATCGTCTGGGTCAGGCAAGTCTTTCAGTGAAGTTGGAATCTTTTTGGCATGGGTGGCATGGATCCACGACTTCCGTCCATCCACCCGTATCGCCGTCTGCGTTGCCAAGAGTACTTGATAGGGGCCGCGCCACCTGGGTGCTAATGATGACTTTCTTTCAAAAAATATTAGCAGCACCCAGTTGCCTGGCTCCAGCGCGTGCCCCGGACCGGTGTATCTCACTGGTAAAGCCTTCTGCACCTGCTGATGAATCAAACGCAATTTCTGCATTAAAAGGCCACAATAAGTACTAAGCACAGGGTGTTCTACCTCTCTAAGTCATTTTGGCTGAGGTGCGCATCAAACATTTGCCGGTCTCCCCATTACGATTTTGTAATGGGAGAGCCCAGTTCTAGCCTGTACAGATGTACGCATGCATAATAATGCTATTGGTAATGCATCCACCCAACTCAACTTGCTTCCTGCACATATCTTGCTTATTTTTGACTTGAGGATCCCGTTTTACCTCTCCACAAGACCGGCCGAACTCGGATGTCTTGAACTATGAAATCACTTATCAATCTGAAGACCCGCACATATCTGTAACACCACTGCGCCCACAAAATGTGGACCATTATCTGACCATAGGACGCGGCGCAGGCCAAAACGGAAAAAGTATTCTTTAAGCATTAATTTTGCTGTGCTCATTGCTGTGAAGTCTTTTAAGGGATATGCCTCCACCCACTTGCTGAATGCACAAATCACCACTAAGACATATTTCAAGTTTTGGCATCTCTCCATCTCTATAAAGTCAAAATGGATTACCTCAAAAGGCATAGAGGGCGGGCCAAAACTGCCTATTTGAGTCACTGTTCCCTTTCCTACATTGTGTTGTAAACACGTGATACAGTTCTGCACCAACCTCTCTGCATTCTTCTTTATGTTTACATTCTGCCATACTGTGGATAGGTGCTGTATTATCTTTTTCGCACAGATGTGAATAGGCCATTGTGACCATTGCAGTCACATAAGAATTTGGCAACATCCAGTTTCTAGTTCCCTTGTCCACCCAACAACCCTCCAGATCTAACTCAGCAGAGCCCTCTGCCCACCCTTGTATTTCATCGGCCGTGGCTTCGGCCTGCATTTCTTTGACAGTGGCAATTCCATTTCCTATCATACAGGGTACTTCCTTAGTCTGGACTGGCATCATTTTAGTATTCAAATCAGTGGCAGTTTGTTTCGCAATTCTGTCTGCAAACGCGTTTCCCTTTCCTACTTTGCATGTTACCTTTTTGTGTGCCTCGCATTTCACTATTGCTAGGTGTTTTGGATATGTGAGTGCAGACAGCAATCATACAATCAAAGGGCCATGTTGAATTCTGGCACCGTGTGATGTCAAAAACCCTCTCTCAGCCCAGAGTCAACCAAAGTTATGAACCACCCCAAAAGCATACTGACTATCAGTATATATATTCACATTCAAATTTTCAGAAATCTCGCAGGCTCTGGTCAATGCTATTATCTCTGCAGCTTGTGCCGAGTTGTAGGGGATTCTTTTGCTTTCTACAACGCTCTCTAGGGTAGTGATAGCATAGGCGGCAGTTGTCGTGACATCAGGTAATTTAAAACAAGAGCCGTCACAAAACAACTCTCCATCTGGCTCTTTCTGTGGGGTATCACTTAAATCAACTCTCCCCTTTGTTTCTTCCTCAGTGATCATTAAGCAATCATGGGGGGGTGATTTGTTGTCACCAATTTCATTTATGGGTAGTGGCCTTAATTCTGCAGGATTCAAAACGCTACACCTCATAATTTGGATATGGGGCGCGAACAAGATAATCTCATATCTTGTCAATCTAGCAGAGGTGAGGTGTTGCGTCTGTGTTCTATTTAATAGGACGTCTATGGCATGTGGCACCATCAGAATTAAAGTATACCCCAATACCCTTCCTTCAATTTGTTTCACTGACGCAGCAGCCGCCGCGACAGATTGCAAACATTGTGGTAGTGCACGCGCTACAGGGTCCAGTGCAGAAGAAAAATAGCCGCACGGCCTATTTCTTCCACCTTGTTCCTGTGTCAAAACCGCCAATGCACATCCTTCACTTTCACACACAAACAGTCTAAAAACCTTTTCATAATTTGGTGTGCCCAAAACTGGAGCAGAACATAATGCAGTTTTCAATTGATCAAACGCTCTCTGACATTCCTCATCCCACTGTAGAGGCATAACCGCATCCTTTCTAGTCAAATTCACCATCGGTTTCACAATTAATGCAAAATTACCGATCCACTGTCGGCAATATGAAGCCATGCCTATTATGGCTCTGACTCCTTTCTGTGTCTTTGGAATAGGCATACAAGAAATACTTTTTATGCGTTCTGGCGTTAGCCTTCTCCCCTCTTTCGAAAGTAGGTAGCCCAAATAAGCTACCTCCTTTCGATTATATTGACATTTCTTCAAACTAGCTTTATGGCCATGTGCCGCTAGGTGTGATAGTAGTAATACAGTGCTTTCTTTACAAATCTCCTGTGTCAGCAGCTAACAATAGATTGTCTATGTATTGCAAGAGTACGCAACCCACTGGTAATTCTAGCATGTCTAGCTGCTCTTTCAATGCTCTACTGTAAATACTCAGACTTTCCGTTTAACCTTGCGGAATCCGCGTGAATGTAAATGATCGTCCTCCTAATGTGAATGCGAACAAATATCTGCTGTCCTTGTCCACCGGAATGCTAAAGAACGCATTTTTTAGATCAACTACACTAAAGTATTCTGCTGAGACAGGTATCATTGTCAATATTGTAGTGACATCTGGCACTAAAGGAAATTGTGGATCTACTACTTTGTTTAGCGCGCGCAAATCAATTATGAAACGGTATGGTTTTTCATTGCCTCCTTTTTTATAAACTGTAAGAATCGGCTGTTGCATGTACTGCCTGTAATTTCTTCAATCACCCCTAATTTCACCAAATCTGTAACAATACTCTTCAATCCTTTCTCACCTTCAGTCGAAATTCTGTATTGGGGAATTCGCGGTAGTGTAACACCCTCTTTTAAAATGATCTTTACTGGCTCTATTTTCAAGCATCCTACATCATTATCATGCATTGCCCATATACAGGTTGGCACTTTACTTAGTTCTCCTGGTAAAGTTTCAGACATGAATTCTGACACAGGGGCATCTTGTGGCCAAATCGTTAGGAACACCCCCTCTGCCGTGCAATGTATAACGGAACCTAACTTTTTTAACAAATTTAATCCCAACAGGTTCTCCTCACAATTTTCTGTTAGAAGGAAAGGACAATGTTCAGTGAATGGTCCTATCGTAACTGGGACTGGTTGGGACACTGGGTTTATGACTGGTGTACCTGCGATTCCTACGGAAACATTCTTTTGCCCTGACAGTGGTATATCCGGAACCAAGTGATGGTCTATTGAACACTTTTACGCTCCTGTATCTACAAGGAAGCGGTGCTCCTCATTCCCGACTCTCATTTCTATGTAGGGTCCTCTCTGATTCACGGGAATAGACACTGGTTCCGACCCCTGTCCTGGGCTGTCCTATTGGGTAAATAACACATCGTCCGATTTGTAATCATTACTATTACTGTAATACGTGTTTGGCTGTGTATCGAAAACGTTCCCACTCTTCCCTCTATTTCCCCCACTCTGGTTCCCATACTGTTGGTTTTGCTGTCCCTAACTCTGGTTAGGGGCACTTTGGTTTTGGGCTTGGTTTTGATTACCTCCATTATTGTGGTGCTGCTGCATACTATTCCTATTTGGACCATTCGCTCCTTGGTGCCCTTTGTGCTGTCTCCTCTGACCAGACCCATTTCTATTCTGCAGATGTGGACATTGCGCTCGCCAGTGTACTTCCTCCTTACAATACGCACACTGATTTGATCCCACTGGTCCCCCATGCATATTCGAATTACTCCTTCCTTGTGCATTCCCTCTCCCTCTATTATGTCCTGCTACTTGCTGTAGTAGCACCCGGGTTTTCAGATTTACCCTATCCTTCTCCTCTTTTTCTTTCTCCGCAGTCACTCTGTTCTCATAATATTGGGCCATGTGTAATACTTTGCCCAGCGTTTTTGCTTGCCATGCACTCTCTGATGTCATTATTAGGTTCTGGATTGGATGTTTTAACCCCCTCACATATTTGTCAACAAATAACCTCTTCCCCGCTTCCGAGCTCACATTCTGCCCACTGAAGTCTGTAAATACTTCTTCAAACCTGTTAAAATAATCTGTAGCTAACTCATCCTTGCCTTGTACACATGCAGTCAATTTGTCCCATTGAATTCTTTTCTCTGGGACAATTTCTTTTAATTTCTGTACTATGCGTGCTGGTAATGCCACCAGGTTCGCTCCCGGTGTTCCTCCAACCGCTTTATTCCTATCCTCTATTATCAAGTCCGCCCATGTGGCGCCAAAGGTTGTTATGTCATCCACCTTTCTTATTTGCTTCCATATGTCTGTTGGCAGGATCACTGGGAATATCAGGTCTATGTCACCCATGGTAAGCACGGATGATTGCAGGCAGGACTCTACTTCCTTGTAGAACCCTGCAGGATTCTTTCTTATATCGGGAATCGTCTGCTTTATGTTGTTCACCTTCTGTCTGGAAAAGGGGCATGTACATATTGGGCGGTATAATGGGCTGGTGTTACCTGCGCCGCTACGTTGCCCGTTGCGGGAACCTCTACGTTGGGCACAAAGGTAGGTGGGACCTCTCTCATAGGAAATGCCCCACTTACTGTTCCTCCTCCTTCTCTCATGTGCAACAATATTCCCAGATCAAGCAATAGGGCTGTTTCTCCTGTCCCTCGCTCTAGTGCTCTCTTATATAATGCCATTATTTCGGGTGGGCTGGCCATGTCGTTTTTTATATCTTTGTCTAGTAAATGTTCAGCCATCGACTGCAGTGCTTTTCTTTTCATGGGCATGGAATATTCATCAAATATCTCATGTATCTCCATTGTGGGGATACTGGGATCCGACATCCTTCTAAACGCTTCTCGTATACATACTTTCAACTTGTCGCCCCTCTGCACTGACGACATTGAATGTCGTTGTTGTATATACGGCTCCACAGCTTCCTTCCTATGTCTCCCGATATCCTTACCCGTGTACCCAGGTGCAGTAAACATTTCGGCATAATCATTATCTAATTCATTTTTAAGTTCAAAAAGTCCATATACATGTTCTCTCACTTCTTCATCCCTCTCCCTACAGCGTGCTAATGCATTCAAATCCAACAATCGCTGCAGTGGTAATTTCCCAATTAACTGTTTCCATCTCTCCACCAAATATTCACCCATGCATTCCAACACTACCTGTCTTTCGTTGCTTCTTTGGAAGTCATACATCGAAGCCAATGCTGCCGTCCCATCATTCCCGTCTATATACATTTCTGCCTGTTGCTGCAATTCCACCTTCCTTTCTTTGCTGATCGCACTGCGAGTTACCCTCGTGCATCTACTTTGTTCAGTCCTGCCTCTCACCCCCGTGGTTTCAATTTCACCCCCGGGAGGGACGGACGGTACCGAGTCTGTATCTAAGGCGGGAGGTGCGGATGGGACAACAGAAACGGGGAGTGTCTGCTGTGGGCCTGGTTGGCTAATAGGAAGTGTTACGTGTGCGGTCTGTGGTTGTGGGAGGGCTTGAGCTACAGGAGGGAGAGTTTGAGCACCGGAGGGGTTTGGGCACTAGTTACTGACGTGTTTGGCCTCGCTTCTGATCTTGGGCCTTGTTTTGTATGGATCAATATGTTTTCTATCAATTCATCTGCTATGTGCAATTCTCGTTGTGGGTACATTTTTTCTATATTCAACTGGTCACGTCTACCTGACCTCCTTAGATTCTCAGTCCACTCCTCCTCTTCCTTTTCTTCTGCTACTTCACCTTTAGATTTATGCCTGCGTGCATGCTTCGCTCTACTTCTAAATCGGAGCATTGCTTCCCTTCTCCAGTCCTTAATGATATCAAATGCTGCAGGACGCGCTTTCTTTCTTATCAACACCCTTTCCAAGTTATCTATTCTCGCTATCTCAAAACTACCATTAATCGGCCACTGATGGTCTTGTTGCTTTCTGGTTTGCCTATGCCAAGTCTCACAGAATATTATTGCACCCACTCCATACTTCACATACATCTCATATGCCGGCGTTCCCCCAGGTGGTACGATTTGGCCATCTTCCAAAGATTGTCTACCACAGCGGAAAAACCCAGCTAGGGTGGACAATACCCCAGGCATGTTTCAACCTTCCCCCTGGTTAATCAACCAACCTTACCTAGGGCGTTTGATTTTGCAAAGTCAACTCTCAACCAATATCAGGATTACTTTGAATCGGGGAATGACGCACCTGATAAATCAATTTGTCCTTCCGGACACAAGTCGTCTGTATACTGACGCAACTAATGACGTCGTGTCTGCGTTTCTTGGCTTCCGCCTCGTTTCGGGACCCTCACCTCCTTGTTCTCTAGCCGGGTACGTCGATCAGGGATCAGATGTGTGCAGATCTGCAAAGGAATCTCTTATCACTTCTACAGGGCACCCCGAACACCTCTTGATCCCGGCTCGATCGTCCTGTCCTCGCAGTTCTCCGCCTTGACTCAATTACAACGTATGCGATGGAACAAGTGGGGGAGGGTCCCTATTCGGGCACCATCTTGAAAGGGGCCCCTAGGGGTCCCTTACGTCTATGGAAACAAGGCAAGTCACCACACATGATAGATACGCCAGACACAAGGTTGCATTTCCAAAGCTAGGGTTTATTGCAAAGCAAATAGTCTCAGTTGGCCAACTCGGTCTCACGCCCCGCAACGTGGATCTCTAGACCTCGAGGGATGCAAGAGAGCGAATTACGTACATCAGTTACATATATACAAAATGCATATCATACAATCAGCTATGACATGTTTAACACCCCCCTTTATTGGGTTTCTTTGAACTCGGTGTGATGATGGACACTTTCGACAATTATGACACCTTCAAATATCTATTCTAGTAACAATATGCAATTTGCAAGTGCGGAGGCATCCTTTAGTTGTTGAACAGAACACAGTGCTTCTGTTCTTGGAAGCGAGCTATTCCAGACCTTGCTATCTATGAGGTGCTATTCGTGTCCTGGGAGCCGACACGCTTTACAGGGCTCAGTAAAAGGGGGCCGTAAGAAGAGCATAATTGAAGCTTTTAGCTGCTTTATTCTAGCATATTCTACCATATAACGAGACTGGCTGGCAGCTGTGACATGATTAAATGCCCTGCAGCTCTGCTTCAAGGCTACATTCGGGAGGGAGCCGGGCATTCCTTCCTGGCGCTGCCTACGTTGTGTTTCAACGAACTCTTGTTAGCCTCGTGGCCCTGCGGCCTTGTCCTTTCGCGTTCAGACAACAATGTTTAACAGTCGAGCAGTGTAAGCAGAAAATGTCCTGCGAAGCAATAAGAACAGAAAGCAATGAGCAATTGTTAGAAAACAAAATGGCGATCCTTGTTACATCAAAATGGTCGTTCATTGGTAAACTCGGAAACTATATGTCTATCATATCGTGCATGAGACGGTTGGCCCACGGCCACCAAAATACGTTTGACGTCAATCATGAGAGGTATCCATTTTTCTAGACTGACAGAATGATCGGAACAGTCCTTTCATAAACTCCTTCACCAGGCGATGAGACCACAGGGACGACCGTCCTGCAGTTCTGGTGTATCGGGAAATCGCTGCCAGATGTATCTTGATGGAAGCGTGAGCTAGTCCAGCTTTGGCCAGCGACAGTAAGTACGGTAGCACTTAAGGGGCTGTAATCCGCAGAGGGTTAATCTTCTGTGCACGGCACCAGACAGAGAACCTCTTCCACTTGCGTCCGTAGCACTTGAGATTTGAGGACGCCCTGGCCTTTGCAAGAACCTCTCTGCAGTCAGCCGGGATATTGTATCCTCCAAACTCTAGTGCTGCAGGAGCCAGGCCTGCAAGTTCAGCGACTCCGGGTCATGATGAAGAATGGCGCCTCCTTCTCTGGAGAGAAGATCTGCATCCGTTGACAGTTTGACTGGTGGGGACGCTGACAAGTCCAAAGGTCCGGGAACCATATCTGTCTCGGCCACCTCGGTGCGACGAGGATCATCCTGCACCGGGACCTCTTGAGTTGGTTGATGAGCCTGAGCAGCAACGGCAACGGCGGGAACGCATACAGGAGCAGGCCGTCCCAGGGGAACGAGAAAGCATTGCCCATGCTCCTCGGCTGGGGTAACCTGCTGGTGAACCTCTGGCACTTGGAGTTCATCGCCGTCGCGAACAGGTTGATTTGGGGTTTGCCCCATCGCCGGAAGAGTTGATCCACTTGATCCTGGTGTAGTTACCACTCGTGGCAAGTGCAGAGCTCCCTGCTGAGTGAGTCAGCGATGGTGTTTTTTATCCCTGCTAGATGAAAAGGCACCAGAAACATCCCCTGGGCAACGGCCCAGTACCACAGACCCTGGGCCTCCTTGGATAGGGCTGGGGATCTGGTTCCTCCCTGCTTCCGGATGTAGAACATCGTGGAGGTGTTGTTGTTGAAGATCCTCACCACCTTGCCCTTGAGGGACGGGAGGAATGACTTGAGAGCCCAGAACACTACTCTGAGCTCCAGTATGGTGATGTGGAGCGGCCTCTCCTCCGGGAACCACAGGCCTCTCGCGTGAAGATCTCCGGTGTGCACTCCCCACCCCTCCAGGGAGTCATCCGTCGTCACTGTCACCTGGTATGCTGGGGTCTGAAAGTCCGTGCCCACGGCGAGATGCGCGCGGGTGCCCCACCATCTAATTGCCTGGCAGAATACTTTGTTGAGCGAGATCTTGTCCTCGAAGCTGTCTGCCGCTTGTGTCCAACAGGCGACGAGGAACTCCTGCAGAGGACACATCCGAAGCCTGCACAGGCGCACCAGATAGATGCAAGAGGACATCATCCCGAGAAGGGACTTGATGGACCTCACTCTGGCCATGTCCGTGGCCAGCAGACGCTGTACCTTGCCCAGGATGGCCTGCGTTCTTTCCTCCGACGGCAAGGCCAACTGCGCTACTGTATTGAGCTTGGCTCCCAGAAACAGCGCGACCTGCGATGGAATCAGGTGGGATTTGGGGAAGTTGATGTTGAATCCCAGGTCCGTGAGCAGCCGGACGGTCTTTGCTGTGTGTTCGATGGCGAGTTCCCTTTTCCCTGCTCGGATGAGCCAGTCATCCAGGTAGGGGTAGACGTGGATCCCCTGCAGGCGCAGCCGCGCCGCCACTGGTGCTAGGCACTTGGTGAACACCCTGGGCACCGACTTCAATCCGAATGGCAGGGCCTTGAACTGATAGTGCCGCCCTTGGACTACGAACCTGAGAAACCTTCGGTGTCCTTTTAAGATGGGGATGTGAAAGTACGCATCCTCCAGATCCAACAACGCTAGGAAGTCGCCTTCTTCCAGCTGTCCCAGCACATGCTGGAGGGTGACCATCTGGAACTTCTGTGCCTTGATGTATTTGTTTAGCCGACGCAAGTCCAGGATGGGACGCCAACCTCCTGTCTTCTTTCTGATGAGGAAGTATCTTGAGTATACTCCGGAGCCCCGGAGCCTCTTTGGGACGAGCTTGATGGCTCCTTTCTTGAGCATCGCCCTTACCTCTAACAGCAGTTGAGGGATGTGGTTTTCCTTCCTGGCCACGGGCGGAATTAGGGGGCACTTCTTTAGAAATACCAGTGTGTGCCCGTGAGCCAGGGCATACAGCACCCAACGGTCGGTGGAGATGGAGTCCCACAGGCTGACAAACTTTGTCAGCCGGCCTCCCACCGGGGTGCTTCGGTGGGGGCACGACACGGCGGCCAGTTCAGTCTTGCTTGGAAGCAGCCTTGCCGTCTTGGCCTCCCTGGCGATGACGGCGAGATCCACCTGACTTGCCTCGTCCCCTGTAGGCTTCTTGTGACGAGGAGCGGGCCGCCTGACGGTAGGTCGAGGAGCCACCACCAAATACTTTGGAGGCACCTTGCTTGCCTCTGGAGTTCCGAAAGGGCGGCCGCCGCTGCTGCAGAACTCCCAAGTTTCCGTCGAAGGGCATGTCCACAACCTTGGCTTGCACGTCCTGGCGGAAATCCGTTGCCTTGAGCCACCCCCGCCATCGAAGGCAACGCTGTTGCCCAACTGGCGGAAACTGGTGTCGGCAATGTCCATGGCCACAGTTATGGCATGGTCCGATGCCACCTCACCCTCCTATAGGATCACCAGGGCCTCTGCCCTCTTGTCGCCCGGGAGGAAGTCCAACAGGGGGGCGATCTTCCAAAATTCCCTGTCGTAGCGGGCCACAATCGCTAGGGCGTTGGCCGCCTTAATCGCCGCCGCCACCAACAAGATGACTCGTCGTCCCACAGCGTCCAGCTTCTTTCCCTCACCGTCCGGTGGGGAAGTTTAGGATGAAGCCGATGCCCCCCCCGCTTTCTTCTTGGCTGTTGCTGAGATGACCGAGTCCGGGGTCGGCTGTGCCCTAAGGCAAAACGGGGCGGCGTCAGGGACCCGGTACTTCTTCTCGTACTGGTCCCTCTTGGCAGGTGTCGTGGACGGGTTCTTGAGGAGGGCAAGTCCCTCATCCCAGATGTCATCCAGCAACGGCACCAGGACCTCTTGACCTCGCGCCGTTGGTAGAGGAAGCCTTCCTTCTTCTTCTCCTCAGGGCAGAGCTGAAAAAGCTCGGATGCCCTGGCAATCATGGCGTGGAAGGAGCCAATCTCTGAGGAATCGGAGAAGGGAGGCCAGTCCCGTTGTCACCGCCGTCGTCATCCGTCGCCGTCGTGGCCGTGTCCATTCCCGTGTCGTCCCTCGGGATCGGGGAAGGCGACAAAGGCTGAGAAGGCCGTGAGTGCTGAAGGGGCACTGGGTGAATACTCCTCCTCTTGTTCGGAGTGCTTCCCGATGGACCCGGCACAGCTGGGTCATCCGCCGGGGGTAGGGGCAGTCTCGTCCTTATCTGCGTGCATAAGGCTTGGATTTCCATCAAAATGGCCACCGAGTTGTCCTGAGGCTCGGGTTGCGACGGGCGTGCCGGGACCGACGGTTGTTCCTCCACAGGAACCTCGTTGTCGTTGCCACCATTGGTCTCTTTGTCCCCCTCCTCGGGATTCCTCCCGTGGGGCTGGGCCTCTACCAGATTCTCAGCCAGCTCCTCCTCGAAGGTTGTGTCCGTAACGGACACCACCCCCCCCTCTTTTTCCACTGGGGTCTTCTCGATTGGGCTTAAAAGAGGATTTCCTCCGCGGAGGCAGAGAAACTCTGGGCCCCGAGGTCGCCTCCACTGGGATAACCTCCTCAGGCTTCGCCAGGGCCGCAGTGACTCCCTCGATAGAGGCCTTAGCCAGGTGGATCAGGGCCTTCGCCGCCTTAGGTGCGCTTGAGGCCTTCACCTTAGAGGGGGAGGGTCACTGCCTCGTTCCCCCTCAGCCGGTTCCTTCGAGATCAACCGGGGCTTCTCCAGAAGCTTAGCCGGGTTCTCGGATTTTCTCTTCCCCGAGCCAGAGCGTTGGCTCGCAGTTGATGGCGTCGGTGAAGGTGCGCCCTGCCTGGCAGCCAAGGAGCCCAACCGTTCGGCGCTCCCGGTGCTCGCAGACTCGTGGTGCTTTGCCTTCTGTTGGGCCCCCGTCGCCGGGGCGCCCTCAAAGAACTTAGAAGACTGCTCGGACTTCTTCTTCTTCTCACCTGCTTGGCTCTTGCCTTCCAGCCAGTTGGAGAGGCGGGTCCGGCGATCCCTCATACTCCAATCCGACATGTTCATGCAAAACGCACAGTCCTTCTCCACATGCGTTTTGTCCTCGTGGAGGCAATAAAGGCATTTCGAATGCTCGTCCTCGTTGAATACATTTTGTTGGTTGCATCCAGGGCAGATCCTGAACAGTTTGCCGGGAGCCGAGCTTCCCTTCTCCTTGGCCATGTCCTTCTCGTCCACGAGGTAGGCCTCAGAAACTTCTGGAATCCTCCAAGAAGCGTAACTCGACGAAAACTTCACAATTGAGGGGCGTAGATAATCCAAAACAGGTCCCCGTTGATCGGAAGTAGAAACGGTGGAGCTTGAGGCTCGATTAAATCGAAAAATGAGATAAATCTCTTTGAAAAAGCGCAAAACGCAGTAAAAGCTTGAGAGCTATAGCACGAGGACTCCCAACACTTGAGCGTGCAGTAAAAAGCTGAGGATGGCTGCCGAGGGCGGGTCTTAGGGAGAGGGCAGTCATTGGCTGGGGGCAGTATGACCCAGAGACCAGTGATTGGTTACTATTAAGAAAGACAGATCAGAAACAAAACTGATACTGATTTTTTCTTTACCAAGGATTCCCAGCCTGACGACGGGGAATATTCATGAGCATGTGAATCCATGCGAGACCCCATGCTGGAGAAGTGACTTTACATATCTTTCTGCATCAGCAAGTACTTTATGTCTACCACAATATGCAGAGCAGTCCCCAGTTACCGCACGCCTCCTTGACATCATTTGTCCCTCTGCGGTAATAGACTTGCTTGAGTAATTATATAGAAATATGGGAACCCGTATGTCAGAACTATATCAACAAATATGTAGACCGTAATATTTGGCCAACTAATATTTTAAGCAGCTTAATCTGTTTCATCATCAGCTGACCATCAATTTTAAAATGTACATCTATATGCAGGTGCTTATTTGTGTAAAACTGCATCCGTGCACTAAATGGACAAGGTGGGATAATACATGTTTTTTTTAGCATTAAGCACCCGTTCCAATGGGTGTTAATGGACCGGGCATGAGTTAAAGGCCTGAGCGAAGCAAGGACGTTTAACAAGGGCCCCAGGATGTTAACACCCATTCCTGCCCTTGGAACTGATGCTTAACTCTATTAGCACCCGTTCCACAGGCTGGAACGGGGCTAATTTAATGTATTTACTTTTCATGAATGGATGGCCTCCAGGCCTCCCGTTCACGGAAAGGAAATACTGTACCAAGAAGGCCACCATGGATAGGGAAGGAGGGGCTCCGTGCAGAGCCCCTTTTCCATTTCCATTGCAGCCTCACAGAGTGGAGTGGAAGCAGGGGCAGCTGCGATGGCGACACTCACTGCTGCTGCAATGAGGAAAGTGGGGAGGGGGCTTTGATAAAAAGGGTACGGATGCTGGGGGAAGATGGTGGACAGTGGAACCGCCCATCAGGTGGCCTAGAACGCAAATTAAACTGAAAATGTATTGGCTGGTCCCCCCCCCCAGTGTGCTAATATTTGTAAATGACCGTAAATGTACACGAAAATAATCTGAAAAAGCAAGAGTATTATTTCAATTCACTAATAAGTGTCAGTTGATGATTGTAGCACCTTGAAATGTGATGGCAGAACTCCTCTCCTCACAGATCTCTTTACCTTTCTCTAGGAGAATTATAAACCTCTTAGCTAGCTAGTGTGCAAGACCCCTTCCAAGTTTGTCAAGAGATACAACATTCCTCATCATGCAACTGAGAACATCACTGTTATTGCTGAAGTCCATAAAAAACAAGCTTTAAAAAAATGTATTTTATTTTTAAAATTGTTTTTGTAAGTGTTTAAGGCTGAGAACAGCCTTTACACTATCAAGAAAAAACAAAAACAACACAGTGAAATTACAACAATAAAATAAAATAAAATATCCAATATACAGCAGTTCAAATGTAAGTTAAAAGAGTAAGAGCATATTAAATCAGTTCATTTCACTTTATAAGACACCAAAAGCCCTTCTCCACACATGATAGGCAGTTGCAGTAATTAGTGAGTCTCCAGAATGCGAGTGGCCCAAAATTGGTTGGTTGTCACTCTATTAATGGTAGAAATGAAATTTATATAGCTCTTCACATACAAATGTTCAACAACTTTGGAATTTGTCAATATGTTTCTAGTTGTTTCACACTCCACTTCACAATATCTACATTTCCGATTTATTTTCTTTATTAATACCTTGCCAGGCACCAACAGCAGCAAAAGGGGGGGTGAAGAGTTACTCTTGTTCTTTTTCTCCGCAGCCACTTGTCCATAGAGCCATTAGATTGTGCCTTGGATGAGGTTGCTGTATTTGAGTGGTTGGTGTCATTAACACTCATAACATTATATTTGTTATATATGTCCACACATAATGATTCAGTATTATTCTTTGCCAAAGCCCCCATATTTTGTCTTTCCTTTTTCCCCATTTCCTTTGGGTGTTTTTACCACTTTGGCTTTCCTCTTCCTTGGCCATTTCTTGTTTTTTTCTTTCATGTCTTGCCGGCTTACGTTTTCCATATAGTTCCTCACCTTTGGATGATTCCTTAGTCTCAGGAATCGCGGAGTTATCTAGCGCTATGCTATTCGCTAGCAGATCTTCCCACATTGTTTCAACAAACTCAGATGTTTCAGTAGCAGAGTCCAGTGCCAGTGATGATACTCCTACCATTGTGATTGTGGCATGCAATTCATATTGAGAAAGGTTGTTATGAGCCAATAGGACGTCCATCATTTTTTACATAGCCCTCTTCATATCCCGCTGCTCTTTCATAAGGTTGGAGCAGAGGCCAAAAACCGCATCCAATGTGGACGCTCTTGTGTCCAATTCCACATTCGCAATGTTGTTTTCACATTCAGTAGATGAGGGTAAAGTACTCTCCAGAGGTGTTGATTCAAGGTCATCGCTGACCACTATGACCGCAATGTGAGTTAAATTTGGTGAGGCTGATAAATTAGTGCCTGTCTCATGCTTAGAAACTGGTCCCTGGTATTAAGTGCATTAAAAAAGAACAAATATAATAATAAACATCAGGATTAGGCCTTGTTGTAATGACCAATGGATTCCCAAGGGATTCTCTCATTATGTCCAAAGATTCAAGAGTGAATTATCATCTACAGTGGAGAAAGAGTTATCTAGGTTCGATGGAAGCAGCGTTGCACCACTTTCTCCAATGCTCTTTTGATTTGTTTCTTTCGTGTGTGATTTAACAAAGAACCATGTGATCTTCATTTGGGAAGCATCGAACTGACTCCCCTTTTCCTTTTTTGCAATATGAGTCAGAGCCGGTCATGTGAACTGTTAGATTCAGAACTATGGTTCGTCTTTCCCCTGCAGCGAGGCTTCCTGCAAAGATGGTATACACGTGCCTTCAGGGGCATAATTACTCAGATCTCACAATATGGAAAAGTAGTATGTAAAAAGTTAAATGCGTTCTCAATTATTTGCCGTTATAGACAGACTGTAGAGGTGTAAAGGCTTACCGTGCTACTTACTGGAGAATCAAGTAATCCAAATGAGTGCTTCCACGCTCCATGCCAGACAGCAACCAGCACTCTGCAAAGCACTCGTGCATTTGTGTGCACACTGATTGATACTTTTTCAAAGTGAGGTGTGGGCACAATTGATATTACTGGAACACCATATCCAAGAGCACAGGAATGAACAACTGACACAGCAGACAGACCTTTGCAAAGTACGCCCGCTGGTGCATGCATGCCGGTGCACGCAAAACAGTTGATTTATACTTTTTCACAAAGTGAGGGGTGTGTTAGGAAAGATTTCGTAATTGTAGGGAATTTTCCTTCCATGTGGCAACCCCTAAACTTTTTGCTATTGTTTTTAACCTTGTTCTTGACTTTGCCAGAGAAGTACAGCCTTCTGCCGCACTTCTCTGGGCTTTCGCTCCTTTCTTACGGGGAAACTGACATGCCCTTAAGACAGTCAGTACCGGGGAACGTGGTTTCCCGTAGTTTCTTTTATCGTGTCGCAGCTTTAGTGCAACACGACACAAGAGGGCACTGTAAGCTAAGTTACAGCTCTCTTGGGTCTCTAGCCTTCTACAGGCCATAGATACTCTTTTAGGATGGTATTTGATCGGTGCAAGTCATTCAGGGACTGGAATGGTGGCAGCGATAGTTTTGTTTATTTTGAGCTCCTTTTGGCGTTCTGAGCACGTTTTTGCACTGAACCCAAAATGGTGGCCGGCTCCCAAAATGGCCAGGCCGCGAGGCTCCTTTGTCCTGTCCACTGTCCGTCTTGCTCCCTTCACCTTCCCCAGGTCCGGCGACCCGGGGCCTTCCTTATTTGGGCATGTACTTTCCCGCGAAACGTGGTTGCTTTCGCGGGCTTCTACATGTCGTTTGTGTGCCTCCAGGGTGTGGGCTGGGATGTCTGGTCCCAATACACATCCTGGGTGCCAGAGAGTCTAGGGTGGTGTGAATGCCTGGGACCACCGTGGTCCGTGATTGGTCCACGTATGGTATGTGTTTTGATGAGCGGATCTCCCATTGGCTCCCCTCCGTTTTGGCGCGAAGGGAACCGTGGATAAGAGGGGGCTGGAAACACCACTACCATGTCGATCTCCTGAGTTCTCACGAACGAAGGAATACAGGAGCCAAGTATCCTGCAACTACGAGGCTGGACCGAGGAATCGCTGGTGACCCGCTGAAGGAATCCTCCTTTGCACTGCTGTCGTCCGGAGAGCCCCTGTCCTCCTTTGATCGAACCAGAAGGCCTGTACTGGTGCTTCGACCTTTGGAATAGCAGGAACAGCTATTCCCGGCATCTTCAACCATCTCCTGCCAAGTAAGCCTTCGGAAGCGTCTCTGGGCCATCCAGTTGACTGACCAGCTTACAAAGGGGTTTGGCTCTGCAACCGCCGCCAGGTTGTGTTGTATTGCGAGTCCTTGTCACTCTCCCACGCTTCGTACGCTTGGCGTCCCCAGGTCTGAAGGGAGGAGTGTTCATTTGGCTCGAATACACACGGCCGCTCCGTTGTCCTGTGCGGCAACAAAACTGTGCTGGTTTCGTCGATTGGGACGTCTTTTTGCTCTACACGACTACAAAGCGTCTCCTGCTCTTCTGAACCTGCCAGCTGCTGAAACTATCGTGGAGAAGCCTGGGTCTGCTTGCTTCGGGGACCGGTGAGTAGTATATCTAGGATCTGGTCGCCCTCCTGCAGTATCCCATTGCTTTTCCCTGCTGTGTAAAAACAGCACCCTTTTGCCGCGCTCGCGCTCTGCTTCTGCCCGCTGTGGAGGCTGCGCTTGAGTTGCGGAACCTGTTCTCCTTCTGCTGTGCACTAACCCGAACTGCCTGACTTCCTCCGAAGAGCTTCCCCTTTTGCCCGTTGGCACCGGCGTGGCAGGTACTTTGAGCACAAGGCTCCACTATTCGCAGGGCTCGGACTTCCATCTAGTTAGGTGCCTATGAAGGCGAACTGAGTCGAAAGCATTATCGCACTGCCTGTTTTCCTTCCCTGGCAGGTGGACTACATATTTCGTGCTTTAAACGCTTGCGACTGTGTATTTGTATATATATTGTGTTGATATGGTATGTGTTGGTTTAATATTGTGATATTGTGATTTTCTCGCTACGGTCATTATTTTAAAGGCCTTAAAATAAATGTGTATCTATTTTTGATATAACAACTGTTTGGAGTAGTTTGTCAGCGCTCTTGCTTTGTGTGCTCACTGCGGGCTTTCAGTCACCCTCACCCCTCTTGAGACCTAGTCTTGACCGCCGCGATCGCTACCTTGATTGGTCTGGCTTGTCCAGAGGTTACCCTGTTCCAAGTAATTAGGTTGGCCTTCTGAACTTCTGCGCCACCAGGACAGAGTTCAGAAATCCGTCTTAACAAATTGGTGTACAGCGGTGGGATACGACTGAAGGTATCCAGTGTTGCGCTCGAACTAAGGCATTTCAGGTTATTCCAAACAGTACACGTAGTGAATTGTTATAGTATAACTTTAAAAAGGCCATAGTCCTATCAAACAGTATGGAAACAAGTACGTTGTTAACTTTAAATGCTTCCAAGTCAGAAACATTGAAAAAGATGTGTGCGGAGAGAGGTGTTTCCTCTCAAGGCACGAAATTGGAAATGATCCAAAGAATCGTGGCGTGGCAAGAAGCGCAGCTTGACGCTATTACTTCTGAGGACAGTGCGGAAGGTGGTGGGGCTGCTCTCACTGGTAGAACCGACGGTTCTGCCGCCGCACTGTTCCACCGCGACCACGAGGACAGGGAGGACGAGCTGTCTAATGTTTCCTCTGCCAGTGCTGATGGGGAGGCTATGCTTGAATTCAAGAAGCAAGAGCTGCGGTTTAGGCAGCAGGAGCTTGAATTCAGCATAGCCAAACTAAAAATCGAACAGGCAGAAAAACAAAAAGACAGGGATCACCAGTTGGAACTGGCCAAGCTTCAGGTTGCAAATGGATCCAAGGGTCCTGGACATGGGTCTGGGGCCTCCTCTCATCCACGGTTTCCAAAAGATCTGCTCAGTGTGTATGAAGAGAGGAATGACATTATGGACTGGCTGAATGCGTTTGAGTATGCATGCGAGGTCCAGGAAGTTGACAATGCTGATAAGATTGCGTGGTTGCTCAGTAGACTGCCCCATTCTGGCTGTAGTGCCATTATGGAAATGTCGAAGGCTGAGCGGGCTGATTTCGCAATGTTAAAGCAGACTCTCATTTTAAAGTTTGGGAAGACTCCGGCCCAATATTTAAAGCGTTTTCGAGAGTATAAGAAAAAGGAAGGTGGTACTTGGGTATCTTATGTCGCCGAATCTTTGAAAAACTTAACTGGCTGGGTCGAAGGCTATAAGGTTTCTACCTTCGACGGCATGATAAATCTTGTCATGCTGGAACACATTTTTGCTTCTTCTTCCCCGGAGCTTAAGCAGCATTTGGCCGATTCGAAGGAGATAGATCCTAAGAAGCTGGCCATTGCAGCAGACTTATGGGTGTCACATCGAGTGTCCCATAAGGACAAAACTCATCCTGGTAAGCAGGAGGAGGGGAAAAAGGCCAAAGATATGGAGGGGGGGGAATCTGCTAAATCTTCTTCCCAAAAGGGCCACAAAAAGAAAAACAAGGGTAAGACACAAGAGAACTCACAGGGTAGTGGAGGTGCGCCTCCGAAACAGAACTCTGGTTACAATAAGCCTCCCTACGTAAACAGACCCACTGGGGCTTGTTTTTCTTGTGGAGCAACTGACCATGTGAAGGGGGATCCCCGTTGTAAGGTTAGACCTTTGGGGGTCCACTCCGCTAATCTGGCCTTCTCCTCCTACGAGGAAGAAGAGATTACAGGAGCATCTTTCTCCTCGGACTCATTTCCCAGCGGAATAGAGTCCGAGGTAGTTTTAGTGTCCCTGGGTTCCTGGGAGCCTAAAGTCGCAGAGGCTTATGCTAGGATTCCGGATAATACCAAGCACTACTTTAAAGACAGTGTGCTGATCAATGGAGTGGATACTCCAGCTCTTAGGGATAGTGGGTGCAGTCGAACTGTAGTGGATTCTACCTTGGTAGACTCAGAGGAAGTTGCCAGAGCTACTCTGATGCCCACTAAGTTGGCTGACGGCCCCCTCCGTATGTTTCCAGTGATCCCTGTTAATCTAACTTTAAATGGTACAGCTGTCAGGATTCCAGTGAGCATTCAGAGAAACGTCCCGGGAAAGGTCTTATTAGGTAATGATCTCAGAGCTTTAGGGCTCGTAGGAGACACTGCCGAACGACCCTACACACGGTCTCAAGCACGGGCAGCATTGGCCAAGTCCAATACGCCGCCCCAGCCGAAGGGGCAACCCAAGGCGAAAGGAGTCTACAAGTCAAGACGGGGGAAAGAGAATATTCCCCCGAGCTCGCCGACCACTGCGGTGGAGGGAGTTGGTCAATCGCCCGAGCCTGACGAGGAGGTGGCGATGCCTGCAGTATTTGACCCCAACGATCATCCTGAACTAAAAGACTTGTTAGTTGAAGGAGGTCCTGATAGGGACGAATTCAGTAAAGGCCAACGTGAGTGCCCATCTCTGGAAGGCCTAAGGAGACAGGCCTGCTCCCAGCTTGAGGGTGAACCTCCTGGGAAGCATAGGATTTATTGGGAAGGTGGACTCCTGTATAGTGAGCCCACAGAGTCTACAGAAGGAGACCATAGGCGGTTGGTGGTTCCCCTTGCTGTTAGGCCCTTCCTCCTGCAGTTGGCGCATGAAGTTCCCCTTGCTGGTCACCTTGGTATGAAGAGGACCAAGCAAAGGTTATCCATGCACTTCTACTGGCCCAAGATGGGGGTGCAAGTAGAAAGTCACTGCAGGAGTTGCGCCTCCTGCCAGTTGTCTGGTAAGGTTGGCGCGACAATCCAAGCTCCGTTGGTACCGCTCCCAGTTGTGGGGGTACCATTTGAAAGGGTAGGGATCGACATCGTTGGTCCCCTTGACCCGCAAACATCCTCGGGCAATAGGTTTATCCTGGTGCTGGTCGACCATGCAACCAGGTATCCTGAGGCCATCCCATTGAAAACTGTAACTGCCAAGTCAGTTGCAAAAGCTTTACTCGGCATATTTACTAGGGTTGGCTTCCCTAAACAAGTTGTGTCAGATCGTGGCAGCAACTTTATGTCGAAGTATATGCAGGCTATGTGGAAAGAATGTGGGGTCACCTACAAGTTCTCTTCTGCATACCACCCCCAGACCAATGGTCTGGTGGAACGTTTCAACAGAACGTTAAAGAGCATGATTGGGGCTCTGGAGGAGCCCCAGAGAAGAAAATGGGATCTTCTTTTACCATGCTTGCTGTTTGCCTACCGAGAGGTACCACAGGAGGGTGTTGGCTTCAGCCCCTTCGAACTTCTGTTCGGTCATCCCGTACGGGGACCCTTAGCCATTGTCAAGGAGGGATGGGAGATGCCCACTCCCCCTGTTACTACCAATGTAGTTGACTATGTGCTAGGGCTCAGAAAACGGATGGTACTTCTGATGGGCTTGGCTAGTGATAAATTGAAGGCAGGGCAAGCGCTGGTGAAACATTGGTACGACCAGAAAGCTTCCCTCATCAACTTTACACCTGGTCAGCAAGTCCTGATCATGAATCCAATAAGGCCTCGCGCTTTACAGGACAAATGGTCAGGCCCTTACACAGTGGTGGAGCCCCTGGGTGAGGTGAACTATTTAGTGGACCTTGGAAGGCCTGGACAGGCTCCAAAAGTGTTTCACGTAAATAGGCTGAAGGCTTTCGTCCCAAGAGTCGAAATCGCAGCACTGCTACTGGCGTCAGACGTTGAGGAAGAGGAGTCTGAACCTCTCCCCGACCTGTTCCAGAGCGGTCCTTCAGATAGCTCCGTTGAGGGTGTCCGAGTGGCCCCTCACCTGACTTCTGATCAGCAGGCTGAGGTGAAAAGTTTGCTTAGGCAGTTTTCCCCCCTGTTTTCACAGTCCCCTGGTTTGACACCTTGGTGCAAACATAACATTGACACAGGAGACAGTGTACCTACCAAAAGTAGGGGATACAGGATGTCAGATAAAGTACGGTCTTATATTAAGACCAAGGTCAACAAGATGTTAGATCTTGGGGTGATTGAACCCTCTAGTAGTCCTTGGTCCAGTCCTGTGGTTCTGGTTCCAAAGGCAGGCACTTCTGAATTGAGGTTCTGCATGGATTACAGGGCTCTGAATGCTGTCACCAAGACAGATGCCCACCCCTTGCCTCGAACAGATGAGCTGGTGGATACTTTGGGTGCCTCCAAGTACCTCAGCACGTTTGACCTCACTGCTGGCTATTGGCAAATAGCGTTAGCAGAACATGCCAGGGAGAAGACAGCATTTTCTACTCCAGACGGCCTTTACCAATTCCGGGTAATGCCGTTCGGGTTGAAGAATGCACCTGCCACTTTCCAGAGGCTTGTGAATCATGTGTTGAATGGGTTGGACGAATTCTGTCTTGCATATCTGGACGATATAGCAGTTTTCAGTGCCACCTGGGAAGACCATGTGAAACACCTCGGGATTGTGCTCCAGGCTCTTCAGAAAGCCCACTTGACCATAAAGGCGAGTAAATGCCAGATTGGACAAGGCTCAGTGGTTTACCTTGGACATGAAGTAGGTGGAGGGAGGATACAGCCTCTACCCAGTAAAGTACAAGCAGTACAATACTGGCCTACCCCCACTACGCAAACCCAAGTGAGAGCCTTTTTAGGACTCACAGGGTATTACCGCAATTTTGTGGCAGACTATGGCACCATAGCTGCTCCTCTGACTGCCCTCACAACTCCGAAGAAACCCAAGAAGGTAACTTGGACCGACGAGTGTGAGAAGGCCTTCAATGGCTTAAAAGACTCCTTGTGCCAGGCCCCTGTCCTAAGGGCCCCTGATTATCAAAGACCTTTTATCGTGCAGACGGATGCCTCTGACACTGGGATAGGAGCTGTACTATCACAAGTAGATGAGAAGGGTAAGGAACACCCTATCGGTTTTATTAGTCGCCAGCTTAAGGACAGAGAGCTCAGGTGGTCCACGGTAGAGAAAGAATGTTTCTCTGTTGTGTGGGCCCTAAGGAAGCTGAGGCCCTACCTCTATAGGACCCACTTCACTGTGCAGACTGACCATAAGCCGTTAAAGTGGCTAATGAACATGAAGGGGGAGAATCCAAAGTTGCTTAGGTGGTCCATAAGTCTACAAGGCTTCGACTTCACTATTGAGCATAGACCAGGTGTCCAACATAGCAATGTTGATGGGTTGTCCAGAATGTTTAACCGACCTGAACAAGAAACTCATCCAGGGGTGGATTAGTTCCCCCTGTCCATAGTCTGGGAGGGGCGAGTGTTAGGAAAGATTTCGTAATTGTAGGGAATTTTCCTTCCATGTGGCAACCCCTAAACTTTTTGCTATTGTTTTTAACCTTGTTCTTGACTTTGCCAGAGAAGTACAGCCTTCTGCCGCACTTCTCTGGGCTTTCGCTCCTTTCTTACGGGGAAACTGACATGCCCTTAAGACAGTCAGTACCGGGGAACGTGGTTTCCCGTAGTTTCTTTTATCGTGTCGCAGCTTTAGTGCAACACGACACAAGAGGGCACTGTAAGCTAAGTTACAGCTCTCTTGGGTCTCTAGCCTTCTACAGGCCCTAGATACTCTTTTAGGATGGTATTTGATCGGTGCAAGTCATTCAGGGACTGGAATGGTGGCAGCGATCGTTTTGTTTATTTTGAGCTCCTTTTGGCGTTCTGAGCACGTTTTTGCACTGAACCCAAAATGGTGGCCGGCTCCCAAAATGGCCAGGCCGCGAGGCTCCTTTGTCCTGTCCACTGTCCGTCTTGCTCCCTTCACCTTCCCCAGGTCCGGCGACCCGGGGCCTTCCTTATTTGGGCATGTACTTTCCCGCGAAACGTGGTTGCTTTCGCGGGCTTCTACATGTCGTTTGTGTGCCTCCAGGGTGTGGGCTGGGATGTCTGGTCCCAATACACATCCTGGGTGCCAGAGAGTCTAGGGTGGTGTGAATGCCTGGGACCACCGTGGTCCGTGATTGGTCCACGTATGGTATGTGTTTTGATGAGCGGATCTCCCATTGGCTCCCCTCCGTTTTGGCGCGAAGGGAACCGTGGATAAGAGGGGGCTGGAAACACCACTACCATGTCGATCTCCTGAGTTCTCACGAACGAAGGAATACAGGAGCCAAGTATCCTGCAACTACGAGGCTGGACCGAGGAATCGCTGGTGACCCGCTGAAGGAATCCTCCTTTGCACTGCTGTCGTCTGGAGAGCCCCTGTCCTCCTTTGATCGAACCAGAAGGCCTGTACTGGTGCTTCGACCTTTGGAATAGCAGGAACAGCTATTCCCGGCATCTTCAACCATCTCCTGCCAAGTAAGCCTTCGGAAGCGTCTCTGGGCCATCCAGTTGACTGACCAGCTTACAAAGGGGTTTGGCTCTGCAACCGCCGCCAGGTTGTGTTGTATTGCGAGTCCTTGTCACTCTCCCACGCTTCGTACGCTTGGCGTCCCCAGGTCTGAAGGGAGGAGTGTTCATTTGGCTCGAATACACACGGCCGCTCCGTTGTCCTGTGCGGCAACAAAACTGTGCTGGTTTCGTCGATTGGGACGTCTTTTTGCTCTACACGACTACAAAGCGTCTCCTGCTCTTCTGAACCTGCCAGCTGCTGAAACTATCGTGGAGAAGCCTGGGTCTGCTTGCTTCGGGGACCGGTGAGTAGTATATCTAGGATCTGGTCGCCCTCCTGCAGTATCCCATTGCTTTTCCCTGCTGTGTAAAAACAGCACCCTTTTGCCGCGCTCGCGCTCTGCTTCTGCCCGCTGTGGAGGCTGCGCTTGAGTTGCGGAACCTGTTCTCCTTCTGCTGTGCACTAACCTGAACTGCCTGACTTCCTCCGAAGAGCTTCCCCTTTTGCCCGTTGGCACCGGCGTGGCAGGTACTTTGAGCACAAGGCTCCACTCTTCGCAGGGCTCGGACTTCCATCTAGTTAGGTGCCTATGAAGGCGAACTGAGTCGAAAGCATTATCGCACTGCCTGTTTTCCTTCCCTGGCAGGTGGACTACATTTTTCGTGCTTTAAACGCTTGCGACTGTGTATTTGTATATATATTGTGTTGATATGGTATGTGTTGGTTTAATATTGTGATATTGTGATTTTCTCGCTACGGTCATTATTTTAAAGGCCTTAAAATAAATGTGTATCTATCTTTGATATAACATCTGTTTGGAGTAGTTTGTCAGCGCTCTTGCTTTGTGTGCTCACTGCGGGCTTTCAGTCACCCTCACCCCTCTTGAGACCTAGTCTTGACCGCCGCGATCGCTACCTTGATTGGTCTGGCTTGTCCAGAGGTTACCCTGTTCCAAGTAATTAGGTTGGCCTTCTGAACTTCTGCGCCACCAGGACAGAGTTCAGAAATCCGTCTTAACAGGGTGGGCACAATTGAAGTGACTCTCCTCATCCTCCTGGATCTTTCCTCTGATTTTGACACAGACAATCACACCATCCTGATCAATCAACTCCATAAGACCCTGGGCATCACAGGTCAGCCCCTGGATTGGCTGACCTCCATCCTCCTGGACAGACACTCCCTGGTCCAACTTGGGCTATTTTTCTCCACCACCTTCCCTCCACATGTGCTGTTCCCCAGGGCTCTAACCTCTCTCCCTGGCTCTTCAATGTCTACTTGGCCCCTTTAGAACAGCTGATCTCTACCTTATCCTCTTACTTTGAGTGTTATGCGGATGACACTGAGCTCTCTTTCAGGCTTACCCCAGCCTCCTCTCCAATTCTTGGAGTCATCTTCGATTCCACTCACTCCTTCTCTTCTCACATCATGGACCTTGCCAAGAAGGCCGACTACCAGATTTAGCTCCTCAGAGGTATTCTCTGAGCCTAAAATACCAATGATATACTTCTTGCCCAAGATTCATAAACCCTTTGAGAACCTACCTGTGGTCAGACTGATCATGAGTGGTATTGGATGGGTGACAGAAGGCCTATCCGAATACATCAACAATGCCATCAAGCAACATGTCTTCCTATTGCCGTCATATCTCAGAGACAGCACGGCAGTACTCAAACTTTTACAAGACTATGGGCATCATTACGAGTCCGGCGGTAACCGTGCCTGAAATTCTGGCAGGTTACTGCCGGACACATATTAACATTGCGCCTCCGTGATTCCCGGAATTACTGGGGCATTACGACCCCGGTGACCCAGGAATTCCGGAGGCAGAATTCGGTGATGGTGCTGGTGTTTCCACGTCCACCTGCAGGCGGGTGGTGTTAAACCCGCCAGGTCAGACCTGGCGGGAATGACACCTCCCGCCTGCAGAACTCGAGATCATCCGGTCCGGAAACAGCAGTGGCAGCGGGTTTACTGCCACCGTTATTTCCAGACCGTGTGACTCGTAATGAGGCCCTATGAATGGAAAGAGGGGTACATGCTAGCCACATTTAATATGGCAGCCCTATACATCTGAAATGTCCAATGACCTAGCCATCAAGACAGTTTACTATACCTTCAAGAAACATTCTGCCTCTTATCTACAAAATGTCAACATGATCAAATCTCTTCTCCAATTTACACTTGACAACAACATCTTTCTGTTTAATGACAAGTACTATGCTCAAGTTAAAGGTGTACCCAATGTGAGGTTTACATTTTTAACACCACACAAATAATAAACGTTGAAGGATTAAGCATCCACATCCACTTTACTGATATCATGTGAAGATGTGTGAGGTTTTCTCACTTCATCTACATAGAACGTACTTGTCACAACTCAAACCATGCGAATCTTAGTGAGTATTTATCACTTATTCTATTTAGATCCTATTATTCACCACTCTCATCCCACACATTAAGAATATTATCTTATGTCACCGTAGACGTCAGCAAACTTGTTAACAATAGGTCACTAGGTCTTGTTTTTCCAAACATTACCCATCTGCCAATTTGGCCATCTGGTGCGTATGATCCTATCACACACCATCCTCATTAACGATTTAAACAAACATTGTCCATTCAACAAAACTGCAAAACAATGGAGCCTAGATGGCTGCATACCCAGCACACGAGAGACGTGAGGGAGGACTCAATACAGGAAACACTCTTTCCATTAGGTAAGTCTTCTCCTTTCCAGGTTTAATATGCAAACCGCCAAGGGCAGATCCTGCGTGTTTTCTTTCTTTCTCTGATAGCCTATCAGAAAGTGCAATCACTGTGTGGCCTCTTATCTTCGCTATTAACCAACCCATTATTGTTATGGCAGGATGCCTGCAATCTTAACTGCTGTTGGCAACATTCCCCTAACATTTTATACTAAAAGACTGTCCTAACCATTTACAGGAAGTTATGCTAGAATCAGCCAATGTTGCTAAAACATACTGCCAACCAGTGAAAAATGACAAGATTAACTGGTAAGGTTACCAAATTACCATAATTCATCCTTTCAGCCCACCCCCCTTCCATGTCTAATCAGGCCATTCATCACTCTCCACAGATTTTTAATCAGGACTGCATTTTATCTGCCAACCAATCACTGGTAGAATCTGAACATTATTTGTGACAACTAGAGTAAGTGTAAAGGAGCACTATTATTTCAAACATCATTGATACATCATTACCCATGTGTCCACGGGACATTTATGTATTTGTTCCCTTATCTTGGGATATACAGGTTATAGCAAGATGCCAGCACTGGTGAGTCCTAGTTAAGATACCCTAATATTATTCACATATTTAAGTCCCTCCTCCTCACATGCACATCAACCCTACTTTCATCATTCTGACATTCTTTATCTCTTCTCACCATCATCTTAAAGGCAGTGATCACCTTTACTTACTACCTAATGAGGACAATGGCCCTCATTACGACCCTGGCGGAAATCGAAAAACGATGGCGGAAATGCAATACCGCCATCGAATACCGCTCGGTGCGATTATGACCCGTCACCGTAAAGTACGATGCCATCAGCGACACCGTAGTGAACGCCAACGCAAACTGCACCAAGTACGCGCACGCGCGCCATGCCAAACCGTAATTACCACCATGGCACAACGGTACGCGAATGCTGACCCTAGCAGACATTCACTTAACGCCATCAAGCATGGCGGAAAGTACCATTCCGCCATGGTGAGAATTACGGCATCGTGAACCAACCGTAAATGGCCCTACTGAGTGCCTGTACACCACTCCCTGCCCACATTGCACAACACCTCGTAGGTGCAATGAAGTTACACAATGCAACCAGTGAAATGTACAAGTCACCCATGCATGCCAACGAACAAATGAATGTAGGGGCTCCAAGTGCATTGTGAGTGGCCATCCATATTTGGCATGGCACCATTGCCGTACTGATGCAGCACAGGCACGTGAAGGTTCAAGTACAGCAATATGAACTGAAACATGAGACAAAACAACAACAGGCCCCCATCGCTTGACACCAGTGTAAGGCAACATTCAAAGCAGTATCCTGAGGGAGACTGCACCAGCCCTGTACCCTTGCCAGTAAACAAACCAACCATCAGCATAAGCATGTACCACACAAGTTGGCAGAGTGACTGAGCAGCCAGGCTCATCTCAAGAGGGGCCAATGGGAGCTGCAGGGCACAGATGGCACGAATACAGAAGCTATTCCAATGGACATGACCTCAGTCTCCCTCCAAGAAACGCACGCAAACACAGGCACCTGTGACCAGCCATTTTCTGATAATCACATCATTCCACCAATCCACCTGGCTGACCGGCATCTGTTACACAAAAGCTAATCCCCCGCCCCTGAGCATGACAACATTAAAACAGTCATAATGGCAGGCCCCATCCCTGACCTTACTGGGCTTCATAGGCAAACGCGGCCAGTACAGTACCACGCAACTATACTCAGAAGCCGGAACCCAATGCAGATCTCCTCACAATACACCGCTCCACAAATAGGAATATGCTACATTACTTGCAAAGAATAACGCTACACGGTTGAAATCATAATCAAATTTTAATGCACATCAAATTCACCAAGCCCATACAGCTATTAGGTCATAAACTCCAAAATATTTTTCATTACTGTGGGCTGCATCCGCAATAAATGACCAGCTTCTTCTTGTGTGACGCCCTGTTCCTTCATGGTACACAGGGGCTACATTCACGTTCAAAAAGGCAACATGGAAGCACCGAGAACCGCAGGGCCGTCCCATTAGGTAGGCACTAGTCCAGCTGAAAGGCTGATATGTAGCTCCTAGCCACTAGTACTGCGTAAGGGCATGTGGCCCATTGGCGATCGTCCCATAAGATCGTAATGGTGCTCCACTGATTAACTCGAAGCAGCAGGTGTCGGGAGTAAAAGCCATCTGCAGTAGTGGCATACAGATGGCAGCGGCAAAAGGGGAGGAGATACCTGTCACCCAAATGAAATGAAAAAGAAATAGCATGGGCATCAGAACTTCATTTGTATTACTCACTTCAATGATCACACTAAATCCACAGCCATATGCATGCTAGCCCACTCAAAAGGATTATTTCCACCCAAAAATCACTTGCGAATCATAACTATATAAATCGAGGTGAAAACACTAGTGTTTGTGTGCATGCGTCTGTTAAGACAGAATCCATTAGATGGGATTCGTAACGTGCATAGACACAAGTGTTTGAAGGCGCGTCGAGACAGGGAGGGTTCAACAAGGGCAGATAGACGATGGTCCCACTATGGCAGCTCTGCATCACATAGCGCAGGGGAAGGGGATAGATCCCGAAAAGCCATGTACATGGCAAACTCTCAATTAAATCATCTGTCCATGCATCCATACATCATTCCCTCATCCCGGTATGAAAACGCCTGATTATTTACTCACATCACATTTGAAACTTCCATTGAGTCTGTGCGTAATGCAGTCTGCAAAATCCACTGTGCTCCAGCCCGGAATTCTAGTGTTGTGAAGTAACATGTATTTGGGAACGTCCTGCCTTATCGTCCACTACGCTATTGCGCATCCCATACTATTCATATCAATCATTGCATTCTCGCCATGGCCCCTGTCCCAAGGACATTAAACAATAGAACGTTATATTTGCAGTCAGACCTGTGGGCGTCTCCTCGCCGCTAGCTGAAAACCAAAAGCGCTGTCCTTCGAATTCCTCATTTGCAACATCACGTCGATAAGGCATCTGTGACCGCTTGAAATCACAAATTCATCCATGTAGTGCGGCAGTGTGTGAAAATGGCAACTGGCTTCACTCACAAATGGGACGCCCCGCCCGTCGGTGAACCTCGGTACAGTGCTGCATGAGGGTCCAGCGTTAATCGAGTACTACATTCCACTGACCTTTCACAAATTTGTTCGCGACTGCAAAGATAGTATGTGAAACAATGGGACCATAGCAGAATGAACATATAAACCAATATTTCACTGCCATCGGGATTAAATACATGATTGTAATAGCAAGATGCCATGCGTCACATTGCAGCGTTGTGTGCGGGACGTGCTCGCCCAAAGGGGATTGCAGCTGGCACAGGTGGAATGAATCACCACAGGTGGAGGCTATACAGCCTGAAAACACATAAATTGCACACCCAACCCCCTCCCACAACCACACCCACTACAAAATGCTACCGGCAGGACTAGCGATGTTGGCCCTGGGGGACCTGATAGCACTGCAAGTACTACAACTTCAAGAAGAAGACGAACACCTACTACTACAACAACCGGCCGCACAGAGGAGACGCAGGAGGAGGAGGAAGGCAAGGCAGGGCCAGCAAGGCCCACCAGCACAGCCACTACCACCACGCAGGCAGCCCGCAATCCCACGCCTCCGAGCTCATCCGTTCAACCTCACTGCTGAGCAGATCCACACCCTCTACCGTTTGTACCGGGACACCATAACCGCCATTGTGGACATGACACACGCTGACCTTGTCAGCATGATAGATAGCCCAACCGCCATCCCACCCCTACTGAAGGTGGTGTCTGTACTCCACTTCCTGGCCACAGGCACCTACCAGCACACAGTCAGACAGTTGCATGGCATTTCACAGCCACTGTTGTCACGGACACTATCGCAAGTGCTCGATGCCCTCCTGAAGCACGCAGACGACTACATCTCTTTACCACGCTCGGAGCAGGAGATTACAAACACAAAAGTTGGATTCCATGCACTGGCCGGCATACCGGGTTGCATTGGTGCCATCGACTGCACCCATGTGGAATTGGTTGTCCCACATGCCATGGAGGCCCAGTACCGCAACCGGAAACAATATCATTCTCTTAATGTACAGATGGTGTGTGACTCCAACAGGATCTTTACACATTGTTGTGCCCGATTTCCTGGATCAACCCATGATTCTATGGTCTTGAGGAACTCTACAATACCACGCTACATGGAGCGACACGCAGGGAACAGATCCTGGCTACTCGGTGAGTCTCATTTCATGCATGATAATGTGGGGTATGTGATGCGGCAATGACCTGGCAGGAAGGGGGGGGGATGCGTACGTAGCAATGTCATTCCACAAACATCCTTTATTGTCCACATACAGGTGATGCCGGGTATCCACTGAAGAGATGGCTCCTTACACCACTCCGGAACCCACAGAACCAGCATGAGGAGGACTACAACCATGCCCACTCACGTACCCGTGTAGTCATTGAACAGGCATTCGGCCTACTGAAGGGTCGTTTCCGCTGCCTCAGCAGGTCTGGCGGGGCACTCCTGTACCGCCATGAGAAGGTTGCAAAGATGGTCATGGCATGTGTCATGCTACACAACATGTGCGTACGTAGAAATGTGCCCATGCCCCCTGACGCAGAACTGCAAGCACCTGAAGATGGTCATGATGAGGGTGGGGATGTGGCAGCACCTCAAGGAGTCCGCGAGGCACAGGAGGCCCGTGAAATTTGTCAGAATATCATAGATTCATGCTTCTAGCACTCACGCCTGGTGGCTGATACATGGACACGGGACTTGTGGCACTGTGTGTGTCTGGAACATGCACAATGTGGACTGTACGCCAATAATGGCCTAGTACACAAAGATCAATGTCCACACATCTCATTGGGTGATTATGTAATGTTTATAGCATATGTGAAATTATGTTACACACCCCATCGACCCGCCACCCAAGAAAGCCCAACACCCCCCCTCCACCCTCCTACCTCCCCCCCGAACACCAGTGTCCAAAGATGCTCATTGTCAGTGGGCAGACGCTATTGCAAGCCCCCTCTCCGGGTATCAGGGGCACCCCTGCCTGTGGAGCGCAGGTTCCTCCCAGATCTACGTTGGGGGCTGCCCTGGACGGAACTTGCAACGGATGATGTCTCTGCCTGCTCACGTCCATGCATGTCCCTAAGGGTTTGTGAGAGCTCAGTGAGCACACGGCGCACAGCGGCAAGTTCACCTCATACGTCTTTGGACGTCGCATGCAGTTCCCCCCTCAGGCTCTCGGTGCTTCTCTCCATTTGTACCCTTAGTGTCTCTGTACTTCTCTCCATTTGTACCCTTAGTGTCTCTGTACTTCTCTCCATTTGTGCCCTAAGTGTCTCAGTAGATGTTTCTATGACTGCCTTAGAACCCCCACATTCATCAGCATGCTCCTTGAGGAGCGTGGCCAGTCGCTGCTGTTGCACGATCACCTGGTCGAGGGACTGTTGCCTCTGCTGGGCCATGGCCATTTGCGGTGGTGTCACAGAGGGGCTGATCACCTCATGTTGCCTTGCCACAGGGCTTGTGGGGGATGGCCAGTCATCGTCTTGTGGGTGCCCCTGCGTGGTATCCTCATGGTGTACGGGATGAAACAAACAGGGGGATTGAGACAGGTCATGGATGGGTCCTACATCGACAGCACCGTTTTCTGTGTCGGAGCATGCTGCCATTAATGCAGTGTCACCTATGGTGCTGCTGCCACCAGAAGCAGTGCCTTCTGTGGCATCCATTGGGGGGACCTGTGGTGCTGCTGTTGTGGGCATGCTGGCTGCTGGGGTGCCTGTTGAAGTCCCCTCCTGTGTGCTGCCACTTGATTTGTGCTGCTGCCGTGTCTTGATCCGTGCAGCTGAGGTGGAGGGTCTTTGGCCGTTGGTCTTGGCCCTCTTTGCAGGTGTGCTGGTAGGGGTGTCCTGGAGCTCGTCGTTTGAATCGGACCCTGTGGTGGAGTAAAGGAGGGCGAGCGTTATTTATGGGTCTGTGGAAATTGGAATGGAATTGTATCACATGCATTGGGGTGGTACCTGAGGGTGATTTGGGTCAGGGCCTTGGAGGTGGTTTCATTTTTGTGTGGATTGAGGATGCAGTTGTTTTGCAGCCTGCAGTTAGGGTGTGCATGCTGCACGTGTAGAGGGTGTTTTTAGGATTTTTAATTATTTATGTATTTAATGTGAGTTTTAAAGTGCGCTATCAGGCCAATGTATGTGGACGTTCTCCTGGACATGTGTTTCTGTTGCACTATGTGGACACATGGTACTTCACATGATTGGACATTGTGGATTTAACATTGTTTTATTTGGCCCACCTACCTGATTCTTCGGATGTCTGCACTCCTTTCTCCATCCCTCCGACTCCCTCTATACTCTCCATTCCAATGGTGGAGGCACAGATTTCTTCCCAGGGGGTCAACTTGATGGGTGATTCCGATCCTCCCCCGGTAGCTGTGGCAATGTTACGGTTGGCAGATAGTATGCTCCGTATGCGTATCCGCAAGTCGTCCCATCGCTTTCTGCATTGCTGTGGGTTGCGGGGTGCAGTCCCCACCGCACTTACCCGCTGTGCCTTCAGGGCCCATATGGCCTTCTTGTTCGCAAGTGCCGTCCTGGTCATTTGCGTCGAGAAGACGACGGCAGCATTCTCCTGGAGGGTCTCTGTGAGCACGGTGAGTTCCTCATGGGAGAAGTGGACCTGCCGCTTGCGGTTGCACGCTTTTTTAGCAACTTTTCCCATTTTGATTGTTTTAATTAGGGTGGCTAACGGGTTGGGATGTGTCTCAGGGTCGGATTTTTGATGGTTGTGTTGGGATTCTGATTTTATAGGTGTACGGCGTGCTGTTTCCCGTTCCGGCCCCATGTTTTTACTTCCGTTTCCGTATATTTACGGTCACCGTATTTTGCGATTACCGCTCATTACGGTGACCGCTATGATGGGTGGCGGAATTGCACCTAGGGCGCCGTACGAGGGCGGTGAGGGGCGTTTTGGGGACATTTCCGCCATCGCGGACTTTGCACTTCCGCCATGGCGTAATGCTCGTGCCCGATGGGTCGGAATTAGCCGCACTTTCCTCCATCGTGCAATGGCGGAAACGCTATTTACGCTATGGCGGTCAGGTCAGTTACTTTCCGCCAGGGTCGTAATGAGGGCCAATCTCAGTTTGTGGACTTTTGGGTGCTTCTTCTGCTCCACCTTTCTTCGCAATAAGAATGCAGTTGATTGCTTATGGCACTAGACCACAAAAATGTATGTATATTCTAGAATCTAAGACATTGTCAACATGTGTAATGTAATTTATGTTGAATCTTCAAGTCATGAACTATTTTCTTTCCCTGTGTCCCTCTTTTTGCTTTTCCTCTCCTCACCCTCCTTAACCTAGACCAAGGTATGTATTGATAATTCTTATGTACTCAATGTTATATTTTTTATACCATGTCATGACTGATTTCACCTGATTACTGTCTAAACATCAGCCTTGACAAAGACCCAGTGTCGAAACAGGTGTTGGCTGAAGTGTTTCATCAAGTGTACAACAATAAAACCTTCCTTGTGTTGACTAATTATATGATCAAAGTAATCACAAATTTTAATAAGGCTAGCGCGATCAACTAGAACCAACCTGTAATTTCTCTTTCTCAACCTGCCTTCCTTTACTCTCCGCCCTCTGCAACTAATCCAGAACAGGACTGCAAGACTTATCCTCAAGCCCAGGGACCATATCTCTCCAGCTCTGAAGTCCCTCCACTGTGTCCCGGTGGCTGCAAGGATCAAGATCAAGACCCTCTGCATCGTCCACAAGGCTTTCTGGGACCTAGGCCCGCACTACATCCAACTCTCTCTTCCAAAATGCTTACCTGCAACTCCATGAGTGTCAGACGCTTCTCCAGGCAGAGAGTGGGGCATACATCTCTCTCCTCTGCAGGGGCCTTCCTTTGGAATGGCCTCCCTGCTCCTCTCAAACTTGAGCTGGACCACCGGAAACTCTGGAAGCTGCTCAACACCTTCTTCTTCTCATCTGCTTTCTCTATCTCTTTCTCCCCTGCTGTCGTACCTGCCTGCTGCACCGACTGGCTGATTGGCTACCCCCAGAGTCTCACTGGATACCAGGCTCCTCCATGATCAGTCTTCCCTGCACTTCTTCTGGGCCTACCTTGCACTTAGGGTTTGTAATTAACCTCCCCAGTCCCCTGCCGCCTTGCACTTACCCAGAGACATGCTGCCCTGGCTTCACTCAGAGCAATTGCTGCCCTGATTGCATATACCCTTTCCCTCTCACTGGCACTTCTCCCTCTCCCTTCCCCCTGCACATCTGCGCTGTCGCACTTGCACAATCTGATGGACACATGGCCTATTAAGATCATTGTCTTATCCTCCCTCTGTCTTCCCTACCCTTGTCTTGTCACACCTAGGAACACTTGTGTAGAGGCGCATTATAAATGACATATCATATCATATCAATGTAAGTGTTGAAAACTTCATGAACAAAGTTAGCTGAACACTGTATGTCTGCAAAGGAGCAACTTAAGATCTCTGGAAACTGGCTACTATCTAAACGATTTAAAGACTCCCCTAAGAAGCCTACAGGGTAGCTCTGTTTTTAATCATTCTTAATCCTCAGCATGCACCTTGTTTTTGTTCTAGATGAGATTAAGGGGCTGATTTACAGAATTTTCTGTGCACTGAAAAGTGACTTAGCGCTCTAATCAGTGCACAGAACTCCGTTTGTTGACTCATGGAATGGACTTATGCATTTTCGGGACCTTGCAGGACTCTGCGCAGGTCCGTAACCCTGTTGCGTGCAGTCGGGCGCCCTGCGTGGGACTCCATGCAAAGTGTGGGACGGGCCTACGTAGAGAAATAAATAGGGGGCGGGACATGCATATTACCCATTCTCCCAGCAAAATTAGGAAGAACGGGGGCCACACAGTGTAATCCCATGTGCAGTCAATCACAAACCAAACTGAATTTTTGGAACCCAACTCTCAACCCCATGTTGGAAAAAGTTCAACGCAAACCTTGTTGAATCACTGCCACATGATAGGAGGTGCAGAACACTGTGCGCATAAGATCCAACATGTAGAGCTAGTTCACTTAGCAATTTAGGGGTGTCGGCACGTAGTTGATGTGCTGGTTTAAGTTAGGGGTGCAAACATGCAGATTAGCAGGGTGCAGCCATCATTTACGGGGGTTCGCACACAGATTCACTGGGGTCCGACTTGAGTTACGTGACATGTAACGCATTTTTTTGCAATGCAGTTAGGAGTTATGAGCGGACCGTATGCAGTGTCACTGGGGTGCTGCCTTGATTGCAAAGGGACAGCCCACAGTATTGACGGGGTGCATGATGGCGGGGATGTGGACTGCGCAAAGAGTGCCTTATTTGGCTGGATCGACTTTGCGCAGGGTCATGTTGTGGGCGTTCTGGCTGCTACTTGCACCTAAGTTTATTTTGCAGATGAAATTCCAGAATATGCGGAATGCGCATTACATGATTTTGCATGCAGGTACATGCAAAGTGGTGTCACATGGAGAGGACTTTGTGGGGTCTATGCACATTTTCTGTATATCGGGCCCTAAATCAGCATTAAACCAGCAGTCAAACAAAAAGTAATCATGCAAATGAAATATACCTCTTTGAACAGTTTACTTATTTTTTGTTCTCCTGATTTCAGGTATATATTAAAAAGCCAGTTGTGGGCATTGTGGTGTTTGCCTTTGTTATGCATATGTGCAGATGACAAATACAGCGCAAAACTAACAGGAACCGGATAATAACAAGGAAGTGCAACCCATCACAAGTCTGCGTTGGGGTGCACAGCTCCACAGGCTCTCATTCCAATCTTTGGTCCTCGGGAGATTTGTCTCCTATTTAAAACAAAAAAAAACAGGCCCTGAATCTTCCACCAAAGATGGCATGTAAATGTCAAACGGTGCGCTACAGCAAGTCCCAGTAACATAACATAACACCCCACTGTTCAAAGGGGCAGTTTAACATTCATCTGCATGTTGCTGCAGGGCACCCAATGCTACTAGTACAAGCCCCATAAATTACACAAACACCGTCTATTGTCGCCTCAAGATGCTAATGCCAAGTAGCAGATTTGCAAGATGTTCTACATAGCTTTACTTAATCATAAACTGCTATGCCTTATTATACTACAATTATAATGTTCTGCCAATTTCCTGCATGGTATATAGCAGTACCTGGCAAAAGCTTAATACTTATGCACAAAGCAAACATGTTGGCTTTGCCAATGCTCACTTTAAACAGGACTTCAGTAGCTTTGCAATGCTTGTTTTTAACATGATTTCAGTGAAGGGTCCGCAGAGTGCTTATAAATTTAGTGGCTGAAGGCAGGCTTGGTAAAACAGCATGTTTACAACGCCAATTAGGTAATTAACTCTCAGAAGACGGCTTTAAAAAAACACTGGCAGGCACTTTGAATGTGAAGTCTGATGGAAGGCTTGATTAAAGGGAACTCAAAGATTTCCCATGAGGAGGTGTTTTGGGCGGGAAGAGGCAGGAATAGGTGGGAATGCCCATAGGGATTAGCATGACCATGGGCAGGCAATAGGTAGGCACATAGCCAAATAACACCTATACACTCTGTGCCCCTACTCATATGTCATTCCGCCTCTTTTGGTTCCCAGTCCACCCCATTTCCTTCCTAGCTGTGCTCCAATCCAATAGTTTTGGCTTATACTGAAAATATTGATAAAGTGCACATTATATAAAATGGTGATTTGAGAAGCGAGAAAACATCAGACAGAATGTATCTGACATCATAGCGATAAAAGATAAGAGAGAAGACTGAGGATGACTACTTTTTTTATTGAATCTATTTTCTATTAACACTTCGTTATAACAATACAATATTGAATGGCAGTGGTTTTCATTTAATCTCCTTGGTGCATAAAAAGATGTTACATTGTTCTGCGCCCCTTTCCACATTATCCAACCCCCTCTACTCCTCCTTCCGTATATTCTCTGTGCAACCCCAAACTACCTACTTCCATTCACCCCTTCCCTAGCTTCCCTAATTTGTCTATTACATTCCCCCAATCTGTTTTCCAATTCCTTATCCTGCAGTTGTGCTTCCTTTACCCCATTGTGCCTGCCCGCTTTGATCAAGGTAGTCTTAAATCTGGTGTCAACTTTAGATCATTGAGTATCTGTCCACAATCCATCCCCGAATCCTCATCCTCCTCAGTCTTCTCATGTTTCCTTAGTATTGAGATCTCAGCAAAGCCCCATCTTTGTGCATCCTCGACCCATGCCTGTACAGCTGGGCCCTGGGGACTTTTCCAGGATATTGCAATTCACCTCTTGCCATGGATTAATAAAAACTGTCATTTTTCTCTTGGTCCTGTCCCTCTTTTTCTTTCCTGGTATTAGCCCAGAAGACAAGCAGATAGTGTACACCCATAGGCTCCCCACACTTATCTATTTACCTTTGATACCACTGCCTCCCAGAATTCTATTATCACTGGGAAGCCCCATACCTTATGCCAAATCCTTCTGCACCTTGGACAATTATGGGGCATCCTTGGACTAATGGCATGAAGCCGTGATGGAGTCATATAAACCCTATGCAGGAAATTGTATTGGATCAGTCGGAATCGTGCATTCCTGGCTACTTTCTTTACCTGCTCCCATACCTGTGTTCATGTGCTTTCCAATATCTCCTCCCCTAAGTCCCTCTCCAATTTCACCTTGACCTGCAAAATCAATCTCGGTTTCCAAAATCAATTCCTGGCCAGAATATGCCATATAAGTGCGTGATAGCTTCCTTCCCCCCTCTCGGTGTTAATATGGTATGCAACCCAAGATCCGTTTCTGATTCCTCCAGGATCCCTTCCCATGTGGTTGCCATCCTTTTCATCACCTGTTCATATAGAAGAAAGGAACCCCCATGCATACTATATGTATCTCTCTATTGTTCGAATGTAAGCAATCTGCCTTCCTAAAAAAAATCCCCTATCGTGTGACATCCTTCAAGGCGCAGTTTGGCGAGAAACATGTTTTTCAATAGTTACGCTAATCTGCTGTCGAACCGCAAGGGGAGTTCAGGGCTGTATAACCCTTTGACTCGATGAGTATGTTGAAACTTTCCCCAAACTTCCGTCGGGACCTTATTTATGTTCTCCCATCCCACCAATACTAGTGGGCCACATTATAACTTGATGCCATGTCTGTACTTCGGTAGGGTTCCTATTGGTTGTCATACAACCCCACCCCACTCAAGTCATCCCATCTCCATATAGCCTGCCATTGTGCCAACAAGAAGTACAATTCGTAGTCTGGCAGGGACAGCCCTCCACCCTCTTGCAGCCTCTTCAACGTCGTTAGAGCCACTCTCTCCCTTCCAGTGCCCCACAGCAAGTCTCTCAGATTTCTATCTAGCATTAAAAAAAAAATATCTTGATTGTATATGGGATATTGACAAAGTAATACAGTAATAAGGGGAGAACTACTATTTTACATAAGGCTAAACTCCCCATTAGAGACAACAGCAAGCTTTTCTAGAAATATATTGCGTCCCCAATACCTGCAGGGCTCTACCAGTGTAATACACAAATGTTTTCTCAATGTCATTAAATATTTGTGTTTCTAGATAGATGCCCCAATCTCGGAACGCCTCCTTCTCCTATTCCGTAGGGATTCTAAGGGGAACATTATCGATTTGTCTGTGTGAATAAGAAATCCAGATAACTTATGAAAGTTACCTAACACTTCTAATAGTATCAACGCATTCACAAGAGGGTTGCTTACATATAATAGAACATCATCTGCATATAGAGATATAGAGCATGATTCATGGAAAAGTGTGCATTCATCCCGCAAGGGCTACACACCAATAATGACACTGCGCTAGCCTGTGCACAGAATTAATTCTGTGCACTCTGCGTATTCATGGAATTGTTTGCGCAAAGTAACAGCAGCGCCCCTGACACACCCCCACGCTCAGCAAAAACAGCCAGAACAGTTGCCTTTGCATGCTCCCCCAGCCGCATATACATGCACCCTTCAAACAGTGTGTTTGGTCCCCTCCAAGCAGGCCTGCATCTCGGGGACCCTGCCCGGGGTCCCCCGTAACTGTTACAAGCACCCCGACGGCATGCCTCCGAATCATCGTAACTCAGGTAAAACTCAGAAAATCTGCGTGCCAAACCCCGTAAACCATTCCTGCACCCCGCTACACTGCGTACACGCACCCCTAAGTCAGATCAGGACCACGGCTGCATACAACCACCCCTAACTCTGCCTTCGGGTGGGCTTTGCGTGGCCATTTCCCCACCAAGAGGTTGCTCACTCGGATCCATGGATAGGTATTGTTCCACGCAATAGAGGGCTTGAAATGGTCTGCCTGTGGGCCGTCCCTCGTAATTCCCACATTTTGCCTTGTTCTGTCGCATTTTCTGTGTTCCACTCCCTAGCCTCTGTGCAAGCCACACCCACACTCTGCGTGGTGTCTTGCACAAGACATTCGGCCTCTCGCAGTGACGTGCCGAGCCAGCGCAAGGTCCCCACAAAGTACAAAAAAGTGCAGCACAGTCGATTCCATGAATAGACAAACGAGATATTGCACACAGTTTGGTATGCAAAGTCCCAATTTTTCGCACAGATAATTCCATTAATCGGGCACTCAGTGTGCTTAATAACAAGTATCTCAACTCCCATTTCTGGTATGCACTTGTTTGGATGCATATTCAGATCCCAGCTTTTCCCAAATGATTTAGACTGCGGAAAATATTTGAATACATGGGAAATAAACATGAGTGGGTACATGGGGGTGGGGGAGTTCTGTGAGCATATGTAAAAAGCGTGGGGGATATTGATTGTAAAAATGTAGAGATGCAGATGTTAACCACAAACAGGCCATACAGTGTAATTTAGATACACTGTATGCATAGTCAATACATGGTACAAGTCCCTGTCCAATGGCTAGAAACACAGAAGTGTCATTACATTCTGAGCTAGGCCTGGTGTGTCACAGGCAGTGTTGAGAACACAGAATAATGAGGACCGTGCTCGAATATTTCACCCCCACCCCAGGCAAGGTAGGGAACACAAACACACACAAATGCATCTTATAAGAGCTTTGCAAAATTAGAACGGAAGGTGAGCGACCTAATTCACGTAGGGCTGCAGCTGGTTGTAAAGGACAAACCCATGGGAGCCAGGCCAAAGGTCTTCAGCTGCTAAAACACCCATTGATATTTAGGACACCAGTGCCCCTCAGGAGAATGGCCCACAAACCACCTAAATCCTTCACAAATAAACTGATTAATGGGACCTGCAGGAAAACCAGGACTCTCCCACCCAAAGGAGCAGCTGATAAGGGGGAACAGAGGACAACTTGACCTGTGATTTGTAAGGGTGATGACAACGCATATAAGATTGCACCGGGGAGGAATGGTGGGGGCACTTGTGTGTCTGGGATGAGAAAAGAGTTGCTTCATTCGCAAGGACCACACTGACCTCAAAGTTATCCACTGAGCTCATGTTGACAGCCAGGTGCACATCACATGATTAGGTTTTAGGGCAGTGCAGTGATTTCAGTAACTTAACCAATCTGCGTTCAGCAACCCAAGGTGAAGAGATCGAAACCCACATGTGGAGAAGTTGTAGTCGAAAAGGATGTGGCCAATGAACTAGGGGTTCATATGTAATCAGTAGTATGTATATAGGTGGAAGACAATGATGGTGGGAATGAACACTGTATATCATGTGTGTTACAGATGACGATTTTTGCAGTCATAATGTGCTGTTTGCTTTGAATAGGAGAGAGAGCTCTGCGGCAGAGGACTTATAATACCCTGTCACCATTTCTATTTTGTATAAAAATAAAAGCTCTTGTTCTTCTCACAAAAGGGTGTGCCAAGCCTTTTTCCCTAGATGATTGTTATTCATCTGTGTGGATGTTGGAGATTTAACCTACAAAATTGGTGACCCCGACATGATGCCGGACTCCCCTGCGTGGATGGAGGAATCCTGGCCGCATATCCAGGATGGTTGTGCCTACTTTGCATGCACTATGGCGAGGTTTACAGGAGCTGTCTCATCAGAATTCCTGTCTGTTCTTTGGAATGGGCGCCATCCCCGGATTGCACAGGTCATTGATGGGACCCCGTGATAGTGTACTTCAGTAGAACACATAGATAAAAGTGTGTCTTTTTGTGGACTAAAACAAGTGGGGCAAGGCCGTAGAGTGTGAGTGTTTGAGGGAGTGAGGAGTGATGTGAGTGTAGTGTGCAAGGAGTGGGTGGGAAGTGTGAAAGACCATGTGGCTTTGTATATATGTTGGTTTGGCTATAATATAGAGGACTCTGGTGTAATGGGATCGTTCCTATTACTAGGGGAGAAGACAGTTTTGTTTAAAAAAGTAAAGGGTATGGATAGAGACTGCATGTATTTAGTGGGCCTGGGATATCTCCATCCGCTATAAGCAGGGCTTGAGAATGAGAAGTAGTTGTGCTAGGGGCCCCTTGTGTATCTGGGATCTCCACACCGGATATAGAGGAGGTGTGGGAATGGAAAAGTCGTTTTTATTGTTGATTGTTTTATTGTGACAATGAGAGGCTGGGGGAGGGACTGATTTTGTTGTGTGAGAAGAGGTTAGTGGGTGGCGTGAGGACGAATGCAAGAGGAGTGTGGGGTTGTGATCGAGGGGAAGGGTGGGGAATTGGTAGAGGAAGGGAGGGAGGGATATAGTTTGGGTACAGTTTTGCTGGTTCGGGTTCTGGTCAGACAAAATATTGTATAAGGGTGATAGATGGGTGGCTGTGATGGAGCCAGTGACCCCATTGGAGTATATGTGTAAGGCTCTTCCCTTGTACTGAGAGAAGATCCTTAAATATTATAAAGAATGGCTTGCAGAGACCTGGGGGGGGTGTATATGCCATGGCTGGAAAAGAGGACAAATAATAAAGACATTGTGAGCCAGAAGTATATGTTTTTTGCAGCCAGGTATAGAGGAAAAAAGTTGGAAAACAGAAAGGAGGTATTAGAGTTGTGGAAAATGGTGGAAGGCTTGAGCCTATTGATCCCCCAAGATGGTAAGTGTGCTGCCCACTAACTGCGTTCAGACCACTACCACGACCCACTGCTCTGAGCACTTGAGCACCTCCCGCCCCAGATTCTCCCCCGCAGAAGCAGCCCAGTCTCCCCCGCTAGAGTGTTACCCCACACACGCTGTGTCAGGATACAAAAATCCTACCTACATCCCTTTGCCCGCTACTGCTCCCCCACCACCTACACCGGCCCAGTATCAGAACCTCACCAATCCTATAGCAAGAGATATAGCACAAGAAGAAGCAGATAGGAAGCCACAGAAGGAGTTGACAGAAGCACTGAGAAAGGATTAATAGTATTGTGATTGAAGATGTGCACATAGAGAAAGAGAGAGAGAGGGAAGAAAGAAGGAAAAGGTGGGTTGATAGTTTGGACTAATGGACGGTATGGTCTGATGATGACTATGAACTGACGCATGCAGGCGACGAGGATTTGGATACTGTGGATGAGATGGAAGATAAAGAAGAGCTACCTGTAATTTTGCAGTGGGTTGAGAATTTGTGGGGACCTAGGTTAAGAAATAGGTACGGCTGTATGGCAGTGGCAAAAAGAACGCAGGTGGAGAACACAGTTTCCATTGTTGCATAAATGCATTCCCGTCTCTCACTGCTGGAGTGGGCAAGTAGATACATGCCTTTGAGAAGCAGACAGTCGGTATTACCTTGGCAATGGGAGACTTGAAAAGTGTATTAGTTGTGATATTGGGTGATCAGGCAGATGACATCTGGGTTAAAGCAGGGTTTCCGGAGTGAAGTTAGGGGATGATAGTCATGATGGAGCCCACTAGAATGGCATTAGGCCCCAAGCATGGAGTGTTGCTGCGGCGTACAAATCTAGATACACCAGATCTTCAAACAATAATGCAGCGGACAATGCGGTATGATGAAGACCCTGCTCAGTACATTTTGCAAACACAGGAAATGTGGAGGGCAGAGACAGTTTCTGGTGGTACACCAATGTACGCAGTAGACCCTGCGCAGCAGCAGGGCCCCCAAGTGAATAATAGTACCTCAGTACCTAACGGCACAGTGACGCACTATCAAGGGGCCACTGACAATAGATGGAACCCATTCGTTTTTCCAGAAATAAACACGTACCCAGACTAGGGCAGCCCACAGAGAGACTTAGCATGCCCAATTCTATCGGTCACTGCCAACCCAGAAGAGGAACCCTTGTTTGGCGTGGAGATAGGCAACAAACCATTTATTTTCATGGTGGATATGGGTGCAAAAATAATCATGTATTAGTGAGTGAGGGTTCCCTTTGTCAGGCGCAGTCATTGACATGCATGTGTTCTCTGGCGAAGTACAATTGGTTCCATTTACAAAACAATTACCCATTTAGATAGGAGACACGATGATGTGGGCCCCTTTGTTGTTTACTACTGAAACCCCATCAATCTATTAGGTAGGGGCATCCTAAGCAAGCTCAACAAGACCATCTTGTTTACTGAAAGGGGAGTGGTGTGTTTGAACCCCGGTATCTGTTACGTGAGTGTTACGTTGATCATACATGATTTGGGAAATGGAGCAGTGGTGAGAGGAATACCAGTGACCCCTGATTTGTTTGTATATGGAATCACAGTGCTTCTTAACGCAGTGCCACCGGTGGCCAATCAGTACTGGCGGGTGCCCTCTGAATTTCTGTTTAGACCAGCCCTGCCCCAAGAACTTGTGTCAGGGACCATTATCAGGCTTGAAAGGAAAGGATTGTGTTAATAGCAACAGACATCAATAGGGGAGAATGGCACACTATTAAATGTATTGATCCAATGCAGCTTCTGAGAGACATATTGGACTAAGATCTTTTTGAGAATAAAGATTATGATGGGGAGATAATATTGGAAGCATGTGTCACCTGTGAAATAATGATACAGTATTGTCACGTCTCATGTCCCATGTTATTGGTAGGGATTGTCCCTTCATTAAATCAAGAGGACCTGACAAATTGTAGGCAAGTAACCTTCACAATGTACGGCTTTTGCACAGTGTCACACCAATACACATCACATTGACTGAAGGTGCAGTGTTACCCAGAGTGAAACAGTACCCTCTATCCAAATCAGCTGAAGAAGGGATAAACAACACTATTATGGCCTTCCTACACCAAGGTATCATAGTCCCATTAAATTCTCCATGCCATATGGCAATTTCCCTGTGAATAAATCGAAGCAGTCCAGTTGAGAATCATTCAGGCTTTGCATCCACTGAATGTTATAGTAAGGGCAGTTTTCTCAAAAATGCCTTATTTTCAGTCCCACTGCTTAATAGCTCACTATTTTAATTAAATCCATAAAAAACTCCTAATATCATCATTCATGCATTCATACATTAATTCACACACAAATATTAAAACAATTCATAATTTTAAGAACTTGGACATATTCCATTTCACTTTGACTGTATCTCTAACAGTGGTTCACTCCAAAACAGTGTCTGTTTTGGAGTGAACCACTGTTAGAGATACAGTCAAAGAATTATGAATTGTTTTAAGATTTGTGTATGAATGAATGTATGAATGATGATATTAGGAGTTTTTTATGGATTTAATTAAAAATGTTCAGTGATTTTTATTTTTTATATTTAAATCAGAATGAAATAAAAACAATGATTTAATATTTACAACCCTTAGTCTCGTTCTCACTAGTTTTTTCTTGATATCCTGACACCACCATTGTTCTATTATAGTATATTTACCAGTGCCAGATATCCCTGAACACCCAGCCCTTGCCATTATGAAATTGCAAATACAGGTTCTTTATACTGCATTACCCATTACTGAAATTTTAGAATTACAGGGTCAAGCACAGCAGAATGAGAAGTTGCTGTGGCAGAGGAGAGGGTGTGCACAGTCTCCCATAGACCTAGTGTGGAGGTAGCTTAGCACATGGAAAGTAGTGATGCCGCAAGAACCGGCTTTAGTAGCATTCAACCAACTGCCCTACCCTTCACATGTTTCTAAGCAGCATATTGCTGCAGATATACAGGAGAATTAGTATGTGCCAAACATAAAAGAGTTATTGCATCTGTTTACATCTAACTGCACTGTCTGTCAGACACCTTTCGCTATCTCATAGGAGTGCTGTGTCCCTTCTCCAGTTCGATTGAGACTTCTCCATGTGCAAATCCTGATGCCAAATCAGCAGCTATACATTTTTAGTTTTTCCCCAATGGGGAGTGTGCGAGAATCTTAAGAGCAGTAATGGCACCCACTTCTTTAATGAGCTGTTCAAAGAAATTGTGGCTCATCTAGGGATTAAACATGAAACGTGCTTGATTTACCACCCACAGAACAACAACGCTGTTGAGAGGATGAATCACCTCTTGAAGTCCAAACTGTCTAAACTATGTGTTACTCTTAAAAAGTATTGGCTCCATTGCCTGCATCTGGCCCTTTACAGTTTGAGGACTCAGTTCTGTAAGGACCATCACCTCTCACCTCACGAGATAGTGACAGCGAGACACATGCACATGCTGCTATCACCGGTGCAAAGTGCTTCTGATGCTCACAGGGCTGTGTCAATTCTAGGAGATACATTTAAGTTGTATTTGACTGCATTAACAGATAGTGCCACAACGAGGGGAAAAAGACAACGGCAAGCTCACTGTCTCTTCAATTACATCCAGGGGACACTGTTCAGGTCGACAACTTTGTCTGTAGGTGGAGTGAGTCGTGTTGTAATGGACTTTACATGGTAGTGTATGCCACGCCATTTGCAGTCAAGGTGAAGGAACTGCGGAATTGGGTGGACATCTCTGATATTAGTAGGGCGCCCTGTGTATTACCCCCTTCTGTGGATATATTGTCTGAATGTTCCTTGTAAGTTATTATATTGAGCAAAGAGTTGTGGTGTTCCAATGTTTGTTTGTTATTTTTTTTTATTTCAATAGAACATGTTTTACAGCCACATCATTGAACTACGGATTAAATATATGTGTGTACTTGTATTTTGTAATATTCATATGCTGCCATTGTTGTGTTATTGTTTTCACTGTGCATAATAACTTTTTTTCATTGATATTACACTGTTTACCCTTCCTTTTCACAGTACATTCAAGTTTGTTCATAAGCATCACTGTACTATGCTTTTTATTTTACAAGTGAGTTTATATGATTAGGAAATATAAAGGGGGTGTAGCATAGGGGATGTGTAAATAGGGAACTTTGATTCTACAACACTCACTGATGATTGTATGACTACTATAGAGCATCTTAATAGAATATTCGTACAGGACACAGTATCATGGTAATGGAAGGTCCAGGTAAAAGGGGGAATAGATGAAGAAAATTAATATGCCCAATATAAAGGAGTTTTTCTGATGATCGCACCATCCACAATTTAGTAAAGTGTGGTATATTAACGTGCTATGTGGAGAAATAGAGGTATAACAGGTATAACAGCTGTTACGTCTGCTCCATCATACCACATGTGTCGGTGACACCCAAAATGCTAGTATTCCAGGAAATACCATCATTCGAAGCTCAGTGTTTGGTTCATCTGGCACTGCGTCGGGTTCGCAGTTTGTTCCAGGGGCACAAGGTACAAGTTGTACTAATGGACAAGGATGAAGCAAAATGGATGAAAGAAGATAACAGTGGTCAATGTAAACCATGACCCCTGTTAAAATTGGATGTAGTGTTGTTTGTATCAAAACAGATGGGAAAAGGCAATAGCGAGCTGTGCAACAGAGGGGTCTGTAAGGTTCAGAGAAGAATTCATATGGAGCATCAATTAAAAAATGTTTACAATGTGGGCCCCGTATTTATCGAAACTAACATGAATTGAGACATGAGAAGTTCCAGTGAAGTTTCAAGCAGCTGAAGAATATGAGTTTTAGTTCCAAGGTCATGGGGCAGTTCCTTTTGGAACTAACATCAAATGCAATAAAACATTGTTCATTCCAGATCTTGCTAAAGGAACAGTGGCTGTCATGGATCTTGCGGTCAGTAAGCATACCTGCATCTCCCACCATCCTGGCGAGGAACCTGTGCGTTGACAACATTACACTCAGCTATTCTCGTGGTGCCTCAAGGATATCTAACAATTGCACCTAAGTCTGCCATAGTGCAAAAGAGCCAGGTCCAGACCCAACATCCGAGGTGAAAAGGAAGAATCGTTCACTGAAGATATGAAAGAAGAGATCAAATTATTTGTCTGACAATTTTTCCAAGTTGCTCAAAGCCATCCCAGACAAATACCATCTGCATACCCCAATGGAAGTGTCTTTGCCTCCCTTCTGGTGCCAGCGGTTCAGGCTGCAGCAAGTGCTAAGTGGTTACAGATTGTGAGGTGGGAGAAGATCCAGCTGGCAAATGATACTGAACCAGTCCTCAATGTCTGGGATTATGGTAATTGGTTACCCCCTCTGCCCTCTGCTCTGGTCTGTTATCTGCTCCCTCACCCCCTCAGTTCCCATTGTCACTCTGTGCTGTTATTCCCTTCAGCTGTACACATGCTATCCCCTTTCCTCTGCATATTTACTGTTTTTTGTGCATATTACCTCCTCAGCACCCAGTGTTTTTCCCAGTCTTGTGCCCCACATCCCCCTCCACCTACTGCTCTCCCTGTGCCTCTGTGGACTCAACCTGGTTAAGTACCTCACTCTCTGCAGTTTGCTAGAGCGTTCTCTATCCCTCCTATCTTCTCGAACTGCTTCACTATCTCCTATCCTTCACCCCTTACTAAGTACGGCAGGAAGAAACTCAAGAAGGACATACTGGGCTGTAACCCAGGCATTCCTATTGCATACACCTATGTCACTGCCTCCGCCAGAGAGACTCTCACTGAAATCCTCTTTTTCGTTCCCTCACACGACCTAACAACTCTCCATATGATCGCTATTCTCTCTACTTTCTCTTCCTCATCTATAAATGGTGGCACCCACTGCGAGGTCCTTCTTGCCCTCTTTTCCACCTCCGGGGTAATCATCAATGTCTATCATAATGGCACCATCATGGTACAGGGTCCTCAACACAACCTTCTCCTCTTTTATATGCTCCTCCCTCACCTTATGAACCTTCCTTCTCCTACTGCACCGGCTCACCTGCCACCAGCTCCTTCGGCATCCCTGGGTCCCTTGCCAGCTGTACCTACCTTGGCTCACTTGCTGCCTCCTAACCACCCTTCTACCCTTGCCACGGCCTCCTTGCTGACACCCCCCACATTGACATCCTAGTCAGCCTCATCCTCTTTGGTGAACCTGCCACCCATTAATACCGTATGTGTGGCTCCCTTGCCCCCTGTGGCCCCTCCCACACTGGCTCCCTTCTCATCTACTGCGGTCGCCGCTCCCTTGCTGGCCTTGGCTCCTCTGTCTCCTTCTACCTCTGTCCCTCAGGCACTCTTGCCGCTTATGGGGGGGGGCACTGTCCCCTGCTCCCCCATACGTCTTTCAAAGATGGCAATCTGCTCCACATTGCCATGCTTAACACTTGTTCAACTGTCAAACACTCCTCTGACACTGCAACTTCCTTCAACTCATGGATCTGAATGTTCTTGCCCTCACTGAAACCTGGTTCAAGGATAGCTCTGTCACAAGTGTTAAGACACTTCTCCCGGAAGGCTAGAAGATACTCTTTCTGCCTAGACCAAACAGACCAGGTTGGGGAATAGCAATGATCTTCCCTGAGTGGATCCCTGTGTCTGTCATTGCCACTCAGGCCTACTCATCCTTTGAGTGCCTGGTCTGCAGGCTCTCCCTCTCTCCCAGCTCTTCACTCCTGCTGCCCACCTTCTATCGGCCACCTGGTGAGCCCTCCTTCTTCCTTTCAGAATGGGCAGACCTGGCCTCCTCTCTCCTTTCCTCCTCTTTTCAACTCCTCCTACTGGGTGATCTCAACATCCATCTCAACTTACCTGATTCCTCAGGACCTGTCTGAAATCTTTGTGACTCTCTCTTTCCATCTTACACTCTGGCACAACGCACACCACTGGCCACACCTTAGATGCTATCATCTCAACCGAAATCCCTCTATCTATCCCTTTCACTATTTCTCTCTCCTGGACTGATCAATCTCTTCTCTCTTCACACTCTATTCTCCCCTTGTATCGGTAAGCCCGGCACTGCCTCCCATTTACAAGGTCATCTGACCCATGAAAAGAGTGTCAGTGGCTGCCTTTGCTTCTACTTACACTGCTCCATCTACTCCTGAGGATGACTGCCACCCTGACATAGCCCTCTCTAACTTTAACCTCTCCATTTCCAACACTCTTGATTTTCTTGCCCCTGTCATGAAGCCTACCAAAAAGTGCTACTCTTGGTACAACTCCAAACTGGCTGCCCTTAAACGTAGGTGCGGGGCAGCCAAACGGAAATGTGATTCCTCGGGCGCACCCTCTGACAAACTGACCTGCCGACTCCTTCAAAGGCAGTATAGACTCTGCATCCACTCAAAGAAAAGAGTCTTTATTCAAGCCTGCATCTCTGTGGCATCCAATAACATGGCCAAACCTTTCAAAGTCTGCAACGAACTAGCCAATCCTGCCACAGCCTCCTCTCCTCTTCCTGGGAGGATAGCTCAGTGGCAATGTGCTCGTCTTGGAAACAAGACGGCACTAAGCAACACAGATTCAATCCCCGGGTCCACGCTTAGAAACCTCCCTTTATTAAGCGTGTTATAAATACGCAACTAAGAGACACGGGCTGTGTGAGCGCTTTAGAATGCAAATAAATAAATACAAATAAATACATTTCAACCCCCCCAGGCCCTTTGTTCGCCCCTGGCTACACACTTCACCTCAAAACACACAGGATATCCTATTCTCTCTCTCTTCCTCACCACATCCTGCACCAACATCTCTTGTACCTCCCTTGGCCACCCCCACCGCTCCCCTTCTTCTCTCTTCTCTCTCCCCTTTCACACCTGAGGAGGTCACTAGACAAGTCCGGTCTAAGAAACTCTCCTCCAAACAGGTGGACCCCTGTCCTTCCAAAACCATCAAAGACAACAAATACTCTCTCGCCCCAGCCTTGGCCAACCTCTACAACCTCTCCTTCACCACTTGAGTTTTCAACACTGCTCTTAAGCACTCGGTTGTGCACCATCACCTCAAAAAATGATCTGCTGACCCTTCCATTCCGGCAAACTATCACCCGATCTCTATCACTCCTTTCCTGGGCAAACCCCTGGAGAAGTTGGCTATTTCTCAGCTTACCCCTCACACTGAATCTGTTGGTTGCTTCCATGACCACCAGCCTGGCATTAGATAATCCAGCGGCACGGAAACTTCTCTCTGAACACCTGTGAAGATCTCCTCTCAAATCTTGATATTAACTCTCACTCTTTCTTCATTCTCCCCGACCTCTCCTCTGCCTTTGATACAGTAAACCACAATACCCTGATCACATGTCTCCTTGATACCCTGGGCATCATTGATCAGGCCCGGGCGTGGCTAACCTCCTTTCTGTCTGACTGCCCATCCGAGGTGGAATTGGGGTTCATTTCTCTTCCCTATCACTCTCTCTACGTGCAGTGTCCCCCAGGGATCTATAACCTATTCTCCTGGGTTTTCAATGGCTACATAAGCCCCCTGGCCCATAGGATAGCCGACTTCACCACCAACTTTGAGTGTTATGCGGTTGACACACATCTCTCCTTCAGGCTATCCTCGGGCTCTTCCTCACCCATCCCGGACTGTCTGTCCGCAATTCAGTCGTGGTGTGCTGCAAACAATCTCTGCCTCAAAGCCTGTAGATAGAGATTGTTTTGCAACAACCCTGCTTCCGCCTTCCCTTTTTCTCTCTGACCAGCCTCCCTTGGCACTGTGCCTCCACCAACCAAGGAGGCAAACAATCTGGGGGTCATCTTTGACTCCAGTCTCTACTTCTCATCTCACATTGCGGACATCTCTAAAAAGTCCCAATACCAAGTGCACCTTCTCAGAGGTATTCGCCCTTCCCCCAGAGGCTAACCATCTCCAAGGCCCTGGTCCTCTCTAGGTTGGACTAGTGCAACAGCCTCTTTCTCAACCTTTCTTCTTCTACCCTCCATCCTCTTCAACTCAATCAGAACAGAACCGCAAGACTTATCTTTGGCCTCAACCCCAGGGACTGCATCTCTCTGGTGCTGAAATCCCTTCACTGGCTCTCCGTGGATGCAAAGATGAGGTTCAATACCCTTTGCATTGTCTACAAGGCTTTCTGGGGTATGGGCCCACTCTATCTGCAACACTCTCTTCCTAAATACTCTCCTTCTTGAGCCCTACACTCATCTTCCTCCAACTCTCTGCGGCTGAGCCGCTTCTCCAAGCAGAGACTCAGGGGAGATCTTTATCCACTGCAGGTGCTTCCCTCTGGAACAGCCTCCCTGCCTCTCTTCGTCTTGAGCCGGATCTCCTTAATTTCTGGAAAGTCCTCAAGACTTTCCTCCTCGCCTCCTCCTTCTCTCTCCCTCACCCCTGCTAACTACCTCTTTATGCTCTATCGCTCTCTCTCCTGTACTTCTGCTCAGTTTCGCTGACTGGTTCCCTGTTGCACTTTCAGAGCCTCACAGGTCCCAAGCTTTCCTCGCCAGTCTCCTGCACTTGCCTCCAGGCCTTTCACTTGCCGCAGCACTACTGCACTTTGGTTATGACCCATGAGAGTGGTATCTCTCTGCACTTATCCCATGTTCTGATGGGACAGGGCACACTTGGTCCCTCTTGCCCCCATGCACTTTCTGTTCTGTGCACCTGCATGATCTGAATGTGCCACGCCTAGAAATATTGTTAGTCTTGTCTTCCTTATGTCTTCCCCTCCCATGCATAGTTGCCCTTTGAAACACTTGTGTATACGTGCATAATAAATAAACAACCAATCAATCATTGCTATCAAGAGTGAATTGCGGGTGATCCGGTTGAAGACCATCCAAAACTGGTACGTTCCAGACATTCTGACAGTGATGCAAGGGGGTGTGTGCAAAATAATTGGACTGTCATGTTGCACATACGTTCAACCAAATGATGCAGAAAATGGGTCACTATTACACATTATAGGGGCCTTACAGAAGTTGAAGACACCTATGGAAAGTGAAGCAGGGTGCAGGCCGAGGATTAGTTTGACACAATGTTCTCATGGGTGCCAACATGTCTCGGAGCACTGGTGAAGATACTGCTTGCGATAGTGGTGCACCTGTTGGTGATGTTCTGCACATGCCAAACTATACCTCAATGTTGTGCCAAGACAATCCCAAACAGTGCAAAGATGATGGTCACAATTGGGAAAGGAATGGCTCTCTCTGGTACAAAGAATGGGCAGGTTCAGGTGGAGGACCTAAATAAGCCACGTATGGTCAGAATTGAAAGGCCCATATAACCTCTGAGGACACTGGCCTCACCCCCACCCGACCCAGAGAATTATTTGGGCCATTGGGTTGACAAAGCGAGTGATGGGGGTTGTATTTACCTCACACATACCCCGGAGAAGTACTCCTGAGATGGGGAAAGCTTACACCATGTATGTAAGGCATGGGTCCCTAAGGATGAAGCAGACAGGAGTAGAGAGAAGGATGAATTATTTAATGGAGGATTACTTTGAAATCGCAGTTATGGGAGAAATCTCTTGCTGCTGACCTTCGTATTTCAACTGCAGAGGAAACTCTGCCAAAGGAATTACAGTTCACAGAGACCACAGCTAGGCTCTGATTGAAACTTCAGGCACTTCAGCGCTGGCGCATCAGAGCCTAGCCGGTCTTCACCGGTCCTCGCCGTCCGCGGCGTCTGAGGCCCAGAAGTTCTGGCCCATTCACTGTTGACTTTCTCAGCATAGTATTCCCACGGCAGATGGGTGATCCGTATCAGGGGAGGCTGAGGCATGATTTACACTGCCACCTTTGCATGGAAGCTGTGCAACAAATAGCACAGCAGGCCATGGAAGAAAATAGACATCAGACACAGGAACAGGAACTTTCACAAAGTCATGCACACAGGGAACAGCATCCCCCTGTGCGTTCTATCAAAATACAGGGTCAATCCCAGTAGAGAACTCGAAAAAAAGCTGGCCACCCCACCAATGGTAAACATTCCCATTAGGGAAGCAATTCTAAAACACTGAAGGTCTGTCTATGACCTGGATATCACATGCATTACAGAAACATGGCTACATGACCCTATCGGACCTACATGCGCTATCGCTGTCCCTGAGGGATATACCATTACAGTCATAGTTACGGACTCCATTCATATGTTGCCATCCACAATGATTTGTATTGGATGTGAAGTCCTGCACCTAAAATATACCCCCATAGATACAGCAGTATCAATATAATTCTGATATATAGACCCCCATCTCTGTAATCACAATTCAATGAGGAAATCACACAACAACTTAATATCTTAAAGGACACAAATACCGTCACTGTGGTGTTGGGGGACCTCACTAGATGATGAAGAAATTCCAAGGACAAAGAGGCTATTAACCTCGAGAAGGCGTTGAATAATATCAATTTCAAGGTCATGAACTCAGAACCTACCTTGGCAAATGGGAACCAACTAGACTGGGTTATTACTGATAACCTGGAGACTAGCATGTACAAGACCACGCCGTGCATTTGGACGGATCACTTTAAAGTGTCCTTCAATATGCACATAAAATACCCCCAACAGAAAAATTGTAATGAGCAGAAGAGAATACCAAGCAGGAATTACAAGAAAATTGAGACTGCGCACTTGGTACAGTAGATGAATAAAGATCTGAGGGAGCACAAATAGGAGGATTCATGTGACAAACTCATCTTAAACTATTTACATCATTTACAAGAGCTTGTGGACTTGAGAGCACCATTGAAGTCAGAACTTGTTAGACCAAATAGAAACCACCAAAAGTGGCTTAACACCAAGCTAGTTGAGCTAAACAAAGAAAAAAAGGAAGAGAGAGGGCAGATGGCATAAGAAACCCTTGTGGGCCAATAAGGAAAGCTGGAGAGAAATTGAGAAGACATAAAAAGGGCATTTGCGAAGCAAAATAAATACTTTAATGAACAGGCTAGGTCAGCCGCCAACTGCACCAGTAAGTTATTCGAAATTCTAAAATCTATCGAAAAACCAAAAGTATTGTTGTCTATGTTCACACCGTCCCAGGAAGATTGCGACAAGGTACAGGCAGCATTCTCAAACAAAATTAAAAAGGCTAGGGAATTGATAATAGACGCACAAACAACAACTAAGGCCCAGGAATGATCAACCGACAATGATTAAACCACTGAATCACCAGGAAAGTTTTAATTTCTACAATGTCACAATTGAAGACATGGTTAAAACGCTGTCCTCAATGAAACCAACATCATGTGCCGAAAACATTCTCCCTCTGAAAAATGATTCTGGAGAACATAGACATCTTTGCCCCCTTGCTCATTAAGATTGTCAATGCATCTTTCTGTGATAGAGTAGTGCCCACAAGCATTAAAACAGTAACAATCACACCCCTGGTGAAGAAACCAGAGCTAGGTAAAAAGGAGCCGGGAAACTTTAGACCTATAACAAATTGTAATTTCCTACTCAAGGTGATGGATAAGATTGCCACTGCTCAATTGCAATCATATGTTGAAGCAAATGATATCTCGCATAATCGGCAGTTAGGTTCCTGAGCGGCTCTCAGCATGGAAACAGCAATGCTGGATTTGCAAACACATATGTTGAGCATTATAGATTAGGGCAATGCTGGTCTACTCATACTCCTCGATCTAAGTGCTGCATTTGATCTTCTTGACCACAAATGGCTCTAATGGGCACCGGAGAAGGTGGCCAATTGTTCCAAAGAAGCCATCAGCTGGTTGGCATCTTTCCGAACAGAGTGAAATCTAAGGTTCACTGGGTGATACATGTTCCCATGAGACCTCCATATTCAGTGGTGTCCCTCAGGGTGCAAGTTTATCACTGCTCCTGTTCAATTGTTACTTCAGATTCCTCTGCGTAGTTTTAGATAACATTGGTGCGCATTTCACCAACTACGCAGATGATACCCAGTTGGTGGTAGAATTAAGTGGCAGCTACCCACATTATAGCACCAAAGTGATGGTACTATATAATACAATCGAATCTTGGATGGACAACAACTGGATGTGCCATACGGCAGCAAAACAGAGCTGATGGTCTTTGGCTCCCACCAAGCTCGCTTCCCAATATGAGTCATTTTAAATCAATGACACTCCTATACAGCTAGTAGGCAAAGTGAAAACATTGGGTAAGTTTTTAGAAGCCTCTATGAGTGCAGAAGCACAGCTTATGTACATAAGCAAGAACTGTTCATACCACCTCTGGCTCCTCAAAGCAATCCAAACCTATTTGAGTGAGGAAAACTGCGCGACTATCGCCAGAGCCACCATAATATCCCGGCTTGACCATGGCAATGCACTACTATTAGGGGCAAATAAGTGTTGCATAGCAAAATGCCAAGTGATCCAGAACAACACAGTTAGAATTGCGAAAAGGAAAACCAGGAAAGAACACATTGGTAACGACAGAGTAGCTTTGCATTGGCTGTCTGTGGAAGACAGGATTCTGTTCAAATCTATGACCCTAGTTCACTGATGTCTGCACGGGAATGCCCCACTATACCTCAAGGAAAAGATCACTTGCTACGTACCGGGGCGAGACCTAATAACGGAAGCCTTGGGCCAGATCATTGTTACATCCCATAAGCATGTGGAAAATATACTAATACATGGGAAACAAACATGAGTGGATACATGGGGCGTGGGGGAGTTCTATGGGCATAGGTGAATAATGCACAGTGTATTGATTGTAGAAATATAGAGACGCACAAGGTGAACAATAAATAGCCCTATAGAGTGTTTGATATACTATATGCATAGCCCACACATGGTACAAGTCCCTGCCCAATGGTGAGAAACACAGAAGTGTCATTACATAAAGAGCTATGCCTGGAGCCTCGCAGGCGGCATTAAGAACACAGAATAATGAGGCCTTGTTCTCAAATATTTCACCCTGACCCCAGACGAGGTAGAGAACAGGAACACACACAAACAAATGTATTTTGTCAGAGCTTTGACAAATTAGAAAGGAATGTAAGCAACTTAATACGAAAAGAGCTGCAGCCAGTTGTGAAGGACAAACCTATGGGTGCCAGTGCAGAGGTCTTGAGCAGCCAAACCACCAGCTGCGATTTAGGACACCAGCGCCACTCAGGAGAATGGCCATCCCATTTGAACTACCAGATGCTTGTGAACAAACCCCCTAAATCCTTCCCAAAAAGACTGATTAGTGGGACCTGCAGGAAAACCAGGCCTGCGTCACCTGGGAGGAGCAGCTGATAAGGGGAAAACAGAGGACAACTTCACCTGCGATTTGTACCAGGGAGAGCATAGGGTGATGCCAACGCATATAAGATTGCAACGGGGAGGCATGGTTGGGGGCACCTGTGTGTCTCGGATGATAAAAGATCTGCTTTATTCACAAGGACCAGACTGACCTCGAAGTTATCCACTGAACTAATGTTGACGACCAGGTGCACATCACATACTTAGGCCTTAAGGCAGGGCAGTGATTTCAGTAACTTAACCAATTACCTAATAGCAACCCAAGGTTAAGAGATTGAATCCAACGCATGAGAAGTTGGAGTCGAAGAGAATGTGGCCAATTAACTGGGGGTTCATGTGTAATCAGTAGTATGTATATAGGCGGCCGCCAATGAGGGTGGGGGATTAACACAGTATATCGTGTGCATCACAGATGACGATTTCTGCAGTTATAATGTGCTGTTTCCTTTGAATAAGAGAGAGGAATCCACAGCAGAGGACTTATAATACCCTATCGCCATTTCCTTTTTGTATACAAATAAAACCTTTTGTTCTTATCACAAAAGGGTGCACCAATCCTTTTTCCCTAGAGGATTGTTATTCACCTGTCTGGTTGTTGCAGGTTTACCCATCACACTTCCTAAATAACACGCTATAGCAAATCCATTTGGTGATTCTGGACAGCCTTGTCTCATCCCTCTCTCTAGTATCCAGTGAGAGGAAGCCCATCCCCCCAATTTTGCCCTGGCCATGGAATCTCTATATAGCAGCTTCATCCAATGCATTATTGCCGCACCATAGCCAATGCCTTCTGGACCAGAAAAAACCATGCCCACTGCACTGAATCAAAGGCCTTGACTGCATTTAAGGACATAAGGCCATATCCACTTCTTTCTGGCGTACATGCTTCATGATGTAGTGAAGTCGCCTGGGATTCATGGAGGTATTCCAACCTCCTATACACCCACATTGGTCTGGATGTATCAGACCACCGGCCACCTTTGATAGTCTCTTCTCTATGACTATCCCCAATATTTTTTCATCGACATTGATCAGCGTGATTGGTCTGTATGATTTGCTGTAATGTGGGTCCTTCTCCCCGTTCATTAGAATCATAATCAGTGCCTCCCGCATCAACTCCGGTAGAATCCACTTCTCAAGCGCTATGTCATACACTTTCTTCAGTTGCGGAATGAATAGTTCTGTGTACCTACGATAAAATTCTACTGAAAGAATATCCATCCCTGGAGATTTATTCCTTTGCATGGAGCATATAGCTACCCGGATCTCCCCTTTTTTTATGGGTGCATTCAGACCCTCACTCTGTTCCTCTGTTACCAATGGTAGCTGAGCTTCATTCAAGACATCCGCAGCTTCCTCCTCCCCGTAACTGCTTTCACTACTATACTGCCTTTGGTAATATTTTTTGAATACTGTATTCCCTTCCTCCCGTGAAGTGACCAACATACCCCGATCATCGTAAATCTGTGTGATAGTGGTTCTTAGCACCTCTTTCCTTATCACCCAGACTAGTTAATTACCTGCTTTATCCCTTCCCCATGTTGTTTGATAGTATATATATATATATTCAATGAAAAAACTTTGTTAAAGGGACGTTATGGTTAAGTGCGCTACTAAAAACCTATGAAATTCAGTGAAAAACTTTGTTAAAGGGACGTTATGTTTAAGTTGCGCTACTAAAAACCTATGAAATTCAGTGAAAAAACTTTGTTAAAGGGACGTTATGGTCCCAAGTAAAACCAAAAAACCCTTGAAATTTGCCAGTTATGGTAAGCTAAGCAACCATAACTCGCGCCACCACCGTGCACTGCTAAGACTAACACCCACAACATCAAAGATGACATCACAAATGTCATTGATGACATCACTGATGACATCACATGTCTGGCTCCCTCTTTTTTCTTTTGCTGACATATCTAGGCCATATGGTTTTCTTCAGTAACAGTCAGAAACTAAAAAATGTATTTTATTTGTAGACGTATCCTTCAAGTAGGTTCTTACAGTAATTCCCTTAGAGTCCAGTCACATCATATGAAACATATACATACGGGAAGACACAAGCTTGAAAGACAGCAATCCTTTTTGTGCATAAAGATAATCAATAGACTTATCAGCACTTTCTGATAGTTCTGTTGTTTTTTTTATGGCTGTACTTTCCCTGTATATGGTCATATTTGTATACATTGTACTCACACTAATTTCCTTAGGGTCCAATCACATCAAGTGATACATATACATAGGGTAAATAGCAGCTTTGAAACAGAGCAATCATTTATTTGCATGAAAATATTCAGTTAAGTTATGAATTGTTTCTGCTACTACTTGTGCTTTTTTGCTAACTTCACTTTCCTTGTATATACCCATATTGGTATGTATTCTTGTCTCTTTGTGTTTTGTCTATAGTAATGCCATTATGTAATAAATGAGTTTTATTACCTACTTATTACATATTTCACAGTACACAAAAATCTATTAAGAAAGCAATTATCATTTCATTATTCAACATATTAACATTCCAAATATTATACCTTCACCTTTTACGCTGCACACAATGCTATGTTTCTGTATGAGTAGCTTAGTATACTAGATAGAACCCCATAATAGAATGTTATTTATATCAATGCATTGTTCAATGCACTAATTAGGTTATGATATTTATTGATCCTTGACACTTTTTTCGCAACATTATAATAAGAATCTCTTGTACACATATTTCATGAAAAGTACATACACATGTGATGTCATCAATGACATTTGTGATGTCATCTTTGATGTTGTGGGTGTTAGTCTTAGCAGTGCACGGTGGTGGCGCGAGTTATGGTTGCTTAGCTTACCATAACTGGCGAATTGCAAGGGTTTTTCGGTTTTACTTGGAACCATAACGTCCCTTTAACAACGTTTTTTTACTGAATTTCATAGGTTTTTAGTAGCGCAACTTAACCGTAACGTCCCTTTAACAAAGTTTTTTCATTGCATTTCATAGGTTTTTATTAGCGCAACTTAACCATAACGTCCCTTTAACAAAGTTTTTTCACTGAATTTCATAGGTTTTAAGTAGCGCAATTTAACAATAATAACTTTCACTGTATGTACATGTAATATGGAACATACTGAACTTCTTCTACTGAACTTGATGTCCGCGAACTCTTTTAATGTCCATGGACATGTTCGGAGAACAGTACCACTACCTAATAACTATGGGGGGGTATGTTTGATTGTTATATCATGTCATAGGAACATTTAACAAATTCAAAAAGCAGCACACATACACATTATATGTAGTGATACATAAGAAATGTAACCCATATATGTAACACACTAACCATTCATTTAAATACAACATGTTCTAAAATGGAATATACCAAAAGAAGATAAATTGGCTTCCAACATAATTACCTCACAGACACTACAGAACTAAGAACAAGACGAGACCTACACAGTACTTAGAACATATCTCACCTGAAATAGTAAGTGTACTTCATTTTACTCATATATTTATAAACTTTCGGTATTAGAGAAAAAAAAATATATTATCTTTCTTTTTCTTACAGAAATGTCTCGTACTCTGGAATGACTAGAGGAGCATTTCCCACATGAGGAAATGTCACAAGATAGTGAAACTAATGGTAAACACTTTACAATATAAACCATTTAATTATTATTATTTTATATACATTTAACATATATATATTTTTTTGTACAGAGCATACCAAAATAGAAAATACCTCTGAAGAAACTGTTATGCATAACACACTTGACAGCATAAAAGAGAAAATGGATTTATTGTTGACCAATTTTAGTAATTTGAAAACTTTTGTTGAAGATCATTTTAAAACAAAAACCTCATACCATTGTCCCACATGTACTTGTCCCCCCTCACCATATCCCAGTCAATTATCCCCAAATCCTCTCCATAACCCAAAACGTTTTGATGAGACTTCCATCCCTTCTTCACCTGATACCAATCATGTTGAAACCCCTAATTCTCCTGTTTTGTTTCCGTTTCTGCCTCACCTTCTTTGTCATAAATTATTAATATATGTTACATAAAGCTATATTTTTATATTGTGTTGTAATTAGTTTCCGTTTAAAAAAAAAAAAACAATGTAGGTGTCCGCGGACAGCGTGGGTGTTCTGAAATGTTCGTAAATAAACGAAAATGGAGCTGTCCTGAAGAACACTATACCTGTCCGTACTGTTCGCTAGCAAGTTGAAACTGTTCTGAGAACACAATTGGTGTCCTGAAATGTTCATAATTAAACGAAAATGGAGGTGTCCTGAAGAACACTATACCTGTCCGTAGTGTTCGCAAGCAAGTTGAAACTGTTCTAAAAACACAATTGGTGTCCTGAAATGTTCGTAATTAAACGAAAATGGAGGTGTCCTGAAGAACACTATACCTGTCCGTACTGTTTGCCAGCAAGTTGAAACTGTTCTAAGAACACAATTGGTGTCCTGAAATGCTCGTAAATAAACGAAAATGGAGCTGTCCTGAAGAATACTATACCTGTCCGTACTGTTTGCTAGCAAGTTTAAACTGTTCTAAGAACACACGCGGTGTCCTGAAATGTTCGTAAATAAACGAAAATGGAGGTGTCCTGAAGAACACTATACCTGTCCGTACTGTTCGTTAGCAAGTTGAAACCGTTCGAAGAACACAATTGGTGTCCTGAAATGTTCGTAAATAAACGAAAATGGAGCTGTCCTGAAGAATACTATACCTGTCCGTACTGTTTGCTAGCAAGTTGAAACTGTTCTAAGAACACACGTGGTGTCCTGAAATGTTCATAATTAAACGAAAATTGAGGTGTCCTGAAGAACACTGTCCGTAGTGTTCGCAAGCAAGTTGAAACTGTTCTAAAAACACAATTGGTGTCCTGAAATGTTTGTAATTAAACGAAAATGGAGGTGTCCTGAAGAACACTATACCTGTCCGTACTGTTCGCTAGCAAGTTGAAACTGTTCTAAGAACACAATTGGTGTCCTGAAATGTTCGTAAATAAACAAAAATTGAGGTGTCCTGAAGAAAACTATACCTGTCCGTACTGTTCGTTAGCAAGTTGAAACTGTTCTAAGAACACACGCGGTGTCCTGAAATGTTCGTAAAGAAACGAAAATGGAGGTGTTCTGAGCACGCTATGTCTGTCCATATTGTTCGCAAGCAAGTTGACACTGTTCTAAGAACAAACGCCTGTCCGTAACTGTTCGTTTGACGTCTGACGCATTTTTAATTACTTCAGGACCTGAACAGTGTCTGTAGAACATCAACGCGCATGCGCAAACCAATGCCCGTGCATTTGGTGTCCTGTGGACAGCCGCTTCATTCGCGAACATGTTCGCGAAGCGACCATGTGACCGCGCCCACGCTGATCGCGTGTTCTGAATGCGGACACTGTACATTTTCAAGTAATCCACAATATTTTTCAATAAAAACTCACCATAGCACAAGTCCCACATACTAATTATAAGTTTATACATACTTTTTGAAACCTTTTGAACCTCTTTTGTGTTCGATCTGTCCGCGGACAGTGCGCATGTCCACGGACCGCGCACAGGCACCCCTATGAAAGACCACGCCCTAGAGCTTATTCTCATTGTGTTTCTAGCTAATCTACAGAGCACAGAGATTTTTGCTGCAACCTGCAGATTTCCATCTTCCACCTGATGGCTTCTGTGGCTCTACTGCTGCCACCTGGTGCTGTGTCTGCCTCAGCAACACCCCCACCCCCTCCACCACCACCACCATCCCAAGGGCCTGAAGAGGGGAACAGGAGTGAGGATGCAGAGGAGGAATAAGAGGATGATGAGAATGAGGTAGAGGAAATCCCTACTACCCGCACTAGGTGGGAGTCTTGGGTGTGGCAGTTGTTTACCATTCATGGGAAAGGTCCTAAGGCTTGTGCGAACCGTGTCACCTGCAATGAGTGCAAAATGATACTCAGTCGTGGGAGGCACGGTTCGTACAGCTTTGGGACCACTACCATGAAGCGACACCTGAGGTAATTTCACTCTGGGGCTATTCACAAGGTTGTACCTTGCGAAGAACATAGTAAGTTGATTTCCTCTACTTCATCCTCCGTTTCTGATCCTGTCACCACAAGGATCACCTCTGGGGACAGCATATTCCTCAAGCTGCCTCACAGGCCATACAGAATTCTGATGACCCTTACCTTTCGAGGGTCACAGTTGTATGTATGTACTGTGACACAGTACTCTGCAGGGGGGAGTGACTTTGCAGTGCTTTTGAGACTATCGTCTCAGAGCTTGAGAAGACCTGCTCACTACTCAAATAAAACCCACTCTACATCTTCCTCTCTCAGCTTGCCCTTTCTTATCCCTGTGGTTGGTGTCCCCCCTTTACCCTCCTTTTCCCTCCTCTCCTAGTGGTTCGTGTATAAAAAACCAAAAAAAACTACAAAATTACAAAAATCCTAAAAAAAAGGCTCTTTTCAGAGCCGCCTTTCACAGTTAAAAAATAGAAGTGAAAATAAATGAAGCAGGCCCTTTGTAAGTCCGTGGAGATCTAAAAAATTGGGTTGCTACCCTATCATAACCATTGCAATTTTCTGTGGTAAGAAGTGGTGGCTCTGAAAAGAGCCTTTGGGAGGTGTTTGTATGTCAAAAATTATAAATACTTAACACCTACTTCAAAATGGATGCTGTCATTCTAATAAAGGTGGTAATGCATTTTGTATATTTCTCAAAAAAATCTGATTGCCAGCATAAGTAAGATGGACTCCATCTCTGCGAAAAATGTATGTACTACGAAACATAATATTTTCATTGTGAAAAGAGGACATGCCAAAATCTCTTAGAAAGGCACAAACAGCCTTATTAACATTGCGCCTTGCTTTTTCCATTTGTGGACCAAATGAAGAAGTACGAAGCCACATTTGACTCTGTGCAATCTGTGAAAATATTACTTGAGAATTAGGGAACATGTCCATGACCTTCCAAAGTCCTTCTTTCATAGAAAATTGCAAAGAAATTCCAGACACATGTCCTAAACTGTTCCCTCCACAATGAATTACAATTATGTCTGGATGTTGCTCTGTCTCCAAACTAGCACAAAAAGGTAGCAAGTCCAACCACTTCATTCCACGTACTCCATGCCAGTGTACTTCCACATGTGGAAATCCAAGATCTACAGCTACTCCACAGCTTTCTGCATGCACCTTCAACCAGTGTATCCATGAATCTCCCAAAATCCAAACAATCTGTTTTCTGAAACACACAGCCATAGCTATCTGTTGTTCTCTCAGCAAAAAGAGTATCTGAGAAACTCTCTCCTGGCACAACACACCCACTAAACTTTCCTGACCAATCCCTTTCAGTGCTCATTCTCATTTGCATGACTTCTGAACCCAAAAATCCCCGGATGTTACACCCAATGTCCGCGAACTACCGCCATGTCCGCGGACATATTGTAACATGAACAGCCCTTCTACCATTTCCACTTCACTTTCTGTACCATTCCCTCATTGGATGTAGCTAAGAAGTCACATGACCATCCACCAATCACATTCAAGACCTCTACATCTAACTGCATCATCATAGATCAGCACTGCAAATGTACTGTGAATCTCTCTGAGTACAAGTGTCATATCATTGGCAAGCACCATCTACAAGAAATACTGTACAAGTCTCCAAGATTTTTACTTGCAGCTCCATGCATATCCATATGCATGAACACAAACTACAGGTATGCATATTTTCTGTACAGTACATGAACACATTTTCAAACTGACTTAATATTTTTGTTTTATTTCTTTTTTTATTCAATTACTTTAATTTAAGCATGACATTTAGGCACTATTACCTGGAAGAGCCTAGTTACAGAAATAGTGGTATTCAGTGGTAGATTATGAATTTCACAAACATAGTAAAGATATTTTGTTTGCTACAGTTAGTCATTACAATACAATTCGTTCATTAAGAACATATCATATGTATTGAACTTGTGCGACATATCTTATGTAAATAAGATAGTTTTAATGGTTTTGAGGAAGGCGCTGAGGATTTCAATTAAAAAAAATCAATGTCTAAATTAAAAACAGTGCTATATACAAATAAAATTAATAATTTGTTTCTTTTACAATTGCAGTGAAGACCATTCTCCTGAAAAGAAGCAACCGAATTTGAAGAACAAAGAAGTACTAAGAAGTAACCTGTTCATTTCAGAAAAAAAGTAAGTAGAATATCACCATAATATTTGTATTATTACTGAAACACACTGTAAAGTTAATTCATGCTATTTCTGTGCCTAAAAATAGAGATTGTGCACCATTCTGTCCAAAAGTCCCCGTCTTAAACAGCGATTTACAGCCAGAATAGCCCACAAATTCCTATTTTTGGACACACAAATTACCCAACTCAACCGCTACAATTTTGATATTATAGAACAAACAGCTGTTTTAATTGTATACATTAGATTTACTATTTGTACTTCTCCACACCACTAGCTTACTTTTTTCTGTCATCTGAACCCCAGTTTAGTAGCACATAAATTCAAGAATACCCATCCCTACTAGTTGTAGTTCCCAATGCACAATCACACACCATTGCATACATGTTTATCATCTTACTCAAACACTCATGCACACAGCACACATACATTGCAGAACACCCCAACCCATACCTTCTTTATTTATTTCAACAGACCCTAAAGAATGCCTCCCAAAAGTCAAGTCCGTATAAATCAACGCAGAAGTAGAACAAATTAAATTAAAAGTGTCAAACATAAGCATCCATCTCTAGCAGAATTTGTAAAAAAAGGTGAAACAAAACAGCTAATACAGTCATTTAGTGAAACAAAAGAAGTTTCAAGTGCAAAAACTTTGCCTCCTCTATCAAATTGTAAAACAAACCAGAACACAATTAACAAAAAATCAGCTATCACTACAGATAAAACTGCTTCTATATATCTTGATAAAGTTCAAAGTAAGCATACCAAGAAAAGTATTTTAGCCAAAATGTTCTGTCACAGAGTCCTTCAAAATCTTATAAAAACAGGAGAGAAACCAGGTTCAACCCTTAAAACCTATCGTAGGAAATTAATCTTAGAAGTGTTGATAGATAGTGCAATTCTTCTCAAAAGAAAGATATTTATTTTAGTGTTAAACAAAATGAAACCACTAACAAAACTAATAACTAAATTATAAAAAAGACTTCTCAATAAACTAAGGGGGTAATTCATAGAATTCAGCGCACAAGTGGCGCACGCGGCTGGCGCACAGTGTGCGCGTGCGAATCCCTGCGCCAGCCGCGTGCGCCAAAACCCATTTCCGCGCACAGCGTATTCATGGATTCCAGCCACCAAAACCAGCCGTGGCGCACAGTGGCGCAGCGACCTTGCAGCAGAGCCAGTTACGCCCCCAAGAACGCCTTCCGCGCAGGGAAAAGCCATCAAAATCCCCAATCCAGCGCAAAGGGCTGCGGTAACCCTGTACCAGCACGGCAAGCGGGCTACGTGTATTTCAGGGGTTCGCGTGAAGTTTCTCACGCGATCGGGCCTGGGGGAGCGGGCTACGTGTATTTCAGGGGTTCGCGTGAAGTTTCTCACGCGATCGGGCCTGGGGGAGCGGGCTACGTGTATTTCAGGGGTTCGCGTGAAGTTTCTCACGCGATCGGGCCTGGGGGAGCGTGCTACGTGTATTTCAGGGGTTCGCGTGAACTTTTTCACGCGATCGGGCTTGGGGGAGCGGGCTACGTGTATTTCAGGGGTTCGCGTGAAGTTTCTCACGCGATCGGGCCTGGGGGAGCGGGCTACGTGTATTTCAGGGGTTCGCGTGAAGTTTCACACGCGATCGGGCCTGGGGGAGCGGGCTACGTGTATTTCAGGGGTTCGCGTGAAGTTTCGGGCCTGGGGGAGCGGGCTACGTCTATTTCAGGGTGCGTGAGAAGTTCCACACGCGATTGGCCTGGGCGCGTGTATTTCAGGGGTGCGCGGGAAGTTCCACACGCGATTGGCCTGGGCGCGTGTATTTCAGGGGTGAGCGGGAAGTTCCACACGCGATTGGCCTGGGCGCGTGTATTTCAGGGGTGCGTGGGAAGTTCTACACGCGATTGGCCTGGGCGCGTGTATTTCAGGGGTGCGTGGGAAGTTCCACACGCGATTGGCCTGGGTGCGCGTATTTCAGGGGTGCGCGGGAAGTTCCACACGCGATTGGCCTGGGCGCGTGTATTTCAGGGGTGCGTGGGAAGTTTCACACGCGATTGGGCTGCGTGCGGGTATTAGGGGTGCGCGCAAAGTTGTACACGCGATTGGGCTGCGTGCGGGTATTAGGGGTGCGTGCGAAGTTTTACACGCGATTGGGCTGTGTGCGGGTATTACAGGGGTGCACGCACATTTTCACACGCGATTGGGCTGCGTGCGGGTATTAAAGGGGTGCGCGCGAAGTTTTACACGCGATTTCAGCAGGGTACGTGTATTTCAGGGGTGCCGGGGAGTCCTACATGTGATTTGCCAATGTGGGTCCTCCCAGGTGTTCCCTGTACACCCTCCACGGCCCCTGCAGGCAGCCCACACACAGGGGACTACCCTGCATCCCTGGTCATGTCCCGCAGGCAGCCCACCCAACATGGGCATGCCCCCCAGCAAAGGCACATGTCTCCTTGCACCAATGATCACCAACTCATGTCCCCTTGCACCCCCACCCCCAGCATTGCGGGGCACCTGCCAGCAGGCCCCACCCATGTCTCCCAGCACCCCCACCGCCCCCAGTCACCAGGGGCAGCCTCCACCAGGCCCCCACCCATGTCTCCCAGCACCCCCACCCCCCCAGTCACCAGGGGCAGCCTCCACCAGGCCCCCACCCATGTCTCCCACCACCCCCACCCCCCAGCAGTGCAGGGGCACCCACCACCAGGCCCCCACCCATGTCTCCCACCACCCCCACCCCCCCAGTCACCAGGGGCAGCCTCCACCAGGCCCCCACCCATGTCTCCCACCACCCCCACCCCCCCAGTCACCAGGGGCAGCCTCCACCAGGCCCCCACCCATGTCTCCCACCACCCCCACCCCCCCAGTCACCAGGGGCACCTGCCAGCAGGCCCCCACCCATGTCCAACTCATGTTCCCCACCACCCCCACCCCCCAGCACTGTGGGGCACCTGCCAGCAGGCCCCCACACATGTCCAACTCATGTCCCCTTGCACCCCCACCCCCCCAGCACTGTGGGGCACCTGCCAGCAGGCCCCCACCCATGTCCAACTCATGTTCCCCACCACCCCCACCCCCCAGCACTGTGGGGCACCTGCCAGCAGGCCCCCACCCATGTCCCACTCATGTCCCCTTGCACCCCCACCCCCCAGCACTGTGGGGCACCTGCCAGCAGGCCCCCAACCATGTCCCCCTGCCCCCAGGTCCTGACGATACACAATCATGGCAGTAATGGGCAGCATACCCAGCACAAACACCCAGCCAAGGATTGCATCCACCCACATAGCAAATGCAATTACATGATACAACCCCAATGGCAAGTATGTAAATAAACACATGTCCGTCACACACACATACACAATGGGTGCAAGTGAATGTCAAAACCCATATCATGACATGCATGAAACCAATGAGAAAATACCACAAAAGAAAGTTATAAAAACATGTATTCTCGAAGAAAATGAAGTAAACTATTCAAACATACAACAATGGGGATAACAAAATAAATTGTCCATGTCCGATAAGTAATGTAAAAATCAAAAAAAATAAGGAATCCAAAAACTAATGTTGTCCAAAGCAAAATCATGGTGAAACAAAATAGGGAAAAACCATTGCCTCATGGTGAACACAAATATGAATCAAAAAAATGTATTTTAAAAAATCCAACTATACACAAGAATATTCCAGGGTCCATGAGCCCAACACTATAAATGAAACCTACTACTACCTAATAAAAAAACTATATACAGAAAAGTGGCCATTGTCCGAGTGGTCCAAAAAAATCTCAAAAAATAAAGCAAACCTAACACTAACTAACAAAATAACTATATACAATGGCAGCGGGCAAGTCCTGCGGCTCACTCTGTGATGTTGCCGGCCAGGGCATCATCGAACTCCATGTCGATGTCCTGGAGGCGGGACTCTGTCCTGGCCCCGAGGTCTCGCAGGGATAACCCCATGTTCACCTCAAACTCCCTGCGAGCTTCCTCGAAGCACTCAGCCCGCCTCAACGCCCGACGCATGGAGAACTCCGCCCTGACCATGGTGAGCCGCTCCTCTTCCGCCCGCTGCCGATCCGCACCTATCCGCTGGACCAACTGCTCCCACACGGAAGACACTACCATCCCAGGGTTCTCCTGCCCTCCGGCCGATGCCTGCCCCTCTGATCTTGATGGCCCCGAGCCATAATGCCTCCCACGTCGAGCCTGCTGCTGCCTCCGACGCCACTGCCTCTGCCAGCACGACGGCATCCAGGATGATGGAAACCACCGACGCCGTCGTGCACGTGCCCTGCCCGATGATGCCGTCACATCCTCCATCTGCTGGGGTCCAGTTGCTGTGTTGTCCACCCCTGCTGGACCTCTGACTCCCGACTGGGGCAGGGATGGGATCCCCACCGAGCTGGCTGCATTGGTCAGGGCAGGTCCACAGGGGGCCCTGGTGGCATCTGGGCCGGAAGACGGCAAGGAGAACGACTGGCGTATAGTCTCCACAGAGGAGGAGAGGGCCGCCAGATTGGCCGACACATGCAGGAAACCCCCGAACATGGCCGATCCCAATTGGGCCACGCCGGCACGGTGCTCTTCGTGATGACGTGCGTGCTCCTCCTGGGAAGCACGCACGGCATCACGAATCACAGCCGTGCGCATCGCGACCCCAATCAGGACCTTCTCCACACGGCCAGGGGTCCCCTCGTCCGCAGGTGGAGGGGAGTCAGATGACATGGACATCCCCTCTACCTGCGGACGGGCCTGGGACGGGGCATCCCTGCTGGTGCAAGGTGGTGCACCCACAGGTTCAGGGACAGCGACATGCACAGGCCCCTCCACGGTGACCTGTGCTGCCTTCTGCCCCTGCCCCTGGACTGCACCACTTGCACCAGCAGGGATGCCCCCACCAGGCCCCATGTGCGCCTCAGTGGCGGCCTCCTCCTCCTCTGTGGAAACCACCAACCTGGATGGCTCCTCGCCGTCTACCGCCGTAACAGGCCCCTGTGGGGGCTCACCCACCCCTTCCGCTGCAGCCGTGGGGGCATCCCCGCCGCCTTGCTCCACAGCGCCGTCTCCGCCCTCTCCTTCACTAGCCGCTGCGTAGAGGGAGACATAGAACACAAGCATCAGGGTACTGTACAATGGTCCCCTAGACAGGAAGCAATAGCAGATGAGTGCCACTGTCAAAGTACACTTCCATCATGTCACACCACAACACATGTGTCAGTCCAGGCAAAACACACACAGTGACAGTCATGGTGCGTGCCATGGACATTTCAATGCATGTCCAATGGACTCTCGAATCATACAATGTAATGGGACTCACATGCATCATGGGTCATGCCTATCACATGCACACACTTCACCTCAGTCACATCCATCTGGCCCCTTACACCCCAATCACAGTGCATACAAGGATGACTAGGCTGCATCAGTGAATCTGTACATTGTCACAGACATGTGTCATGCATCCATGGCACTCACAAGTCACAGACACGCAGGTCAGGCACACACACATGGATACCACATATGTATCTGGCAACAGCACCCATCCCTCGCCCCCACCCATGTCCAGGAACAGAGACTGCCATGCTCTCATGTGTGCAATCTGCACAGGGCTCCCCATGTCGCATTCAAACACATGCAACAACCGTGCGGTTCACACATTACAGGTCGCACATGCATTCCCATGATGTCCCTGCACACATACATGCGTACATGGCCTATGTCACACATGCAGGCAAGTATCAGACAACCAGCACACTGCAACATGCCCTGTCTCACACAGCAATGCTTGGCCACTTACCGCTCAACTCCAGACGGGTCTCCCTCTCAAGGACCTGGGCATGGAGCGCTGGGTGTGCGCGTTCTAGGACCCTCAACTGGATGGTACTCATGCGGCCCCGGCCCCCCTCCACGAGGCGCCGGGCCTTCATGAGGGTCCTGGACCTCAAGTCCTCCCAGCGCTTCTTGACCTTCTGGATGGTGCGGGTTGCCACCCCCTCCGCGTTGATGGCAACCACACAGTCGGCCCAGATCCTCTCCCGTCCTTCCCTGTTGGCGCGGGACGATCCAAAGAGGGCATCATACTGCCCCAGGACTTGCTCCACCAGGAGACCAACTTCGGTGGCAGTGAAGCTGGTGCCCCTCTGCCCCTCTGGCCGGGGGTTGCCACTGGGGTCAGATGTGGATGTGCCCGACATGGCAACCCCAGGGGCAGGAGTGGGTGGGCAACTGGGTCCTGGGGCTGGGCTGTGGAGCGATGTTATTCGAGTCGGGAGTCTTCTGTACCAGCAGGGGTGGACACAGCAACTGGACCCCTGCAGATGGCTGATGTGCAGGCACCAAATGGCAGGGCACGGTGGCAGCAGGCAGGCAGGCAGCAGCAGATGGCACGTGGGAGGCTGCTCGGGGCACTGGGGGGCAGTGATTCGGCCTTCTGGGCAGGAGCGTGGTCTTCCATGTGTTTTCGCGTGGCCAGCTTGATACGGAGTGATTTGGCACGTGAAAATCCTGCACGTCAGCGTGAAAATCGAGGAAAGGCCCTTAGCGCGTAAGCGCGTCAGCACGCGTAAGCGCGTCAGCACGCGTACGCGATTTCATTGGACCAAAGACCCTTACAGCGTAAGCGCGTCTGTGATGTTTTGCGCACGGGCGTTGCCCTGGCAGGGCTTGGTGATCCCGCGTGCATTTATGTTCTGTACGTGCTTTTCGTGCGGTGCGTGTGTTTTCCATCCGTTGGGGTTCACACGCTATTACTTCACAGCGGGTGTTGGCTACGCGTTCTTCTACACGCAAGGCAGACGGTGAGTGGTACCCCGCTCCCCCAGGCCCGACCGCGTGAGAAACTTCACGCAAACCCCTGAAATACACGTAGCCCGCTCCCCCAGGCCCGATCGCGTGAGAAAGTTCACGCGAACCCCTGAAATACACATAGCCCGCTCCCCCAGGCCCGATCGCGTGAAAACTTCACGCGAACCCCTGAAATACACGTACCCCACTCCCCCAGGCACGATCGCGTGAGAAAGTTCACGCGAACCCCTGAAATACACGTAGCCCGCTCCCCCAGGCCCGATCGCGTGAGAAAGTTCACGCGAACCCCTGAAATACACGTAGCCCGCTCCCCCAGGCCCGATCGCGTGAGAAAGTTCACGCAAACCCCTGAAATACACGTAGCCCGCTCCCCCAGGCCCGATCGCGTGAGAAAGTTCACGCAAACCCCTGAAATACACGTAGCCCGCTCCCCCAGGCCCGATCGCGTGAGAAACTTCACGCGAACCCCTGAAATACACGTAGCCCGCTCCCCCAGGCCCGATCGCGTGAGAAACTTCACGCGAACCCCTGAAATACACGTAGCCCGCTCCCCCAGGCCCGATCGCGTGAGAAACTTCACGCGAACCCCTGAAATACACGTAGCACGCTCCCCCAGGCCAGATCGCGTGTGTGACTTCCCGCGAACCCCCGGAATACACGTATCCCGCTCAATCGCGTGTGTAACTTCCCGCGCAACCCCGAAATACACGTGCCCCGCTCGCACAATTGCTGTATGTTGGCACTTTTGTAATGCGCAGGGACGCTACCGCCTGCCTTCGTGTGGCGGACGTGTATCGGCTTGTGCGTGTCTTTCGCTGTGCGTGGCTTTGCCCTATTCGATTCCATGAATACGTGTGGTTCGGGTGCGTGTGGGCGTTCCGTCTGCTTCCCTGCAGTACATCCCCAGTTACGCCCTTGTTTTCGCGAGTTGTTCCCCATTCCGCGCGTTACGCCCCGTGTTCCGCCCACTTTCTGGTGTATGCGCCGAGGTTGTGCGCTTTCACTGTGCGCATCGCGCACGTCTTTTGGGATGTTGCAGTGACGTGTGCGCCATGCACGGGTTTGGCGCACATCCCGTGGTAAACACGCGCAGGGACTTCCATGAATCGCACGCTGTTTTTTATCCGCTTGCGCCTGCTTGTGCCTGCTTGCGCCTGCTTGCGCGAAGATTTTCGGCACACGTTTGTTCCATGAATCGGCCCCAAAATGTCAACAGAAAGAACTTCTTAAGTATCTGCAGAGGTGAATGGAATCACACCACGAGCACAGAACCATACTTTAATGAAGAAGCGTATAAACAAAAGCAAACAAATACAATTGCCATACATAGCAGTGGTCGAGGTTATGAAAAAGTGAATAATACCATAATGGAACAAGAAGTACTCCTTACAAAAATATGCCCTGAAAACTTAGAATTACCCGTCCATTCAACTAAATCAGAACATCTAGTGTACAAATGGCCATGCACGTCAATGTGTAACATTCCCAAACAATTTTTCAAGTCTTTACGCCAATTCCTCAATCAATATGTAAAAAGCAAAGACAAAATCAAAATTAAACTACTGCAAAATATGGATACCTGTCCAGTGCGCAAGTACACAGGACTACAAGGACATTCATTGGCCTGCATTACAAGACCTACTTGTAAAACCACCTTCCATGATATCAAAAGGATATCAACACATCATTCAACTATAAGAAATCTAGTTTATAAACTGTACTTTGCTAAAAGTCCTGCTTTAGCACCAGCAAATTTAAATAACATTCTTCTACATGGTACAGCAAAAGACCTACTTGAAGAAATTGACTATATCCAGAAAAAATATTTTGGAAGTGAAAGCCACTTACAGAATGAAATAGCTTTAAACCAAATTAGCAACAATTCTACACATGGCAACCTTTTACTAAACACATACAAAAAATAAATACTAAAATTTAAAAGTACATCAGCTGAAGTACCAAACCATGTGTGTGTATGTTGCCGCAGAACATTTTATAAAAGTAACACAAAAACTGTAGACCTATCATACAAAATAGAAGACAATGAAGATTCTAAATGGTTTGAATTAGCTCATTACCTTGTAGCAGAAAACAAATACGAAATAACTGACCCCTTAATACTTTGCAGTTACTGCACTGCAAAACTTGACAACAACCAAACTCCTTCACGTGCTATCACAAATAATTTGGAATTATACCCACTACCAAAACCCCTACAACAGCTTAATTTATATGAGAGCATCATAATTCAAACAATGCACCAATTTCAAGCAATAATACGCCTTCAACCAAAAACAGCAAAATTACCTCCCTCTGAATTGGTAAAAGGCATTCGTGGAAAAGTAGTTTATTTACCGTTAGATTTAAAAGAAAATGTGCATACTCTAGGAGTGCAACGTCCAATGCAGCAATCTTTAATTATCTTAGTAAATGGAGTACCTACAAAAGACAAAAAAATATGGCAACAGCTGGTAGATTTACATAAAGTTAGACATGCCTTGCAATATCTTAAAGAGAATAATGAATATTACAAAGAAATTAATATTGAAGAAAACTTGAAGGATACAACTGAAATAATTCAAGAAACACAAGAAGCTGGCCAATTTGAGCTCCTAGATCCTGCTACAATATCAAATACTCTAGACCATTATACAATTCATCCTTTGCACTCTAATGACACCATAGAAGATGCACTGGAAACGTACCAAATGCGTCAAAAGAAAGGATCACCAATCAGCATATGGGAAAAAAGCATAGAAGCACGTGCTTTTCCTCTACTCTTTCCTACTGGCAAGGAGGAAGGTACGATGATAGACCTATTCAAATATCAGCTTCAGAATACCCCTCATTATGGATGTATTCTGAAGATCCCAGTTTTAGACAAAATGTGGAATACCTATTCAACCTACTCTTTGAAAGTGAACCAGCAACTTTATGTTACTGAGTTGCACACATATTAAAATCAGGATTACACTTTCAAAATATGAAAGCTACACAATTATTACAAAAACTGCAACAAAAGGATGAGGTTTTACAATCAAATATTACAAATCTATTAGCAAATATGCGTGGTACTAAAGAGTACTGGTTTCGACGTCATGGAGATGTACATTGTATGATCAGAAACCTTGGGCCACCCACTTGGTTTGTTACATTAAGTTGTGCAGAATATGCATGGGAAGATTTACATGATTTCCTATGCATATCAAACAAAAACAAAACAAACATAGATATACTAACACCTGGAGAACTTTGTTCTTTGGATCCTGTTAATGTTTCAAGATATGTTCACCATCACTTCATTACTATGCTACATTTTATTTGTAATAAAACTGTTCCTCCCCTTGGAGAAGTGCAACACTTCTTTTGGAGAAAAGAATACCAATCCAGAGGAGCACCACATATCCACATGCTTTTATGGATTAAAGATGCTCCTAAATGTGGTCAAGACAGTGATGCCACTGTTTTACAGTTTATTGAAAAATATGTCACTTGTGAAATTCCATCAGAATCCACAAATAGTGATCTTCATGCACAAATTTTACAATTTCAAAGACACAAATGTGGAAAATATTGTTGTCGCAAATACAAAAACAAAGGGAAGTACTACACCAAATGCCGATTTGGTTTCCCTAGACCAGTTACAAATACAGGTCAAGTGAACAACCTCATGTCTTCAGTTAGACATATTGTTAAAGATAAGTCACCTAAAAATACATGTTACATAAAAATAAACGAAGAAGAAAAATATATCAATGATTACAATGCAATAATTGTCGACTTATGGAATGCAAACATAGATGTGCAGTACATTACAGACAATTCTACTGCAGTTGCACGACATGTCACAGCATACTTAACCAAAGCAGAAAAGACAGTGCTCCAAGACCTCTGGAATGACCTGTCATCAGATAAAACAGTGTCTCAGAAATTATACAGCTTGGGCATAAAAATGCTCTCCCATAGAGAATGTGGATCATATGAAGCAGCTGATCGTTTTACTGGTACTGCATTGTATGGTAAATCTGAAAATATAGTATGGCTAAGTCTTGGCCCAGCTAAATCTCGAAAAAGAGTTCTAAAATCCTACAAAGATATAGAAACAATAGCCAAACGTGATCCCAACAGCCAAGACATTTTAAAAAACAATTTATTGTACACATACTACCCAAACAGAAGTAATACTTTGGAAACCATGTGTCTATACCACATAGCCCAAAACTACACATACAAAAATAATATAAAACCTGATGAAAAAAAAGATAAATACAGAGTGACAAACTGTGAAGGCGGCTTAGTTAAACTCTCTAAACTAAATATAATTAATCATATCAAATTGTCATTAAAGACTCCTCAAAATAAAGAAGTATATTACATGTCCCTGCTACTACTCTTTAAACCATGGAGAAAAGAAGAAGAAATGCTAGATAACTATGACTCATAGGAAGATGCTTTCAAAGCAAATGAAAGCACTATAACTGATGTAAACTTTACACAGTACAAAACAATGTTGCACAATGAACAGCAACACGAAGAAGAACTCCAGGCCCAACTAGATAAGGAAACTCCTGACATTAGTCAACCTTCTGCAAAAGGAAGTCAAGAACCACTGGGAGAGCCACTAATAGCAAATGAGACAGAATTAGCTATGATAGAAGTAGAAAACAACATGTGTCAGTATGAAGATAAAGAAGACTTAACTATACTACAATCAAAACTAAACAATGAGCAACGTAGCATTTTTCAAGAAGTAACAAAACAAATTGCACATGGTGTACAACACGAAAATAAAGAATGTTCCTGCCATAATTATAAACCTATACTACTGTACATCAGTGGCGAAGCTGGTTCTGGCAAAACATTCCTAATCAAAATCATCAGTAAGTTCCTTCAACAATTGACAAAAAGCAAACTGTCAGCTGTTGTCACTGCTCCCACAGGTTTAGCTGCCTACAACATAGGTGGTGTCACGTTACACAGATTATTACTATTGCCAGTAGAACACCAGAACAAATTAGACTATTACAAACTTTCTGCAGAAGCTGCAATGGAACTACGTAGAGTATTGAAACAGATGAAAATGCTACTAATAGATGAAGTGAGCATGGTCTCCAACCTAATGTTGGCTTTAATTCACCTCAGATTACAAGAAGTACTCAAAACAAACTATGAAGAGCTCTTTGCAGGAAAACACATTATTGTTTTCGGAGATCTTCTTCAATTGACACCAGTAAAAAGGTGAGCCTATTTTTAAAACATTAGGACACAAACTCTGCCGTAAAACTGTTGGCAGCATTGGAAATTTCAACCTTTGGCAAAATTCCCAATACAGAGAATTAACAGAAAACATACGGCAATCTGCGGATCTCACTTATGCCAACATCTTAAAAAGTATCAGAGTTGGTATACTTTCTAAAGAAGCAGAAGCAATATTGAAATCCGGCACATTAATGCACTTTATGGCGATAATGTATGTGCTACAGATGTTATGGAACAATTAGCCCACAAAAATGTCAATTGTATGGCCTTAATGCCAAATCTTGCAAGCTGTTTCAAATTCAATGAAATAATGTTAAGTAAAGAAATGCAACCAATAATGGAAATTAGCGCCACAGACAAACTAGATGCACATGGTATGACACTACCTATGTGTGACCAAGCCACAACAAGACTAAATAGTTTAGAAAAATCAATCTCAAACACAGCAGGCTTAGAAAAGATATTAAAATGATCCTTAAATTGCAGAGTAATGCTTAAACGTAACCTTGACATGGACCAAGGACTAGTTAATGGAGCACTGGGTACAGTTGTTGGCTTTCAAACATACCCACTTGACAACAAAATTCAGTTTGTCAATATTCTCTTTGACAAACTTTCAGAAATAAAAAGGATAGGACACTCAACAGCTCGATTCCTTCTCTTCAAAGACATGTATGTACGCAGAGAACAATTTTCTCTAACTCTTGCATACGCAGTCACAATTCATAAATCACAAGGTCTTACCCTAGACAAAGCAATGATAGATATTGGTAACACAGTCTTTAAAGAAGGCATGAGCTACGTAGCACTATCACGCTTAGGTACACTTGACGGTCTATTTCTAAACAATTTTGATGCAAGTAAAGTAAACGCTGATATTCCTTGCATTTTAGAATACAATAGACTTCGCTCACTATAAACCCCCCATCTAAACACATATTCTGTTCCACAAAAAGTAAAACGTTATAAAAGAAAAATAAATCAAACAGAAATGCAACAGGATGTCACTGCTAATCCTCCGAAGAGAGTAAAAGAAACTAATACTTCATCAAGTACCACAAGCAAAATAAAATCAATTAGGGAAAGTAATCCAGGTACTTCTTCAAAGAAGGAAGACAAACTCCAAAAAAAGCAGTCAGATACAGAATTACCTGGTCCATATAAACTCAAATATAGTTGATGTAAGTTGCTACGAAAATGTAGCAATTAATATTCTATTTCAATTACCACCAATTGTTGACAACATTTACTTACACAGTTCAGACCAATTGTGTTTGCAAATGTTAGTACTTCACAGAAATGCAGCAAACAATCCTGATAACACATATACTGTTTATGGAATAAGACAACAATTGGACTACTGTGCCGGAATGGTGAAATTCACTATAAACTCACAGGAAGTTCCACAAGAATTTCTAACGTACTTACTACAAGTACTGGAAAATAAAAACATACCTATAAATGAAATCTTACAGATTTCATACATGTGGAAACAGACATGCACTCTCTGCAACAATGTGACACAAGAACAAATCCCCAATGAACGCTTTGTATATATATCAATACCTAATTGTGAATCCATTCCATTTCAGCAACTTGTACAAAATGCAAACCATGGTAGATTATGTTCTACCTGCAATTCAGATAATCGTTCCACGTTACTAATACAAACACATAGTAAATACGTAATACTAATGCTTCTACGTTACAATGCAGATGGTACCAAAAACAACTGCAAGCTGACTGGATTCACACACTGTCAAGTATCACTTGGTAAGAAAACCTTCACAACATTAGGTATAATCTACCACGCTGGAGCCACAACCAATTCAGGGCACTACACTGCATATATAAAAAAGAAATGTGGATGGTTTGAATGTAATGATAGTATCATTACTCTAAAGCAGAGATTACCAGTAAATCTTACAAACGCTTATTTAATGTTCTTAAAACCAAAATTTGATAACTAAACTGTACTTAAACCCTAAGTAAACTTATAGTAAAAAAATGTAAACTGGTAGAATATTCCAAAAGCAATCTAACTGCCCAAACATTCTACAACAACTAATCAGATAAATGAATACCAGTAAATTAGAGCAAAAAATAGACAGTTAGAATACGCCAATTGGTATCTAACTGTCCCAAAATTTAACAATAACCAAACAGATAAATCAATACCACTAAAATATATAAAAAATAGGCAGTTAGAATACACCTACTGGTATCTAACTGCTTCAACATTTTATAATATCCAAACAAATAAATAATATGTTACTGCTCCAAAAAAATGCAACAAGCCAGTGTATAAAGCATTACCCAGAAACAACAAGTGAACACTGAAAACAAACAAACAAATAAACTGTGGCATAACAGAAAAAGTTTTTTTTTAATCCAACATGGATGTTTTTTTCTCCCACCGACCCAATGATTTTAGCAACGGACACAGAAACTGAGCAAATTGCACAGTACTCTGATTTGTAATCTACTAAATATGAGGGTCCAAAAAAAAAAAAATGTTGTTTATACAATGTAATAAGTCATTGCAAAATACTAATACTAACATGCTATTTTCTTTTATCACAGAAATTAACAAGAAATACATGTACTCCTGTTACTAAACCAAACAGTAAGTATATTATACACTCTATGCCCTGGCCAGAACCACTGCAGCATATCACACCCATAGATTCAAACATTTCAACTATGGCCTATGAAAAATTTTAATGTCCGCGGATATTATGAGTGTTCTTAGAACACTTTCAACTTGCCAGCGAACAATACGGACAGCATCTTCAGGACACCCCCTAAGAACATTTCAGGACAACACGAGAGTTCTTAGAACACTTCCTACTTGACAACGAACAATAAGGACAGCGTCCTCAGAACACCTGCATTTTGTTTATTTACGAACATTTCAGGACAAGGCAAGAGTTCTTAGAACACTTTCAACTTGACAACAAATTCAGGACACCGCGAGAGTTCTTAGAACACTTTCAACTTGACAACGAACAATACGGACAGCGTCCTCAGAACACCCCCATTTCGTTTATTTACGAACATTTAAGGACACTGCGAGAGATCTTAGAACATTTTCAACTTGACAACGAACAATACCGACAGCGTCCTCAGGGCACCCCCATTTTTTTTATTTGCTAACATTTCCAGACACCTCGAGTGTTCTTAGAACAGTTTCAGCTTGCTTCCGAACAAAACAGACACATATTGAGTCCTCAGAACACCCCCATTCAGTTTATTTAGAACATTTCAGAACACCTGTGATGTCTGCAGACAAATCGAACACAACAAGAACGTCTACCACATGAAAAAACACAACTTTCAACCTATCTCATACTCTCCCACCCTCCCAAAACACTCCTACACACCAACACACTCTACTAAATACAAATTTTGAACCAAGTTTCACCGCGCTGTCCATGGACGTCCGCGAATCCAAGATGGCGGGCGCCATTGAAAATCGGACGCACTTCATGCTCCACACCGTCTAATCAGTGAACACGTCGCATGTCCGCGGACATGACGTAAGCCGATAAGCCAATCAGGACACTGTCCGCGTGGCGAACAGGGAAGTGTGTCCGCGGACCGAACACAGATATAATTTTTTTAAAAACTATTGGATGGATTTTCACCAAATCTGCAAAAGCACGCTTTCGGGACCAAGCCGCTGCTCCTGGTCCAAATTTGGTGAAAATCCATCCAGCGGTTTGGGCTGTAAGCACAAGCAAAGTTTTTTTCCCATTCAGTCTATGGGAAAAAAAGAAATTTTGGGACCCCCCCTATAGCTTTTTCCCCCCTGGACGAATCCTCACCAAACTTTGCTAAAAAATTCAGAGTGGGCATATACTTATTGTTCAAAGTTTGGTGAGGATTCGTCCAGGGGGAGCAAAGTTATAAACCGCCCAAAAAGTGCTCTTCCTATGGAAACACCAACTTAACCATAACTACATGGCCACCCGATCTGATCAGCATCTAAGCATTTAATATTTTGTCCCACCGACACCAAGGATTCATTCAATGTCCTACATACTCGCACTGTCTTTAATATACATACCCCTCTTGTGGCTCACCTTAAAAGCATCCCACAGAACCTCCTCATCTGCCATGTTCTCTAATGCACCTACCTTCAGTTTCCATAGCGGTATCGCTGGCCGTCTACCAATCCCTCTATACTCTGTGACCAACTGTGCATGGTCTGATAGTATTTGCCCAAATACTCAATTTTCGATAACCACTGCGTATGTGCCATTCCTACACAAATATAATCTAACCAACAGTATGTTACATGTACCGGGGAGAAAAAGGACTACCCCCCTCTCTTCGCCATGAGATCCCCTCCATAATTCCATCAAGTCCATGGGCCTCATTCAGAGTGTGCCGGTCTGGAAACATTGGTGGCGGTAAACCCGCTGCCACTGTTGTCTCTGGACCAGCAGACTATGAGTTCTGCAGGCGGGTGGCGTTACTCCCGCCCGGTCTGACCTGGCGGGAGTAACGCCACCCACCTGCTGACGGAAATGGAAACACTGGCACCGTTCATTACGGTACCAGAGTTTCCATGGTCCCCATTCCTGCGGGACCGTGGAATGGGAATGGGGAGTAACGGAATGCCGGCTCCAGAATTACCAGATCACTGGGGCTGTAATGCCCCGGTAATTCTGGCAAGTCCGGAGCCAGTAATTCATTCGAGGTCCAGCGGTAACATACCGTTTTTTCCAGCACGCTTACCACCGGACTTGGAATGAGGTAATATGTCTTGTACGGCCTTGCACAGTGAATCAGATGATTTTGATTTAGGTGGTCCAGTTTGCCTTTATCTATCCAAATGCAGGTCCAACCAACAATTAAAATCTTCTCCCCAAAGAAAGATCCCTGCCCTGTCTTCTTTCACCTTGTCTTGTACCGCCTTAAAATAGGTCTTTGGATGAGTATTTGCTGCATAGGAATTCACTATGCAGTGGGGGCTGTCCATTTAATGTACCCCAGAGTACTAATGTCCTAACTTACGTGTTCCCCCACGTATCCTTAACATATGTCGGAGCATCCCCTTTCGTCCAGATCAGAACTCCCTTCGCATATAAAGAGTACGTGGACTGAAACACTCTGCCTCTCCATTTGTGGCATAGGTCTGCTAGACTGGACCCAACAAATGAGTCTCCTAGAGCAACGCCACCTGTATCACATTTTGTTTCAAGAACGCGCCAACTTTCACCCTTTTCACCCGTTTCCCCAAACCTCGAACATTCCAGCTCCCTGTCTTACGTGTCATAGCATCTCACTGTCAACATATCTTTCTTCTCTGGCCCCAACACCTGCACCTCACTCATTCATCCATGCCATGTATCCTGCTGCTTGTTTTAAAATACCTGTGTTATAACCAGACCATAAATCCCCTGTCCAATTCAATCCAATTCAATCCCCAACTAACTCTGCTCCCTCCCCCTCTCCCCTTTCCCTCCCCCTACCCCTTGTTACCACCCTCCCACCTTTAAGAACTGCCTGCCTCCCCTCCCTCATTGTTTCCTTCATCTGTCAATCCTTATCTCCCTCATCCCCCTCCATCCTGCCACCCCCAAAATAAAACAACCCAACTCTTTAACCTTCCATAACACAAGCAGCACCTCCCTGCTGCAGTCAAATAACCCCATAACCTCAATCACCATCAGTCCTACGCCACCCTTCCCATGTTTCCCACACAGGGTGGCTGGATCAGTGGTCTAGAGTGTCTGGCCACGACTCATAGCATCTCCATTTTACCAAAACATTTATGTATTTTCCACTCCCTCCCTCTCATGTTCTTCAAGATTGCCCACCCTTCATCGCCAACCCCGAAAGAGGTCTGTCAACTGTAAATCCCTCAGTTAGTCCAATCACTTCTCCAGTGCCTTAAGTGGCACTACAAAAAGAGCCGGGGCTCATCAATGGGGCGTGTCCTAATGGCAGGGGTCACCTGCTGGCCCATTAGGACACGCCCCCTTGACTAGCCGCAGCTCAATGGGCCACTAGCACCCCTGCCAGGCAGCCTTTTGTAGAGATCAGCACCCTCTCCCCCTGAGGGAGAGGGTGCTGATCTCTGCCTTTATTTTCTAAAGGCTTGCCTGACAGGGGACTGCACATCGCCTATTGAGCCTTAATGGTGGCACTGCCCCTCGCCAGCTGGGGAGGGGCAGTGTCACCATTAAGGCTGAAAGGGTGAGGCCACTGGAAACTGAGGCTGTTTCCTGAAGACTGAAACTCCTGCGAATGCGCAGGAGTTGCAGGATTTAGAAAACAAGGCCTCTGCTTCCAGCGGCCCCGGCCCACTTACACTTAAAGTCCTGCACTTCCCATCACTGTGCTCTCTTGTCTGCAGCGCTCCCATCTCCCCTTTGGATTCCACCGAATTCCATACTTCTGTGGTTGTTAGGAAGAAGAATGACTTTCACCCTTCAGTTTTGCAGGAAAGAACATCATGTAACACAAGTTCCAATGTCTCAATTTCCTCTTAACTGCATCAAATATCTTCCTTTGCTTCTGAATCCCATGTGTGAAGTCCAGGAAAATTAGAATGTTTGCATTATCTTTAAGGAAGTGTCCTTTCTATCTGACCTCTTGTAAAATAGCATCCCTATCTCTGACGTTCAGTAGTTTCGCTATAATGGCCGGCAGAGACGCTCCCAAGGGTGGAGCTCTACCTGCTGCTCTGTGAGCCCTTTCCACCATGAACAGTTTTGACAGACCTTTCAGCTTGAACTCCTCCAACAGAAGTTGCTCTAAGAACAGTTCCACATTTTTAACTTCCTCTCCTTCCGGTACCCCAATCAGGCAGATATTATACCTCCTGGAGAACCCCTCTGCACCTTCGGCAATATCCTCCAATGCTCTAGTCAGTCCCACCAGGACCTTAACCTGGTTCTTTTACCAGGCAATGGTGTCCTCAACATCACTCACTCTTTGTTCCAATTGTGTCATTCTTTCGATTACCGTCTGCAAATCGGCCTGTATCAGGGTGATGTCTACCCCCACCTCCTGGATCTTTCCATCCAAGGATACCCTGAACTCTGTTATCTCTGTCAGGAGTCTCCCCATCGTAACTCGTACCGAGGTATATGCCATCTACTCATTCTCATTCACTGTTGCTCCAGAGTGCTTCCCATGCTTCTGCCTGGTACCTTCATATTGCTCTCTGGCTTCTGTCGCTGATTTAGTCTCCCGGGGGCACATTCCAATTCTGTGCTGCATAAAAAGAGAACGGAACGGCCCAAGAAAAACTGAAGGAGAAAAGCATATAAACTTAAAGAACAACTGACTGAAAATTGTAGAACATAAAGGAGCTGGAGTCAAATGACAGTCTTTTTTGGGTGGGGATCTGGTACCAATATTATTTAAGGAATAAAATACATACTTATTAAATCAATATCATGGGTCGAGATCCGTGAATTTATAAAGGCAATGAACCTGCTACTATTCAAATGGGCCTCATTATAAGTTTGCCAGTAAGCTCTGGCTCCGTTACTACCAGACCGGAAAACTACAACTTCTGCTCGCGTGTGCCTTCTCGCCCGCCAGGTCTGACCTGGCGGGCGTACCGGCATTCGCAAGCAGAACATGTGGGATGCACTGGCACCATTCACGAATGGTGCCGGTGCATCTGGCTTCCCCATTCCCATTCAGCCCTATCGGGTTAAATGGGAATGGGGAAGAATCTATTCCGATGCCCGCAAATGGGCAATTACCGGGTCAGGCAAAGCCGTAATGACCCGATAATTGCCCATTTGCAGGCGCCAGAAATTATTCCCGGCACGACTACTGCCAGCATCATAATGAGGCCCAATGACTTACAACAGCCATATAACATATAGTTATGGGTACTGTAGCCTGGTAGCAGGAAGGTGCCATAACAGTTAAGGGTACATACCAATGTATATAGGAAAGATAAAAAGGGTCTGATTTACAAAAATGTTTTCAACAGGACTTTCCCCACGTTAAAAAATGTTGTTACACAGGCCCACAATGTTTAAGTCTAAAACCTTTGTTCTCACCTCTGAAAGTTCACCAAATTTGGTAGGCAACTGAATCGTCCAGATCAAAAAATTCCTACCAAATTTGGCAAAGTTTCATCAATGTGTCATGGCTATAATTAATGCTGAAACCCCTTTTTTTATTGCGATTTTCAGAGAGCCTGAAAAAATCACCCTTTCTGCCTGCAACCTGAGAATGATGTGCTTTGATTTTCGAGATCATTGGCAAACACCTATTTCTTTTACTGAAGTTAGCCACTTCAAAATCATTTTGAATATGGGATTAGTCAAGAGGAGACATTCACTTTAAAGGGAAAGAAAAAGGGAATTCTAAGTCTGTGCATGCATATTGGAGGAATAGATCGAAATGAAAGGGATACAGCAAAATATAAACCACACCATGAAATGCACAAGCTCAATAATAGGGTTGAAACAATGATTGTATTCTCCAACATTGCAAATATACTGTGTTATAAACGATATGAAAAGTATGGCCAGAGGGACAAAACACAATATGAAATATGTAGGCAAATGGAAATTAAGTATAATGCGAAATGCACAAGTTGATCAGTAGAGTTGGCCGCACAAAATAAAATGAACAATATACTTTGAAATAAAAATATATAGCAAAACGTAGACGATGATGCACTGTATTCACTACGCAGCAGAGCCGTAGGGCAAAAACAAAATAAAAAATATATCATGAACAGAAAATAATATCGTACAATAAAACAGTCAAAAAACCTCATTTTAAACAATAAGCTGAAACACGACACACTAAGAATAATAGCATTTAAATAACACAGATTTTAATTCAGTACTAGACAAAACCTTAAACATGACACAAGCAATGGTTATAGAATTCCCCTTTTGATAGTAAGGTTAAATCTTTTTGCAAACTCGTGTATACCCCACTGACACCATAAATCAATAAGCACAATAGTACCTCAATAACTTGATATACGAACAGACAGATTACAGTGTCCTAAATATTATCATTTAATTATTTCTGTAACAAATACAATCAGCCACATTTTCTCTTTCTAAAGGGCACATTTCAGCATCTAATCTTTTCAAAAACTGATAGACTATGTCCTGGTCACCAGACCAGGATAGTATTGTGCGCTCCAAACTAAGCAGTACAAGAAGAATGATCAGATGAACATGAGGGGTGTGAGTTGGAATGTGGCTGGCCTAAGTCAAGAGGATGAAGATTGGCATTCCTTTCCATCTGGATTTAAAAGTGCTAAGTCCGCACACGTTTCTTAGCGTGAGAAAGAACATTGCACGGACCAAAGGAATAGCGCTGGGAGCTGATTCATGGAATTAAATGCACACAGAAACGTGCAGTGCAAAGAATCAGGAGTCCAGGACACCCCCAACCCCCTGCATTACAAACTTAACATAGAGGGGTCAACAACCTTTGCACCGGACCTATGAAAAAAAGTTATCAATTTTTACTTACCAGTAATCACCACTACTCCCACCCCACTCCTGTAACCGACAAGTCCTCATCCCAGCACCCCTACTGAACTGCACTGTGGTCCCCTACATTAAGGCAGCACCCACATACACCAAATAAACTGTGCCGGCTCTCTACATTAAGGCAGTACCCATGTACCCCCAAAAAACGCATCCCAGCACCCTAAATGAAGGCAGAATCCATGTACCTCCATTAAACTGCGACTTTGCCCCCTAACTTAAGGTAGCACCCACATACCAGCACTAAGCTGTGCCCTGGTAACCTAACTTAAAGCTACACCCACAAGTCCTCCCTCATCCCAGTACCCCTACTGATGTGTGCCCTAACCCCGTAACATGAGGCATCTCTTACAAGTCCGCCCTTGTCCCAGTAACCCACTGATCTGTGCCCCATCCCCTAGCCTAAGGCACACCCACAATCTGCCCTCGCCCTAGTACCCCTACTAAACTGTGTCCCCAATCAGCATCACTCAGTTCCCACTGCTCAACCAGACAGTACGTGCCCCAACAAGGTGCCACTTCACAATCAAGCACCCCAAAAACACATCACCCCAATGGCCACACTTACTCATACAGTGCACACTACTGATACCAGGAGTTGAATTATATTTGAAATGTCTGACAGAACATCAATTGAACCACCCTGCTTACAGAGGTCCACAATGAATCCTCAGACCACCTAACTAGACCACACACACTCCCATGTAATTTGGCCACAACACCAGCTTGCCAACAGCTCACTGGATGTCCCCCGCATACCCTGTGTATATTGGTACACAAAAATCGTACTCCCACAGATGCACTAATCTTGCTGCCTGCTGAACAGACAAAACAGTGTGCTGGCAAACACCCATGATCTGTTCGGAAAAGAGTACTGTCACAAACCCAGCAGCAATGTATACCCACACTCTTATACTGTCCCTACAGGGTGATGAACATCCTTGCGGCCCTGTTCTGTACAATGGTGGCATCCGCCTTAAAATCGTTGTAACACCAACAACACTTGGCAGCTATGCATCATGAACACCCATGGTACAGTTCACGGTGAAACACTTACCTTCCTCACCTCCTCTGGCCTATGACTTCCATGAACTACACCTTGCAGACATCCTCCAACATGATCACTTGGAAGCAGTGCTGTTGAATCCAGGACAGTCAGCCTGTCCACAGCCTCCCATTGGATCACACTCAGCTGCACGACAACAGTCAACCAAAATGTCAAAGCAGCTACACTTTTGTCCCTCAATGGTCAGGTGACATAGTCCACATGTGAGGTGTTTAGCCCAGTGAATCAGAGTGAGACCACATCCCACTCCCTCATCCTCAATGCTGATAAGCAATAGCCTACAAGAAATATGAGCACATTGTGATGGGTTAGACAGGTGAGGCGGACAACTTTGTAAAGAGTTTTCAACTTTAGCCATTTTATTCAATAATTAGGTTGGATAAATGACTCGCTACCCAAACAATTATTTCCTTGCCTAAAGTAAATTAAAGGAAACACTCTAACAAAAGGATATCTGACCCTCACACTTTTACAACAAATAAAGTATTAAGGAAATATATGTCAATTCATTTCTGCAATAAACATATGATTTGCTTCACAATATATTCAATGGCTCTTCTCATAACCTGGGTGAAATTCCCTTCCCGAGATCTGAACAAGGGTTTTCTTCACAGTTCAAAGAAAACAAGGAAATCAGTTTTAACACACAGTTCCAATACAGTTTCAAGGGTTTGTATAAAGTTCCACAGATCCAATAAAGCATCTCCAGAAATTAGAAGTTTGTACTCCTCTTGCAATAAGAACTGTCTCACATTGGTATTCTTCCCATATGGAACCACACATGTGTTTGTCAGGATAATGTCACAACTGTTGGATTAAACAAGAAATACATTATTTCAACTCTTCCTGGAGTAAGAACAAGGTTCTCCTTTGCAGTAACAACACATGCCTTTGTCAGGATCACAACCTTTGCATTCAAATAGAAATACACTATTCCAACTCCTCCTGGAGTAAGAACAAGGTTCACCTTTATAGTAACAACACATGTCTTTGTCAGGATAGTTTACTTCAAACTTGACTTCAGGAAGAATTATAACCTTTCTTCAACACGTTTTCACAAGGTACAAATCAATATAAGTTGGTTGAGTTAGAACCACAGTTCAGCACTTGCATCAACTACTACCTGACTTATGCCTCTGCCAGGCTCTTATGGGCAATGCCTATTGCCCTATGAGTTTACTCGCCTGCTCATCAACTTCCTCAACCAGAACAGAAAAGTGCTTCAGTGGTAACTTCCAACTTAGCATAACAACTACTTCATTATACTTCTCCAGCATCAAACTTTAAACATATTGTGGGGGGAGAAAAAAGCCACCACATTAGTGCTCTTTGGGATTTCTTGGCAGCTATGCTGCTCTCCCTCTTGATCATTGACTCCAGAAGGGCAGCCTGTTTGCCACCTTTCTTTTCCCTCTGTAACAAGGATGTAGGTGATTTGACCGAATCCATGTTTTCGAAAGAGTGAAGTGACCAAATATATTTATGAGATCCCCCAAAACTCCCCTTCTCGCCCCTACCTTTATTAATATCCCTTACCCCACCCCCACATATATTTTATTTAAAATGTTTATTTTTTTGGTAAACATTTTTTTTTAAAACAATGTGCTCACTTCTTCCTTGAAAACATTGGATTCGGTCACTTCTATGGTATTGTTATACCAACCACCACATTCAGATCACAAGATAGTCTCTCTTCTACCATGATTTTGGCAATGTAGCTTGTTATCACTTGCAAATTTGTATTTTGTAGCACATACGCAGAAAGCTCTATAGTCATTAAGTCTCTCAATATCCCCCTCTTGCCTTGAGTACTGTTTGTTGCACTGGTTTTGCTGGTTTGTTATAACCTCTTGCCTTGGGTATTGTCTGAAAGCTTTTGGACCAAATACAGCTTTCCCTTGGGGTTGTTGGGCTTCTTTCTCCATGTGCTTATTTATACAGTCACTTGCTTTTAACAGGCATAGCTTTTGTTGGTTTCGTACAGTTCGGTATTGAAAATCCCTTATATTGTTGCTTTCACTCACTCGTGAGTGAGGCAGCCTGCGTTAAACACATTGGCAGTGTTGGAGTGCTCTGAAGTCACTTACAAGCTGTGAACTAACCAGAAAAGCCACTTGTTTACTCTCTGCTCAGTGTTTTCAGGTCTTCAGGGTTTGTGGACAGCCTCCTCTGGACCTCTTCTGCTTACACCACCGACGATTGGAGTCATCTCTGCTCCGGAGACGGTCAGGTGCAATCCAGCTACCTTCATCCTCACAAGAGGGAACACTTCCCTTGCTGCTACTGCTGCGCAAATTATGCACCTCAAAATGTTATCTGGCAAGTGTCTCATGCTCACGCTTCTGCTGCACGACCTCTGCAACAGCGAGAGTAACAGGCAAATACTCTCTCATGACCCACCATAGCTTCTGATGATTCTGTGGTCCTTGCATGTTCTCTCGCTTCAGGCATCCCTCTCAGCTGCAACCATGGCTTGCATTGTTTCTTTCTCTTCCACAGTTCTGCTTCTCTCTCTCTCCCTCTACTTCCTTCTCCTCCTTCTGAAGCATGCACCTGAGGGGGCTTTTTAAGCCAAAATAGAAACAGAAAGAGTACTGAGTTGGGAACTCCCGTCCCCCGCACACGTTCAACAGCTCTCAAAAACAGCCAAACATTCAAATTTGTCTATGATATTCTGGTTTGAAAGTTTCTAAATCTTATTACAACAGCAAATTCTGGATATATGTTCAGTATACACATAAAGTGGCTTGAGGCAGTTTATCAAAAAATTGATATTTTATTCTTCACGCCCAAAGCGTTTCGAAAACTGTATTCTCTTCATCAGGGGTTCATAATTGAAAACATTTCTATAAAGCAAATATAAGGAACATAGTTTTGGACATATTTGTTTGAACAATCAATCATAACTCACTCCTTTATATTTATGAGTATTCCCCAAAAGAAGGAAGTGAAATTACTTTGAGCATCCAAAATAAACATTTGCATCTGCTTATGTTCATGCAAAGTATCATAGTATCAATAGAAAGATCTAATCTTGTGATGAATCAAAAGAACTCAAGATTTTCTAAGTGATGAGGCCACCCACTGTGCAGTGCAGCGGCAACCACCTCAACAAAGAGCCTTGTGACGGGGCGGTCTATATGATATGTAATCAATTCCAAGGGCCATAGATCCCCTTATTATGGTTTGTTTAAATCACCTAAATCTCACCTTGTGAGTTATCTGCCATCTCTGGAGTTGGAAAGGATTAAGCTCCTCTATACTGTATACACAGGAAATTCACTAAATTCTTGACTCCCTGTGTCAATAAAAATTAAAGTACAAGTTGTAAACTTATGCACTAGATCTTGTCAGATATCCAACTAAGTTAGCACACATTGAAACTGCAGCGTCCACTTATCTAACGTAGGCTTAGCTGTTCTGTATCAGATCGGCACTACATCAAACGTGTCTTGGGAGGATAGCTCAGCAGCAACGGGCTCGCCTTGGAAGCAGGATGACACGGAGCAATACAGGTTCGATCCCCGGGTCTGCGCTTAGAAACCTCTGGGTATTAAGCACGTTATAAATAAACTATCATAAATCAAATCATGTATACATCACCAAATTCCGTGGATAAAAAATGGGTCTTAATGAACTTTAAATGAGCCGCTGTTGAAAAGAATTAGAATTGAATATACAGACTGTAAAACATTTGTAGTGTATCCTTCATGGGATAATCACAGTTTTGCTGTGGATTGTCAATAGTCTGCTTACCTAAATAACTGGGCAGAGCTGTCCATTGCAAATGGCATTACAGCAATAATCAATATCTTGGGGTCACCAGATCCTGTTAATAAATAGTAGACCATGGTCAGTTCTAGATTGTGGTAAATAATAGCTAAAAGTTCAGCTGATGCGGACTACGTGAATCCATCGTCACCACAGCAGCCTAATTCTAATGCACTTACCCGTGGCTTCAGTGGATGTGCTTGGCCTCGCGATCTGCTGTCCAAGACGTAAAGCACAGTTGCCTTGGTGGCCGTTTACTTATAATGTGGTTATCGCATTTCAGTGACGTCATGATGCCTGCGCGTATGACATTGAAGTTTGTGACATCAGAATTGTAAACAACCTCTCTTCATAATATTGTGATGAAACCTAATGTGATTCCGGACTCTAGTATAATGGTGTATGTTTTTGTGTTCCTATACATGTACAGTGCCCAGAGCCCAATATGACCAAATTTAAAACACAAAAATTTGAGACAACCTGCCAAGTAATGCCGTGAATAGTATCTTGACATCACTATTTGTGAGTCCCAGTATGAGATTCTATAGTGATCCAAGGAGTACTCATTAATATACCCTCATGCATATATATTGTAACACCATGGAAATGTGTTCTGGAAGTTAAAAAATGGAAATTAGCCACAGTATAAAGAAAAGGTCATACATGTACATAAAGTCCAGTAAAACACATTGCCATTTCTGTTAAAAAGTGCGCTAAATGTCCTCCCTCTCAGGGGTGCACATTCTAGTAGGGCGTCATACATAATTTGTAGGAACATGATATGCCACCCCACGATGGCGTTCACAGTTTACCTTAAAACCCTATTTACCAAGCTCTGTTTCTGTGTCAGTATGCTCCGCTTCATCCCTTTCATGAGCATGCATTCTTTTAGGCACTCATACATCCTGTAGATATTCGTCCAATGCCATCTTCTCGGATGGAAACCAGTCTCATACAGTGACACACTGGGGTAATCTGGCTTGCTGTCTCAAAACGAGTTCACATTCTGATTGTTAATGAGCCCAGTGAATATGTTATATGTTTCATTGTTGAATATACGATAAACTATTTTGGCTGACTGTCTCTGACAAGTTCACATTCTCATAGTCTTGAAGCCCAAGAAATTAGCTGTATTTTCCATTGTCTAGATGTTAGTTCAACAGTAAATTCAGTGAGATATGTGAACCATCAGCTGAATCTGACCCAATGGCCTAGGGCTGTTAAGGTTCATAGGAAAGGGCTTAGGTAATACACCTCATTTATCCCCAACAAGGTCATTGAATCTAAGAGATATATCCAGTACAGCTCCCTTTGGGATAATCTTTTTGCGAAGTCACTTCCGCTTGGTAATGGGTGTGCCACCTCCTGAAATGTGTCTCTGAAGTGTCTATATAACGGAGACTTCAAATGACCTGTTCTCAAATTGTACTTGTGCTCCGTCAATGCTCTTTCGCTTTGCGAGTTGTTTTCCCTACGTAATATTTACCACAGGGACAACCCAGGGCATATATCACGTTCTTCCTTTCACGCGTGGCACAGTCTCTAAGTTTTATCTTTTTGCCTGTGTGGGGGTGTCTGATGTAGTTCCCTTTTATGATATTTGAGCAGTGTTGGCACTTTCAACAAGGACATGTGCTTCCTTTGAGTTTTCCCAATGTTTTTGTAGTAGGTTTCTTGGGTCTCTCTACTCTGATCAGAGTGTCTCTGAGATTCTTTTCCCCCTTGTATGCTAGCACAGGGGGCTGTGGGAACAATCGATTCAAATTAGGATCCAGTTTAATGTAGTTCCAATTTTTCGTGATGATCTTCTTAATTTGGTAGCTTTGTGAAAAGAATTTCAGTGTGTGTATCAACCTTGTATTATCCTTATTTGACACACCCTGCAGTGCATCCTCTCTTCTGTGTGTTTCAGTTCTTGTTATGGCTTTCTTTAGTATCTCTTCAGTGCAACCTCCTTCCTTGGATCGTTCAGACATGTGTTCATACTCCTACTGTAGATCAGTTGGTTTTCTGAAGATGGTGGTCTGAATTGCTGTTCCTGTGAATGTAATTAGTACATCCAAAACAGTGCACACTTGGGTTTCCCACTTCTGTTGTGAATTTATTCTGTAATAGCAATCGTTAGATATTTAAAGAATTGAAGTAGTGTTTCTTTGCTGCCCTTCCAAATGCCAAAGTTATCGGCCCTCATTACAAGTGTTCCGGTCCGAAAACAATGGCGCCGGTAAGCCTACCGGCACTGTTATTTCCAGACTGGCACACTACAGGTTTGTGTGCCAGAGCCGCTGTGCCTGACAGGGCTGACCCTGCTGGGCACAGCGACCACGGTAGGCAAGCCATCACGGAAGCACCGGCACTGTTAACGATGGTGCTGGTGCTTCTGTTGTCCCCATTCCCATAGAGTCTAGTAGGACTCTATGGGTATTGGGACGTACAAATTATTGATGCCTGTCTTCCTGGATCACTGGGGATGTAATCCCCCGGTGTTACCGGGAAGTCAGGCGCTGGTATCACCAGCAGGGTTACCACCAGACACATAATGAGGGCCTTCATTTATATATTGTTTACAGAACAGTATCTTTGATGCCCAGGGTTGCACATCCAGAACAAAACTTTTCTCTGGTTGGTATATAAAGATGTTGGAGTAAGAAGGTGCCACTGATGACCCCGTAGATGTTCCCAATATTGGTAGGTAAAATTGTCCCTCATTTCTAAAATAGTTATTTTAAAGGATGAGGTAAATGTGTTCCATAAAAAAGACCTTCTGTGTTTTATTGTCCTCATGGTCCAAGAGGAACTGCTCCATCGAGTCAATCCCCTCCCCATGTGGGATGGAGGTATAAAGACCGTTGACGTCTGGAGCTTTTAAGCCTTCCAGTGCCCTTCACGTGAAGGTCATTTACACCAATTAAGAGATCACTCCCACAGTAGTGTTCCTCTGTATCCCTTGTCCTCTACCCAGTACTGAGGAAATTATGGAACTTGAAGTTATTGGCCACAACGTTAGTTTTTCTAACTTTTTGTGCTTTTCTAATTAGCTTTCTATTTTCCATTAAGTTCTTTGAAGGAACATTATGTAATTCAGTTACCGGTTTGGTTTGAAAAGAGGAATTAGGTGTTCTAAACGTTTGATGAAGATTATTTACAGACATCTGTGCATTTCCTTCTTTTGAGTTAGGGAAATACTTAACTCTATGGGTTTGAGATTGGGTTTTATTCACCTTTATACCATAGGAGCTTTGGCTGATTCTACTCACATTTAGGTGTACAACCAATGGAACAGTTGATTTTTGTGGCAACAAGTAATTAGGTATTCTGGATTTTGTAATACTTCTTCCTTAGGGGAAGATGAATACTGTGTCTCACCCCGTGAATTCATCTCACCTCCTTGAGGAGTTTCTCGTCCCAGGTGATCCTCCCGCAGAGCAACACCCCCAAAGTCAGGATCAGGAAGCGTCTGCCTTTCCCTGGCCACTTGGGAGGAGACTCTAGGCAAGGATATAGTGAGGGATCCATATGATTCATCACAACATCCACATGGACAAGCACGTGCCTATGGCCCACCCAAACTGCTGTGGAAGCATAAAGGAACCCTGTCCAAGAAACAGAAATCCTGAAAAGTAAATGGGCAGAGGAGAATGAGCTGCCAACAGATACCTCAGACATTGCCTGCTCCCTGGAAAATCTGGGCAGACACCAAAAGAAATGACTATCCATCCTCAATGAGAGACCCAAAACATCATCATGAAACATACCTTCCATCTTGAAATGTCTCCCCAAATCACTACCATTTGACAAAAAATTGAAAACATACCCAAAGAACACTGGTGCACTGAAAGCAAACATCCAAACAAATGCACGTGCCCAGAGCCCTGAGGGGAGGGAACCTCAGAAAACCCACTGCTGGGGAAACAGAACCATGTAGTTTAAGAAAGGGAAACCCACTAGGGAGGAATTTGACTGAAGTACATTGGTTTCTTAAAAAAGTTAAAAAAACATTTTATTAAACAAATCAAAACACCAATAAAACACTTTTACAAAACACATAATGTAAGAAAAAAACACACAAAAACTTAATTGAAAACCAAAGAGATTCCATTGGGAATGCTCCATTGGTGTGACATTTTATGAGCATGGGACATAGCTATGACACGTTCAAATGGGTGATCTTGATGTAAATTAGAGGCTTAAACCAAGAAAAGGTGAACCAGAGGTTGTTGAACATGGAACAAAGGTTGATTTTTAAGTTTCAAAGCCATTTAACAGGTGTCACTGAGTTTATTGAATGGCACAATGCATATTAATGGTGTTTCGTGTTTTAGCTCTATACGTGACTATTGCCAAAATATGTGAACTCTGACACTCAATTTGCTTCAATTTGCTTGGGGTTACGCTGTTTAACTCTATAAATTGCATTGAGATGTTCTATTGTACTCACTTTTAGTTCATCCTTACCGATGTATTTGTGTTTGGAAGTGGAAATGTTTGAAATTCATTTTTGAGTAACGTGTCCCTATTGTATGCTGGATTGAATCTGCCCATGTGATTTTTCCTAGGACATACTTAGTTGAAGATCATGTTCAGACAAAAGGTGCACATGGAGAAAGAAGCTCAAAAACATGCAAACACCAGAAAACCAAGATATGCTGCACATGGCACAAAGAGACGGCACACGGTGGTGTTAAATAATAAAAGTGAACTGTATAGATGAAAAACTCTGTACATGGATGACAACAAATAAACAGTCCTAGAAGAAATAAATATACTAAAACAAAACCTACAACTACTGAACTGTATACAGGAGTCAGCAGGTTAGTTCAAGCCGATCTCTGACAATGCCTCAGCCAAGGCTAATTCTACCTCCACTTCTGCCTCCTGCAGGTAGGTCTCCATAGTTTCCTGGAGGGCTTGTGTGGCCTCCATCATCCCACGCTCAATCCCCTCTTCTCCTCCAGACTGGCAGCCAACCCCTGTGCCATCCTCTCCTCAACTTTGGCCTTGGCCCTGACTATTGCTGCATGTGCCCACTGCTGCTCTTCCTCCTGCTGCCTCATAAAGTGCACCTGAACTGACACCAGAACTTGCAGGCTCTGTTGTGCCTCCTACCTCACTTGTACCATGTGTGTGCCTCCTTGCCTCCTCCTTCTGGCAATGCCATCCAGGATTTGCCTTATCATTGTCAATATGTGTCAATATGTGTCAATATCTCCTGGTACTCGCTCCAAATGAATGACAGTCAGCGCCGGGGGAGAACAGTACCTGCACTGCCCTCAAGTGCCTAGTGTTCCTCCACAGTCTGTTCACCTCTAGACTCCTGGGCAGGTTCAGTGACCACCTCTTCTGCCATTGAATATACTTCCACCTCCGCCAGGGACACATGCACATCCAGACTGGAAAATGATGGGACAGGTGCACATGAGGCCCTGGTGGTAGCTGGCATGGAGGCCTCAGTTGAGGATGACAGGGGTCCAGATGATGTGGAGGGGGAAATTGCAGTGGCCTGTCCAGGAGACCACTGGAAAGAAATGCTGCTGCTAGTTGTGACATGAGGTGGCCCATCTGCACATGAGGCTGTGCAAGTAGCTCATGAGATGCTTGCACAGCATCACACATAGAAACCTGCTGCCCCAAGTCACCCATCAGCAGGGGCAGCACCTCATACTGGATGTCCACATTGTCTGGAAGTGCGGCCTCTGTCTGGGTGGAGGCATCAGTGAAGGTGGGTAGTGCTGTAGCAGATGACCCTGGGACAGGAGGTTATGCTGACCCCTTAACAGTATACTGCACATCCTCCTGTGTCAGGGGCAGGTGTCCAGCCTGCACCCCCCCTGTACTGCCACCTGGCACTGTGGGAAATCCCGCAATTTCCTCCTCCGCATTCTCCTCCTCCATCAACCCAGCTACCTCCAATGAGGTCTCCATGGTTTGGGGTCTCTGTGGCAATGTCACCACGACCTGGTCCCACTGCTGCCGAGGTATCCACCACAATCATGGAATCCTAAGACTCCCCCTCAGAAGCATTGCCAGATGTATGGGACGCTCCCCCAGCCACTTCACACTCAGACGAGGTGGTAACAACTGGGCATAGCCGGGGTCTGCACCTGGTCTGGAGGCCTTGTCCCTGGTTTGCAGCTCCGCAGAACAATGTGTACGCTCTTCTCCAGCGGCAGAAACTCTGAAAAAGAGAACAATATAGGTATCAATCATCAGTGCCAATGCATGTTTATTGCCCTCAATAGTATTAGTAGCATGCAGTCAGAATGAGTCAACAAGCAACATTCTCACACCCAGGCCCATGCCCTGAAATCAGAATGAAAAGAATCTCACAAGTGAAAGCAAAATGACAAGTCACAATGATGAGACATGCACATGTGAACCTAGCACGTTGATGCGTGGCCACATACACATGGAAACAACTAATTTCACATCACAATATCAATGATGCAATGACCAAAGTGTATTCTATTAGCAGGCCATGGAAAGGGCAGCTGGCCAAAGATGTCCATAGCACAATAGGCACATCTCCAAAAAACCACATCTAGCAACATGCACCCTGACAGTCCAACATGAAAGCATGTAAGACGCACATGCAACAGTTGCTGAGGATCAAGCATCAATGCAGTCGTTCCAAACCCCAAAAAATGCCATGATAACATATCAGGTATGGCCTCTCATTCAGTGGCCTGACAGATCACAAGTCGTCCCAGATAGTCAAATGCACAAAATTGCCATTACCACGCATCCATACACATACACATGTGTCAGTCACAGCTGCTGAGTGGGAATGATGCAATCATCATACACAATTGAACAACACATGGAGGAGGTGCATGTGGATCTACCTCCCATGACCGCAACATATCAATCTGGCAACTGTTACTGTCTGATGATTTGCTGTCAGCATCTGACATTGCATGCACACAAGTAGACTTTGTCACCAAGATCTAACAGAGCTCATCCCTACACCTGCCATTATCACAGATGTATGCAATTACATACTCCAAGAGTCGGCATGAGGCTGCATGTCAGTTAATAATTGTGCAACACGCTTGCCGTGAAAAGAATCAACATGCTCTTTACATGCATACCCATTCAGGACACACAAATGTGGAAAGGTTTTCAGCCTGTGAGTACTCACCAGCAGCTTGTATCCGTGCCTGCAGGTCAATAACCTGGGCATGGATGGACAGATTTATCCAGGATCCAGAGGTGAAGGGGTGACATGAGTCTGAAGAGTCTGAAGAGTGCACCTCTTCGAAAGCACCTGCCTCGAGGGCCGCCTTCGCCTGGCTCTGGATCCTGATGCCGTCCCAATATTTTTGGGAATGGTTCACGGTATGGACTGCCACCCCCTCCACGTTGATGGCAGCCATGATGTCTTCTCAGATCTTCTGACGTCCACACATCACAACCTGATTCTGCGGATCAAAGAGGGCATTGTAATAGGCCAGGACCAACTCACCCAGGATGCCAACTTCTGCAGCAGTGAAGTTGACAGCCCACAGTCTCGCCTTGAGGGTGCTAGCTGATGGTCCGGACATAGCTCCCATTGAGGCTGGTGTAGTGAAGCTGGGCCCTGGCAGTGTGTGCTGTAGTGCTATGGTGGTGGTTCTGAGTTGTGGAAATCCTACGATGGCATATGTGGTGATCATTGAGCCCGACAAGTGAGCCGCAGGAGAACCATTCTAGGAGGGAAAACCAAGTTAAAAATGGAAGAGATACTCTGATGAGTGAGCAATATATAATGATAATATTGCAATCAATGTTGTCTTGCCTAATAAGATCAACTACATATTAGGTTAATTACATTTTTCATTAATACAAAAAAACAGGTGGTGTCCGAGCTCAAACACAAGGTATGATCAACAGGGAAATGGTAAAGCAAAATCAATTTAATACAAAAGCAAAACACGTTATAGGTGGAATGTGACAGTCTTATACCACCACCAAATTATAGCAAAAACTAAGAAATGTATATATAGGAACAAACAAATAGAGATCTGATTTAATTAACATGATGTAAAGTGTCAATGCCTGTCAAAAATCCAGGCTTTTTGGAACAAAGGTTCTCATACAAAACAAAACGCCAACTAGTTTCGGCTACACTTAATATGTGATGGCCTTCCTCGGGGGTGAACATTGTTTGGAGTACATGAAAAAAAAGACATTTAAAAATATCTAGTTGTTAAACTAGACTAACAAAACCCTGTCCAACCAACACATAAAACATTATCAACACATTATATGCTGTCCAAATAAAGTCCGCCCAAGGACTGTGATTACTCTCAGTTTCAACATGCAGCAACCTAATTTATAGGCCCAAGTGGTCAGTTTTCATAACAGACAAACATTACCAAGCATTTAAAAAAATAAAATAATTAGGAGAAATGGAAACTAAAAAGACAAACAAAACCAAAAGGAAACTGAAACCAATGATCCACATGCACAACATTTGAGTGGGAGCGCTCAATGGTAAGTAAAACAATGAATACTAATGAACAATACAAAATTAACGTATGCATGCAAAGCAATAAATGTTAATGGGCAATGCAAAATGAACTTATGCATGCAAAACACCTAAACATTTAGTCATGTCCAAGGGTTATATTTATAGAGCAAAATCGTGTGCCAAACATACACAACCAGTGCCAGTGGAGGCTTCCACCATGCTCACACGAGATGTACTCACAGCACAATGCATGTCCAACTTTGCCAGGAATAATAATGTTTAAGCTGTGGGTAGCAGTGCTCTGATAGGACAATGAGAAGGGCACGAAAAGTACCAAAATGGTCAGGATACATTTGCAGTGTGCAAAATAAAGGCGTAACTGAGGTGATCGGGTAAGTTACTCACTGCCTAGATGTATTTCAGATGTACAGGGCACAGCGCTGAAAGTGAAAGCGTGTTCCTCTTAAATGTGTCCATGTACAAGACTGAATAGACGCTGTCATCTGGTGAAACTTGGAGATTGAAATACTCCAGACAGGGTTTCTGTGAAATGCAACAGAACGCGAAATAAATGATTGTCGGAAAAGTAAATGCTCATAAACCTTGAAAACACTGAAAAGCACTTGGTCGACGGCGAGCAATGTCGGCAACCGAAAAAAGCCAGCACAATGGCCATGTGAATAGCACCCAGAAGTGGTTCCCGGGTTCAGCAGTCAAGTGGCAAAAGGATGACTCTATAACATGGACGAGTTAGAAGAAAACAGCCATATTGGAGCGGTCAAATACGTTTGGGCCTGAGTTTGGTACACATGCAAAGAAGCCACTTTGTCATGAGCAAAGAAAAATGACAGCTGAAGCGGATGATTTTAATATCACCCGCACTGCAGGTGCCTACCACTAAATGTTTAATACTGGACAAAAGTTTCAGTTAAATATAAAATTGCGAAGCAATGCAATTTCAATAAACCGAAAATGTGTTTGAATATTATTTCAAGCACACAATCCAGGTTTGCATGGGACACAATAATAATGACATAACTGTTATAATCAAAAGCGATAGACACAAAATAAATAAAATGTAAATGTAAATGCAAAAGGAGGAAAAACCAGGAACTCCAAGGCAGTGTTAGAGGTCTGCAGCCAGTAACACACTACCAGGCAGTAGGAGATGTTGAGTTTTGGAAGCAAAATAAGGCAGGAGGAGGCAAGATATGACACAAGACCGGCGTAGCATGCAGGAACAGGTGTCTCCAGAACATTCATGAGGTACCAGCGTGAAGATCAGAGTAAGGGGCCTATGTGCATAATTTACATGCTGCATGCAGCGCGCCTTTGCATGTAACGCTGTATATGACGTGCCCTCCCTTGGTTGTGAGGAAACAGAGACGTTTAGAGGGTGCAACGCACATTTCCTGTCAGATACATTTAGGTGGTGCAACACACATTTCCTCGTGTGTGCAGAGCCATTGACAGGGGGTGCAAAGCATATTTTCTGGCATCCGCGGAGGCAATGATATTTAGGGAGTGCAATGCAGATATTGTGCTGAGATTTGTTGGTACCTTTCTGTGAACCCTGCTTGTACCATGAGTGGGAGGGTTCCACAGAGAGGACGAGAATGAGGACTGGGAAGAGGGCAAAAGAAATGTCTAAATGCATTATGTAGTGGTGAGCCTACAGGTTCCGCTGTACCACCAAGGCCCACTAGGGGCAGGAGTGCCCAGCCTACAGAGCAGGAACAGGCAACACCCCACAAAGAAGCAAAGAAGCACAGGTGAAGGAGAAGAGGCCACCAAGGGAGAGGCACTTTAATGATGAGCAGCTGTCAATCCTCAATGATTACGTCAATGAACACCATGACGATCTGTACACTTGGGCTAGCAGTACCCTTCCTGTGACACAGCGGTGGAAGATGTGCCAGGCAATCACAGATCACATCAATGCCTGTGATGTGGAGAGGCAAACTGTGGAAGAGGTCCACAAGAGGATGAGGGTCATCATGCGATTGACCAAGTAGAAGCTTGACAGCAATGTGGGCTATACCCAGGCTTATGGAGGTGGATAAGTACATGTAGATGAGCAGACTCCATTTTAAGAGGATGCTAGTGGACTTATCAGCAGTGATCAGGTGGTTGGTGTGGGAGGCATGGACACCTATGCAGCCTCACCAGGTAGGTGCCATGTGTGCATGTGATCTATGCCTCCATTTTCACAAGTTTTTTTGTTAAATGTTGTGGTCCAGGTGTCTGTGCTACATCTGACCCATCCATGAGTACTACAGTAATACTTCAATGGCCACTTCCATCACATGTTGTGCATCTTACAAGGTGAATGTTTGAACTCTGTGTGCGATTGACATCAATCTTACAGAACACATTACTGTATTCACATTGTTTTGCTACAAAAATATAGTTTTACGTGGCAATGGCCTGCAAGAATTATGTCACTGTACCATGCCTGCATTGTGAACACACATTCTGACTCACATGGAATATCACCAAGCAGTGGACAATGTCAGCATTATCCATTCAATGGCACTGGCAGGTGCACACTGGTCATGTCCATGTTGCACTCTCCTCACACATAGTTAAGATGCATCCATGTGTGGGTAACCACAAATCTGGCCTTGGGCAATGTGGTGAAGGGGGCAATGGGGATTTTGGCAACATTAATGCCTTCAAGCAGGTTCGTTCAGCGGGAGTGAATGTCATACTTCCACATGCTGCAAGGAGGCATTGTTGAAGTAGAGAAGGGCTCAGAAACGAGGCACGGACTTCCATCCATATTGTTCGCAAGCAAGTTGACACTATTCCAAGAACAAACGCCTGTCCGTAAATGTTCGTTTGACATCTGACACACTTTTAATTACTTCAGGACCCGAACAGTGTCCGTAGAACATCAACGCGCATGCGCAAACCAATGCCCGTGCATTTGGTGTCCTGCGGACAGCCGCTTCCTTCGTGAACATGTTCGTGAAGCGACCATGTGACCGCGCCCACGCTGATCGTGTGTTCTGAATGCGGACACTGTTCGTGTCCCCGAACAATTTAAAAGTACATTTTCAAGTAATCCACAATATTTTTCAATAAAAACTCACCATAGCACAAGTCCCACATACTAATAATAAGTTTAAACATACTTTTTGAAACCTTTTGAACCTTTTTTGTGTTCGATCTGTCCGCGGACAGCGCGCATGTCTGCGGACCATGCACAAGCACCCCTATGAAAGACCATGCCCTAGAGCTTATTCTCATTGTGTTTCTGGCTAATCTACAGAGCAGAGATTTTTGCTGCAACCTGCAGATTTCCATCTTCAACCTGATGGCTTCTGTGGCTACTGCTGCCACCTGGTGCTGTGTCTGCCTCAGCACCCTCCCGAACCCCTCCACCACCACCACCTTCCCAAGGGCCTGAAGAGAGGAACAGGAGTGAGGATGCAGAGGAGGAAGAAGAGGATGGTGAGAATGAGGTATAGGAAATCCCTACTACCCGCACTAGGCGTGAGTCTTGGGTGTGGCGGTTGTTTACCATTCATGGGAATGGTCCTAAGGCTCGTGCGAACCGTGTCACCTGCAATGAGTGCAAAATGATACTCAGTCGCGGAAGGCATGGTTCGTACAGCTTTGGGACCACTACAATGAAGCGACACCTGAGGTAATTTCACTCTGGGGCTATTCACAAGGTTGTACCTTGCGAAGAACATAGTAGGTTGATTTCCTCTACTTCATCCTCCGTTTCTGACCCTGTTACCATAAGGACCACCTCTGTGGGACAGCGTCTTCCTCAAGCTGCCTCACAGGCCATACATAATTCTGATGACCCTTACCTTTCGAGGGTCACAGTTGTATGTATGTACTGTGACACAGTACTCTGCAGGAGGGAGTGACTTTGCAGTGCTTTTGAGACTATCATCTCAGAGCATGAGAAGACCTGCTCACTACCCAAATAAAACCCACTCTACATCTTCCTCTCTCAGCTCGCCCTTTCTTATCCCTGTGGTTGGTGTCCCCCCTTTATCCTCCTTTTCCCCCCTCTCGTAGTGTGTCGTGTATAAAAAACCAAAAAAAATACAAAATTACTAACATCCCAAAAAAATAAGGCTCTTTTCAGAGCCGTCTTTCACAGTTAAAAAATAGAAGTGAAAATAAATGAAGCAGGCCCTTGGTATTTTTTAGAAGTCCGCGCAAAGTCCGCGGACATCTAAAAAATTGGGTTGCTACCCTATCATAACCATTGCAATTCTCTGTGGTAAGAAGTGGTGGCTCTGAAAAGGGCCTTCGGGAGGTGTTTGTATTTCAAAAATTATGAATACTTAACACCTACTTCAAAATGGATGCTGTAATTCTAAAAAAGGTGGTAATGCATTTTGTATATTTTTCAAAAAAATCTGATTGCCAGCATAAGTAAAATGGACTCCATCTCTGCGAAAAATGTATGTACTACGAAACATAATATTTTCATTGTGAAAAGAGGACATGCCAAAATCTCTTAGAAAGGCACAAACAGCCTTATTAACATTGCGCCTTGCTTTTTCCATTTGTGGACCAAATGAAGAAGAACGAAGCCACATTTGTCTTCCCAAGTCCTTCTTTCATAGAAAATTACAAGACACATGTCCTAAACTGTTCCCTCCACAATGAATTACAATCATGTCTGGATGTTGCTCTGTCTCCAAACTAGCACAAAGAGGTAGCAAGTCCAACCACTTCATTCCACGTACCCCATGCCAGTGTACTTCCACATGTGGAAATCCAAGATCCACAGCTACTCCACAGCTTTCTGCATGCACCTTCAACCAATGTATCCATGAATCTCCCAAAATCCAAACAATCTGTTTTCTGAAACACACAGCCATAGCTATCTGTTGTTCTCTCAGCAAAAAGAGTATCTGAGAAACTCTCTCCTGGCACAACACACCCACTAAACTTTCCTGACCAATCCCTTTCAGTGCTCATTCTCATTTGCATGACTTCTGAACCCAAAAATCCCCGGATGTAATACCCGATGTCCGCGAACTACCGCCATGTCCGCGGACATATCGTAACATGAACAGCCCTTCTACCGTTTCCACTTCACTTTCTGTGCCATTCCCTCATTGGATGCTGCTAAGAAGTCACATGACCATCCACCAATTACATTCAAGACCTCTACATCTAACTGCATCATCATAGATCAGCACTGCAAATGTACTTTGAATCTCTCTGAGTACAAGTGTCATATCATTGGCAAGCACCATCTACAAGAAATACTGTACAAGTCTCCAAGATTTTTACTTGCAGCTCCATGCATATCCATATGCATGAACACAAACTACAGGTATGCATATTTTCTGTACAGTAAATGACCACATTTTCAAACTGACTTAATATTTTTGTTTTATTTCTTTTTTTATTCAATTACTTTAATTTAAGCATGACATTGAGGCACTATTATCTGGAAGAGCTTAGTTACAGAAATAGTGGTATTCAGTGGTACATTATGAATGTAAAGATATTTTGTTTGCTACAGTTAGTCATTACAATACAATTTGTTCATTAAGAACATATCATATGTATTGAACTTGTGCGACATATCTTATGTAAATAAGATCGTTTTATTGGTTTTGAAGAAGGCGCTGAGGATTTCAATTAAAAAAATCAATGTCTAAATTAAAAACAGTGCTATCTACAAATAAAATTACTAATTTGTTTCTTTTAAAATTGCAGTGAAGACCATTCTCCTGAAAAGAAGCAACTGTTCTGACTTGAGTGTCGTGTAGACCGTTGAGACCTCCGTCCCCAAGTGACGCACAGGGGAACCAAAAGAACCCCGCTGTGCGACCTTTGGGGCCACAGGTGGGAGATGTTACTTCCCGGATCCACGGAACCTCTGGAACACCGATGCTGCTGCAAAAAGAACGAGGTTAAGTACCAGGCAAATACAATATAGCACAAGAACCAAAGGATCTGAATAATCTTACCTATCCGGTGTTTGGAAAACCCGGGAAACATAGGAAGGAGGTTCGAGACTCAGATGAGAGGCGGTCCCCAGAACAAGAGGGAACGCAGACAAGCGTGGACACAGGATAGGCCACCTGTAGAGCTGAAGACGTAACTTGAGTTCCCAAAAGGGAAATGGCGTAGAAGTCCAACAAAGTACCAAGGGATGATCCGAAGACAGGTGAAGGTCGTGTCGAGATTCAGCAATAGGTAAACAGTTCCAAGCAAAGGTACAAAAGGGTAGTCCAAGGGAGTCCAGGTGAGAGATCCAAGATCAAGGTAAACCAACAGAGTTTATCAAACGTAGCGCCAAACAGGGTCAGAAGACAGCGAGAGTGCTCCGTGCATCAGGCTTTATATACTGTGTGCTTCTGGGTCATGTGACGTCCACCAAGGTCATGTGGGAAACGCCACTCTGAATCACGTGAGCAAATGAATGATCGATGCGGAGGTGTTCCGCCGCCCCTTCTGCTGTATGTTCTCCATGGCAACTGCCAATGCAGGAAGGGCTGGAACCGGGCACGTAAATTGTACCTGGTACGGAACTTTCGGTCCTTTGGGGTAACCAAATCACGTGAGTCTCGAACCCTGGAGGGAGTCGTGTGGGAACCCGGGGAAGGTGTTGTGGAGATGTTAGCAGTGTTCTGGTGTGCAGAGGATCGTCTAACATAGCCCCCCCAACGGCCCACGACCTCGTGGGCAGGATGGGTGATCCCTATGGAACTGGGCTACCAACCGAGGAGCGTTAACATCCAAAGCAGAAACCCAAGAACGCTCCTCCGGGCCATAACCCTTCCAATCCACCAAATACTGGAGCCCACCCCTAAACCAACGGGAACCCAAAATAGCTGACACTTCAAAAACATCAGGGGAGGCCAGGGACACCGGGGCTGCTTGGGCCCGAAGGCGGGAGGAATCAGGGCATGGCTTGAGGAGAGAGACATGAAAAACAGGATGGATTCACCAAGAGTTCGGGAGAACCAGACGAAAAGCCACTGGATTCACAACCTGAGAGATCACCTACGGGCCAACAAAGCGAGGCAGAAGTTTCCGACAACCAACCAGGCGAAGGTGACGGGAAGACAACCACACCCTGGAACCCACCACAAGGGGAGGAGCAGCCAAGCGCTTGCTGTCAACACGGGACCTCATAGAGGCTTTTGCTTCAGTAAAATGGACCAAAGTACGAGCATGAACAGCAGACAGATCCCTAAAACAGGCCGTGGCCGCAGGATTCAAAGAGACAGAGGCGTCAGGGACAGGTAAGACCTTGGGGTGTTGGCCATAGAGGGCGTAGAAAGGAGAAAAACCTGTAGCAGAGTGAGCCGCGTTATTTTATGCGAACTCGGCAAGCCGTAAAGCACTCAACCAGGAGGACTGCTGCTGCAGGATAAGGCAACGAAGATACTGCTCCATAGATTGATTCGTCCTTTCAGTCTGCCCATCAGTCTCAGGGTGATAGGCCGAGGAATACCTGGTATCGATGCCAAGTAGCTTAGTCAAAGATCTCCAAAAACGAGATGTGAACTGCGACCCATGATCGGAAATAATGACAGAAGGAAGCCCAAACAACATGAACACAGATTCAAAAAACAACTCAGCCAGGGCCGGGGCCGAAGGGATCCCCTTACAGGGAACAAAGCGAGCTATTTTTGTGAATGTGTCCACCACCACCCAGATGGTATCAAAACCCCGTACCTTGGGGAGATCGGTCACGAAATCCATAGTCAGTGTATGCCAAGGTCTTGGGAGTACCGGTAGTGGAAGCAGCAGGCCGATTGGACGACCTCTTCGATGTTTGGCCTGAGCGCAGACAGAGCAAGAGTTGACATAGGATTCCACGTTGCGCTTCATAGAGGGCCACCAGCACCAGCGCTTTAGGAGATCCATGGTACGCTCCTGGCCGGGATGGGCATTAATGGGGGCATCATGAGACCATTCAAGGGCCAGGTTACGGGTGTCAGGCATGGGGAGGAACAGGCGATCATGCACGAAAGGCAAACCATCACAATATACGGGATCCCAATCCCGCAATTGGTCAGAATGATTGCTCGTCTATGCTCGCACAGAATCCAACAGTGACAGAGAGGGAGTGCAGAGACAAATCACATGACTCTTACCTAGAACAGTATCGGGGAAGGTTGGCAACGAGACTCCACCCGGAGAGCATGACAAGGCGTCCGCTTTTCCATGAGTGATTCCAGGACGATGAGTAATGTGAAAATCAAAGGCGGAAAAGAAGAGATGCCACCGGACCTGTCTGCTGTAGATGCACTTTAAGGAGGCTAGATCCTGTAGATTCCGATGATCGGAGTAGACAGTGATTGGATGCTTAGACCCCAGGAGATGATGGCACCAGACACGAAAGGCGTCCATGACAGCCAGAAGTTCCTTCTCCGTTACAGTATAATGGGTCTCAGTATTGGAAAACTTGCGGGAATGGTATGCCACCGGGTGCAACTTGCCTGTCGTAGGACATGTCTGAGACAACACCGCACCGAGGGCAAAAGAAGAGGCATCCGCCTCGACTATGAATGGAAGTTCGGGATTGGGGTGCTGAAGAATCGGTGCGGTGGTGAAAGCGGTTTTCAAAGCCTCAAAGGATTCCTGATGTTCCTTTTGCCACTGATAGGGTACTTGAGGGCTGGTCAGAGCCGTAAGTGGGGCCACAATTGTGGAAAAGGACGAAATAAAGCGCCTATAAAAATTAGCGAAGCCCAAAAAGGCCTGCAAGGCCTTGAGTGTCTGAGGAACTGGCCAATCTAGGACTGCCTTAACCTTGGATTCGTTCATGGATAGTGCCCCAGGGGTAATGTGGAAGCCCAGAAACTCAACAGACGTTTTATGGAATTGACATTTCTCGGGTTTGGCAAATAGCGAATGTTCCCTCAGACGGGGTAAGACCTCCCGAACATGCTTTACATGGTCATCAAGATTCCGTGAAAAGATCAAGATGTTGTCCAGATAAACAACCATGTAGACTTCCAGAATGTCCCTGAATATGTCATTCATAAAATGCTGGAATGTTGCCGGGGCGTTGCATAGACCGAAGGGCATGACTAGATATTCATACAAGCCGTAACGGGTGCAAAAGGCAGTTTTCCACTCATCGTCCTCGCGGGAGCGCACTAGATTGTATGCGCCGCGAAGATCCAGCTTGGTAAAAACGGAGGCATGGGATAAGTGGTCAAGAAGAGGGGTGATCAAAGGGATTGGATACCTATCCTTTTTCGTGATGGCGTTAAGGCGCCGGTAATCCACACAGGCACGTAAGTCCCCCTCTTTCTTGGGTACAAAGAAAATGGGACTTGCAGCTGGTGAAGTAGAGGGGCGAATGTGTCCTAGTCGTAGGGCGTTCTGTACATACTGTTTCAGAGCTTGTTCTTCCGAGGGGGAAAGAGAATAAATCCTGCCCGAAGGAATGGTCGAACCCGGGATTAGTTCAATCGGGCAGTCATATGGTCTGTGTGGAGGAAGCACCTCGGAAGAACCGCAATCGAAAACTGACTCGAATGCTTTGTACTCAGAGGGAATCCCGGTAACTACCCCTCCGACGGTATGGGAATTCACAACCTCTAATCCACCATCATTCAATGTGAGTTGAGCAAGAGCTCCCAAGGCCCGTGAAGGAGTATCTGTTTCTTGATGGGTTGGGAGACAAAAGTTCTGACAGATATCCGACTCAAAGAGCACCGTGCCTGTTTGCCAATTAATCAGAGGATTGTGTTCACGCAACCATGGTATTCCTAATATGATACCGAACTAGGGTGTGGTGATCAAGTCAAAACTTAGCGTCTCTGTGTGAACGTCTTGTATAGTCAATAATAGAGGAGCAGTTTGGTGTCTAACGGGACCAGAGACTAGGGCAGTGCCATCTACGGCCTGAACCGGTTCAGGTCGGGTTTTCACCACTAAAGGTAGATTGAGAGAATGGGCTAAAGCAATGTCTATGTAGTTCCCAGTGGCACCAGAGTCAATGATGATCGTGACTGCGTGAGAGATACCCGTAGAGGGACAAAGAGTGGCCTGTACAAAGATGGGCTGGACACAAGAGAAAGCAGGAGTGGCACCCGGAGATGAGGACTGGAAACTCGACCTGGTCTCCGGATCTAAGGTCGAGCTGTACGAAAAACCTGGGACTTCTTGGGACGCCGAGGGTATTCCTTAACATAATGTCCCGTGGTGCCACAATAAAAGCATGCATTATCCACCCTCCTACGTTCTCTCTTGGATGTCGTGATAGGACTACGTAAACCTCCCACTTGCATAGGTTCCTCAGTGCTGGAAGCGGGAGTACTGACAGCTGTAGGATGAGAAAAACCCAACTCAGCCCTGCGCTCTGAACGACGGCATCTACCTGTAGGGCAAAATCCACTAGTTCTTGATACTGAGTGGGCACGGAAGGAATCACTGCTAAGGCATCTTTCATTGGATTATTCAACCCCATATAGAATATGACCGCCCGCTTGCTTTCTGGCCATGATGTCTCGGTGACCAATTGGTTGAAGCGGGTGATGTAATCTATCAAGGTCTCTCTACCCTGGGTTAGCTCTAACAACTCCAGATCCCGAGATTGTGCCTTGTGTCGGGTGTCGAAGACTCGAGACATCTCTGTAACTAACAAATCAAAATCATAGAGAACCGGGCTATTGTTCTCCAGTAAAGGATTAGCCCAAGCGGCAGCCGTTCCGGCCAGGTGGGAAAGGATAAAGGCCGCTTTAGCAGTGGAATTAGGAAAGGCCAGAGGTCTACACAGGAAGTGTAACTTGCACTGATTGATGAAGGTACTGAACTTCTTGGGGTCGCCTTGATAACGTTCAGGAGCGGCCAAGGGAGAAGGGGTTGGGAGGACCACCGGGGTTGGAGCTGGAGTACTTGCCAACGGAGGAGGTGTGGTTGAAGTGGCAGCATCCCTGAATTCAGAGTCTGCAGGGAGGGGATGCTGGACACTCTGTATAGAATCTAGCCTTTGGTGAATCACCGTGTTAGTGGCGGCCATATCTGCCCTAATACTGTAATTGCCTGAACTAAAGCAGCTATGGGTTCTTCCGTGGACCCCTGCATTATCTAACATGACTATATGGCTTCTCAGTCTGTTCTGACTTGAGTGTCGTGTAGACCGTTGAGACCTCCATCCCCAAGTGACGCACAGGGGAACCAAAAGAACCCCGCTGTGCGACCTTTGGGGCCACAGGTGGGAGATGTTACTTCCCGGATCCACTGAACCTCTGGAACACCGATGCTGCTGCAAAAAGAACGAGGTTAAGTACCAGGCAAATACAATATAGCACAAGAACCAAAGGATCTGAATAATCTTACCTATCCGGTGTTTGGAAAACCCGGGAAACCTAGGAAGGAGGTTCGAGACTCAGATGAGAGGCGGTCCCCAGAACAAGAGGGAACGCAGACAAGTGTGGACACAGGATAGGCCACCTGTAGAGCTGAAGACGTAACTTGAGTTCCCAAAAGGGAAATGGCGTAGAAGTCCAACAAAGTACAAAGGGATGATCCGAAGACAGGTGAAGGTCGTGTCGAGATTCAGCAATAGGTAAACAGTTCCAAGCAAAGGTACAAAAGGGTAGTCCAAGGGAGTGCAGGTGAGAGATCCAAGATCAAGGTAAACCAACAGAGTTTATCAAACGTAGCGCCAAACAGGGTCAGAAGACAGCTGAGAAGCGATGAGTGCTCCGTGCATCAGGCTTTATATACTGTGTGCTTCTGGGTCATGTGACGTCCACCAAGGTCACGTGGGAAACGCCGCTCTGAATCACGTGAGCAAATGAATGATCGATGCAGAGGTGTTCCGCCGCCCCTTCTGCTGTATGTTCTCCATGGCAACTGCCAATGCAGGAAGGGCTGCAACCGGGCACGTAAATTGTACCTGGTACGGAACTTTCGGTCCTTTGGGGTAACCAAATCACGTGAGTCTCGAACCCTGGAGGGAGTCGTGTGGGAACCCGGGGAAGGTGTTGTGGAGATGTTAGCAGTGTTCTGGTGTGCAGAGGATCGTCTAACAAGAACCGAATTTGAAGAAAAAAAAACTAAGAAGTAACCTGTTAATTTCAGAAAAAAAGTAAGTAGAATATCACCATAATATTTGTATTATTACTGAAACACACTGTAAAGTTAATTCATGCTATTTCTGTGTCTAAAAATAGAGATTGTGCACCATTCTGTCCAAAAGTCCCCAAGTCTTAAACAGCGATTTACAGCCAGAATGGCCCACAAATTCCTATTTTTGGACACACAAATTACCCAACTCAACCGCTACAATTTTGATGTTATAGAACAAACAACTGTTTTAATTGTATACATTAGATTTACTATTTGTACTTCTCCACACCACTAGCTTACTTTTTTTCTGTCATCTGAACCCCAGTTTAGTAGCACATAAATTCAAGAATACCCATCCCTACTAGTTGTAGTTCCCAATGCACAATCACACACCATTACATATATCTTTATCATCTTACTCAAACACTCATGCACACAGCACACATACATTGCAGAACACCCCAACCCATAACTTCTTTATTTATTTCAACAGACCCTAAAGAATGCCTACCAAAAGTCGAGTCCATAGAAAGCAATGCAGAAGTAGAACAAATGAAAATAAAAGTGTCCAACATAAGCATCCATCTCTAGCAGAATTTGTAAAAAAAGTTGAAACAAAACAGCTAATACAGTCATTTAGTGAAACAAAAGATGTTTCAAGTGCAAAAACTTTGCCTCCTCTATCAAAATGTAAAACAAACCCGAAAACAATTAACAAAAAATCAGCTATCACTACAGATAAAACTGCTTCTATGAAGCCAAAATGTTCCGTCACAGGAGAGAAACCAGGTTCAACCCTTAAAACCTATCATAGGAAATTAATATTAGAAGCGTTGAATTCTTCTCAAAAGAAAGTTATTTATTTTAGTGTTAAACAAAATGAAACCACTAGCAAAACTAATAACTAAATTACAAAAAAGACTTCTCAATAAACAAAATGTCAACAGAAAGAACTTCTTAAGTATCTGCGGAGGTGAATGGAATCACACTACGAGCACAGAACCATACTTTAATGAAGAAGCGTACAAACAAAAGCAAACAAATACAATTGCCATACATAGCAGTGGTCGAGGTTATGAAAAAGTGAGTAATACCATAATGGAACAAGAAGTACACTTTACAAAAATATGCCCTGAAAACTTAGAATTACCAGTCCATTCAACTGAATCAGAACATCTAGTGTACAAATGGCCATGCACGTCAATGTGTCACATTCCCAAACCATTTTTCAAGTCTTTACGCCAATTCTTCAATCAATATGTAAAAAGCAAAGACAAAATCAAAATTAAACTACTGCAAAATATGGATATCTGTCCATTGCGCAAGTACACAGGACTACAAGGACATTCATTGGACTGCATTACAGGACCTACTTGTAAAACCACCTTCCATGATATCAAAAGGATATCAACACATCATTCAACTATAAGAAATCTAGTTTATAAACTGTACTATGCTAAAAGTCCTGCTTTAGCACCAGCAAATTTAAATAACATGCTTCTACATGGTACAGCAAAAGACCTACTTGAAGAAATTGACTATATCCAGAAAAATTTTTTGGAAGTGAAAGCCACTTCCAAAATGAAATAGCTTTAAACCGAATTAGCAACAATTCTACACATGGCAACCTTTTACTAAACACATACAAAAAAGAAATACTAAAATTTAAAAGTACATCAGCTGAAGTACCAAACCATGTGCGTGTATGTTGCCACAGAACTTTTTATAAAAGTAACACAAAAACTGTAGACCTATCATACAAAATAGAAGACAATGAAGATTCTAAATGGTTTGAATTAGCTCTCTACCTTGTAGCAGAAAACAAATACGAAATAACTGACCCCTTAATACTTTGCAGTTACTGCACTACAAAACTTGACAACAACCAAACTCCTTCACGTGCTATCACAAATAATTTGGAATTATACCCACTACCAAAACCCCTACAACAACTTAATTTATATGAGAGCATCATAATTCCAACAGTGCACCCATTTCAAGCAATAATACGCCTTCAACCAAAAACAGCAAAATTACCTCCCTCTGAATTGGTAAAAGGCATTTGTGGAAAAGTAGTTTATTTACCATTAGTTTTAAAAGAAAATGTGCATACTCTAGAAGTGCAACGTGCAATGCAGCAATCTTTAATTATCTCAGTAAATGGAGTACCTACAAACGACAAAAAAATATGGCAACAGCTGACAGATTTACATAAAGTTAGACATGCCTTGCAATATCTTAAAGAGAATAATGAATATTACAAAGAAATTAATATTGAAGAAAACTTGAAGGATACAACTGAAATAATTCAAGAAACACAAGAAGCGGGTCAATTTGAGTTCCTAGATCCTGCTACAAAATCAAATACTTTAGACCATTATACAATTCATCCTTTGCACTCTAATGACACCATACAAGATGCACTGGAAACGTACCAAATGCGTCAAACAAAATGATCACCAATCAGCATATGGGAAAAAGTATAGAAGCACATGCTTTTCCTCTAGTCTTTCCTACTGGCAAAGGAGTAAGGTACGAGGATAGACCTATTCAAACATCAGCTTCAGAATACCGCTCATTACGGATGTATTCTGAAGATCCCAGATTTAGAAAAAAATGTGGAATACATATTCCACCTACTCTTTGAAAGTGAACTAGCAACTTTATGTTACAGAGTTGCACACATATTAAAATCAGGATCACACTTTCAAAATATGACAGCTACACAATTATTACAAAAAGTGCAACAAAAGGATGAGGTTTTACAATCAAATATTACAAATCTATTAGCAAATATGAGTGGTACTAAAGAGTACTGGTTTCGACGTCATGGAGATGTACGTTTTATGATCAGAAACCTTGGGCCACCCACTTGTTTTGTTACATTAAGTTGTGCAGAATATGCATGGGAAGATGTACATGATTTCCTACGCATATTTCCTATGCATATCAAACAAAAACAAAACAAACATAGATATACTAACACCTGGAGAACTTTGTTCTTTGGATCCTGTTAATGTTTCAAGATATTTTCACCATCGCTTTACTGCTATGCTACATTTTATTTGTAATAAAACTGTTCCTCCCCTTGGAGAAGTGCAACACTTCTTTTGGAGAAAAGAATACCAAGCCAGAGGAGCACCACATATCCACATGCTTTTATGGATTAAAGATGCTCCTAAATGTGGTCAAGACAGTGATGCCACTGTTTTACAGTTTATTGAAAAATATGTCACTTATCAAATTCCATCAGAATCCACAAATAGTGATCTTCATGCACAAATTTTACAATTTCAAAGACACAAATGTGGAAAATATTGTTGTTGCAAATACAAAAACAAAGAGAAATACTACACCAAATGCCGATTTGGTTTCCCTAGACCAGTTACAAATACAGGTCAAGTGAATAACAATGTGTCTAACTGAAGACATGAGGTTGAAGGTAAATCACCTAAACATACATATTACATAAAAATAAAAGAAGAAGAAAAATATATCAATGATTATAATGCAATCATTGCCCACTTATGGAATGCAAACATAGATGTGCAGTACATTGCAGACAATTCTACTGCAGTTGCACGATATGTTACAGCATACTTAACCAAAGCAGAAAAGACAGCGCTCCAAGACCTCTGGAATGACCTATCATCAGATAAAACAGTGTCTCAGAAATTATACAGCTTGGGCATAAAAATGCTCTCCCATAGAGAATGTGGATCATATGAAACAGCTGATCGTTTAACTGGTACTGCATTGTATGGTACATCTGAAAATATAGTATGGCTAAGTCTTGGTCCAGCTAAATCTAGAAAAAGAGTTCTAAAATCCTATGAAGATATAGAAACAATAGCCAAACATGATCCCAACAGCCAAGACATTTTAAAAAACAATTTATTGTACACATACTACCCACACAGAAGTAATACTTTGGAAACCATGTGTCTATACCACATAGCCCAAAACTACACATACAAAAATAATATAAAACCTGATGGAAAAAAGGTAAATACAGAGTGACAAACTGTGAATGCAGCTTAGTTAAACTCACTAAACCAAATTTAATTAATCATATCAAATTGTCATTAAAGACTCCTCAACATAAAGAAGTATATTACATGTCCCTGCTACAACTCTTTAAACCATGGAAAAAAGAAGAAGAAATACCAGATAACTATGACTCATATGAAGATGCTTTCAAAGCAAATGAAAGCACTATAACTGATGTAAACTTTACACAGTACAAAACAATGTTGCACAATGAACAGCAACACGAAGAAGAACTCAAGGCCCAACTAGATAAGGACACTCCTGACATTAGTCAACCTTCTGTAACAGGAAGTCAAGAACGACTGCGAGAGCCACTAATAGCAAATGAGGCAGAATTAGCTATGATAGAAGTAGAAAACACCATGTGTCAGTATGAAGATAAAGAAGACTTAACTATACTACAATCAAAACTAAACAATGAACAACGTAGCATTTTTCAAGAAGTAACAAAACAAATTGCACATGGTGTACAACACGAAAATAAAGAATGTTCCTGCCATAATTATAAACCTATACTACTGTACATCAGTGGTGAAGCTGGTTCTGGAAAAACATTCCTAATCAAAATCATCAGTAAATTCCTTCAACAATTGACAAACAACAAACTGTCAGCTGCTGTCACTGCTCCCACAGGTTTAGCTGCCTACAACATAGGTGGTGTCACATTACACTGATTACTACTATTGCCAGTAGAACACCAGAACAAATTAGACTATTACAAACTTTCTGCAGAAGCTGCAATGGAACTACGCAGAGTATTGAAACAAATGAAAATGCTACTAATAGATGAAGTGAGCATGGTCTCCAACCTAATGTTGGCTTTGATTCACCTCAGATTACAAGAAGTACTCAAACCAAATTATGAAGAGCTCTTTGCAGGAAAACACATTATTGTTTTCGGAGATCTTCTTCAATTGACACCAGTAAAAGGCGAGCCTATTTTTAAAACATTAGGACACAAACTCTGCCGTAAAACTGTTGGCAGCATTGGAAATGTCAACCTTTGGCAACATTTCCAATATAGAGAATTAACAGAAAACATACGGCAATCTGCAGATCTCACTTATGCCAACATCTTAAAAAGTATCAGAGTTGGTATACTTTCTAAAGAAGCAGAAGCAATATTGAAAACCCGGCACATTAATGAACTTTATGGCGATAATGCATGTGCAGATTAACAAAGGGGGTCCTGGGAGTCCCTCTGCCAGACATTAGTCCTGGTTGCGAGAGACTTACCCAGAGTGCAGATAATGCATGTGCTACAAATGTTATGAAACAATTAGCCCACAAAAATGTCAATTGTATGGCCTTAATGCCAACTCTTGCAAGCTGTTTCAAATTCAATGAAATAATGTTAAGTAAAGAAATGCAACCAATAATGGAAATTAGCGCCACAGACAAACTAGATGTACATGGTATGACACTACCTATGTGTGACCAAGCCACAACAAGACTAAATAGTTTAGAAAAATCAATCTCAAACACAGCAGGCTTAGAAAAGATATTAAAATGATCCTTAAATTGCAGAGTAACGCTTAAACGTAACCTTGACGTGGACCAAGGACTAGTTAATGGTGCACTGGGTACAGTTGTTGGCTTTCAAACATACCCACGTGACAACAAAATTCAGTTTGTCAATATTCTCTTTGACACATTTTCAGAAATAAAAAGGATGGGATGCTCAACAGCTCGATTCCTTCTCTTCAAAGACATGTATGTACACAGAGAACAATTTTCTCTAACTCTTGCATACGTAGTCACAATTCATAAATCACAAGGTCTTACCCTAGACAAAGCAATGATAGATATTGGTAACACAGTCTTTAAAGAAGGCATGAGCTACGTAGCACTATCACGCTTACGTACACTTGATGGTCTATTTCTAATCATCTTTGATGCAAGTAAAGTAAACGCTGATATTCCTTGCATTTTAGAATACAATAGACTTCGCCCACTATACACGCCCCATCTAAACACATATTCTGTTCCAAAAAAAGTAAAACGTTATAAAAGAAAAATAAATCAAACAGAAATGCAACAGGATGTCACTGCTAATCCTCCGAAGAGAGTAAAAGAAACTAATACTTCATCAAGTACCACAAGCATAAGAAAATCAATTAGGGAAAGTAAACCAGGTACTTCTTCAAAGAAGGAAGACAAACTCCAAAAAAAGCAGTCAGATACAGAACTACCTGGTCCATTTAAACTCTCAAATATAGTTGGTGTAAGTTGCTACGCAAATGTAGCAATGAATATTCTATTTCAATTACCACCAATTGTTATCAACATTTACTTAGACAGTTCAGAGCAATTGTGTTTGCAAATGTTAGTACTTCACAGAAATGCAGCAAACAATCCTGATAACACATATAGTGTTTATGGAATAAGACAACAATTGGACTACTGTGCCTGAATGGTGAAATTCACTATAAACTCACAGGAAGATCCACAAGAATTTCTAATGTACTTACTACAAGTACTGGAAAATAAAAACATACCTATGAATGAAATCTTCCAGATTTCATACATGTGGAAACAGACATGCACTCTCTGCAACAATGTGACACAAGAACAAATCCCCAATGAACGCTTTGTATATATATATCAATACCTAATTGTGAATCCATTCCATTTCAGCAATTTGTACAAAATGCAAACCATGGTAGTTTATGTTCTGCCTGCAATTCAGATAATCGCTCCACGTTACTAATACAAACACATAGTAAATACGTAATACTAATGCTTCTACGTTACAATGCAGATGTTACCAAAAACAACTGCAAGCTGACTGGATTCGCACACGGTCAAGTATCACTTGGTAAGAAAACCTTCACAACAATAGGTATAATCTACCACGCAGGAGTCACAACCAATTCAGGGCACTACATTGCATATATAAAAAAGAAATGTGGATGGTTTGATTGTAATGATAGTACCATTACTCTAAAGCAGAGATTACCAGCAAATCTTACAAACGCTTATTTAATGTTCTTTAAACCAAAATTTTATAAGTAAACTGTACTTATACCCTAAGTAAACTTGTAGTAAAAAAATGTAAACTGTTAGAATATTCCAAAACCTATCTAACTGCCCAAACATTCTACAACAACTAATCAGATAAATGAATACCAGTAAATTAGAGCAAAAAATAGACAGAATACGCCAATTGGTATCTAACTGTCCCAAAATTTAACAATATCCAAACAGATAAATCAATACCACTAAAATATATCAAGAAATGGACAGTTAGAATACGCCAGTTGGTATCTAACTGTCCCAAAATTTAACAATATCCAAACAGATAAATCAATACCACTAAAATATATCAAAAATAGGCAGTTAGAATACACCTACTGGTATCTAACTGCTCCAAAATTTTATAATATCCAAACAAATAAATAATATGTCACTACTCCAAAAAAATGCAACAAGCCAATGTATAAAGCATTACCCAGAAACAACAAGTGAACACTGAAAACAAACAAACAAATAAACTGTAGCATAACAGAAAAAGGTTTTTTTTTAATCCAACATGGATTTTGTTTTCTCCCACAGACCCAATGATTTTAGCAATGAACACAGAAACTGAGCAAATTGCACAGTACTCTGGTTTGTAATCTACAAAATATGAGGGTCCAAAAAAAAAAATGTTGATTATACAATGTAATAAGTCATTACAAAATACTAATACTAACATGCTATTTTCTTTTATCATAGAAATGAACAAGAAATACATGTACTCCAGTTACTAAACCAAACATTAAGTATATTATACACTCTATGCCCTGGCCACAACCATCGCAGCATATCACACCAATAGTATCTTATAACTTTGTTCCTTATAAATTTGTTTTTGACCCAAAGTTATAAGCAACTATAAGTGTGATATGCTGCGGTGATTGTGGCCAGGGCATAGAGTATTGGGTGCATGGCCAAATATCAAACCCATAGAGTCAAACATTTCAACTATGGCCTATGGAAACATTTAATGACCGCGGACATTATGAGTGTTCTTAGAACACTTTCAACTTGCCAGCGAACAATATGGACAGCATCTTCAGGACACCCCCTACGAATATTTCAGGACAACACGAGAGTTCTTAGAACACTTCCAACTTGACAACAAACAATGCGGACAGCGTCCTCAGAACACCTCCATTTTGTTTATTTATGAACATTTCAGGACACCTCGAGAGTTCTTAGAACACTTTCAACTTGACAACAAATTCAGGACACTGCAAGAGTTCTTAGAACACTTTCAACTTGACAATGAACAATACGGACAGCGTCCTCAGAACACCCCCATTTTGTTTATTTACAAACATTTCAGGACACTGCAAGAGTTCTTAGAACATTTTCAACTTAACAACGAACAATACGGACAGCGTCTTCAGGACAACCCTATGAACATTTCAGGACACCACGAGTGTTCTCAGAACACATTCAACTTACCATCAAACAATACGGACAGAGTCCTCAGAACACCCCCATTTTGATTATTTGCGAACATTTCAGGACACCGCGAGAGTTCTTAGAGCACATTCAACTTGCCAGAGAGCAATACGGACAGCGTCCTCAGAACACCCCCATTTTGTTTATTTACGAACATTTCAGGACACCGCGAGTGTTCTTAGAACACATTCAACTTGCCAGAGAACAATACGGACAGCATCCTCAGGACGGGCAGCGTCATTAGAACACCCCCTACGAACATTTCAGGACACCGCAAGTGTTCTTAGAACACATTCAACTTGCTATCGAACAATACGGACAGCGTCTTCAGGACACCCCCTACGAACATTTCAGGACAACGCGAGAGTTCTTAGAACACTTTCAACTTCACAACGAACAATACGTACAGCGTCCTCAGGACACCCCCATTTTGTTTATTTGCGAATATTTCAGGACACCGCGAGTGTTCTTAGAACACATTCAACTTGCCAGAGAACAATAGGGACAGCGTCCTCAGGACGAACAGCGTCATCAGAACACCACGAGTGTTCTTAGAACACATTCAACTTGCTATCAAACAATACGGACAGCATCTTCAGAACACACCCTACGAACATTTTAGGACACCGCGAGTGTTCTTAGAACACATTCAACTTGCCATCTAACAATACGGACAACGTCTTCAGGACACCCCCTACGAACATTTCAGGACAACGCGAGAGTTCTTCGAACACTTTCAACTTCACAATGAACAATACGGACAGCGTCCTCAGGACACCCCCATTTTGTTTATTTGCGAACATTTCAGGACACCGCGAGTGTTCTTAGAACACATTCAACCTGCCAGAGAACAATACGGACAGCGTCCTCAGGACACCCCCTACGAACATTTCAGGACAACGCGAGAGTTCTTAGAACATTTTCAACTTGACCACGAACAATACGGACAGCGTCCTCAGGACACCCCCATTTTGTTTATTTGCGAACATTTCAGGACACCGCCAATGTTCTTAGAACACATTCAACTTACAAGAGAACAATACAGACAGCGTCCCCAGGACACCCCCATTTTGTTTATTTACGAACATTTCCAGACACCTCGAGTGTTCTTAGAACAGTTTCAGCTTGCTTCCGAACAAAACAGACACATATTGAGTCCTCAGAACACCCCCCATTCAGTTTATTTAGAACATTTCAGAACACCCATGATGTCCGCAGACAAATCGAACACAACAAGAACGTCTACCACATGAAAAAACACAACTTTCAACCTATCTCATACTCTCCCACCCTCCCCAAACACTCCTACACACCAACACACTCTACTAAATACAAATTTTGAACCAAGTTTCACTGCGCTGTCTGTGGACTTCTGCGAATCCAAGATGGCGGGCGCCACTGAAAATCTGACGTGCTTCACGCTCCACAACGTCCAATCAGCGAACACGTCGCATGTCCGCGGACATGACGTTAGCCGATCAGCCAATCAGGACACTGTCCGCGGAGCAAACAGGGAAGTGTGTCCGCGGACCGAACACAGATATCACTAATTTTTTATGACCCACTTTTTCATCATTTTTAAAAAAAACTACTGGACAGATTTTCACCAAATCTGCAAAAGCATGCTTTCGGGACCAAGCCGCTGCTCCTGGTCCAAATTTGGTGAAAATCCTTCCAGCGGTTTGGGCTGTAAGCGCGAGCAAAGTTTTTTTCCCATTCAGTCTATGGGAAAAAAATACAGTTTGGGACTCCCCCTATAACTTTTTCCCCCCTGGACGAATCCTCACCAAACTTTGCAAAAAGAAATTCAGAGTGGGCCATATACTTTTTTTGCAAAGTTTGGTGAGGATTCGTCCAGGTGGAGCAAAGTTATAAGCCGCCCAAAAAGTGCTCTTCCTATGGAAACACCAACTTAACCATAACTACATGGCCACTACACTATATATATATTTTTTTTCATAGTATATTTTTTGCACTGAAATCTAAGGAGCACATCTTGCAGGACTTCTTGCTTCTGGAGTTTTTCTGCCAAGTCTTCCCCCACCCAATGCCACCCGATCTGCTCAGCATCTAAGCATTTAATATTCTGTCGCACCGACACCAAGGATTCATTCAATGTCCTACATACTCCCACTGTCTTCAATATACATACCCCTCTTACGGTCACCTTAAAAGCATCCCACAGAACCTCCTCATCTGCCATTCATCCCTCATTCGCGTAAAAAAAGAACAATCTCTTCCCCTAATGCATCCCTAAAGGTTATGTTCTCTAATGCATCTACCTTCAGTTTCCATAGCGGTATCGCTGGCCGTCTACCAATCCCTCTATACTCTGTGACCAACTGTGCGTGGTCTGATAGTATTTGCCCAAATACTCAATTTTCGAGAACCACTGCGTATGTGCCATTCCTACACAAATATAATCTAACCAACAGTATGTTACATGTACTGGGGAGAAAAAGGACTACCCCCCTCTCTTCGCCATGAGATCCCCTCCCTAATTCCATCAAGTCCATGGGCCTCATTCAGAGTGTGCCGGTTTGGAAACATTGGTGGCGGTAAACCCACTGCCACTGTTGTCTCTGGACCAGCAGACTATGAGTTCTGCAGGCGGGTGCCGTTACTCCCGCCAGGTCTGACCTGGTGGGAGTAACGCCACCCACCTGCTGACGGAAATGGAAACACTGGCACCGTTAATTACGGTGCCAGAGTTTCCGTGGTCCCCATTCCTACGGGACAGTGGAATGGGAATGGGGAGTAACGGAATGCCGGCTCCGGAATTACCAGATCACCGGGGCTGTAATGCCCCGGTAATTCTGGCAAGTCCGGAGCCTGTAATTCATTCGAGGTCCAGCGGCAACCTCCTGTTTTTTCCAGCACGGTTACCACCGGACTTGGAATGAGGTACCATGTCTTGTACGGCCTTGCACAGTGAATCAGATGATTTTGATTTAGGTGGTCCAGTTTGCCTTTATCTATCCAAATGCAGGTCCAACCAACAATTAAAATCTTCTCCCCAAAGAAAGATCCCTGCCCTGTCTTCTTTCACCTTGTCTTGTACCGCCTTAAAATAGGTCTTTGGATGAGTATTTGCTGCATAGGAATTCACTATGCAGTGGGGCTGTCCATTTAATGTACCCCAGAGTACTAATGTCCTAACTTACGTGTTCCGCCACGTATCCTTAACATATGTCGGAGCATCCCCTCTCGTCCAGATCAGAACTCCCTTCACATATAAAGAGTACGTGTACTGAAACACTCTGCCTCTCCATTTGTGGCATAGGTCTGCTAGACTGGACCCAACAAATGAGTCTCCTGGAGCAGCACCACCTGTATCGCATTTTGTTTCAAGAACGCGCCAACTTTCACCCTTTTCACCCGTTTCCCCAAACCTCGAACATTCCAGCTCCCTGTCTTACGTGTCATAGCGTCTCACTGTCAACATATCTTTCTTCTCTGGCCCCAACACCTGCACCTCACTCATTCATCCATGCCATGTATCCTGCTGCTTGTTTTAAAATAGATGTGTTATAACCAAACCATAAATCCCCTGTCCAATTCAATCCAATTCAATCCCCAACTAACTCTGCTCGCTCCCCCTCTCTCCTTTCCCTCCCCCTACCCCTTGTTACCATCCTCCCACCTTTAAGAACTGCCTGCCTCTCCTCCCTCATTGTTTCCTTCATCTGTCAATCCTTATTTTCCTCAACCCCCTCCATCCTGCCACCCCCAAAATAACACAACCCAACTCTTTAACCTTCCATACCACAAGCAGCACCTCCCTGCTGCAGTCAAATAACCCCATAACCTCAATAACCATCAGTCCTACCCCACCCTTCCAATGTTTCCCATGCAGGGTGGCAGGATCAGTGGTCTAGGGTGTCTGGCCATGACTCATAGTGTCTCCATTTTACCAAAACATTTATTTATTTTCCACTCCCTCCCTCTCATGTTCTTCAAGATTGCCCACCCTTCATCGCCAACCCAGAAAGAGGTCTGTCAACTGTAAATCCCTCAGTTAGTCCAATCACTTCCCCAGTGCCTTAAGTGGCACTACAAAAAGAGCCGGGGCTCATCAAGGCGGCGTGTCCTAACGGCAGGGGTCACCTGCTGGCCCATTAGGACACACCCCCTTGACTAGCCGCAGTTCAATGGGCCACTAGCACCCCTGTCAGGCAGCCTTTTGTAGAGATCAGCACCCTCTCCCCCTGAGGGAGAGGGTGCTGATCTCTGCCTTTATTTTCTAAAAGCTTGCCTGACAGGGGACTGCACATCGCATATTGAGCCTTAATGGTGGCACTGCCCCTCACCAGCTGGGGAGGGGCAGCGTCACCATTAAGGCTGAAAGAGTGAGGCCACTGGAAACTGAGGCTGTTTCCTGAAGACTGAATGCGCAGGAGTTTCAGGATTTAGAAAACAAGGCCTCTGCTTCCAGCGGCCTCACGATTTCTCCATAATGGTGGCACCGGCCCACGGGCATCTCTTGCTTGAAGGGATGCCTCACAGGTGCGGCGCCATCATTATGGCATTTATTTCTGAGGCCTGAAGCTGTCGTACACGCGCGAGAGTTTCAGGCTTTAGAAAAAAAGCCTTTTTGTGTAGTGGCCGAGGCTGCCAGGGCAGATTAGTGGGCCCCGGCAGGGCCCCGCCTCAAAACGAGATTTCGGAGCCTGCCGCAGCCCAGCTCCAGCAGGCCCCGACCCACTTACAGCCCTGCACTTCCCATCACTGTGCTCTCTTGTCTGCAGCGCTCCCATATCCCCTCTGGATTCCACCCAATTCCATACTTCTGTGGTTGTTAGGAAGAAGAATGACTTTCCACCCTTCAGTTTTGCAGGAAAGAACATCATGTAACACAAGTTTCAATGTCTCAATTTCCTCTTAACTGCATCAAATATCCTCCTTTGCTTCTGAATCTCATGTGTGAAGCCCAGGAAAATTAGAATGTTTGCAATATCTCTAAGGATGTGTCCTTTCTATCTGACCTCTTGTAAAATAGCATCCCTATCTCTGACGTTCAGTAGTTTTGCTATAATGGCCAGCAGAGACGCTCCCAAGGGTGGAGCTCTACCTGGTGCTCTGTGAGCCCTTTCCACCATGAGCAGTTTGGACAGACCTTTCAGCTTGAACTCCTCCAACAGAAGTTGCTCTAAGAACAGTTCCACATTTTTAACTTCCTCTCCTTCCGGTACCCCAATCAGGCAGCTATTATACCTCCTGGAGAACCCCTCTGCACCTTCGGCAATATCCTCCAATGCTCTAGTCACTCCCACCAGCACCTTATCCTGGTTCTTTAACCAGGCAATGGTGTCCTCAACATCACTCACTCTTTGTTCCAATTGTATCACTCTTTCGATTACCTTCTGCAAATCGGCCTGTATCAGGGTGATGTCTACCCCCACCTCTTGGATCTTTCCATCCAAGGATACCCTGAACTCTGTTATCGCTGTCAGGAGTCTCCCCATCGTAACTCGTTCCGAGGTATCTGCCATCTCCTCATTCTCATTCACTGTTGCTCCAGAGTGCTTCCCATGCTTCTGCCTGGTACCCTCATATTGCTCTCTGGCTACTGTCGCTGATTTAGTCTCCCGGGGGCACATTCCCATTCATTGCTCCATCTTCTGCTTTTGTGTGCCAAGTCTTTCTCCAAAAGTGCCTCTTGGGCAACTTCCCTGACAGGTATTCGCTGTTCTCACCCTGCTCTCAATCTAGTCACTGGTCACTATGGCATACTTTCCCAGTGTCCTCAAGACAAGTTCCTGGTACTCTGTAATTGCTGTGTAACCGGGTCTATTCCACCTAAGGTAATTCTGCTGATAACAGCTTGTAGGGTTCAGTTTTGGGACTAGCACTGTCTGCTTACTACCTTCTCTCACACGCCGTGTTACTGTGCCTTGTTGCTGATTCAGGACTTCCTTTGGTGCCCTGCTTGCTTGGTGGCCTCTCTCCCCAACCGCTCCTGCTGGGCTTTTGCACTGCCATGTGTCATTTCGCAGTCCCCATGTCCTGGCCAGCTATTGCATGCAGCGCGATCTGCCTGTCACTCCTTTGGCCATCCGGTGTGTTCCACCACAACCCGGTATCTGCCGTCCACCGTGCCCTTGGCCTCAAGATCTCTATTGCCTGGGACGTCTGGCCCCTTTGTCAGGTGGACCGCAGCTCGATTGCTGTTCGGTGCACCACAGGCACCCACCTTCTCTTATGTATTCCGGCCGCAGCACCTGTTCTCTTCTCAGAGCACTAGACCCCTGGCTTCAAGCGTACTGTCTAACCGGCCATCCACACCACTGCTCCGCTATATGGCCACTTCCACCAAGGCGCACAGAGGTTTTTGTTCTCCGCTTCACCAGCACTGCCTGTCTCGGGGATACCCATTGTCTCCTATTTATTGTCTGTCCATTCCGTAATTATAGCGATTTGACAAAGGATATTCTGTTGGTGGGCCTCAGGGCTCCCGTGCTTTACTACCACATCTCTCGGCTCCAGGCAACACCCCCTAGGAAGACTACATTTTGAAAGGAGACTAGAAAACTGAAGCACATAGAAAATATGTTTGGTAGATGATAAGAAACATAAAAAGAGAACGGAATGGCCCAAGAAAGACTGAAGGAGAAAAGCATATAAACTTAAAGAACAACTGACTGAAAATTGTAGAACATAAAGGAGCTGGAGTCAAATGACAGTCTTTTTTGGGTGGGGATCTGGTACCAATATTATTTAAGGAATAAAATACATACTTATTAAATCGATATCATGGGTCGAGATCCGTGAATTTATAAAGGCAATGAACCTGCTACCATTTAAATGGGCCTCATTATAAGTTTGCCAGTAAGCTACTGGCGCCGTTACTACCAGACCGGCAAACTACAACTTCTGCTCGCAGGTGCCTTCTCGCCCGCCAGGTCTGACCTGGCGGGCGTACCGGCATTCGCAAGCAGAACATGTGGGATGCACTGGCACCATTCACGAATGGTGCCGGTGCACCTGGCTTCCCCATTCCCATTCAGCCTTATGGGGCTCAAATGGGAATGGGGAAGAATCTATTCCGACGCCCGCAAATGGGCAATTACCGGGTCCGGCAAAGCCGTAATGACCCCATAATTGCCATTTGCAGGCGCCAGAAATTATTACCGGCACGACTACCGCCAGTATCATAATGAGGCCCAATGACTTGCAAAAGCCATATAACATATAGTTATGGGTACTGTAGCCTGGTAGCAGGAAGGTGCCATAACAGTTAAGGGTCCATAACAATGTATATAGGAAAGATAAAAAAGGTCTGATTTACAAAAATGTTTTCAACAGGACTTTCCCCACGTTAAAAAATGTTGTTACACAGGCCCACAATATTTAAGTCTAAAACCTTTGTTCTCACCTCTGAAAGTTCACCAAATTTGGTAGGCAACTGAATCGTCCAGATCAAAAAATTCCTACCAAATTTGGCAAAGTTTCATCAATGTGTCATGGCTATAATTAATGCTGAAACCCCTTTTTTTATTGCGATTTTCAGAGAGCCTGAAAAAATCATCCTTTCTGCCTGCAACCTGAGAATTATGTGCTTTGATTTTCCAGATCATTGGCAAACACCTATTTCTTTTACTGAAGTTAGCCACTTCAAAATCGTTTTGAATATGGGATTAGTCAAGAGGAGACATTCACTTTAAAAGGAAAGAAAAAGGGAATTCTAAGTCTGTGCATGCATATTGGAGGAATAGAACGAAATGAAAGGGATACAGCAAAATATAAACCACACCATGAAATGCACAAGCTCAATAATAGGGTTGAAACAATGAATGTATTCTCCAACATTGCAAATATACTGTGTCATAAACGATATGAAAAGTATGGCCAGAGGGACAAAACACAATATGAAATATGTAGGCAAATGGAAATTAAGTATAATGCGAAATGCACAAGTTGATCAGTAGAGTTGGCCGCACAAAATAAAATGAACAATATACTTTGAAATAAAAATATATAGCAAAACGTAGACAATGATGCACTGTATTCACTACGCAGCAGAGCCGTAGGGCAAAAACAAAATAAAAAATATATCATGAACAGAAAATAATATCGTACAATAAAACAGTCAAAAAACCTCATTTTAAACAATAAGCTGAAACACGACACACTAAGAATAATAGCATTTAAATAACACAGATTTTAATTCAGTACTAGACAAAACCTTAAACATGGCACAAGCAATGGTTATAGAATTCCCCTTTTGATAGTAAGGTTAAATCTTTTTGCAAACTCGTGTATACCCCACTGACACCATAAATCAATAAGCACAATAGTACCTCAATAACTTGATATACGAACAGACAGATTACAGTATCCTAAATATTATCATTTAATTATTTCTGTAACAAATACAATCAGCCACATTTTCTCTTTCTAAAGGGCACATTTCAGCATCTAATCTTTTCAAAAACTGATAGACTATGTCCTGGTCACCAGACCAGGATAGTATTGTGCGCTCCAAGCTAAGCTGTACAAGAAGAATGATCAGATGAACATGAGGGGTGTGAGTTGGAATGTGGCTGGCCTAAGTCAAGAGGATGAAGATTGGCATTCCTTTCCATCTGGATTTAAAAGTGCTAAGTCCGCACACGTTTCTTAGCGTGAGAAAGAACATTGCACGGACCAAAGGAATAGCGCTGGGAGCTGATTCATGGAATTAAATGCACACAGAAACGTGCAGTGCAAAGAATCAGGAGTCCAGGACACCCCCAAGCCACCGCTTTACAAACTTAACATAGAGGTGTCAACAACCTTTGCACCGGACCTATGAAAAAAAGTTATCAATTTTTACTTACCAGTAATCACCACTACTCCCACCCCACTCCTGCAACCGACAAGTCCTCATCCCAGCACCCCTACTGAACTGCACTGTGGTTCCCTACATTAAGGCAGCACCCACATACACCAAATAAACTGTGCCCGGCTCTCTACATTAAGGCAGTACCCATGTACCCCCAAAAATCGGCGTCCCAGCACCCTAAATTAAGGCAGCACCCACGTACCACCACTAAACTGTGCCCTGGAAACCTAACTTAAAGCTACACCCACAAGTCCTCCCTCATCCCAGTACCCCCACTGATTTGTGCCCTAACCCCGTAACATGAGGCAGCTCTTACAAGTCCGCCCTTGTCCAGTAACCCACTGATCTGTGCCACCATCCCCTAGCCTAAGGCACACCCACAATCTGCCCTCGCCCTAGTACCCCTACTAAACTGTGTCCCCAATCAGCATCACTCAGTTCCCACTGCTCAACCAGACAGTACGTGCCCCAACAAGGTGACACTTCACAATCAAGCACCCCAAAAACACATCACCCCAATGGCCACACTTACTCATACAGTGCACATTACTGATACCAGGAGTTGAATTATATTTGAAATGTATGACAGAACATCAATTGAACCACCCTGCTTACAGAGGTCCACAATGAATCCTCAGACCACCTAACTAGACCACACACACTTCCATGTAATTTGGCCACAACACCAGCTTGCCAACAGCTCACTGGATGTCCCCCACATACCCTGTGTATATTGGTACACAAAAATCGTACTCCCACAAATGCACTAATCTTGCTGCCTGCTGAACAGACAAAACAGTATGCTGGCAAACACCCATGATCTGTTTGGAAAAGATTACTGTCACAAAACCAGCAGCAATGTATACCCACTCTCGTATACTGTCCCTACAGGGTGATAAACATCCTTGCGGCCCTGTTCTGTACAATGGTGGCATCCGCCTTAAAATCATTGTAACACCAACAACACTTGGCAGCTATGCATCATGAACACCCATGGCACAGTTCACTGTGAAACACTTACCTTCTCACTTCCTCTGGCCTATGACTTCCATGAACTACACCTTGCAGACATCCTCCAACATGATCACTTGGAAGCAGTGCTGTTGAATCCAGGACAGTCAGCCTGTCCACGGCCTCCCATTGGATCACAATCAGCTGCACGACAACAGCCAACCAAAATGTCAAAGCAGCTACACTTTTGTCCCTCAATGGTCAGGTGACATAGTCCACATGTGAGGTGTTTAGCCCAGTGAATCAGAGTGAGACCACATCCCACTCCCTCATCCTCAATGCTGATAAGCAATAGCCTACAAGAAATATGAGCACATTGTGATGGGTTAGACAGGTGAGGCGGACAACTTTGTAAAGAGTTTTCAACTTTAGCCATTTTATTCAATAATTACGTTGGATAAACGCCTCGCTACCCAAACAATTATTTCCTTGCCTAAAGTAAATTAAAGGAAACACTCTAACAAAAGTATATCCGACCCTCACACTTTTACAACAAATAAAGTATTAAGGAAATATATGTCAATTCATTTCTGCAATAAACATATGATTTGCTTCACAATATATTCAATGTCTCTTCTCATAACCTGGGTGAAATTCCCTTCCCAAGATCTGAACAAGGGTTTTCTTCACAGTTCAAAGAAAACAAGGACATCAGTTTTAACACACAGTTCCAATACAGTTTCAAGGGTTTGTATAAGTTCCACAGATCCAATAAAGTATCTCCAGAAATTAGAAGTTTGTACTCCTCCTGGAATAAGAACTGTCTCACATTGGTATTCTTCCCATATGGAACCACACATGTCTTTGTCAGGATAATGTCACAACTGTTGGATTAAACAAGAAATACATTATTTCAACTCTTCCTGGAGTAAGAACAAGGTTCTCCTTTGTAGTAACAACTCATGTCTTTGTCAGGATCACAACCTTTGCATTCAAATAGAAATACACTATTCCAACTCCTCCTGGAGTAAGAACAAGGTTCACCTTTATAGTAACAACACATGTCTTTGTCAGGATAGTTTACTTCAAACTTGACTTCAGGAAGAATTATAACCTTTCTTCAACACGTTTTCACAAGGTACAAATCAATATAAGTTGGTTAAGTTAGAACCACAGTTCGGCACTTGCATCAACTACTACCTGACTTACGCCTCTGCCAGGCTCTTATGGGCAATGCCTATTGCCCTATGAGTTTACTCGCCTGCTCATCAACTTCCTCAACCAGAACAGAAAAGTGCTTCAGTGGTAACCTCCAACTTAGCATAACAACTACTTCATTATACTTCTCCAGCATCAAACTTTAAACATATTGTGGGGGGAGAAAAAAGCCACCACATTAGTGCCCTTCAGGATTTCTTGGCAGCTATGCTCCTCTCCCTCTGGATCATTGACTCCAGAAGGGTAGCCTGTTTGCCACCGTTCTTTCCCCTCTGTAGGTGATCTGACCAAGTCCATGTTTTCGAAAGAGTGAGGTGACCAAATATATTTATGAGATCACCCAAAACTCCCCTTCTCACCCCTACCTTTATTAATATCCCTTACCCCACATATATTTTATTTAAAATGTTTATTTTTTTGGTAAACATTTTTTTTAAAACAATGTGCTCACTTCATCCTTGAAAACATTGGATTCGGTCACTTCTATGGTATTGTTATACCAACCACCACATTCAGATCACAAGATAATCTCTCTTCTACCATGATTTTGGCAATGTAGCTTGTTATCACTTGTATTTTGTAGCACATACGCAGAAAGCTCTATAGTCATTAAGTCTCTCTATATCCCCCTCTTGCCTTGAGTACTGTTTGTTGCACTGGTTTTGCTGGTTTGTTATAACCTCTTGCCTTGGGTATTGGTTGAAAGCTTTTGGACCAAATACAGCTTTCCCTTGGGGTTTTTGGGCTTTCCACACTCTCATGTGCTTATTTATACAGTCATTTGCTTTTAACAGGCATAGCTTTTGTTGGTTTTGTACAGTTCGGTATTGAAAATCCCTTATATTGTTGCTTTCACTCCCTCGTGAGTGATGCAGCCTGCGTTAAACACATTGGCAGTGTTGGAGTGCTCTGGACTCACAAGCTGTGAACTAACCAGAAAAGCCACTTGTGTACTCTCTGCTCGGTGTTTGCAGGTCTTCAGGGCTTGTGGACAGCTTCATCTGGACCTCTTCTGCTTACACCACTGATGATTGGAGTCATCTCTGCTCCGGAGACGGTCAGGTGCAATCCAGCTACCTTCATCCTCACAAGAGGGAACACTTCCCTTGCTGCTACTGCTGCGCAAATTATGCACCTCAAAATGTTATCTGGCAAGTGTCTCATGCTCACGCTTCTGCTGCACGACCTCTGCAACAGGGAGAGTAACAGGCAAATACTCTCTCATGACCCACCATAGCTTCTGATGATTCTGTGGTCCTTGCATGTTCTCTCGCTTCAGGCATCCCTCTCAGCTGCAACCATGGCTTGCATTGTTTCTTTCTCTTCCACAGTTCTGCTTCTCTCTCTCTCCCTCTACTTCCTTCTCCTCCTTCTGAAGCATGCACCTGAGGGGGCATTTTAAGCCAAAATAGAAACAGAAAGAGTACGGAGTTGGGAACTCCCGTCCCCCGCACACGTTCAACAGCTCTCAAAAAGAGCCGAACATTCAAATTTGTCTATAATATTCTGGTTTGAAAGTTTCTAAATCTTATAACAACAGCAAATTCTGGATATATGTTCAGTATACACATAAAGTGGCTTGAGGCAGTTTATCAAAAAATTGATATTTTATTATTCAAGCCCAAAGCGTTTCGAAAACTGTATTCTCTTCATCAGGGGTTCATAATTGAAAACATTTCTATAAAGCAAATGTAAGGAACATAGTTTTGGACATATTTGTTTGAACAATCAATCTTAACTCACTCCTTTATATTTATGAGTATTCCCCAAAAGAAGGAAGTGAAATTACTTTGAGCATCCAAAATAAACATTTGCGTCTGCTTATGTTCATGCAAAGTATCATAGTATCAATAGAAAGATCTAATCTTGTGATGAATCAAAAGAACTCAAGATTTTCTAAGTGATGAGGCCATCCAGTGTGCAGTACAGCGGCAACCACCTCAACGAAGAGCCTTGTGACAGTCTATATGATATGTAATCAATTCCAAGGGCCATAGATCCCCTTATTAAGGTTTGTTTAAATCACCTAAATCTCACCTTGTGAGTTATCTGCCATCTCTGGAGTTGGAAAGGATTAAGCTCTTATATACTGTATACACAGGAAATTTACTATATTCTTGACTCCCTGTGTCAATAAAAATTAAAATACAAGTTGTAAACTTATGCACTAGATCTTGTCAGATTTCCAACTAAGTTAGCACACATTGAAACTACAGCGTCCACTTATCTAAGGTAGGTTTAGCTGTTCTGTATCAGATCGGCACTACCTCAAACGTGTCTTGGGAGGATAGCTCAGCGGCAACGGGCTCGCCTTGGAAGCAGGATGACACGGAGCAATACAGGTTCAATCCCCGGGTCCATGCTTAGAAACCTCTGGGTATTAAGCACGTTATAAATAAACTATCATAAATCATGTATACATCACCAAATTCCATGGATAAAAAATAGGTCTTAATGAACTTTAAATGAGCCGCTGTTGGCTAAGAATTAGAATTGAATATACAGACTGTAAAACATTTGTAGTGTATCCTTAATGGGATAATCACAGTTTCGCTGTGGATTGTCAATAGTCTGCTTACCTAAATAACTGGGCAGAGCTGTCCATTGCAAATGGCAGTACAGCAATAATCAATATATTGGGGTCACCAGATCCTGTTAATAAATAGTAGATCATGGTCAGTTCTAGATTGTCCTGCAGATGGGATTGAGGTAAATAATAGCTAAACGTTCAGCTGATGTGGACTACGTGAATCCATCGTCACCACAGCAGCCTAATTCGAATGCACTTACCCGTGGCTTCAGTGGATGTGCTTGGCCTCGCGATCTGCTGTCCAAGACGTAAAGCACAGTTGCCTTGCTGGCCGGTTGCTTATAATGTGGTTACCGCGTTTCAGTGACGTCATGATGCCTGCGCATATGACATTGAAGTTTGTGACATCAGATTTGCAAACAACCTCTCTTCATAATATTGTGATGAAACCTAATGTGATTCTGGACTCAGACTATAGTATAATGGTGTATGTTTTTGTGTTCCTGTACATGTAGAGTGCCCAGAGTCCAATATGACCAAATTTAAAACACAAAAATATAAGACAACCTGCCAAGTAATGCCGTGAATAGTATCTGGACATCACTATTTGTGAGTCCCAGTATGAGATTCTATAGTGATCCAAGGAGTACTCATTAATATACCCTCATGCATATATATTGTAACACCATGGTAATGTGTTCTGGAAGTAAAAAAATGGAAATTAGCCACAGTATAAAGAAAAGGTCATACATGTACATAAAGTCCAGTAAAACACATTGCCATTTCTGTTAAAAGTGCGCTAAATGTCCTCCCTCTCATGAGTGCACATTCTAGTAGGGGTCATACATAATTTGTAGGAACATGATATGCCACCCCTCGATGGCGTTCACAGTTCACCTTAAAACCCTATTTACCAAGCTCTGTTTCTGTGTCAGTATGCTCCGCTTCATCCCTTTCATGAGCATGCATTCTTTTAGGTACTCATACATCCCGTAGATATTCGTCCAATGCCATCTTCTCGGATGGAAACCAGTCTCATACAGTGACACACTGGGGTAATCTGGCTTGCTGTCTCAAAACGAGTTCACATTCTGATGGTTAATGAGCCCAGTGAATATGTTATATGTTTCATTGTTCAATATACAATAAACTATTCTGGCTGACTGTTTCTGACAAGTTCACATTCTCATAAGTCTTGAAGCCCAAGAAATTAGCTGTATTTTCCATTGTCTAGATGTTAGTTCAACAGTAAATTCAGTGAGATATGTGAACCATCAGCTGAATCTGACCAAATGGCCTAGGGCTGTTAAGGTTCATAGGAAAGGGCCTAGGTAATACACCTCATTTATTCCCAACAGGGTAATTGAATCTAAGAGATATATCCAGTACAGCTCCCTTTGGGATAATCTTTTTTGCGAAGTCACTTCCGCTTGGTAATGGGTGTGCCACCTCCTGAAATGTGTCTCTGAAGTGTCTATACAACAGAGACTTCAAATAACCTGTTCTCAAATTGGACTTGTGCTCTTCCGTCCAATGTTCTTTCGCTTTGCGAGTTGTTTTACCTACGTAATATTTACCACAGGGACAACCCAGGGCATATATCACGTTCTTACTTTCACACGTGGCACCGTCTCTAAGTTTTATCTTTTTGCCTGTGTGGGGGTGCCTGATGTACTTCCCTTTTATGATATTTGAGCAGTGTTGGCAATTTCAACAAGGACATGTGCTTCCTTTGTGTTTTCCCAATGTTTTTTTAGTAGGTTTCTTGGGTCTCTCTGCTCTGATCAGAGTGTCTCTGAGATTCTTTTCCCCCTTGTATGCTAGCACAGGGGGCTGTGGGAACAATCGATTCAAATTAGGATCCAGTTTAATGTATTTTCAATTTTTCGTGATGATCTTCTTAATTTGGTAGCTTTGTGAAAAGAATTTCAGTGTGTGTATCAACCTTGTATTATCCTTATCCTATAGTGCATCCTCTCTTCTGTCTGTTTCAGTTCTTGTTATGGCTTTCTTTAGTATCTCTTCAGTGCACCCTCTTTCCTTGGATCGTTCAGACATGTGTTCATACTCCTACTGTAGATCAGTTGGTTTTCTGAAGATGGTGGTCTGAATTTCTGTTCCTGTGAATGTAATTAGTACATCCAAAAAGTGCACACTTGGGTTTCCCACTTCCGTTGTGAATTTATTCTGTAATTGCAATCGTTAAGATATTCAAAGAATTGAAGTAGTGTTTCTTTGCTGCCCTTCCAAATGCCAAAGTTATCGGGCCTCATTACAAGTGTGCCGGTCCGAAAACAATGGTGCCGGTAAGCCTACTGGCACCGTTATTTCCAGACTGGCACACTACAGGTTTGCGTGCCGGAGCCGCTGTGCCTGACAGGGCTGACCCTGCTGGGCACAGCGACCACGTTAGGCAAGCCATCACGGAAGCACCGGCACTGTTAACGATGGTGCTGGTGCTTCTCTGGTCCCCATTCCCATAGAGTCTGGTAGGACTCTATGGGAATTGGGACGTACAAATTACTGATGCATGTCTTCCTGGATCACTGGAGATGTAATCCCCCGGTGTTACCGGGAAGTCAGGCGCTGGTATCACCAGCAGGGTCACCGGCAGACACATAATGAGGGCCTTCATTTATATATTGTTTACAGAACTTGGTTGCACATCCAGAACAAAACTTTTCTCTAGTTGGTATATAAAGATGTTGGCGTAAGAAGGTGCCACTGATGACCCCGTAAATGTTCCCAATATTGGTAGGTAAAATTGTCCCTCATTTCTAAAATAGTTATTTTAAAGGATGAGGTAAATGTGTTCCATAAAAAAGACCTTCTGTATTTTATTGTCCTCATGGTCCAAGACGAACTGCTCCATCGAGTCAATCCCCTCCCCATGTGGGATGGAGGTATAAAGACTGTTGATGTCTGGAGCTTTTAAGCCTTCCAGTGCCCTTCACATGTAGGTCATTTACACCAATTAAGAGATCACTCCCACAGTAGTGTTCCTCTGTATCCCTTTTCCTCATCCCAGTACTGAGGGAATTATGGAACTTGAAGTTCTTGGCAACAACATTAGTTTTTCTAACTTTTTGTTTTGCTAATTAGCTTTCTATTTTCCATTAAGTTCTTTGAAGAACATTATGTAATTCATTTCCCGGTTTGGTTTGAAAAGAGGAAATAGGTGTTCTAAACGTTTGATGAACATTATTTACAGATATCTGTGCATTTCCTTCTTTTGAGTTAGGGAAATACTTAGCTCTATGGGTTTGAGATTGGGTTTTATTCACCTTTATACCATAGGAGCTTTGGCTGATTCTACCCACAATTAGGTGTACAACCAATGGAACAGTTGATTTTTGAGGCAACAATTAATTAGGTATTCTGGATTTTGTAATACTTCTTACTTAGGGGAAGATGAATACTGTGTCTCACCTCGTGGATTCATCTCACCTCCTTGAGAAGTTTCTCGTCCCAGGTGATACTCCCTCAGAGCAACACCCCAAACGTCAGGATCAGGAAGCGTCTGCCTTTCCCTGGCCACTTGGGAGGAGACTCTAGGCAGGGATATAGTGAGGGATCCATATGATTCATCACAACATCCACATGGACAAGCAAGTGCCTATGGCCCACCCAAACTGCTGTGGAAGCATAAAGGAACACCGTCCAAGAAACAGAAATCCTGAAAAGTAAATGGGCAGAGGAGAATGAGCTGCCAACAGATACCTCAGACATTGCCTGCTCCCTGGAAAATCTGGGCAGACACCAAAAGAAATTACTATCCATCCTCAATGAGAGACCCAAAACATCATCATGAAATATACCTTCCATCTTGAAATGTCTCCCCAAATCACCACCATTTGACAAAAAATTGAAAACATACCCAAAGAACACTGGTGCAGTGACAGCAAACATCCAAACAAATGCACGTGCCCAGAGCCCTGAGGGGAGGGAACCTCAGAAAACCCACTGCTGGGGAAACAGAAGCATGTAGTTCAAGAAAGGGAAACTCACTAGGGAGGAATTTGACTGAAGTACATTGCTTTCTTAGAAAAGTTAAAAAAAACATTTTATTAAACAAATCAAAACACCAATAAAACACTTTTACAAAACACATAATGTAAGAAAAAAACACACAAAAACTTAATTGAAAACCAAAGAGTTTCCATTGGGAATGCTCCATTGGTGTGACATTTTATGAGCATGGGACATAGCTATGACACGTTCAAATGGGTGATCTTGATGAGAATTAGAGGCTCAAACCAAGAGAAGGTGAACCAGAGGTTGTTAAACATGGAACAAAGGTTGATTTTTAAGTTTCAAAGCGGCACAATGCATATTAATGGTGTTTCGTGTTTTGGCACTATACATGACTATTGCCAAATTATGTGAACTCTGCCACTCAATTTGCCTCAATTTGCTTTGGGTTATGCTGTATAACTCTATAAATTGCATTGAGATGTTCTATTGTATTCACTTATTGTTCATCCTTATCGCTGTATTTGTGTTTGGAAGTGGAAATGTTTGAAATTCATTTTTGAGTAACGTGTCCCTATTGTATGCTGGATTGAATCTGCCCATGTGATTTTTCCTAGGACATACTTAGTTGAAGATCATGTTCAAACAAAAGGTGAACATGGAGAAAGAAGCTCAAAAACATGCAAACACCAGAAAACCAAGATAGGCTGCGCATGGCACAAAGAGACGGAAAACTGTGGTGTTAAATAATAAAAGTCAACTGTGTAGATGAAAATCTCTGTACATGAATGGCAACAAATAAACAGTCCTAGAAAAAATAAATATACTAAAACAAAACCTACAACTACTGAACTGTATACAGGAGTCAGCAGGTTAGTTCAAGCCGATCTCTGACAATGCCTCAGCCAAGGCTAATTCTACCTCCACTTCCGCCTCCTGCAGGTAGGTCTCCATAGTTTCCTGGAGGGCTTGTGTGGCCTCCATCATCCCATGCTCAATGCCCTCAACTGCCAATCAAGAGTCGTCCAGACTGGCAGCCAAACCCTGTGCCATCCTCTCCTCAACCTTGGCCTTGGCCCTGGCTATTGCTGCATGTGCCCACTGCTGCTCTTCCTCCTGCTGCCTCATAAAGTGCACCTGAACTGACACCAGAGCTTGCAGGCTCTGTTGTGCCTCCTACCTCACTTGTACCATGTGTGTGCCTTCTTGCCTTCTCCTTCTGGCAATGCCATCCAGGATTTGCCTCCTCATTGTCAATATGTGTCAATATCTCCTGGTACTCGGTCCGAATGAATGACAGTCTGCGCCGGGGGAGAACAGTACCTGCACTGCCCTCAAGTGCCTAGTGTTCCTCCACAGTGTGTTCACCTGTAGACTCCTGGGCAGGTTCAGTGACCACCTCTTCTGCCATTGAATATACTTCCACCTCCGCCAGGGACACATGCACATCCAGACTGGAAAATTATGTAAAGTGTCAATGTCTGTCAAAAATCCAGGCTTTTTGGAACAAAGGTTCTCATACAAAACAAAACACCAACTAGTTTCGGCTACACTTAATATGTGATGGCCTTCCTCGGGGGTGAATATTTTTTGGAGTACCTAAACAAAAAAGACATTTAAAAATATCTAGTTGTTAAACTAGACTAACAAAACCCTGTCCAACCAACACATAAAACATTATCAACACATTATATCATGTCCAAATACAGTCCTGCCAAGGACTGTGATTACTCTCAGTTTCAACATGCAGCAACCTAATTTATAGGCCCAAGTGGTCAGTTTTCATAACAGACAAACATTACCAAGCATTTAAAAAAAAAAATAATTAGGAGAAAGGGAAACTAAAAAGACAAACAAAACCAAAAAGAAACTGAAACCAATAATCCACATGCACAAAATTTGAGTGGGAGCGCTCAATGGTAAGTAAAACAATGAATATTAATGAACAATACAAAATTAACATATGCATGCAAAACAATAAATGTTAATGGCCAATGCAAAATGAACTTATGCATGCAAAACACCTAAACATTTAGTCATGTCCAAGATATATATTTATAGAGCAAAATCGTGTGCCAAACATACACAGCCAGTGCCAGTGGAGGCTTCCACCATGCTCACACGAGATGTACTCACAGCACAATGCATGTCCAACTTTGCCAGGAATAATAATGTTTAAGCTGTGGGTAGCAGTGCTCTGATAGGACAATGAGAAGGGCACGAAAAGTACCAAAATGGTCAGGATACATTTGCAGTGTGCAAAATAAAGGCGTAACTGAGGGGATCGGGTAAGTTACTCACTGCCTAGATGTATTACAGATGTACAGGGCACAGCGCTGAAAGTGACAGCGTGTTCTTCTTAAATGTGTCCATGTACAAGACTGACTAGACGCTGTCATCTGGTGAAACTTGGAGATTGAAATACTCCAGACAGGGTTTCTGTGAAATGCAACAGAATCCGAAATAAATGACTGTTGGAAAAGTAAATGCTTATACTGTCAAAACCTTGAAAACAATGAAGAGCACTTAGTCGACGGCGAGCAATGTCGGCAACCGAAAAAAGCCAGCACAATGGCCATGTGAATAGCACCCAGAAGTGGTTCCCGGGTTCAGCAGTTAAGTGGCAAAGTGGTAGCTGGCATGGAGGCCTCAGTTGAGGATGACAGGGGTACAGATGATGTGGAGGGGGAAATTGCAGTGGCCTGTCCAGGAGACCACGGAAAGAAATGCTGCTGCCAGTTGTGACATGAGGTGGCCCATCTGCACATGATGCTCTACAAGTAGCTCATGAGATGCTTGCACAGCATCAAACATAGAAACCTGCTGCCTCAAGTCACCCATCAGCATCAGCAGGGGCAGCACCTCATACTGGATGTCCACATTGTCTGGAAGTGCGGCCTCTGTCTGGGTGGAGGCATCAATGAAGGTGGGTAGTGCTGTAGCAGACGACCCTGGGACAGGAGGTTATGCTGACCCCTTAACAGTATACTGCACATCCTCCTGTGTCAGGGGCAGGTGTGCTGCCTGCACCCCCCCCCTCTGTACTGCCACCTGGCACTGTGGGAAATCCTGCAATGTCCTCCTCCGCATTCTCCTCCTGCATCAACCCAGCTACCTCCAATGAGGTCTCCATGGTTTGGGGCCTCTGTGGCAATGTCACCACGACCTGGTCCGACTGCTGCTGAGGTATCCACCACAATCATGGAATCCTAAAACTCACCCTCAGCAGCATTGCCAGATGTATGGGACGCTCCCCCAGCCACTTCACACTCAGACGAGGTGGTAACAACTGGGCATAGCCAGGGTCTGCACCTGGTCTGGAGGCCTTGTCCCTGGTTTGCAGCTCCGCAGAACAACGTGTACGCTCTTTCCAGCTGCAGCAACTCTGAAAAAGAGAACAATATAGGTATCAATCATCAGTGCAAATGCATGTTTATTGCCCTCAATTGTTTTAGTAGCATGCAATCAGAATGAGTCAACAAGCAACATTCTCACACACTGGCCCATGCCCTGAAATCAGAATGAAAACAGTCTCACAAGTGAAAGCAAAATGGCAAGTCACAATGATGAGACATGCACATGTGAACCTAGCACGTTGATGCGTGGCCACATACACATGGCAACAACTAATTTCACATCACAATATCAATGATGCAATGACCAAAGTGTATTCTATTAGCAGGTCATGGAAAGGGCAGCTGGCCACAGATGTCCGAAGCACAATAGGCACATCTGCAAAAAACCACATCTAGCAACATGCACCCTGACAGTCCAACATGAAAGCATGTAAGACGCACATGCAACCGTTGCTGAGGATCAAGCATCAATGTAGTCGTTCCAAACCCCAAAAAATTCCATGATAACATATCAGGTATGGCCTCTCATTCAGTGGCCTGACAGATCACAAGTCGTCCCAGATAGTCAAATGCACAAAATTGCCATTACCACACATCCATACACATACACATGTATCAGTCACAGCTGCTGAGTGGGAATGATGCAATCATCATACACAATTAAACAACACATGGAGGAGGTGCATGTGAATCTACCTCACATGCCTGCAACATATCAATCTGGCAACTGTTACTGTCTGAGGACTTCCTGTCAGCATCTGACATTGCATGCACACAAGTGTACTTTGTCACCAAGATCTAACAGAGCTCATCCCTACACCTGTCATTTTCACAGATGTGTGCAATTACATACTCCCAGAGTCGGCATGAGGCTGCATGTCAGTTAATAATTGTGCAACACGCTTGCCGTGAAAAGAATCAACATGCTCTTTACATGCATACCCATTCAGGACACACAAATGTGGAAAGGTTCAGCCTGTGAGTACTCACCAGCAGCTTGTATCCGTGCCTGCAGGTTAATAACCTGGGCATGGCTGGACAGATTTATCCTCTCCAGGATCCAGAGGTGAAGGGGTGACATGAGTCTGAAGAGTGCACCTCTTCGAAAGCACCTGCCTCGAGGGCCGCCTTCGCCTGGCTCTGGATCCAGATGCCGTCCCAGTATTTTTTGGAATGGTCCACGGTATGGACTGCCACCCCCTCTACATTGATGGCAGCCATGATGCCTTCTCAGATCTTCTGACGTCCGCACATCACAACCTGCTTCTGCGGATCAAAGAGGGCATTTTAATAGGCCAGGACCAACTCACCCAGGATGCCAACTTCTGCAGCAGTGAAGTTGACAGCCCACAGTCTCGCCTTGAGGGTGCTAGCTGATGGTCCGGACATAGCTCCCCTTGAGGCTGGTGTAGTGACGCTGGGCCCTGACAGTGTGTGCTGTGGTGCTGTGGTGGTGGTTCTGAGTTGTGCAAGTCCTACTATGGCATATGTGATGATCATTGAGCCCGACAGGTGAGCCGCAGGAGAACCATTCTAGGAGGGAAAACCAAGTTAAAAATGGAAGAGATACTCTGAGGAGTGAGCAATATATAACGATAATATTGCAATCAATGTTGTCTTGCCTAATAAGATCAACTACATATTAGGTTAATTACATTTTTCATTAATACAAGAAAAACAGGTGGTGTCCGAGCTCAAACACAAGGTATGATCAACAGGGAAATGGTAAAGCAAAATCAATTTAATACAAAAGCAATACACATTATAAAAATGTCACCAATGTGACAGTCTTATGCCACCACCAAATTACAACAAAAACTAAGAAATGTATATATAGGAACAAACAAATAGAGATCTGATTCAATTAACACGATGTAAAGTGTCAATGTCTGTCAAAAATCCAGGCTTTTTGGAACAAAGGTTCTCATACAAAACAAAACACCAACTAGTTTCGGCTACACTTAATATGTGATGGCCTTCCTCGGGGGTGAACATTTTTTGGAGTACCTAAACAAAAAAGACATTTAAAAATATCTAGTTGTTAAACTAGACTAACAAAACCCTGTCCAACCAACACATAAAACATTATCAACACATTATATCCTGTCCAAATACAGTCCTGCCAAGGACTGTGATTACTCTCAGTTTCAACATGCAGCAACCTAATTTATAGGCCCAAGTGGTCAGTTTTCATAACAGACAAACATTACCAAGCATTTAAAAAATATTAAATAATTAGGAGAAAGGGAAACTAAAAAGACAAACAAAACCAAAAGGAAACTGAAACCAATAATCCACATGCACAAAATTTGAGTGGGAGCGCTCAATGGTAAGTAAAACAATGAATATTAATGAACAATACAAAATTAACGTATGCATACAAAGCAATAAATGTTAATGGGCAATGGTAAATGAACCTATGCATGCAAAACACCTAAACATTTAGTCATGTCCAAGATATATACTTATAGAGCAAAAATCGTGTGCCAAACATACACAACCAGTGCCACTGGAGGCTTCCACCATGCTCACACGAGATGTACTCACAGCACAATGCATGTCCAACTTTGCCAGGAATAATAATGTTTAAGCTGTGGGTAGCAGTGCTCTGATAGGACAATGAGAAGGGCACGAAAAGTACCAAAATGGTCAGGATGCATTTGCAGTGTGCAAAATAAAGGCGTAACTGAGGTGATCGGGTAAGTTACTCACTGCCTAGATGTATTACAGATGTACAGGGCACAGCGCTGAAAGTGACAGCGTATTCCTCTTAAATGTGTCCATGTACAAGACTGAATAGACGCTGTCATGTGGTGAAACTTGGAGATTGAAATACTCCAGACAGGGTTTCTGTGAAATGCAACAGAACCCGAAATAAATGACTGTCGGAAAAGTAAATGCTCATACTGTCAAAACCTTGAAAACAATGAAAAGCACTTAGTCGACGGCGAGCAATGTCGTAAACCGATAAAAGCCAGCACAATGGCCATGTGAATAGCACCCAGAAGTGGTTCCCGGGTTCAGCAGTCAAGTGGCAAAAGGATGTCTCTATAACATGGACGAGTTAGAAGAAAACAGCCATATTGGAGCGGTCAAATACGTTTGGGCCTGAGTTTGGTACACATGCAAAGAAGCCACTTTGTCATGAGCAAAGAAAAATGACAGCTGAAGCGGATGATTTTAATATCACCCGCACTGCAGGTGCCTACCAATAAATGTTTAATACTGGACAAAAGTTTCAGTTAAATATAAAATTACGAATATTATTTCAAGCACACAATCCAGGTTTGCATGGGACACAATAATAATGACTTAACTGTTATAATCAAAAGCGATAGACACAAAATAAATAAAATGTAAATGTAAATGCAAAAGGAGGAAAAACCAGGAACTCCAAGGCACTGCTAGAGGGCAGCAGCCAGTGACACGCTACCAGGCAGTAGGAGATGTTGAGTTTTGGAAGCAAAATAAGGCAGGAGGAGGCAAGATATGACACAAGACTGGAGTAGCATGCAGGAACAGGTGTCTCCAGAACATTCATGAGGTACCAGCGTGAAGATCAGAGGAAGGGGCCTATGTGCATAATTTACATGCTGCATGCAGCGCGCCTTTGCATGTAACGCTGTATATGACGTGCCCTCCCTTGGTTGTGAGGAAACAGAGACATTTAGAGGGTGCAACGCACATTTCCTGGCAGATACATTTAGGGGGTGCAACACACATTTCCTCGTGTGTGCAGAGCCATTGACAGGGGGTGCAAAGCATATTTTCTGGCATGCGCGGAGGCAATGGTATTTAGGGAGTGCAATGCAGATATTGTGCTGAGATTTGTTGGTACCTTTCTGTGAACCCTGCTTGTACCATGAGTGGGACGGTTCCACAGAGAGGACGAGAATGAGGACTGGGAAGAGGGCAAAAGAAATGTCTAAATGCATTATTTAGTGGTGAGCCTACATGTTCCGCTGTACCACCAAGGCCCACTAGGGGCAGGAGTGCCCAGCTACAGAGCATGAACAGTCAACACCCCACAAAGAAGCAAAGACGCACAGGTGAAGGAGAAGAGGCCACCAAGGGAGAGGCACTTTAATGATGAGTAGCTGTCAATCCTCACTGATTACGTCAATGAACACCATGACGATCTGTACACTTGGGCTGGCAGTACCCTTCCTGTGACACAGCGGTGGAAGATATGCCAGGCAATCAGAGATCACATCAATGCCTGTGGCGTGGAGAGGCAAACTGCGGAAGAGTTCCACAAGAGGATGGGTGTCCTCATGTGATTGACCAATGTAAGCGATATTCAATCAACACGACACCTAAGTCAATGCCTAGTCTGGGATGCTGAGGAAAACCCGTATTGATGTATTTTTATATCCAGTTCAGTACTCTGGATGACAACCCTTGTATAACACCCCCCTCTTAGAATCCCCCTGACCCCACTGAGCCAAGAAGTAGGTTTGTTTTGCAAATTAAAAGGTTTATTTGGACAATTCAACAATATATATCTATCACACTTTATAAATCAATTGATAACTGATATCACACTTCAGAATATGAGCAGTAGTCCGCGAGAGGTAACTTATGAATATGAACAGAAGAATGAGGTGGGAAAGAATGCTTTATATGGTTCAAGGAAAAGCAAGGTGGAATAAAATGCAGTACAGAAATAACTTGTTATGATTTTAGCAAAAGGTAATATGATCACTTTTTCTTTTGACAATTCACTCCCCCCTATGCTTTACCAGAAATGGAAGGAGAGCACACAGTCTTCAGGAATACCAACAAATCACATTTTATAATGCAATACACAGTTCCAGTTCTCCCAGCAAGCTTAGGGAAAACAGGGATGAGTTTTAAACACAGGCGAATTACTTTAATGTGGTTTGCAAGAAAGTGAAAAGGTGCTAAAATTGCTTTTAATTCCCTCTAGAGGTTCAGGATAGGTGATGGCTACTTTTTATTAGTTCAGGCTCACTTTAACAATACTCTATGAATGATTAGCAGATTGCAAACGAATTTTAGCAAAGAGAAGCAAAAAGCTGCTGATTTCTACAGATGAAGAAATCGGGCCAAATCGCAAATCGCGGTAAATTTCGCGAGTGCGTGTCTCGCGATTACGGGAAAAGTATAGGGAGTAGGAGGTCGGTTCTAGGTTCGTTGGAAAGCCCAGATTCTAAAGAAATGATGAAAGTTAAATTTCGTTCCTAGCCCAAACGGTTCCAGAGATACGGATGATTAAATAAAGGTAGTTTTTCAGATTTAAAGTAAACTCAAAATGACAGGTGACAGCTTGCAGCTGCAGAATTGACAGGTGACAGTTGTGCAGCTTTAAAAATGACAGATGACACGATTTCTAGGAGGCAGTTCTACTTAGGTTAAAATAGTTTGGATTAGATTATTTTAACTAAGAGATTGGTTCTGCACAGTTCTGCTAGGTACTCACAATATAAATTTGAACTAGGCCTCGTCACGGATCTGGTCAATATGTCCGGCTGCGGTTCTGTCTGCCCGAGATGGGGGAGTCCAGGAGACTCAAAGCTGAAGCCTCTGCAGTCAGAAATACAACTTTGTTGTATTTCTAAATGCTGCGGTTTTCTTTCTACATTTCTCGGGCTCCAGGAAATGTAAAAAAGAAAACCGCAGCATTTTTAAATACAACAATGTTGTATTTAGGTTTGCTGTGGCTTCAGCTTTGAGGCTCCTGGGCTCCCCCGAGCCGGGGGACTCCAGGAGACTCAAAGCTGAAGCCGCCGCAGTCAGAAATACAGCTTTACCCATTTTCCTGAGCCCAGGCAGCCCAATCCGGGAGATGGGAGACCAGGGATGGAGGGGTACCAGAACTATCCCAACCAAGGGTATGATGGGAGAAGGGACAGTTACCCTTCAAGTGATCCACCTAGGATGGACCAGAGACCTCCATACCAGCCAACAGCAGGTGTTCAAACGGGAGCGCCAGGTCCAGAACTGTAACGCTCACCTGATTCCCACGGAGGCGCAGGTCTGGCTTCGAGTACTGGTGCTTCTTCAATGGTGAAGCGCAGGACCCTGAAGATGGACAGGAAGGGCCCCTCTACTCTGGCTTCTCTGGCTCGCAGGAATATTCCCCTCTGCGTGAAAAGGGAGTATTACCTACTGACTGAGTTATGCTCAAGCCTCCCACTCTCCTCCAGCCCTCCACGATACCCTTCCACGATTCCCCGTGAAGTCTCACCTTAGGGTCAAGAAGGATGAGCTCTCCATCCTGCTTCTGATGCAGGGGCACGTTGAAACCCAGTTACTTCACTGGATTGAGGATTGATGGGAGTTCAGGTAAGCTTGAATATTCAGGTAAGGCGCTGTAAAAGTTCTGCTGCAAGTTCAAAAGTCCAAGCTTAATAATAATGTTCATTGTCTTGTTGCAGCAAGCGCTAATGCTTATGTCTTTTTCCCCTTAGGGGCCGGGGTTCGGAATGCCGGAGATATGGCGCCGACCCGAAGTGAAACGTGCAGTTCCAGTAAATGACAGGTAAGTTCTGGATGAGCGCTCGGGTAATGTCTTTGCATTCGCTCATTCAATGTCTTTGTCTTTTTTCCCCATAGGGGCCGGGGTCCGGAAAATGCCTGGAAGCGGCAAGACCCGAAATGAAATGGGAATGACCCGACAGGTAAGTCTTAGAAGGAAACTGAGCTTTTCCTATTCCTTTCCTTCTCTCACCTTGTTCTTGTCTTTTTCTCTCGAGGCTCTGGGAAGTGGCTGTATATCCGGATGATCGCTGCTGAAGATGGAGGCGTCCAGGATAGGTGAGTGAAATGCAGCGCTGCAGCGATCGTAGCGAAATGCTTTTAAAAATGATGTCTTCCTTTTCAGGAGCGTCGGTGTGATGTCTCCGTGGTGCTGATTTAGCAGGTAAGGTCTTTTGTCTCCCTTTGCAGGTGACCCAGGATACTGACAGGCGTGGCTGAGGTCCAGATGCAGGAGCTGACACGGTGAGCGTCCAGCTGCGAGGAGCAGAACAACGCGAAGCGTGAGTTGCTGATCAGGTGCGGTTTAAATAGCGTTGGAAGAAGTTCCCAGTGTGTATCCTTCCACCAATCAGGTATGTATCCTTCCCCGACCACACCCAGGTGGAAAGTAGTCCCACAGGTAAAGTAGTTTCATTCAGGCCTCAAGAGGGCCTGGATGTAGCAGCATGGTCTGCATCAGGTAAGTGCACATTAAAACACTTGAACACATGTCTAGCTTTATGATCCTGGCACCTAAGGCGCCAGGACAGGGGTCCAACATGAGCCTGGCGCCTAAGGCACCAGGACTGCGTCCAAAGGGTCCGAGCTTGGGCCCGCTGGCACTCCCCTGGGGGAAATGATGCCTGCCTCTGGGGTTGCTGGGTCGGACCTGGCTCCTTGGAGGTAGGCATCATGACAAGAACTTGTCACAACATCTGGGTCGCATGTTGAGGGCTCAGCACAACCCTCAGATGAACATGGTACTGGGCGGGTAGGAGAAATGAAGGGCCTAAAAAGACCCATTTTGTAGAGGAGGTTAGAGTCTTCCAATTTGAAGGAGAGGTGTCATCTGTCAAATACAGAGTCTTCTTCTTCATTTTCACTTAATACCTCACCACCCTCCTCCTCACCTTTGCTTGTTGTAATTGAGTTCTGGTGCTTCTTCTTCCCTTTGTCAGGATTTCTTTTTTTGTAGAGGTACGGCCTTCCATGGACGGAAGCCACTCTGCCACCTGTACAAGCAGGTTCAGCAGAGCACCCCCTTCTGTGAGCACCAGTAAGAGGAAAAAAAGCCAAAGGCACAAAAAAAACCTCTTAGTTGCTTCGGCGTCTATGCTGCAGGTACGGCTGAGTTTCTCTTGGAACGTTCGGAAAGTCTTTGCAGTGAATCTTGCAGGGGCGACTCCACAGTTAAGGCAAAGAATCCAACTGGTGTGACTTACACTCGTAATGCAGAGTGCCTCCAGTGTAGAGATTGCAATGGAGTGGCATAGCTGAACCGGAAGGCTGGTGATCCTGCCGCGGAAAAGAGACACCGGGACAGAATGGCGGAGCGAACACCCAGGTAATAAGGGGTGAAGGGAAACCAAGGAGAGACAAGGAGCGAGGAAAAAAGGAGGAAATTCCCCGGAAGGTAAGCAAAGGCGGAAAAAAGGAAAAGCGGGAGACCAAAACAGAGGTACAAGTCAAACCCAGAAAGGGATCCGGAACTCAAGACAAAAAAGGCTCCGCATAGGAGAATAGTGGACCGGGAAGGAGAGATAATACATAGAAAGCAAAGAGGTTGCAACGTGCCGAGCAGCTCAAAGGGGAGTGGCTAAATACCAAAGAGAGGAAAGACACAAAAGACTAGAGCGAGACACCAGGAAGTGGAAGAACAGTAGGCAGAACATTCTAATGGTGGCGCAGCCTCCAATCGTTCCATAGCCACCAAGAGGGCATGCGAGGGATACGCATGACAGTATTCCCCCTTCTTAAAACCAGACCACCAGGCTTATCCTGACATTGGCGATGAAATCGGTGAACCAATTTGGGGGCATGAAGATGAACAACAGGCTCCCAAGAGTCTTCCGAATTACCATATCCCTTCCAGTGAATCAGGTACTCTAACCAACCTTTCTGGTAACGGGAATCCAGGGTAGCTGCTACTTCGCATTCCTCAGCTGATGTGTCCAACATGGGAGAGCAAGTAGGCAAGGATCGGCTATACTGATCATTCTTGTACTCGAGTAGAGAGGAATGAAAGACCGGTTTGAATCTGCCTCAAATGATAGGGTATGTGTAGCCGTTCAGCAACTGGATTTATTCGTTCCAGAATGGGATAAGGGGCAAGGAACCTTGGGGATAGCTTTGAGGGCCGAACCCAGCAAGACAGATATTTAGTAGAGAGCCAGACATTCGTGCCCTTGTCCCAAGAGGGTGATAGTAGACGATGTAGATTGGCCCGAACACTATATCTATGCTGACTGTCCACTAGACCTTCTTTAGCAATATGATGGGCCTCAGATATGTTAGCTATAACAGCATCCACCGATGGAACCTGGGAGAAAGTAGATACTTGAGTGGGCAAAAATCGTGGATGAAAACCGTGAGAACAGTAAAAAGGGTAGTCGCACTGTGCTGTGCGTTATTGTAGGCAAACTTGGCTGTTGGTAACAAAGCAACCCAGTTTTCCTGCTGATGGTTTATATAACAGCGTAGATACTGTTCAAGAGAGGCATTCAGATTTTAGTTTGAGGGTGGTAACCCAAGGACATGGCTCGTTCAATCCCAAGACCCTTGCACAGTTCTTTCCAGAAACGGGAAGCATACTGACTTCCGCAATCAGATATTATTTTGTCAGGTAACCCATGCAGATGAAAGATATCTCTGGTGAAGACTGAGGCCATTTCGGCCGCAGTAGGCAATCCTGAAAGGGGGGAGAAATGAGCCATCTTGGTAAAGGTATCCACGGTTACCATTATGCAGGTATAGCCATCAGAAGGAGGAAGTTCCACAATAAAATCTGTAGTAAGTACGCCCCATAGTTTAGTAGGTGGAGGTTCTTGATGGAGTAACCCTACTGGACGCTGTAGATTGTATTTGGCAGAACAACAGATCAGACAGGTGTGAACATACTCAATGACTTCCTTAGAAAAATTCGACCACCATAACTGGTGTCGGATAATGTCAAGAATGTTGTGGGCGCCCCGATGACCAGACACTGGGTCGTCATGACACCACTTGAGAGCATTTTGTCTAGACGCCAAGTCTGGTAGGAAGAGTCGCTGGTTGATGTACCATAGTCTGTCCTTTTTTACCTTGATGTCCTCTGCCCATCCCTTGGATTGAGACGGAAGACCACTTGTGGCAAGCCTAACTCTCTTCAGAAAGGTGGATATCTGACCGATTATCTTTTTGTGAGGAAACATAGATTCTGGTCTGTTATCCAAGGAAGAATCAAAAACAGGCATTCTCGACAGAGCGTCCGCAAAAATATTCTTGGTACCCGGTAAGTATGATAAAATGAAATCATACTGGGAAAAGAAATGTGCCCACCGCGCTTGGCGCGAGTTGACACACTCCATCTGCTGTATTACCTGCAGATTCTTATGGTCGGTGCGAAGCAGAAAAGGGTAAGAAATGCCCTGTAGAAGATGACCCCATTCTTCGCAAGCAGTTTTCATAGCTAACAATTCCTTTTCGATCACAGAATAATTGATTTGACTGGGAGTAAGAGTCTTAGAAACGTAAGCCACAGGGTGCTCTATTCCTTCGTATTCCTCTAATAGCACCGCACCTAATGCTGCGGCAGATGCGTCAGCCTCCACAATAAAAGATTGTTCTTGATCAGGCTGGCGTAGGATAGGAGCACTACAGAAGAATTCCTTCAGTCGATTAAAGGCCTCTTCTGCCTAATCTGTCCATGAGAACGGGGTGGCTGTCTTCTTTAATAGCGCTGTTATGCGTAGAATGGTAGTAGAAAACCCAGAGATGAACCTCCGGTAGAAATTGGTCAGCCCCAAAAAGCGCTGGATTTCTTTGACAGAACTGGGACTAGGCCATTTCAGAATGACCAAAAGTTGATTGTCCTTTAACCGTTGCAGGACTTGTCGTAGATGCATATCGTGCAGTGTTTCGGGAGGTAGAGAAAACAAGAATGTCATCCAAGCAAACAATGGTGTGGTGGAACAGGAGATCGGAGAACAATCGGTCCATGAACCATTGGAAAATAGAGGGAGCATTAACCAGGCCGAAAGGCATCACACAATACTCATAATGCCGGAATGGGGTACGAAAGGCGGTCTTCCATTCGTCTCCTGAGCTGACTCGAATAAGGTGGTAGGCTCTCTGCAGGTCAAGTTTGGAAAATATCATGGCTCCACAAACAGCCACAAGTACCTCTTTGATAAGAGGCATACAGTACCGGTCTCGTATGGTGATGCGGTTGAGACCGCGATAATCGATACAAGGCCTGAGCTCCTCAGTATCCCTCTTGGGGACAAAAAACAAAGATGCCCCTGCTGGTGAGCATGATGGTTGGATAAGCCCATTACCTAGGTTGTCATCAAGGTACTGTCTAAGAACGTCTTTCTCCTTGATGGAGAGAGAAAACATGCGACCAAATGGTATAAGGGCATCGGTTTCCAGTTCTATAGCACAGTCCTCAGGTCGATGCGGAGGTAGTTCAAGTGGGTCTTTCTCCAGAAACTCTTCGCTATATTCACATAGCTGAGTAGGAAGGGAATGGACTCCTATTGTCGAAGGCTGTGTAGTTGAAGCAGTGGTGGACGTAACGGTGGGATACTGATTGTCTGGGAGACAGGACTGAAGACAATGATCCGAACCAAAGGATAGAGGGTTGTTCCTCCAGTCTATGGTTGGATTGTTCTTGCGAAGCCAAGAGATACCTAAGATCACGGGAAAGTGGGCTGCCTGGATAAGGTCGAACTGTATGGACTCTGAGTGTTGCACGACTGTCATGATGAGTTTGGTAGAAATATGAGTTATGAGACCAGAGCTTAATGGTTTGCCATCTACTCCTTTCGACCTTCTGATCTTCTTCCTTTTCAATCCGTTCTATGCCTGATTAGCTGGCCCAGATAATATCCATGAAATACCTGGCTGCACCACAGTCGATAAGGGCCAACACATCAACATTCTTTTGCTTGATCTCCAGTAGTATAGCCACCACCATAAAACAGTTGTCTTCGGAAGGCATTATTGAAGTCACAGACATGGATACATAGGGACTGGGTAACTCCCCTCGGAATGTGTCCCTACTGATTCCAAGGGTGACGTGGTGGGACTTTGGGACAGAAGAGGGCCTTGAGTGATGCCGATTTGCATTGGTTTTTCTTTAGACTGCCTAGGTGAGGAGGGAGTAAGTAGTGGGGTTTCTAGCGAAAAGTGTGGACTGCAGCCTTTCATCTGCTCGGACCGTCTCTCTAACAATCAAAAGTCTATTTGCTGGACTGTAGCAAGGAGGTCTGACAGTGTGGGAGGCCGAGAGACCCTGGCTAACTCATCTTTCAGCTCTTCATGCAAACCTCTGCGAAAAATGGTGTACTGGGCATTCTCAGCCCAGCCAGACTCTGCAGCCACCCGCTTAAATGTGGAGATGTATTTCTGAAGATCTGTCATTCCTTGTTGGATATCCAGCAATTCCTCGCTTGCGACTTGTGCAGTTTCTCTCCTTTCGAAAGCCTCCTTGAACTGGGCAGTAAAGTTGCCATAATCCCGTAGCAATGGACTGGCACTGATCACCAGTGGAGTAGCCCAGGCCAGTGCGTTTTGAGTTAGATTGGAAATGAGGAAACCAATGCATGCTTGGTCTGAAGCATAGGTCTGGGGTCAGAACGTAAAGTAAAGTACACAATGCAGGCTTCCATGAATTCCTTAAACCGACGGGGTGAACCGTCATACTTCCCTGAGGCTAAGGGCATAGGGGAAGTTCAATCCAGGGTGGTTCTCTGTTGGTCACTAACTGTCGTAGGTTGGCATTTTCGGTTTTTACAGCCTGGAGTTCCTGAGATAAGGTCTGTATAGCATTCACCAGCTCCTGCACCTGTTCGGCCGTTGCCATGGTAGGGGAGTCTTGGCATTGCAAACTGTCGAATACGGAGTCTTCTTCTTCAATTTCATTTAATACCTCACCACCCTCCTCTTCACCTTTGCTTGTTGTAATTGACTTCTGATGCTTCTTCTTCTGTTTTTGTAGAGGTACGGCCTCCCACGGATGGAAGCCACTCTTCCACCTGTACAAGCAGGTTCAGCAGAGGACTCCTTCCATGAGCGCCAGTAAGTGGAAAAAAAGCCAAAGGCACAAAAATAACCTCTTAGTTGGTTTGGCGTCTATGCTGCAAGTACGGTTGACTGAGTTTCTCTTGGAATAGTTCAGAAAATCTGTGCAGTGAATCTTGCAGGGGCGATTCCACAGGTAAGGCAAAGAATCCAATTGGTGTGACTTACACTCCTAATGCAGATTGCCTCCGGTATAGAGACTGCAATGTAGCAGCGTAGCTGAACTGGAAGGCTGGTGATCCTGCCATGGAAAAGGGACACTGGCACAGAATGGCGGAGCGAACACCCAGGTAAGCAGGGGCTAAGGGAAACCAAGGAGAGACAAGGAGGGAGGAAAAAAGGAGGAAATCCACCCGGAAGGTAAGCAAAGGCGGAAAAAAGGAATAGCGAGAGACCAAAACAGAGGTACGAGTCAAACCCAGAAAAGGATCCGGAACGCGAAACAAAAAAGGCCCCGCACAGGAGAGTAGCAGACTGGGAAGGAGAGAAAATACAAAGAGCAGAGAGAATATCACTAGCGTATTAACCCAAACTTGAAAGCAAAGAGGTTGCAACACGCTGAGCAGCACAAAGGAGAGTGTCTAAATACCAAAGAGAGGAAAGACACAAAAGAACTAGAGCGAGACACCAGGAAGTGGAAGAACAGTAGGCGGAACATTCTAATGGCGGTGTAGCCTCCAAACGCTCCATAGCCGCCAAGAGAGCATGCGCAGGATACGCATGACATCCTCAGAGGATTCTGGGAAAAGGATCTTCTCCTTCAGGGATGGGGGAACTCCTCCCAAAGAAAAATGGGTCCCGAGAGATCCTAATCCAGGCATCCAGACTGAGTAGATGTGGGGACTGAGTTGAAACCATCCATCATTGAACCCCAGAATGACCAGCCAGAAAATCACCTTGCCCAAACCAATTCTGATGACTGCCTACAAAAAGGGGAGGGGAAGCCCAGAATCAGAACCAGGGGAGACCAAAACTTCCCCAATATCCAACTGTCCTATTTTTTTTTGCGGATCCCCAATCTCCCACACAGGATCATGCCCAGACATATTCTGGGGACTGTCTCCAAAAAGGGGGGCACAGCCCAAAATCAGAAAAGGAGGAGCCCGAGACCCCTAGAATCACTAAGTGTGAAACTGTGTGCTCAGATTCCCAAACCACCCAACTTCATACTGGGGACCGTCTCCTAGAAAGGGGGGAAGCCCAGAACCAGCACAAGAGGAACCCCAAACCTCACCAACCACTTCTGTTGACTGCCTCCAGAAAGAGGGCACATACCAGAACTAGAACAATGGGACCCCGAAACTCCCCAAATAGCGGTGTGTCAAAATTCTTTGCCAGATTCCTCAACCCCAACACTGTCTCTTGACCTAACTATCCCGGTGTCAGAGTCAGAAATAAGTCAATTGACCATCAAGATTACCAAGAATACCCATTACCTTTGCCCATTGGAGGAGAAGGAAAGTAGATTCTATGCCTTCATCCAAGTGCAAGGGCAATGTGCAATTCCAGCACTGGTGGACTATGGATCCCAAGCAACTTTGCTGTCAAAGAGGATCTTTGAGCAGCTAAATTCAGGAAGGGGGGGAAATACCAAATTCCTCTCACCCCTCTTCTTGGACAGCTCCAGAATTTTGACAGGAAAGAAATTCCTGTTGAAGGGTCTGCAGAGCTGGAAATTAAAATTGGGTGACACAAAATGAAGCACCCAGTCCTAGTCATGGTGCCAGAGGGAACCCCCTGTCTATTAGGGAGTGACATCCTCCGTAGGCTGTCTCCCCTAATAGATTGTTTGAATAAGGTACTCTGGACCCAGACTCACAGGCCAATTAAATTAAATAAAGCGTCAACCATGTTAGTCTAAATGGCACATGCCACATGGTTGAACAAAAACCGGACCAGATTAAGTTCTACATTCAAAACAATGACATACCCGACGTCACTGTCATAGCTGTGGGACAACAAACTGGTGATGAGAACTCCTCTCCATTTCTGCAAATCATCCTCCCTTCCAGTCTCAAGTGGCATTCCACCCTGCAAGGGGATACATTGAAATTTTACACTAATGTACAATCAGAAAATCCCAAGTCCATAGCCAAAATTGATATTAAAACAGCGTAAAACTTAGCTGGCATTCTGAAAAAGGGCGAAAAGCTCTTCCTCCCGATTCAGTTAAATGACGGGAAGGAATCTGTCCTCGCCCAAGTTGACTTGAATAGCAAAGAAATCTTCATCAGTCAAGTATTATTCAAAAAACTCCCAAAAGACCAGACCCTACCCGCCATAGAGTCAGTGCAGCAATGGGTATGGGGCCTGGAAACGCCCCGCTCCAAACATCCTCTGCTTAGCAGTTGCATGATCAAAATTTCTAGGGATGACAAAAGTATAGTACATACTCGTTGGGTTGTGCGAGGTGTTCCTTCCACCTTTTATATGAGCAGTGACCTCCTCAACCAACTGGAGATTAATTTGGACCCCAGTTATTGACAAGCCCGGTCCCAACAGGAGAGTAAATCTCAGGGTCCTGGCAAACCTAAAGAAAGCCTTCCGGTCAGCAGTAGTGCGACGGTAGGAAAGGGAATTCCAGAAATGGAGGAGAGGTGACCATCCCAGTCCTCACCTACAGAATCCACCTGTTAAGACCAGCATTCAACATAGGCAGGGAATATTGTAAATTGTATTCATTGCATGCATCTGCCCCACTACACCCTCGGGGAGTAGTAGTGAGAAATTTCCATAACCATGCTATGTTCTGTTTTCTAGCATTGGAACTAAGAATCATCTAATCACCAAGGAGGACTCCTTGGGGACTGGAAAAAGAATCAAGAGCCCAGAGTGTTGCTCCACTCTCCCAACCAGAGCCAACAAGGAGAGCGGGTCGCATCTATCGCTGATGGGAGAAGCAACCTGATTTTTTTCACATGAACCGAAAGAAAAATAATACCACTTGCCGAACTCCCTCATGACTGGATGTCACGATGGAGTTGGGGAGGGGGTATGTGGAGTATTTTTATCCACGCCAGTGATCCACACTGCACCCCTTTGCCAATGGGGTAAGAAAACTGGCAAACATGGAGGCAATAACCGCTGTGCGCACTAAATCTGCAAAATTGCGCAGAGTTCATAAACCACCAAAAGAGCTGCACGCCCTGCCACATAAACAGGCAAAGTGGTGTAAAAGCAGGAATCACTTCTGTCATCTGTCGTCTGTCATCTATCACCTGAAACAAGGCCAAGGCCACAGAAGGGCCTAATCCAAAAATGCCCTTAAAAATTCTGTCACTTTCCCAGAGAATTATGGAAAGGAAAGTGTGCTGAAACCATGGATTCCCCAGGCAGTCAGAGGAATCCATGCATCACTGCCTGACAGCTGCCTAAGGAAATTTGCTGTCAAACCCAGTTTAAAGTATTTTCTTTTTCCTGAAAAATTGTAAAATCCACTTTTTCAAGTATGTTTGTGAATGGCTGATTCTTGTAAAATGTTTAAACCCATTATAAACTGTGCTTATATTTTATATTTGAAATGAAAAGACGTTAATGTCAAAGAGCCCAGTCTGGGACCAATCCATTATTTAATTATGATCTGACAGCCTGGCCTGGGAAAACTGACATTTTCGCTTGACACTTCATTGAGAACAGGAAGGCTAATGGCTGTTAATGGTTCCCGCATAATGCCAGCAAGCACACAATGGGGCCGAATTAGACATTTGTCTGCGGGCTGACCAAAGAACAAAGGACAGACTGAGGATTGACCTCTGCAAGGAGGGGCAGGATGTGGAGGAGGTTTCTCAGTGTACTTCAAAGGACTGGACAGTTGCTGCCTGAAAAGGGGAGGTACACAGGAGGACTTTGGTATGAAATCCTTATTTTTGATTAAAATTTAAAACTCTTTAACTGAGCAACCTACAGAGGTATACATCTGAAACTTGGTAGAGATTAAACTAATTTCAGCCTTGTGATTTGAAGACATAGAGGAAACTCGTACCATTTAAGGGACCAAAGTTATGAAAAATGTCTGATTTTGGCAAAACTATTAATGTTGCAAACTTACAATTGTATGTACACGAGCCACTGATAAGTGCCCAGAGATGTATCAAATTAGAAATGATTAATCCAAAGTGTTATGGGTAAAATTGATAAAAATCCATAGAATGACCAATACAGCTCTCACAAAGATGGGAAGTGAATGTAAATGTAGACAATCGAATATAAAGTATATGTGTCCAATGTTATGAAGGTACATAATGGCAGAAATGTACATTTGTGCAAAAGTATGTTTTGGGTAAAAATCTAGGTGGGAGTTCCTAAATCCTGTCATAAGATGACAGCTCTGTTCAGGCTGCCAACCAAAACAAATCACATGCCTGTAGCCACTCACAACCATGGTGGTGTGTTTTGAAGTTCTGCCCAGGCCATAAACTTTGTAATGGATAAATATAGGGTTTCACTACACATAGGAACACACTGCTTCCAGAATAGACTGCTTCCAGAACCCACCCAGATGTCCACGCAGCAACTTATTGCAGAACTCTTCATCTTGTAGCTGACTCCAGAATTCTTTGAAAGATCCAGATTTCTTTGCAGAATCCAGAATCTAGCACTGCAAAATTATTGCTAGCCTGACCCAATTGCAAACATCCCAAACTTGAAGGTATTTAATTCTGATTCAACTTGACTTGCTACCATTAAGGCTAGGCCGCTGAAAACTTGCATCTTGCTATCTAACGTGTCCAATAACCAGAAGGGACCCATCCAAATCCAGTCTGAGGTGCAGTCCAAATTGACCAGAACCGCCTTTTGGATCCAATCCCGCTAGAGGTGCCCTGCTGCCGGTAGACCAGATCCAATTCATTGACCAGAGCTGACAGTCCAATTTAATAACTTCTTCTCTAAGTATTAACAGGAAGAACAGTGACCTGTAGTATATCTGCATTGTATTATCCCTATCTCAACCCATCCCATTTTTTAATTCAGAAACTCCAGTATTGTTAGAATCCTTCTTTCGCTGATTTTCTCTTATCTGTGTTCCAAAACCATAACTCCCTAGTGATTCTGAATAACTAAAGTAAATCCCAGGAAGAAGTAGAGTATCCACAACGCGACGGGTTACGCTGATCACGTGACTGTAAGATCCATATGTTGCATTCTCTTTTTCATAGTCATAATATAGTCATAATATAGTGTAATCAAACCCATCTGTCATTTTCAAAAGCGCACTTCTGTTTTCATTTTCGCGCCTATTTTGCAAAGACGCTTCCCAGTAAAACCTCTATAACTCCTTCAGTTTTAAAGATAGAAACGAAATTTCAACTCTCTCTGATACCTAACATCCTTAGCTAGATACACTACCAAAATAACGAATAGTAAAAGTTTTCCGCAAATTGGTGAAATTCACAAGTTTACACATGTCAAGTCCCCATTTCAAAGTGTTTTTTCCATCCCATCCTGATCTGAAGTGTGTATTGTTGTTTATATTATAGCTCATGTATGTTAGGACCTGATTAGTTTTGCTTTCTTTAGAACTTGTCTCCATTTAAGTATTTTTGCACCCTTTTGCAGTATTTCACAAAGCCATTATCACCTGTCATTTTCAAAGTGTAATTTGCCAAAATAAGGTTTTCACTCTTGTTTGGGAGGGAGGATTGCCTATAAACTTTAGATCAGAGGTCGCCAAACAGTCGATCGCGGGCGACTAGTAGCTCGCCTGAGCCTTTTCAGTCGCCCTAACTTATATTATTTAATGGTGCATTTTCCGTGTTCAGGATCCGAACCCTGGTCGTACCAATTGCCGGCGGAGAGCTTGACAGCTGTGCCACTTGGAGCTGCTTGTAAATCCACTGAAAGATGTCAATATCACGTTCTGCTTCTGCAGGCCGCCTGTAGTATCACAGTTGGCCTTATGCACCCTCACGACACGCTGCTCTTGTTTTCCAGAGATGTTGGAGGGGCTGGGGCAGGATCATTGTGACCACGCAATGAAAATATCACAGTAGCACTGCTGCTCGCCTGGAAATGTTCAAAATAATATTTAAAAAATGGTGCAATTTCTTTCATGTGGCTTCTTTCCAAATTCCACACTGTACATTTCCACTTTAAATCACTTCCATGACACAGGTACACCCACTTTTAGTACATTAAGCGATCCATAGACACGCTGTACAGTAGAAGCCTACCAGTGTAGCTCAGCAGGTTGACAGACTGATGCTGAGATGTTATATATTCAAAACTGCAGGTTGTTAATCATGACTTTTTGCAATGCCTTATAAAAAAAAGTGCTATAAAATGTGTTTGGCCAGGGTATGGGTTGGGCTGGTTGCTTGCTTATATTCAGGGCTGAGCTGGGGATATTTCGGCCCCTGTAGAGAAAATCAAAAGTTGGCATCCATGAACGCACAGTTTAATTTCCTAAAAACTGCTGTCAGCATAACAGAAGCATTTATTTGTGATTAACCAATTTGACAAGCATATAACATCTTTATAAATATAACTTGTGCTGAAACACAGAGGGGCACACAAATAATGATAATGATGTGTTATTTATATAGCGCCTTAAAGCAAAGCGCTTTACAGTGCACATATTTACATGGAATATCACCCAACCGAAATTGGTACTCATTTATCGACCTCAGAAGGATGAAAGGTTGAGTTGGCCTTGCCGGGATTCAAACCTGTGACCTACAGATCACGCTCAAATAGCAGCAGCGAGCGCTCAACCCGCTGAGCTATCTTACCGGCAAATAATGGATTATGTGTGGTGTCTGACAAAAAAAACATTTAAAAGAAAACTCGTGAATGCAAGCAGCATTTTTCAATTTGGAAATGACTTTTGTTTTTTTTATGGAAGTGTGAAATGCACATTTGGAAAACAATAGTGAGCCTAGCATGTAGAACGCCTGCATAAAACGCAAAGGAAGGGGCAAAAAAATGACAGGATATTTGTTTGGTAGCCTAAAAAATAGCTGGCTTTTTGAGACAGCTACTAATAAATAATAATGCAACAAAGAGGTTTTTGAAGTTCTTAATATATTCGTGAGGGCATATAGAGGGGAAATAATCGAGCCAAAAAAATCTTGGTAAAAATTCCGAGGTTTATAAATATCCCCACCCCGATATCGCCCAGTAGTAGCTCTCCACTGTTGGCCTCCACTACAAGTAGCTCTAGCTAAGGTAAAGGTTGGAGACCCCTGCTTTAGATCTTGTCTTTTACACCTGAATACCTGCTGATTACTCACATTGGTGTAAGATTGCTCATTTGTGTTTAAACAAAACCTTACAGGGGGAATCTTAACTTAAAAGCTATCTGTGCACAACACAAAACTGTTATTTTTCCTGTGTTTCTCTTCTGCATCATTATAAGTGAATTCAATTACTTTGCTTATTTCTGAATTGTATTGTCACCGTTTGGGTGATTGCTGCCCCATATATATATATGAAACGTATGTGTGATTTGAATATTAAAATAAATAAATAAATATTTAACTTTACAAACTAGCCTGATTCCTGGTTCAGTGTGACCTGGGGGTATTTTGAGAAGGGGGTGATATGAGTGGTATATCATTCAGAATATTGAACTTACAGCCAAAAATAAATAAGGGTTTCATTCCACACTACATTGCTAGGTGAGAGCTGTGTGTGTGCCTGATTGAAATCCCTTACACCCGCCAAACGCCAGCAGTTTGTTCATATGGACTCCTCTAGAATGCCAATGCTACCCATCACCTGTGGAGTCCTGCCGGGATCCATTCTCGTCCCAGTGGTCTTCAATCTATACATGGAGGCACTGGGGGCCTTCCTAGTCACACAAAACATCCACATTCACCAATACGCCAATGACACACAGCTATTCCTCAAGATCGACTCCATCAAGGATATCCATAGGCTCAAAACTTGCCTCTTGCTGATCCAGACTTGTATGTCCAGTGCATACTTGAAGCTCCACGACTCTAAGGCCGAATTCCTACTCCTCACCAACAACACCAAACAACCAGACATACAGACCTGCCTATCAACCATGAACTCTGAGGGCTTCACACCTGAGCTCACCTCCTGCGCCAAGTCCATCGGTTCCACATCGACAGCACTTCTCCTTCAAGACATACGTAGGTACACAAACTCAGACAGCTTGGTATCAGCTCTCCCTCCTACGGAAAGTCAATCCCTTCCTCCCTCTGGACAACTTAAGATCCACCGTTCAATCACTGGTCCTATCCACCTGGATGAGGGCAATTCACTCATCAAAGGCCTCCTGTCCTCCTCCCTTGTACCCCTGAGAAGTGTCCCACATGTGGATGCATGCCTCATCCATGATCTACGCAGATATGACCACATACCTTGTTCCTCATCAACCCTCACTGGCTCCCACTGCATGCACAAACTACCTTCAAGTTTTGCTCTATCCTCTATAAGGAACTTACCCTCAAGTCACCCAGCTACCTTCTGGATGTGGCGAAACTCAGCATCTCTGGTGGGCAGCACACCCCAGAAGCCAGGAGATGTGCATACTTGAAATCTGCTGCTGCAAAAACGAAAGCACCAGAAAACAAGGCTTCTCTACCTATGCCCCAAGACTATGAAACCTCATCCCTGTCAGAATCAGACTCGTCCCACTCTGCTACAATTCAGAAAAGAACTCAAGACTCATCTCTTCAAGGAATCTCTCTGCCTCAACACCCAGGCCATCACACCACCCCTCGCACCAGCTGACTTGCCCAGATTCCTCCCGTTCCTCTGCTCCCCACCACCCGGTACAGCTGCACCCCTCCTCTGCGACCCTCTACAACCCACCCCCAACTGTATATCTGTTCTGTTGTTAACTCTGAAATGCGCTGTGTTATGCATCTGTGTTGTTGCATAACTCTGTAAAGCGCTATGTTGCTTCTCAAAACTAGGTCAGTGCTCAATAAATATAATAAAATAATAATACTAATAATAATAATAAATGTACGGCTATTTATTGATCGCAAAAACAATTAATAAGACATCTTGTAGATATCAGTAACAGTAGTAGTCTTCAATAACAGTCACCGGTCCATCCATCCATTATCCTGCCAGGCCTCTCACTCAACTGCTGCTCTCTGGAACACTTATCTGTACACCACATGGATGTTCTATGATGTCAGAGCCATGCCTCAGGAGGAAGGGGAATGCAAGACACAACAAATCATCTTCCTTTACATCAAAAGCACAACAGGGTGATACAGCCCATTAAAATGAAACTTTCTGTTAAAAAAAATTTGACCTGAGCAGAACTTCCCACAATGCTGATTACTCTTTGGGCACCCACTACATCCATCACCAGGACCTTATAGCTACTGGGGCCCTCATACATGCATCTGTCTCATTGGTTGCTGTCCCAAATGAGGAACAGGCTTGGCATTGCATGGTCTGATTGCACCATCCAAGGATCTACCACAGGATGGAGGTTCCAGTTGAACCATGCAGGTGATGCCATTGGCCATGCACCCACACACTGCTATCCTTTTGACACCACCACCATCATGCACCAGTGAACGGAGCAGTGAAGGGAGCAGTGAAGTGAGCAGTGAAGGGAGCATGTATTTTTTCAATAGGTCTTTTGAGCTCCCAAACCCTCTTCCATGATGGACATGTTTTGGTATTTGTTTTTACCCCGTCCAACGTGGACTGTATTCTTTATTTTTGTCCTTATCCAGGGTGGACTGTATTATTTTTGGATCCTCATTTCAGGGCCATTTTGCTCTTGAGGGCATTCAGTCAAATGTTCATGGTTTTAGGCACAATTTCAGACTGTGGGACTGCACATGCGACCATGCTCAGTGAGGTCAACTGATGTGGTGTTGTGTTGTGGATTGCAACAGCCTCCCACATCCAGGTGATCATTCCATTCGACCATGATGTGTAAATGTACATTATGTCAGACAGACTCTTTTAGCTCGTCCAAATTTATTTCCAATGTTATTTCAGGTATATTGCACCATCCAGTGCCCATACTCCAAGAGAGCCAACCACAGCACCTGTTTGCACCTATGTCCTCATTTCCTCTGCTGGACATGGGCCCTCCTCGCAGCAATGCAGAGGCCCAGTGTTAGGTGGAGATGGTGAGGGATTTACAGCACCACACCTGTATCACCAGGTAAGGTTGTGCACTGTCATAGATTTTCATGGCTGGTGACATATGCATCCCATTGTGGCATGATGTGGCACTCGTAGGGTTTTCATGGATGATGTGATTTTGTGATGATTGGCTGATGGTAAGTGTCACAGAAGATGTGTGTCTCCAACATAATTGTGTGTTTGTGCATGTCTCCATGATCAGCTATGCATGTGCTTCAGGTTACTGGTTTGTGGGATGTATTGACCCACTCCGCTATGCTATGCGGCATCACCCTGCCAGTTATGGTGAAAGAAACAGCAACAATGGCGGCAAAACCCTTGTGCGTGCCAAAAACCTACAAAACCCAACAAAGACCTTCAAAAACCTGTGTGCTTCAGCACACAAAAAGAGGGATGCACAACCTACCACCCATGAATCATGTGCAGGGAAATAGAGTACATCCTGCAGAAAAGGTGCCAGTGGGCTCCATGACCAACAAACAGAGCGCAGAGAGAGAAGCAGCACTTTGCAAGTGAAACCCCAAAATTTGCTTACACAGACATTTGATTTGTTGCTAAAAACTCCTAAATGCTGATACACAACACTTCTCCACATTCAGAATCTTCCCTGGTGCTAAAATTCATGTATCAAATGAAGCATTGTGAAACATACAAAGTCTGAAAACTGACAGCATCTATGCCAAAATCTGGGTGCAGTACCCGGGGCTACCTGAATGACAGCTTACAGAGGAGTACTGAGGAAACTTTAAAATGACCTAAAACTAAAAAGTCTGCTGGATTAGCAAACATAAAAAGGATTGTTGTTAAAAAGGAATACAGATTTTAGTTGTGTTTTTCCCACAGATTTTAAGGCTAAGAAATAAATGTATTTATGGTTGATGTAATCAATTTGGTTTTTGCTGGGTTTAAAAAGTTAATTAGCCTGGCTGAAGCTGCAAGAACTGGAAAAGCAGGTTTTTCTCCCAGAAGGAGGGCCTTCCTCTCAGCAGAAATTCACTGGGAGGTGCTAATTGCTGGTTAGCCCAGGACTGAACAATGGACATCCTCCAACCCAGGATATTGAAGGTGTGAAAAGTCATAAAACTGCTGCAGCACAGGAAACTCCTGGCTGACAGAAGAACATTCCAAAGGAGGGGGCTACCACATGCTTCAAGAAGTGACAAATACTGACCATTTGGTATTAATAGGAAATGTAATGGACATTTTTAGAAGGTGCATAACTTATTATCAGAAGGGGTGAAAAATCTGAAAATGGCAGATTAATTAACCTAATTCTTAGCACTTTCTTTGAAAATTTAGTACAACCAAGTAGCTTATTCTGAACAGGAATGGCATTAAATGTGGGTTCACGGGGAATGAATTTCTGCTAGAATGGTGAAACTTTATACACACATTCCCAGGGTAAAGTGCAAATTTGTGGAAATTTATTGAAATATTCGAACATGTTCTCATTAAGAAATGGACAAAATTCTGCAGAAAGTCGAATCAAAGTCTCGGAGCTGTGGAATTTTGATGAGCATATACTCCATAAAATATGCAATCTGTGTATGTGATTGTATAGAGGTTGCACATGTGTAAATATGTATTTTGCCAAAATTAGACTTTGTGTTCCAGTGGCTAGGGGTGGATTCTCAGCATCATAAAATTATACCATAAAGATGACACTCTGTTTCTCACCTCCTATCAAGGCAGAGAGTAGACTCTGACCCAATCATCTTTCACAGGGGCAAGCTTAGCTAAGCCGGCCCACACACCTCCCTTGAGATGTCATTTTAGAGGATAAATAGAGATTGCTGACAACACATAGGAACTCACTGATCCAGCCACTTTCCTGATTTCGGCGAAGCACTCTGATCCAGCATCCTACATCCAGCTTTAATATTCTTCCAGATCCAGATGCCTAATCTCTTGCAAGCAATAGAGACTATTGATTTCCAGCAAGGCCCAAATCCTCAAATGTATTCTCTCCCCCAGTGAAGCACTGTGTGGGGTGAGAAGGCCTTTTGAACCAGTATCCTGAAATCTCTGGCTTGCCACCACTAGGCTTGCCTTAGGAACTCACCATCTAGCTGGTTCGAATACCCCCAGACTAGGAGGGCAGATCCTGTGCAAATCAGGCGACCGGTATAGCTGATCCAGTACTGTGCCTGATGTGCTGTCATTCCTAGACCAGACCCAATCCTATGACCAGAGCTGACAATCCCATTTGGAAACTTATCCTGCGAGTATTAATAGGAAGAGCTGTGGCCCATAGTATATTTACTTTGTCGTATCCCTATTTCCAACCCATCCTATCTTTCATTCAGAACCAGTATTGTTAGAACTATCTTTGCGCTGACCCTTTTCTCATCTGAAGAAGTCGAGTTTCCTTAGCAGGCAGGTCACCCTGATCAAGTGACTGTAAGATCTCTGTGTGGTATTCGCTTTTTCATAGTCATCCTCTAGTGTAAGCAAACCCCTTTGTCATTTCAAAAGTGCATTTCTGTTTTCCATTCTCGTGCCTATTTCGAAAAAACAACCTTTACTATAACCTCTGTAACTCCCTCAGGTTTTGTGATAGAAACAAAATGTATACTCCTACCGGTACCTAACATCCATAGCTATCAATAGAACCCAAAACAGCATTTCAAAACAGTGCGATGCTTCCGTTTAAAAATCGGAAAGGTTTACACGTGTGAAATAGCTCTAAACTACTTCCGACTTAGACCTTAAGATTTGAATTGTTTTCTGCTGACCAAATCATTGCTTGTGTTTGTGTGCAACTGTTAAAAGTGGTTCCCATAGGAATGTATCACAATTTCAGTATTTTTGGCCATATTTGGGGTTTTTGCCGAGTCCATTCTAAAGACAATTTTGAAAGCCAGTCTAACAGCTGAAAATTCAATTCCGTTTTTCTCTTGTGTTTGCTGGGGGAAAGTGGAACTGATTCTGTTTCATTTGTGCCATTCCTGAATACCTGCTCTCTCCTCCCATCCCTTTATATTGCCTATTGGGAGTTGAGGGATGTTGCAGGGGGAACCTCTAACCATAGTGCTCTCTGATCTCAACCAACACAAAAGTATTATTTTCTGTGCTGTATTTGTTTTGCTTATTACTCATTCTTAGTGTATTACAGATATTATTCAGTGTTCTGTCACCCCATTGGTGATTGTTGTTTATCTATTAAAACATATTGTGATTACATTTTCAATACATAAATATTTACCGTTGCAAACCAGCCTGATTCATGGTTCAGTGTGACCGGGGGTGGTCTCAGGAGAAAGGAGTGATATGAGTGGTATATCGTTCAGAATATTGAACTTGTAGACAAAAATAAATAAGGGTTTCAGTTGTGCGCTACATGCTGGGCTTTGACTTGGGTGTGTGCCGGATTGAAATCACTTACAGGTGGTACATCCATGACTTGCTGATTGGAGTCAGTCTGCTCGGAATGTTCTTGTGCACATGTTTTCGGTGAGGGATGATGCAGTAACTTCCTTTTTACATTTGCACTCCTGCCATGTCAGCCTTGCACGCCATCTCCTGACATGTTTCATGTCCCTTTGCCAATCCATGATCTGGGTTGAATGGCCAGTTTGGAACTCTGGTATTTTCACTGTAGGCCTCTGTACCCTGGCACTCTTTTGGGTGTTTTTCCACATTTCTTAATGGTAATAGGGCTGGCCTTGTACTAGAAGTATGATATGGGGTCACTTTGGGAATCATTTCTCTGCCCTCTTTTGGTTTCCAGTCCACCACTGTCCATGTTTCATGGGCATGCAATCGGCAGATGTCCCATTTGACAAGAATGTATGTGGATGATGTGTTTAGTATGTATTGCATTGCTGGTCAGGTGCAGGTTTCTGGGGCTGGAATTGCCTTCTCATGTGTCATGTGTAATGTTGCTGATGTGTTCCCATTGATATGATCAAAGGCTGTTGATGGAGAGGTGTGTGTTACTTTACCTTTTTGTTTTTGTTTGTGTATCCTTTGGTTGGCTAGTTTGTTTTCTGGTGTATTCCTGGAGAGCATCTTCATGATTTGATAGGGGATATATTGAGGGGATCAAAGACATGCACATGGAGGGGGTGGTTGGACAGCTGTTGATTTTCCCCATTGCAGGAGTACATACATGGCAGTGGTGTGTGGAGGTGATCAAGACCAGCAGCAATAGTGTGAAGGGACACATCATCGTGATGGCAGTCAGGTGAGCCCCTTATTGCACTTGATGCATGCCACTCAGGGGGGAACATAGTATGGGGACATTGTACCAGATGCTGGCTTCACTATGATTTGCAATTTGGCCAGTGGGGAGTGAAGGTGGGCAGGCAAGTAGCAATGGTACAGTCTGACACATCATCACAATGGCAGTTAGGTGCACCCTTTTTTGCAGGTGATGTATTCCACTCAGGGGGGTGTGTGGCATGGGGATTTTGTGCCAGGGGCTTGCTTAACCATGTCTTGCATTTTGGGCCTTTTCATTCCACTTGAAATGACTATGGTGGTGGTTTGTGCACTTCATGTGATGGATGCACATACAGTTTGCCAGTCTGAGAGGCGCATTCTCGCAGTGTTGTTATGGGCAAGCTCCATTTGCCCGATTGCATCATTGAAGGCCATCAGGGATGTGGCTTTACTGTGTGTGTTCACCAGGGGGTGGTATTCATGTGAAGTAGGTTTCTACTATCTATTTGCTTGGGTCCTTTCCCAGTGCCCGTTGGCCTTCTAAGGGAATGGGTTATGCCTGTGGAATAGGGGGTAAGCACTCCTACACCTCTATTGCTATACCACGACGTGTGGTGTTAAGGTGGCACCAAAATCCCAGATAGGCCCAGAGGAATCAGAGTCAATCCAAACCAGGCTCAATGATGAAGTAGACAAAGTGCACAGCAAACCCAACTTTATTCAAATTGAAACAAAGCCAGGACAGCATAAAAGCATTGAAATCTCATCTCTGTTGACAAGCTTATCAAAAACAGCTGCTTATGTACTACAAATGTGTCATCAATGATGTCATAACATAATATCAGTTTACAAAACCTGCAGTGAACGGGATAGGTTAGTGGGTTTGGCTACATGTAAATTCCATGCAGGTTAAACAGTTTGTTGGGTTACACGTATCTGATGGCTCCATCTGGAACCACCACTATATTGATAAAGTTTAAACTACATCATCTTCACGGCAAGGGTTTGGTTGCCAAACTACTTGATGGGCGGTATGGCGCTAAGAATTTTGATAGGTTGGCACATTGCTTACCAACCTTGGACACTTGAAAGGCTGTCAAGATATGAGCCACACATAGGGCCTCATTCCGAGGCTGGAGGTAAGGGTTAACGGTCACCGTTAATGGCAACGGTGACCGTTAACACTTACCACCATATTCCGAGTTCCCTTTTGCGGGTTGGCATTTAACGCCTGCTTTTAGCAGGCGTTAAAAATCCAACCCGCAAAGGGACCTTGGAGTAAATTACGGCACCGTAATTTACCGTGCCGTAATTTACTCCTTCCCCATTCCCATTGAGCCCTATGGGGGCAGGAATGGGGATGGGGAACCGGTATGGTGAATGGGGAATTACCGGTCCCTCCAACCTTGGAATGGACCGGTAATTACTCCATTCACCATGCCGGATTTCCATGGAGTAAATAGCTCCATGGTTGCTTACCATGGTGCTCTTTACTCCATGGATAGCGCAAGCCTCGGAATGAGGCCCATAGAGTAGGGGGAGAGAGGCAATGGTGCCAGTGCTACTTTGTCCCCATTGCCATGGGGACTCAGGGGCCGATTCATGGAACAAACGTGCGCCGAAAATCCCAGCTCAAGCAGGCGCAAGGAGGCGCAAGCGTGAGAAAGCAAGCGCACGTGCACGCGTGCGATTCAAGGAAGGCATTGCGCTACTTTCCCACTGGTTTTGCGCCAAATCTGTGCATGGCACACGCTTGCGCACACGTCTCCAAACAGCGTGCGCTAAGCGCACAGCGAAAGCGCACATAGCACGGCGCACACAACAAAAGTAGGCGGAACAGGGGGCGTAACACGCGGAATGGGGAATAACGCGTGATAAAGAAGGCGTAACTGGGGAAGTACTGCAGGGAACTACACAGAACGCCCACACGCACGCGAACAACCCGTATTCATGGATTCCAATACGGGAAACCCACGCACGGCAAAAGACGCGCACAGGCAGGCAGGCGGAAGCGTCCCCGCGCACAGTGTAAAAGTGCGCGCAAACAACAAACACGTATATACAGCTACGATGAATGCCCCATTTGTTGCAGCACTGATCGTGGGACACCGCAGGAGGAGGAGAATAGCCAGGGCACGCATTTTTTCATCACGGACAAGCCTTTTTGGGATGCCAGACGACCAGGTCTATGGCAGGTATAGGGTTCCACCCCGTATCATCCTAGACCTGCTCAGGGAGTGGGAAGATGACCTAACACCCCCACCCTCTGCTCCCAAGCATTGAGCCCCTTGGAGAAGGTGCTCAATGTCCTGCATTTTTTGGCCACTGTGTCTTTTCAGCGGACTCCTGCCATAGTGGGGGGGTCTCACAGGCCACGCAGTCAGGCTGCCTACACCAGGTCTTGGCAATCATGACTGCACGCCCCTCAGTCCACAGGCACATATACATGCCCAGAACACCTGCAGAAAGGCAGGCCATTGTCCAGGACTTTTACAGGGTGGCACACTTCCCCAAAGTGCTCGGTGCCATAGATTGCACCCATGTGGCCCTACGTCCACCTAGGGCCACTGAGCACATCTACCGAAACCGCAAGCACTGGCATTCCATCAATGTACAGGTGGTATGCGATGCAAAGGGAATCATCACCTCTGTCTATGCAAACTACCCTGGCTCCACCCATGACAGTTTCATATACAGAATGTCTGCCCTGAGCCGGGCCCTGGAAGCTGGCCAGCATGGCGACACATGGCTCCTAGGTGAGTACAAATGCCCGTGCACATGCATGCATGTCTCACACACACACACAAATACACAAACCACAATAATCACAACCATTATCACCTTTACAGGGGACAGTGCCTACCCTCTGAGCAACCACATGATGACGGCAATCCGGAACCCCACCACACCACCCCAGGTAAGATACAACGCGGCCCATATTGCAAGCAGGGCAATAGTGGAGAGCACATTCGGAGGGCTCAAGTCACGCTTCCGCTCCCTTGACCGCTCTGGCGGGCAGCTACTCTATGCACCCCCAGTAGTGTGCAGGATCATTGTGGCAGCATGTGTCCTGCACAATGTTGCAACACGGCAGGGCGTACCGGTGGACATGGTGGTGCCCCCACATCCCCAACCACAGGCACAGGCGCTGCCCATGGGAGGGGATAGGGCACGTGGCGAGGAAGCACGGACCCAGCTTGTGGACAGATTTTTCACCTAAACTTCCCACCATGCGGAGTCCACACAGGCCTGGCACATACCAGGTGACAATCGATGATGACAAAGAGACAGTCAACTGTCACAACCTTACCACCCTGAGATTGTTGCCATGGAATTGCCACATTGTGTGCATCCCTAGCTACTTAAAAACAAGCAATCCTGTGTGACCAAAAGGCACACATGCAAGGTGTGAATCACACAGACCTGCCAAACAGACCATGACTATCACTGGTATGTCACTCAAACCCTCCAAAACCAGAACATGACATGGCAAGCAATAGCCATACACCAACACAGTAACAATAAAGTACACATTGCCATATGGAAAATGTAAATTGGCATCATACAATGATGCCTGACATGGAATCAGATGAAATGACTGACCAACAACCTCCCACCCAAAATAAGTCATACCCAAATGCATTCCAAAAGTTGTAGTTGAAACATAACAATGAATGCCTGTCTACATGCACAATGTGCATTGCAAAATCAACACTGCAGCTACTGTGTGCCGTGTCCACCTCCTGCAACACACTGCTCAGCGCACAGCACAGTGAACAGCCATTGTGTGTGATGCACACCCTGAGCATGACATCTAAGCGACAAACTACATAAAATACCAAATTAGGCATGTACAGGATCCACACATGGTCAGAGAACATGTGCTGCAGGGACACAGTGGGCACCTGAAGGCAAACAGAGTGTACACGTAGACATGGAAGGATGGTTGTACATGTAGTGGATCATAGTGCGAGCGTGTGGGTCAGTAGGGACATGCACTCAACATATGCATGTGAAATCAAGTGACCATTAGTGTTGTCTACACATCACGTGTGAACATTCACCATATGTATACCCCAGCATGTCAAACCACAACTATCCCCTCACACCTGAAAGGTAAACACAACACATGAACAGGCATTGATCAGCAGAATACATCATGTACATAGGAAAGCACAATTACAATTTCAGGGTGCCCATCACACTACAGGGCAAGGCAACTATCAACAACAAAACACCCCCCATCCCTCACAAATCACCACGACCCACTGAACAACTGCATCTGGGTCATTCATTATACATCCTTGAATTCCACCTGGCCACAGGATCACCCTTCCCCTTTGTCACCATCTCCCACCTTGTGTGTAAAAAGTTGCCAGCACCCTCAGAGTCCACCTAGATTTGCAAAAGCACAGAATCCAAGAGAACTCAAAGCAGGACAACACAGAAGCCACGCAAATACCCTGCAGGCAGTAAAACAAACCAGAACAGCCTCCAGTAGATGACTTCAAGTAGCAGTACGCCACAAAGGCCAAGTACGACCACAATGATGTCAACAACCAAGGTAGCACAGTAAAACAATGTCACTACAGGATCAGAACCATGTGTGGTACATAACATAGAATGATGCAACACAAATGGATGTCTACCGTCACAGCTCCCGTGTAGAGGCGCAGGAGTGGCACAAAACAACCACCCCCACCATGGTCTGGGTGCCTGCAAGGTCTAACCCACACAGGCCTCTGAGACCCTGGAGGGGAAGGAGGGTCAGGGATATGCAGTCGGCACAGGCATTGGCATACTGGAAAACGGGAATGAGGGGCAGGAGAGGGGAGTAGGTTTGACATGGGAAAGTAGGGAATGCACCAAAATGTAGTACACACATTAACACATACACAAATCGACAAAACTTGTCGACATGCACATAGCAGCAAATTACTCAAATGGAAGTCAAAGAGAAACTTATCTCTGGGGTGAGTGCTGGCCTCTCCGGTCCGGTAACAGGAGCAGTTCAATGCTGCAAACAGAGCCAAAGTTAATAATCTGTGCGTGCCCAAAACACACAAACACACTACCAAATATGCCCCAAAGTAACAAAATACACTACAAACAGACAAACGTGTGTGGATGTTTCATACCCATACGTAACATTACCCCTCTGATGGTTCATACACAGTCAATGCAGTAAGTCAGGCACCGGGGGGTGCATGGCAAATGGAACACCAATGTGTCACAATTCACACAACATGCAATGTTCCTTGTGCAAGCAGACAGACGCATATAGCAAGGTCTGACTTCAGAACAAGTCCTGTACCACCATGACCAAAATAAAGTAGCCAGTGCATGTATCAATTTCTACTCGGAAATGAAATGCATTGCACCCGAGTCTGTCCCTTGCTGTCTGTCCCTGTGAGCTGCTTCATTCCATGTCTCGGGATGCTACATGGCTAATACAAGTGCCTCAATGGACCATGGTGGACCGGAGGGTATGTGCCACTGCCCCTGCAGGTGCCCCAGACAACTTTCACATCAACTAGCCATCAGTCCATTAACACATCTGAGCTGTGTTGTGCGCTTCTACACCAATATTTGTCCAAGTTCACCGTCAGTGCTGCTACTAAGCATGCATGTTCAACTGGCCAGGCGGAAGGTTTGCTGTGTTGTGACACCCCTGTGCTGCTCACCTTGCCTGGAGTCCCTTGAAACATGTAATCGATTTTCAGATGTATGATCGCAATCCCTGTGCCTCTGCCTGCGCACACATGTGCATGTCGGCAGCACCAAACGTGTCCTGATTCCAGACGTCCAATGGTCCATGTCTGCTGGCAAAGGTGGTCTTGAGGCTCATCCCCCTGCAGAAAGTGCATGAAACACATGATTAATGCTTAATATTCATTGTGTGTATCTCTTCAGGCATTACATGACTGGACCATGTCAGAGACGTACATCAGAAATCACACCATCAGTCAGTCTTTCACAGCAACAGTGTGGAACACAGTATCTACGGTATGATTTGCAACAAACACATGTTCATTAAAGATAAGAAACATACTACACAATGCATAGCAATGAATGTACACATGAATCATTAAACACCCCATCTAGCAAAAGAAGAACAGTGGACAATTACACCCCAAGCATCCCCACTAGGGGTGTTAACACAAGTTCCACAGCAGCAGACATGCCACAGATATGACAGTCCATTGCCCTTGTGTAATAGGCTGTTACACCGATCCATCCTTGCGAGCCCATGGATAAGGGAAGCAGGAGTGGCATATGTGAGTCAAGGACCCCAAGCAGCAAACACATACGCAAGACAAGCTTGAAGGGCCCAGCTGGAACAGACAGTGGATGCTTTCAAAAGCCACAAAGCACCACACCGTCATATGAAAGCACAATAGACTAGCAATTTTAAACTATATTAACTAATTACACTAACTATGAAAAATGGCCACCTATGACCCGGGGGGGGGCACCCAGGAGGGGGGAGGTACAGGGTGCTGCTCAACACCCACATGCAACGATGCTGAGGAAAAAAAATACCTCCCTGGGATCAACGCCTGCACAGCCCGACCTATGTGGGAGATAGATTGTCGTCCGAGTCTGGCTCTTCCTGGAAAGGAGGACGTGGCACAGGAGCATGACCACGCCTAGCCGCAGCTTGCCCCTCATTGGCAGCAGGTCTGCCGGAGGGGTGAGCTGGTTCTGTGTGGTGATGACATGTAGGTCTGTATGCAGAACCTCCCGTGATACACGTGCTTCCTCTTGCAAGGTAGCACGTGTAACACAGAGTTCCTCCTGCAAGGCCTGGCTTGACAACTGCTGCACCTCCCAGCAAGAATGTAGCTCAGCCGAGATTGTACGCTCAAGCTGTGCAAACCTCTCCTCTGCCCGCTCCCTCTGGGACATCAGAAGGACACCCAGAGTGGATCTGAGGGAAGCATACTCCTCCCTCAGGGCCTTCATGTGTGCCTCTGCGTGAGCAGCAATTGCTTGACGCAGAGACAACATTTCAGCCTGGCGTGCCCTGTCTGAGGCCGCCATGCCCAGCCTGAGCGAGCAGGCCGTGGACCGCGCCGCCTGCTGCTGGAGAAGCACCTGCCTAGCAGGGGGGAGCATAGATTGGGCCACATGCTCCATGCTCTCAGCGATGTTCTCCATTGCTGCCCCCTGCCGTTCAGAATGGGCAGTCATGTCTTGCTCCCACTCAGTAGACTGTGGTTGCATGCGGCAACCACGTTGCTGGGCTTGACCCCTGCGGGACTCAAGGACCGTGTGTCCTCGTTGTGTTGGCACCGCCCACGGCTGCACGACTACATGCCCCCGTCGACGTGATGTCCCAGGCACATCATTTGACTGGTGTGGAGGGTGACCCTGCGTCCCGATCGACCACGGGCGGAGGTACCAAGACTGTCTGACCCCTCAGTGCAGGTGTCGCGGACAGGGGAGTGTCCACATCAGAATCACTCACCCCTGACATATGGACCTGATGCTCATCTAACTCGACATGGTCGTCAGAGTGTTCTTCAGGGCTGGACTCATAGGCACCAGAGACAAGATGGACTGTAGCACTTGAGGGTTTTCGTGGCCTACCACCCCACGACCCCCACTTGTGCCGGGTTGTTGTAGTGAGAACAACCCTGTGCCTGGCATGACAACGCCATCCTCCGGCTCCATTGCGTCATCATCTGAAAAATAGAGAGAAAAAAGGTCACTACTCATGTTAGAAGCACACAACACACACACACACCGACAATAAAAACATCAGGCAGATATGTGACACACAAAATAGAACCTGGCATGCATGCTGGGTCAACTTGATGTGCTTCTGTGATTAGACCTGTTGAAAGGTGGCAGTTTGCACTGAAGTGGGTCTATGCAGTGCAGCGAATATGTATGTTACTCACTACCTACATGTACAAGGACTCCATTGTGTGTGTCAAAAAATGTGAAGGCAGTGCAAAGTTAACTTCAGGCATCACGTGCAATGTGCATTCAATGGGTAGCATATCTACAAGCAAAGCACCCCTCCACCCAAGTGCGAAAGCAGGGATGCCTAGCATGGTATCAAAAGGCTGAGCATAGACCTGTGTATTGACAGACAGTGTTGACTAGCATCAACAGCTTCATGTGAGTCAAGTGACAACACTTCAAATGATGATGGGACAGTAAGCAGGACACATGATGAAACCTCTGGAGTCCACCCACATGTGAAGAAGACACTACACCAGTTGGACAGAGTCATTGGCCTTTATACAGGCTGAGGCCTGTGACCCTCACAGATTGTCAGACCCTAAACATGTGTGCAACGCAGTACTGAGCCACAGTTGACATGGGAAGGTAGATGAAATGCCATGCAATTTAGGTCATCCTGGACTTGTATTACAGTCATCATCCAGTCATGGACACATATGGGCATGCGTGGAATGCACATGCAGCATGAATGGGCACTCATGTCCCTGCGGGGCATCTGACCTCTGCACAGTCCAAGTGAGACACCCTGCATCAAGTACTAAGGATGTACCACAATGGATATGTCTGGCAGATTGGCCGCTGGATGTTAGTGTCAAGCCTCACACACGCTTCATGGCAGCCCGGGCTTTACCCTATAAACACCGTAATCCAGGTGTCCCTGTGTATACTAAACAAAGAGTTCCACGTTCTCAGCCCGGCGCCTGGAAATTGGCATGGCAACGCTGGAAGCCTGTTTTCCGTCACGTGACACGTTCGACTCGAGCGTGGTTGCCAGTTCATGTGACTTAAGCACCTCCCACTGCTGTTTCGGTGCTTCTGAATTTCGTTACGAACAGTTAGCGCTATCCTTCCTTGGTCCCTTGTAAATTCCTTGCTTCTTTGTTCCCGTTCTTGCTCCTGTTCCTACCCGCCCTCCCTCCTTCCCTGCCTCTCATCCGAATTCTCCAGGAGTGTCCGTGGACACGCTTTGCCTTTCTCTGCTGCCCGCCTCCTGCCGACTACGGAACTCCGAACGGACTGAATTTGGACACGTCTTGCTTTCTCTGCTGCCCGCCTCCTGCCGACTACGGAACTCATACGGATTGCTTTCGAACTTTCTGTCAAGACTCACAAAACCAATCAGTGACTTTTGGATTTCGGCACACGGACTAGAGACTTCCTTTGTTGTGCCTGAAGTCTAGAGGCGTCCTCGTGCCGTCGGGAATAGCCAGTTGGGTTTTTTAGCAATTTGGAATTACTTGAACTTTCTCCCAGCACATCGTTTTTTCTACACCCCCCAGACAGGAACCATTGCACAAACATCAACCTACCTGGTTGCTTCCATATCCTGTGGTCATCAGGTCAGTGGTAACTTTAATTACTATATGGTTACGCTTGTTTTCCAATTGGTCTTGTTGTCTAGTGACGGTAACCGTTTGTTGTTAACCATTGTTTGTAACAGCGGAACCGCAGAATCCCGTGTTCCAGGCCTGCGCCTCCTGTGTCTCGTCTTGCATCCTGTCTTTCATGGAATGGATCCCTCAGCTTGTCTATTTGCTTATTCAGGTTAGAGGGGTACATTGCAGGGAAGACCTCTTCGGCTACACGACGGGGCAAGTCCCGGCCGGACATAACATATTCAGAAGCCTTCATAAACTATGGATGCAAACGAGACCTTGGCCACTATTTTGCAAATGGTGGCAGAGCTGCGTAACGATATGACTGCAGCTCATACGGCTACACAACGGCGCATAGACGACCTGCAGGTCGGGCTCCAGGCGCCCATTGGCGCTGATGCATTACCACAGGCCATGGCTTCTGGGTCAGGGGTACAACCACCTCGACAAGACTCCGGCCCGGTGTATATGACCGCTCAGTTCCCTTTGGCACCACCAGAGAGGTTCAATGGTGACCCAAAAACGTACAGAACCTTCTTGAATCAATGTAGACTTCATTTTTTGTGTCGTCCGGTTTCGTTCCCTGACTCTACTACAAAAGCCGCTTTTCTATTGTCCCACTTGGGAGGAACTGCCGCGGCTTGGGCTAATCCACTTCTAGAAGAAGGCAGTCACCTCCTTTACGATTGTGATGCCCTAATATTGGCGATGAGCCGTGTTTTTGACACTCGGTATGCTACACAAGCTACAGACTTAGAGTTGTTGGGGCTTCAACAGGGCGACACGCCTCTCCTTTTCTATCTTGCAAGGTTTAACCAATTAGTAGCTGAAACAGGATGGCCTGAAGACAAAAAGGCATCCCTGTTTTACAAGGGGTTGTCTGACTCGTTGAAGGACACCCTTGCTACTGTGCCGATCATACCCACCGCTTTTCCTGAGCTTTTGGATCTAGTTCTACAGATAGATTCAAGGCGCGCAGAGAGGAAAGGGGAAAAAAGGCCACTTCCCTTGACACCTACCGGTCTTCCGGCTGCTGCCCCAAGTACCTCAGAGCCCATGCAAATCGGTGCCATACGAGGTCCTTTGTCAGCAGAAACAAGAGAACATAGAAGGAAAAACGGTTTGTGTTTCTATTGTGGGGGATCAGACCATCTATTACGTGCCTGTCCCAAAAAACCTGTCAAGAAACAGGGAAACTCCAAAGCCCGGCAATAGAGGGAGTCGTATTGCCGGGTACTCCGAAAGGCGACTCCATGTGTTTAATTCCCTACCGTTTGACTGTAACCCTTGCCTTTTCTGGGAAGGTGAAATCAGGTGTTTCGGTCGTTCTTGATTCAGGTGCCACGGGCAACTACATCGATAGTACCTACGCTCACGAATTAGGGATCCCATCTGTCACTAAACCATGCCCGGAATTGATCAAAGCCGTTGATGGTACCATGTTAGTGTCTGGCCCTGTTACGGATTCCACTGTGGAAGTATCCATGGCAACATTATGCGGCCACCAGGAGAACATACAGTTTGATCTAATCACTGCCCCACAATACCGTATCATTCTTGGCCTTCCCTGGTTACGGTTACACAATCCATCTATCGATTGGCTCACAGGGGAGGTAGGTTTCCCCTCTGGGCATTGTGAAGTGAAATGCTTCAGTAATAACCAGGAGACCTCTAGTCCTAGTCACGCTCTTCTGGACACTGCTTCCACGATTGGGGCAGTGGTCAGCACTGTCCTTCCTAAAGAATATCAAGCATTGAGAGGCGTCTTTGATGTTGGTGGGGCTGAGGTCCTGCCACCCCATCGGCCCTATGATTGCCCAATCGAATTGGTTCCGGGGGCCAAGATACCCTCTGGCCGTATCTACTCCTTGACCCAAAAGGAAGACATCATCTTAAAGGAGTACATCGACAAATCCTTGAACTCCGGTTTCATTCGTCCTTCCCGGTCCCCCGCGGCAGCTCCTTTGTTTTTTGTTCCTAAGAGGGAAGGAGATCTCCGCCCCTGTATCGACTACCGTGCGTTAAATGCCGTTACGATCAGGAACCAGTATCCACTCCCTCTTATTTCTGTACTATTGGATCAGTTAGGATCCTCAGTGATCGTCACAAAGTTGGATTTGCGAGGGGCTTATAACCTGGTGCGCATACGCAAGGGAGACGAATGGAAAACCGCATTCAAAACCAAATACGGCCTTTTTGAGTACTGTGTTATGCCGTTTGGACTCTGCAATGCACCAGCTACGTTTCAATATTTCATCAATGATGTGTTCCACGATATGCTAGACCAGTACGTGGTGGTATACTTGGATGACATCCTCATATATTCCCCATCGTATGAGACTCATGTATCCCATGTTACCAATGTATTGCAACGTTTATCGGACAATCAATTATATGCCAAACTGGAAAAATGTCTGTTCCATGTCCAAGAGGTAGAGTTTCTGGGATACAACATCACGAGTAGAGGAGTCCAGATGAGCCAGTCCAAAGTGTCTGCCATTCTTCAGTGGCCAATACCCAACGGTCTTAAAGCCCTACAGTCTTTTCTGGGTTTCGCCAACTTTTACAGGCGGTTTATCCAGGATTTCTCTCTCGTTGTTTCCCCCCTTACTGCTTTAACCAGCCCCAAAAGAACATTTCAGTGGAACCACCAAGCTCAACAAGCCTTTGATGCTCTCAAAACCGCATTTACCACTGCTCCTGTGCTCCAACACCCTAATCCCGCCTTACCATATATTGTGGAGGCCGACGCTTCGGATGTGGCTCTAGGAGCCATTCTTTCACAACAATGTCCGGACGCCAGTGGTTTGCATCCTGTTGCTTACCATTCCAGAAAACTCACCTCTTATGATAAGAATTATACCATCACCGAGAAAGAATTACTGGCGGTCCGCGACGCCTTCTTGGTATGGCGACATCATCTTTAAGGTACCTCTGATCCGGTTCAAGTATACACTGACCATAGGAACCTATTGGCACTCCAATCAGTGAAGTGCACTACGGCTCGGCATGCCCGCTGGCATGAGTTCTTCTCGATGTTTAATTTCAAGATAACTTATCGCCCTGGTTCACTGCATTCCAAAGTGGATGCCTTGTCTCGTATACACGGTGGCCCTGGCACAACCCACCATAAAGGGGAACTCGTGTTACCCCATCAAGTGGTTTGCGGCTGTACTCTAGGTGCGTCTCTCAGGGATCAGTTACAAGATTGGATAAAAACCGACCCTTCTGAGGTGGTTCAACATGGCCTAAAAGTGTTCCATTCACTCCCCTACAAACAGGGTAAAATATACCTACCAAATCACGACACTAGGCTTACCGCAATGAAATGGTGTCATGACTCAGCAGCAGCCGCACACCCAGGTATCAGAAAAATGATGGATCTCCTAAAACGCTGGTGCTGGTGGTCTTCAATGGAGAAGGACGTTGCCGAGTACCTTTCCACTTGTGCAGTATGCGCACAATGTAAGGCATCCCGTGGTAAACCCGTTGGATTACTGCATCCTCTGCCTGTCCTGGATCAACCTTGGACGATGATCTCTATGGATTTCGTCGTTGAATTACCTGTGGTGGACGGTTACAACACCATATGGGTTGTAATAGATTACTTTACCAAGTTGGCCTTATTCGTTCCCTGTCGGGGTATCCCTTCGGCTCCCAAATTAGCAGACCTATTCATGGGGAATGTTTTTAGGTTTTTTGGGCTGCCTTCTATCATCATTACGGATCGGGGGCCGCAGTTCACCTCACGCTTTTGGAAGGCATTGACTATTGCCTTAGGTGTCAACGCGAGGTGTTCTAGTGCTTATCACCCCCAAACTGACGGTCAGACCGAACGTCTAAATTCAACCATGGAACAATACTTACGTTGCCTCACCTTACAACTCCAGGGCACATGGGTTTCGGTGTTGGCTCTGGCAGAGTTCGCATACAACAATTCTCTGCACACCGCAACAGGCGTCTCCCCTTTTTTCGCCTTGTATGGGAGACACCCTCGTTCCTTGCCCTTGAGTCCTGAGCTTCCCCTACATGCTCATGCCGCTCTTGCCTGCGTTAAGGATTTGTCTGCAGTACATTCCTCAATAAGGGAGCATCTGTTGAAGGCTCAGGAGCGAACCAAGGCAGGTGCCGATCGTCACCGTTTACCAGCCCCAACATACCACTCAGGCATGATGGTTTGGTTGTCCACCCACAACCTCCGATTACCGGGTCGCAAATCACTTCTTCCACGTTTTGTGGGCCCCTACAGGATCACGGAGGTCGTCAACCCCGTGGCGGTTCGTCTTGCACTTCCCTCCTCATGGAAGACCCATCCTGTATTTCATGTCTCCTTGGTTAAACCCTATAAACCTGCGACCCGATTGTTGTCGCGTCCCCCTCCTGTACTGGTGCAGGGTTCTGATGAATATGAGGTGGCTGGTATCTTGGACACTAAAGTTCGGAAGGGCAAACGTCTTTATCTCGTGGACTGGAAAGGCTACGGCCCCGAGGAGCGTACGTGGGAACCCTTTGAGCACATTCATGCCCCGGCTCTTCTATCGCAGTTTTGGTCCTCCCGGAGGAGGAAGCTACCTTTGGGGGAGGAATCTGTCAAGCCTCACACACGCTTCATGGCAGCCCGGGCTTTACCCTATAAACACCGTAATCCAGGTGTCCCTGTGTATACTAAACAAAGAGTTCCACGTTCTCAGCCCGGCGCCTGGAAATTGGCATGGCAACGCTGGAAGCCTGTTTTCCGTCACGTGACACGTTCGACTCGAGCGTGGTTGCCGGTTCATGTGACTTAAGCACCTCCCACTGCTGTTTCGGTGCTTCTGAATTTCGTTACGAACAGTTAGCGCTATCCTTCCTTGGTCCCTTGTAAATTCCTTGCTTCTTTGTTCCCGTTCTTGCTCCTGTTCCTACCCGCCCTCCCTCCTTCCCTGCCTCTCATCCGAATTCTCCAGGAGTGTCCGTGGACACGCTTTGCCTTTCTCTGCTGCCCGCCTCCTGCCGACTACGGAACTCCGAACGGACTGAATTTGGACACGTCTTGCTTTCTCTGCTGCCCGCCTCCTGCCGACTACGGAACTCATACGGATTGCTTTCGAACTTTCTGTCAAGACTCACAAAACCAATCAGTGACTTTTGGATTTCGGCACACGGACTAGAGACTTCCTTTGGTGTGCCTGAAGTCTAGAGGCGTCCTCGTGCCGTCGGGAATAGCCAGTTGGGTTTTTTAGCAATTTGGAATTACTTGAACTTTCTCCCAGCACATCGTTTTTTCTACACCCCCCAGACAGGAACCATTGCACAAACATCAACCTACCTGGTTGCTTCCATATCCTGTGGTCATTAGGTCAGTGGTAACTTTAATTACTATATGGTTACGCTTGTTTTCCAATTGGTCTTGTTGTCTAGTGACGGTAACCGTTTGTTGTTAACCATTGTTTGTAACAGCGGAACCGCAGAATCCCGTGTTCCAGGCCTGCGCCTCCTGTGTCTCGTCTTGCATCCTGTCTTTCATGGAATGGATCCCTCAGCTTGTCTATTTGCTTATTCAGGTTAGAGGGGTACATTGCAGGGAAGACCTCTTCGGCTACACGACGGGGCAAGTCCCGGCCGGACATAACAGTTAGCATGTACACAGGAGGCATGAACAGGGAAGTACCCAACGGCAATATTGTAGCAGACCAGAGCTAAGGTGGAATTGGGGTGCAGAGCAGGGGGTTGAGGGGCAAGGGAGCATGCCTACATTGGGTACCCCCTTGCAGGCAGAGTACACATGCACGTCAGTCATGCTATGCATAGTTCCTGGGCTGAGAGGGAGCTCACCCCACGCTACATGCAGAAGTGCCAGTGAGCTGGAACATGGACCGGAGGGGCAAACTGGTAACCAGCATGTGAGTAGGATGCAAAAGTGGTGATGTGGACAGTCCCCGTCTGCTCCACATGTCCACCATCCAGCAGAGTAGACATGCATCAGGGAAGCATTGCATTGCTCACACATCATAACCATGTACACGTGACATGTAGTGGCAGTCATGCACATCACATCACACAAGTAAAACACACACGTCCTCCACAAACACGCATCAACACTCACTGGACTGTGCATCAAAGTCCGGCATCTCTCCCACTCCTTCGACCGATTCTGATGGTATGAACTCCGTAATCAGTGACTCATGCGGAGTGAGGTCTTCCTCCTCCGGTGCAGGCCCACCGCCAGTCACCAGAGTCAAGTTGTAATTTGAGGCACGCTTAGCCTTAGCGCTGCGTTTGAGGTCATTCCAACACTTTTTGCACTCTTGCGCCGTGCGCACTTCATGGCCGAATGCACTCACATGTTCCGCAACTTGCTTCCAGTGGGTATCACGGTGGGAAGCCGTAGTCTGACAATTGGCACCCACTAGCATGTCACGGCTGTGGTCCCGCACGTAGTCCACGAGGTAGTCCAGTTCCTGCTTGCAGAAAGGCTTCTTCCTCAACGTGCAGGAGGTCGTGGCTGTGTGTGGGGTCCCAGCCTGTGCTGCAGGTGCAACCTTCCTCCTCTTGGATTGTGGCGCAGACCCTGGCTGGCTGATTCCGCCCTGATCAGCATGGCCAGTGGGACCGGTGGAATGAGCCAAGGGAGTGGCAGGTGGAGGGACGACCATAGGCCTGACTTGCATCAGTGGCAGCTGGGTGCCCTCTAATGGACCCTGCGCAGCAATATCCCCTGTGGCAGGGTCATTGACCGCGACTGTCCTGGTTGGCAGACTCACAACCGGGGTGTTGTTGGGTGCATCTGACCCTGCACTTGCCAACACCTGGCTGTTCGGGGCAGCAGATGACATTACTGCCCCAGGGACACGTGTCTTGGTCAGGGCAGCCCTGCGTGCCCCTATGGTTTCCCTCCGGGCCTGTTGAAAATCTTCAAGGGCTCTTCAATTGCCAACGCAGCCTGCACTGGCAGACCCTGAGCCTGGGTGGTGGTGTCCACAGCTGCACCTGCAGCTACCACTACCCTTGGGCCCATGGCAGTCGATGAAATGGACTGCCATGTCACAAGGGCGCCAGTGCCAGATGCAGAAGCTGCATCTCCCAGAACCACAGGGGGTGGTGGCATGACTGCACTGACACATGGCACAACATCATGCTCAAGTGGCGCACCCCTGCCTCTTCCCCCTCTGCGGCCAGCCTGGACACCCTGGAGTCCCCCTACTCCCTGGTCACCCCGGCCACGTCCCTGACCATGCCCGAAATGAGGAGTATGCCCAGCTGAGGCGCCCCTCACCTTTAGTGGCCTCCCAACCATGGCACAGTTGGAGTAGTGCCGGCACAGATGGAGTAGTGCCAATGGGAGGTGTACACCACAATTGACCTGGGCAATTGGGGTTAAGGGGGTGGGATGCAGGATGTTAACAGCCCCCCTGCACCTGCAAGGCTGTATGTGACCCCGGTGATGTAGTGACGGGTCACGCTACGCTCAGGCACCCCAAAACTGCAGTAAAGCCGTGCATGCAACCCTGCAGCCTACGTGCGTGGAATCAACCTCCCGCAGTACGTGGTGGCACCCAGTAACACGAAAAACAGTACGCGTGGGACACGCAGGCTACTATGACCTCGAAAACAGGTGCGATACACAGGGGCACCCACAGTGGGAAAAATAGCGTGTGCGACTCACCGTCTGACTAGTGCGATGCAGAAAAACACGCATAGCCAATACCCCCGCCAAAAGAAGAGATACGTCCTCGATCGCTGTGAAGATGTGATGGTGTGCGAAACAACACGAAGCAGCTACACACGTCGGTCTCCACAAAAGGCACGTACAGTGAACTGCTGGCCCCGCTCACCTTTAACCCGTGCTGAGGGAAACGGCCATGTGCGTCATGTCACTTACGTGCATAGGCCCTTTCCTCGGATTACACGCATTCACACGCGGATGTGCAGTTTTTTCACGCGCGCTGAACCACTATGCCCACGTCACAAGGGAAACGCCCGCACGCGTACGCGTTTACGTGCTAAGGGACTTTGGTCCAATGAAAACGCATACGTGTGCTGACGCGCTTTTGCGCTAAAGGCCTTTCCTTAAATTACACACTGACTTGCAATTTTTTCACATGCCAAATCACTTCGTATCAAGCTGGCCACGCGAAAACACACGGAAGAACACGCTCCTGCCCAGAAGGCCGAATTACTGTCCCCCAGAGCCCAGAGAACACTCCCACCTGCAATCTGATGCTGCCTGACTGCCTGCTGCCCACGTGCCCTGTCATTTGCTGCCTTCACGTCAGCCAGGGGTGCAGTTGCTGTGACCACCCCTGCAGGAACTGAAGACTCCCGACTGGGATTCCATCGCTCCACAGCCCAGCCCCAGGACCCATTTGCCCACCCACTCCTGCCTCTGGGGTTGCCATGTCCAGCAGAACACCATCGCGGACATGGCTATCCGGGACCGGGTTGAACTTGTCCTGAGTGGGATGGCGTTGCGTCAACGGGGCATGCGAGGTGACCTTCAGTGTTTTCGTGAGGACACTGCACGTCATCTTGAATGCCTCGTTGACCGCGTAGACCTACTGGAACAGCTCACCAGGGCCGGATTCCTCCGTTTGCTGGACCTTGTTCCGACCCCCTCCTCACCTGAACCCCCTATGTGCCAGTCGACCTCCATGCCATCTTCCCACCCATGTATCACCTGGGTACCCTGTGGAGCTGCCTCTGAACCTGCGGCCAAGCTGGTGGAGGACACATTCCTGCCACAGTCGGGAGTCGGACGTCCAGCAGGGTTGGCCACATCAACAACTGTACCCCACCCGGAGGAGGATGTGCAGGCAGCAAGAGCCAGGGCACAGGCAGAGGCACAGCAACAAGGTGGGAGCCATGATGGCTCGGGGCCTTCAACATCGGAGGAGCAGGAGGACCCAGGACTGGAAGTGTCTTCCATGTGGCAGCGGTTAGGCCATGCTATAGATGCGGAGCGGCAGCGGGCAGAAGAGGCATGGCTCACGATGGTCAGGGCAGAGAACTCCATGCGTAGGGCTCTGAGGCAAGCCGAGTGCCTCGAGGCAATTCGCAGGGACCGGAGGTCCAGATGTCATCGCCCTCCAAAACCTCGGGGCCATGGAAGAGGGAAGTTTCACACACGAAAGGACCCTGTGCGAGTGAGGTACGTCTATTCCTGGGGTTCGCAGGAAGTCTCACATGCGATTTCAGCAGGGTACGTGTATTTTGGGGGTGCCGGGGAGTCCTACACGTGAATTGGCAGTGTGGGCCTACCAGGTGTTCCCTCTACACCCTCCAGGGCCCCTGCAGGCAGACCACACCACAGGGGACTACCCTGCACCCCTGGTCATGTCCCGCAGGCAGCCCATCCACCATGGGCATGCCCCCCAGCCAAGCCACATGTCACCTTGCACTACTGATCACCAACTCATGTCCCCTTGGACCCCCCCAGCACTGAGGGGCACCTGCCAGCAGGCCCCCACTCGTGTCCCACTCATGTCCCCCTGCACCCCGACCCCCCAGCAGTGCAGGGCCCCTGCCAGCAGGCCCCCACTCATGTCCCCCTGCACCCCCACACCCAGCACTGAGGGGCACCTGCCAGCAGGCCCCCACTCATGTCCCCCTGCACCCCCACCCCCGAGCACTGTGGGGCACCTGCCAGCAGGCCCCCACTCATGTCCCCCTGCACCCCCACCCCCAGAACTGAGGGGCACCTGCCAGCAGGCCCCCACTCATGTCCCACTCATGTCCCCCTGCACCCCACCCCCCAGCACGGAGGGGCACCTGCCAGCAGGCCCCCACTCATGTCCCCGTGCACCCCCACCCCCCAGCACTGTGGGGCACCTACCAGCAGGCACCCACTCATGTCCCACTCATGTCCCCGTGCACCCCCACCCCTCAGCACTGTGGGGCACCTGCCAGCAGGCCCCCACTCATGTCCCCCTGCACTCCCACCCCCCAGCAGTGAAATGCCAATCTCATGACACAAACCAAAAGTCAACTATGTACATCAACACATGTCCGTCACACACATACACTGGTTGGCATTGCTTGTGCAAACCCACATTTTCACATGCATCAACCCAATGAGCGAATCCCACACATGGAACTAAAAAATGAAAATGTATTATGTACATGAAATCAAAAATGAAATGAAAGCATACCAAAATATGAAACATGAAATGAAAAGCATGTGAAAAAGATGATTGAATGAAAATGATAACCAATCCAAAAAAATGTAAAAGAAAAACAGTCCAAAGTCACCCTCCAACAACACAAATCCAAAGGAAATGTAAAAAAAATATCTCCATTGCTTCATGTTCATAATAAAAAAAAAAGAGAAATCAATCCATAGTCCAACTATTTACAATCCATTGTCCGGAAAAAATAAATCCAATGCTCCATGTCCATAATGCAAAAAAAAAAAAAGAAATGAATACATGATGGAACTATATACAATCCATTGTCCAAGGATGTAAAGGGTCCATGGTCCCAACCAAACAATTGAAACCTACCTAACAAACTACCTAAAAATATAACTATATACAAATTTGTGTGGCATTGTCCATTGACCACAAAGAAAAGGAAAACGAAAAGGAAACCTAACTCTAAAAACTATTTACAAGGGCAGCAGGCTAGTCTGATGGCTCACTTTTGGATGTCCCGGGCCAGGGCATCATCAAACTCCTGCTCAATGTCCTGGAGGCGGTCCTCTTCCATGGCCCAAGGGTTTGCAGGGACGACGATATGTTCTCCTCCAACTCCCTGCAAATTGCCTCGAGGCACTCGGCCCACCTCAGGGCCCTCCGCATGGAGTTCTCCGCCCTGACGATCGTGAGCCGTGCCTCTTCTGCCCGCTGTCGCTCCACATCTATAGCATGGCCTAACAGCTGCCACACGGAAGACACTTCCAGTCCTGGGTCCTCCTGCCCTCTGGCCGATGCCTGCCCCTCCGATGTTGATGGCTCCGAGCCATCATTGCTCCCACCTAGAGCCTGCTCCTGCTGCTTTTGTCCATGTGCCGTGTCTGTTGGTGCCTGCACATCCTCCATCAGCTGTTCTCCAGTTGTGGTGTCCACCCCTGCTGGGCCGCAGACTCCCGACTGTGGCATGGATGTGAGCTCCACCAAGCTGGCTGTTTTGGTCGGTCCAGGTCCACAGGGGGCCCTGGTGGAATCTGGGCCAGAAGACTGTGTGGAGAACGACTGGTGCATAGTCTCCACAGAGGAGGTCTGCCAGAGTGCGCAACACATTTAGGAACCCACCAACCAGGGCCCCTCCCAGCAGTGCCATGTCACGGCGCTGCTCTCCATGATGGCATGCGTTCTCCGCCCAGAAGAACGCACGTCATCACGAATGACATGCGTGCGCAACGCGACACCAACCAGGATGGAGCCCATACGTTCCTGGGACCACTCGTCCGCAGGTAGTGGAGAGGCAGATGACATGGCACTCTGCCCTACCTGCAGACGGGCCTGGGACCCGCCTCCCTGCTGGTGCATGGTGGTACAGTCACAGGGTCAAGGACAGGGACATGCACAGGCCCCTCCGCGGAGACCTGTGCTGCCTCCTGACCCTGGCCCTGATCTGCACCACTTGCACCAGTGGTACTACCCCCACCAGGCCCCATGTGCGGCTCAGTAGCGGGCTCCTCCTCCTCTGTGGAGACCACCAACCTGGATGTCTCCACACCATCTTCCGCCTGTGGGGGCTCACCCGGCCCTTCTGCCACAGCCGTTGTAGCAGACACAGCACCAGCCCCCTCGCTCCCGGATGATGGTAATTCCGGGGAGGGTGGCTGGGCCTTGCGTCGCCGCCCAGTGGAGGCATCCCCACCGCTTGGCTCCACAGCGCCGTCTCCGCCCTCTTCTTCAATTGACGCTGCATAGAGGGAGACAAAGAACACAAGCATCAGGGTACAGTACAAAATACCCTAGCCAGGAAGCAATAACACATGTGTGGCACTGTCAAATGTCACTTCCATCCTGTCATTCCACAACACATGGGTGAATGCACACAACACACATGCAGAAACAGTCCTGGCGCCTGCAATCAACATCAGCATCCATGTAGAAGGGCCCCTGTAAACCAAGATGTTGCCTTCAAAGTCACATGCATGCATGGTGTTTAAAGTCACACACACACTTCTCAGGCACACACACACACACATGTGCACCATACATGTACATGACATCAGCACCCATTCCTCACCCCCCTTCATGTCCAGGAACAGAGACAGCCATGCTTTCATGTGTGCATTCCGCATAGAGCTCCGCATGTTGCATTGAAACACATGCGCCAAGCATGTGGTTAACACATAACTGGTCTCACATGCATGACCATGATGTCCCTGCACACACACAGACTACACGCATCAGACTACCAGCACACTGCAACATGCCCTGTCTCACACAGCAATGCTTGGCCACTTACCGCTCAACTCCAGATGGGTCTGCCTCCGAAGCATCTGAGCGTGGAGCGCTGGGCCTACGCATTCCAGGACCCTCATCTGGATGTTACTCATGCGTGCCCGGCCCCTCTCTGCGAGGTGCCGGGCGTTGTGGAGACTCCTGGACCTGAAGTCCTCCCAATGCTTCTTGACGTGCTTGATGTCGCGGGTTGCCACCCCCTCTGTGTTGATGGCAACCACTACGTCGTCCCAGATCCTCTCGCGTCCTTCCTTGTTGGCGCGTGATGTTCCGAAGAGGGCATCATAATGCCCCAGGACATGCTCCACCAGGACACCAACTTCGGTGGCAGTGAAGCTGGTGGCCCTCTGCCTCTCTGGCTGGGGGTTGCCAGTGGTGCCAGATGGAGATGTGCCCGACATGGCAACTCCAGAGGCAGGAGTGGGTGGGCAACTGGGTCCTGGGGCTGGGCTGTGGAGTGATGGTATCTAGTCGGGAGTCTTCTGCTCCAGCAGGGGTGGACACAGCAACTGGACCCCTGCAGATGGCTGATGTGCAGGCACCAAATAGCAGGGCACGTGGGCAGCAGACAGTCAGGCAGCAGAAGATGGCAGGTGGGAGCGTGCTCGGGGCTCTGGGGGGCAGGAAAATGGCCTTCAGGGCAGGAATGTGGTCTTCTGTGTGTGGATGCGTGGCCAGCTTGATACAGAGTGATTTGGCAGGTGAAAAAATTGCACGTCAGCGTGTAATTCGAGGAAAGGCCCTTAGCGCGTAAGCGGGTCAGCACACGTACGCAATTTCATTGGACCAAAGGCCCTTAGCGCGTAGGCGCGTCTGTGACATATTGCGCACAGGCATTGCCCTTTCGCGTGTAAAACTTCACGCAAACCCCAGGAATACACGTACCCCACTCGCTCAGGGCCCTTTCGCATGTAAAACTTCACGTGAACCCCAGTTATACACGTACCCCACTCGCACAGGCTCTTTCGCGTGTGAAATTTCCCATGAACCCCGTAATACACATACCCTGCTCCAATCGCGTGTGAAACTTCCCGCAAACCCCAGTAATACACGTACCCCGCTCGCACAGGGCCTATCGCGTGTGAAACTTCCCTCGAACCCCAGTTATACACATACCCCACTCGCACAGGCCCTTTCGCGTGTGAAACTTCCTGCGAACCCCTGTAATACACGTACCCTGCTCCAATCACGTGTGAGACTTCCCGCGAACCCCCGTAATACACGTACCCTGCTCCAATCGCGTGTGAAACTTCCCACGAACCCCAGTTATACACGTACCCCACTCGCACAGGCCCTTCCGCGTGTGAAACTTCCCACGCACCCCCAAAATACATGTACCCTGCTCATATCACATGTGAGACTTCACGCAAACCCCAGTAATACACGTTCCCCACTCGCACAGGCCATTTCACGTGTGAAACTTCCTGCGAACCCCAGTAATACACGTACCCCACTCGCACAGGGCCAATCGCGTGTGAAACTTCCCACGAACTCCAGTAATACACGTACCCCACTCGCACAGGGCCAATCGCATGTGAAACTTCCCACAAACCCCAGTAATACACATTCCCCGCTTGCCGTGCTGGTACAGGGTTAGCGCAGCCCTTTGCGCTGGATTGGGGATTTTGATGGCTTTTCCCTGCGCGAGGGGCGTTCTTGGGGCGTAACTGGCGCTGCTGCAGGGTCGTTGCGCCACTGTGCACCACGGCTGGTTTTGGTAGCTAAAATCCGTGAGTACGCTGTGCGCAGAAATGGATTTTAGCGCTCGCGGCTGGCGCAGAGATTCGCCAGCCTCGTGCGCCAATTGTGCGCTAAATTCTATGAATTAACCCCTCACACTTCTGCTGCCTGATGGGTCGCCAGGACTTGTAATGTCCCTGTGTCACCTGGATCTAAGGCGGCGGAAACAGTGTTACCAGTTCAGCGGCAGCCCACCAGTAGCACTGGCGGGTTACTGTCAAACTTGTAATGGGCCCATAGAGTCTTCTGGCTTACTGTTGTACTGCACTTGGCTAAAAAAGGCTGGTTGTGCTGTTATACAACTTCAATTAATCTGGGGGTATATTGCTTGCATCTTGGGAATTGCAATCTCGGGCCTACAGTCAGCCTTACCAATCCTCCTTTATTTCACTTTTAACCTTGGCACTAGTTGCCTGCCACTGGCTGAGCTATGCACAGATTTGCATTTCTGTGAATTCAGCCTTTTGAGTGCTCCTGATGCTTTGCGGCATGTGCTCATTCAGAGACATGTTGTGGATTCCCCCATTCTTAATATGATGGCTGCCCAACTACATTCTTGCTTCTGTGTTAACAAGCTACGTTCTCAAGTCGTTCATGCTGCATTAACCTTGTACACTGGTCATGTTGGATATCTTATGTCTGTGGATGCTAGGTTAATTTCCTTCATGTCTAAGTGCATATATAACCAATTTTACATATTCTTCATGTGGAGTGCATGTTTGCTTTGTGTCTAATGCATGCTTTTCTACTGTTACAATGTTACTTTGAATGTGTTGGCCATCTTCAGCTAACATTGTTACCAAGCTCTGCTGTACATATGAGGAATAAGGGTAGAACAGCTGTCTCAATCAATGAGTAATGTCTCTCACTTTTGTGGTATTGATGCAGGGAGGAGCAGCACTATGGATGACATTTTCATCTGCCTCCCAACAGTGGCCATGTTATGCAGGATAAAACATGCCACAATGACTTTGCATACTACAGGGGGTGCATATAGCAAGATCCCACCTTAGTGTTCAAGGGAGCGGAAGCGTGACTTTAGCACTCCGAATGTACACTCCACTATGCCCCTAGTAGCATGGTTATGTGTGCTGTGTTGCAGTGTGCTTCAGGTGGGGTAGCTGGATTCCTGATAGGTGTCAACAGGAATGTTGACAGCAGAAAGGCACTGTCCCCTGTAAAAGAGGAATGGTTGCTAATTGCATGTATTGTCATTTCTTTTGTTTCTGTGAGTCAAGTGACTGCTTATGTGTGCATGATAGTTGATACCCACAAGCCAGGTGTTTCTGAAGTTTCCTGATGCAACAGTCTGGTATATGTGGTAATTGCATAAGATGTAGCTGTCATGCGTGCATCTTGGGTAATTGACATTGACATGCATGATGTGTCTCTTGGAATCACAGATCACATGCACATTGCTGGAATGCCAATGTTTCCACTTTCGGTACATGTGCTCGGTGTCTCAGGGAGCTTGCAGAGCTACATGGGTGCAGTCAATGGCTCCCAGTACCCAGTGAAATTGTGAAAGTGCATAGAATTATTGGTACACTCTCCTCCTGGCCTGCAGTGTGCATGGCATTTGAATGTGCCCATGGACATGCACAAAGATGTAGCACAAGACCTGGTAGAGGCACCTTGATTGTGTGGGATGCGATATACCCCACACAATGGCTGTGATGTGCGGGAATGATCCTGTGATCAGGACATGTATGGCTGCTTGCACTTTAATCAGAGGCGGCACAGCCTGAGAGAACATGGTGGGTGATACCAGGTCATTCTCCAACTCCCTGACCAGGTCTAGGATGACATGGAAAGGGAAGGGGTATGTTCCATGCACCTCCTCGTCTGGCATCCCACATAATGTTGTTCGTGGATGGAATATTCTGGTGCTCTTCTATCTCTTCCTTCCATGTAATATTATCAGTGCTGTTAATGAAGGATCGGGCATTGTGGCAATCTATGTTCATTGGGGTTGCATGGCACTTTTATATGTGAGTTTTCATTGGTTTTTGCGCTTAGTGACGTGTAACGGGTGGCAGTGAGATTGTGAGATGTGCGTTCTCCTTTCAACACCAGACAAAGGCACGTTAGCTTCTGTGAATAGTGGTTCCTTATCGCTTGATGGAGCGTGTTTATTGTTTACACGGCCCCTCCCTCCGAACACGCATGATCATCCTCATTTTCCACCTTGAATAGGGATTTTGCATGTTCGGCTCCCTATTTAGTTCTTGCATGAAGTGAAAAAGACATGCATGGTCCGATCTGTGAATCGTACATTTATTTTATGCGTGGTGCAAAGTGTACTTTTATGGCACAAAATCATTTGCGCTGCGCAAAACATTTTGTGAATGAGACCCATTGTGTGCCTGAGACATGGGCAAAACACCATCCAAACTGAAAAGTGATTTTGACCTCGGGCACCCAACCCAAGCCTGTAAAAGGAACTATGCAGAATTCATCGGAAGTGCGGCTGCAAGTGTGGTTGTTGGGCTGTTCCTCTGGGATTTTCCAAAATTCTTCTGCTCGTCGGTAAGGAGAAGTATTCGATGTGGGAACACTCTACAACATTTCTGTTTACCAGGACTTATATGGACTCTTGATGGACTTTTGTTCTTAGCGTCACACTAAACGCTACACGCTAAACTCTCTCATTTCATCCTCTTTTCAGCCCTGTGACAGTCCTCCTCCTCCCACCTCCTCCCAGCATCAGAAGTGCGGCTTCAAGTGTGGCTGTTGGGCTGTAAGGCTGCCAGGGTTTGAAGGGGTGCGGAGGCCAATACATGGTAGGAGCTTTTATGAGCTAACTTATTGCATTACGTAACAGTGTGCAGGCTCTCTGTCAGGGACGTCATTTGGGGGTTGCCAGAGGTCGCAACTGCGACCTCTGAGGTCTCCCTTGCGACCTCTGTGGTCACCCTTGCGACCTCTAGAAAAAAAAGAAAAAAAGAGAAAAAAAAGTTTTTTTTTTTTAGAATGTAAGCTCATGGGCTGTGGCCAGCACCATGTGGCTCTTTAGTTCTGGAGAGGCTGGCTTTCTCTTTCAGGCCCCTTAAAAAAAGAAGAAAAATAAGAACAGGAGTGCCACAAGTCTAACACTTTCAGCACTGACCCTAAATAAGAAAGAATAGGAATACCAAATAATGTGTCTTTCTGGAATTCTATTCAATAATTGCTAGACTCATTAAAGGTTTATTTCAGGCACACTTCAAGGTGTGAGTCACTGATTTAGTCTGTTCTTAAACGCCTCAACTCAGCCTTTCATACTTATGAGGTCGATAAATGAGTACCAACACAGGTTGGGTGATATTGGGTGTATATTTTTTCTATATAAAGCGCTTAAGCGTAAGTGCTATATAATAACACATCATTATCATTTGGTCATGGACGTCTGCTTGCATTCACAGTAATTTGGTAATATGGGACTATATACACTGATCTTAACGATACATATTGTGATCCATTCTTATATGAAATGTACATCACATTATAGAGATATCATAATATTTTTTGTAGTGTACAATGCTATGTGATAGCACTCCCTGTTTTGTCAACGGTTGAAAGGTTGCGTTCCATCGCATCCCGCGGTATCACTTCAGGGTGGGGTCAAATGACATCACTTCCTGTGATGTCACCAGTTGGTCCAGGGTCGTGTGATGTCACGTCCGCTACCCCTGGCATTTTGGTGAAATGACGTCCCTGCTCTCTGTGACTCATCAAACAGCTGCAGAAAGGCGGGGATTTCGTTTGTTCAAAGCCATTGTTGTGAGCATCAGTAAAACTGCCATATTGTATTTCAAGCATAAACACCTTGTAGAGCGTACTAGAGGTGTTTAGCTGCGTTCTATAATATAATGCTCGCAGCGTCAAAGTAGACAGCCGGGCCTAGGCAATTTAGCACTGAAATGGCAACTTGTCTAAGAAGTGGGAAAGTATGTTTGCCTGTAGTGAAAGTATTAAACAACACATGCATCAATACATCTTTAGAAAGCAAACAAATACCATTAAATAATGAAACTGAGGCAGTTTTGAACTCTCCCAAAATAAACTCGTTGGCAATTGCGTTAAATCACGATGCCAGTCCCCTGAACAAAATATAAATAAAGATGAGATTGTTCAAGCGGTGGAGCACGCACTAATGCACGCTCAAATTCATGCTCAAACTCATGCTTCACATAGTGAGGAGCAGGAGGGGCTGGCTTTACCTCTTAAAGACACTTATGACTATGACTTGCCCATTCAAAGTAGTTTTCTAAGCGTTTGTGAAAATATTCCGCATTTACCTATGACAGCTGTGAGTCCTGTAAATTTAAACAGCCCCTTATCGGATGTTTCTATGATGGCTTCGTATGTCAAGGCAGAGCTAGGTAAATGTACTAGGCTCTCACTTGGCCCTTTTACTCCAGTAAATGTCAACAGAGATGGCATTGATAACTACATCTCTTTACTAGCCAACCATTAGAACGCAGATTCCTTCCTCATCTGCTCCTCTGTTTAAATGTTCTTTTCTGGAAGTTCCTCAAGTCCTAAATGAAGACATTGAGCCAGCAGACCCCTCTGACGTTTGTTTGAGTCCGGTGCCTGAAGTGCAGCAGCCTTTTACCATACAAGAAGCCTCGCATATTGCTTTTTAACTAGTTCACCATTTATGACTGAAAATGAAAATCTTGAGTGCTTGTACCCTGTAATCACACAAATTCTAAATCTTTTAGATAAGGGACACGAGCTTACACATTTAGAAATTAGAAATGTGAAATGCACTTCCTCGGATATACTCATTAAGATAAATAAACGTGAAGGCTTCTTGTTTGGAAAGACTGCTATTCCCGCATTGGGGGGGAGGGGGCAAGAGAATCCTCACCATCTATAACATCTGTGAGATCTCAAGGCTCGCTACCCAATGACTCGTTGGCAAGTTGTAATTATTCTCCATTGAATTCTTGTGCAAAACAGGTCTCGCAACTCAAGCGATCCTATGCTCATCTAGTAACTACAACCTCAGTAAGTGATACTTCATCTAAATAGCTTGAACTTGTCAAATTATTGCAATATGTGGAGGGCATGTGTGACAAAATAGTGAATCTTCAAAAAGGGTTCGCAAAATGTATCTCCACAGTATTTCTATCCCTTGAATCCGGGGAAAACAGGCACTCTGATGGTGAGGAGTTACCTTCAAATGACCCTCCAGACAGACCTATGGCTCTAACAAATGTATTATACAATGAAAAAAGAAATGGGGCGGGAGCAGAAATGGCTAGTGAAGCTGCTACAAGCTATAATAACATGGACTCTTAGGGATGCTTTCTATTCCAGTGCCAAAAACGCCTGGATTTAAATGCAAAGAAAAGGAGGGCTCAGAAGAATCATAAGCAAAATAATTGTACCAAAAAAATTAAAAATATCTTTTCAAATGAAGTAGCTATATCTGACCTTGATCAGTTATACGAAGAAAGCCATAAGGCTCTCCAGCTACATGTTGTCATTCCTGAATCCTCTGATACAAATAAAAAAAAAATAATTAAAAAAATACAATAAATAAAAAAGTACAAGGTGAATCGATTAACTCTACACTAACAGGTACTAATTCTACTAATGAACCTTTGTGTAGCAATGCTTCCAATGATTTACCAGACGTTAAACAGACAAGTGAATCTAAAGAATGTAAACAATCTCAAATCTCTGCATTCTATCATGTGGTTGAAAAATTCACACAAAGGCCTGGTCCGACACATTCGAGAGTAATGCCTTCAGCAGAGAATGTCACTCCTAGCCCCCTAGCTCGGCCAAAGATATTGGAGAGTGAGGTACAAACTGACACCAAAACGCGGAAGTTAACCGTAAAAAAGCGAATGGAGGCTGTAGATTCTTGTAAAGATTCTCTGCCCCCGAAGGTTGCTCCTAGGACAACACCACAGGAAAAGCAAAAAACAGAGGCTCTTTTGGGGCCGAAGTTAAATCCAACTCAGGAAAGGACTGAAACTGATAAAAATGGGGGAAATTACAAAGCCTTCGTGAGCCACATGAAGTCCATGGTGTTGGAGTTGCTACCGGTTCTCACAAAACTGAGTATTACGGAGGCAATAGTTGGTCCGTCTGTAAGTAACGACACCACAGTGAAGGTGCCAAAAGAACAGGGGGGGCTAAAAACATGACAGAGAATAAAGTATCCACTACAAGAAATTCTTGTGTGGGTCTTGAAAAGGGTGGAGTGAATTCTGATCTGGGATCACAAAATGCTGTACTTTTGGTGAATGAGAATGCATCTGGGGGGAGAGTGCATTGTGCTGAATCTAGGGGAAAGCTTCCCAATCACATAAATGACAGTGATTTGAGAAATGTGCAATGGCGCAAATTAAGGTATGCTGAGTCTCCTAGTATTCTACTCTATATTGTGTGATGTGGGTAGGCCACCATCTCTCCATTGCTCATGTGTCCTGGCTCTTTTGAATGAGATACCAGCAGTGAGATTGATCTTGTCAGCTGGTATGAAGCTTGTAGATTTTTAGCATCCCACGCGATATGACCATGTGAGGCTTGTCCTATACGCCAGACAGATATTTGAGGTTATTCTTCAGGCGGCCAAGCAATTCAATCTTATGCGATATGACATCTTGATTTGCAAAACTGTTTTGGGCTATATGGGGGTAGGTGAGGAGGGGTCTGCCAGGCAACAAACAATTGAATGTGAACATATTGATGTGACCACTGAGAGACCTAGGGATAAGGGTGAGGATGAACAAGGTTGGAGGTGGCTGGCTCTATCCCTCAGGGAGTCTATATCCCAAATAAAATCTCAACGTCAAAGTCTTAACCCAACTGACTTGTACTGCAAATGGAATGTTCTATCTTGTAATTCTAGGGGACATGCCAATTTCCTGGTCTCCAAGGAACTGTGTGAACAATTTAACTTATGTAAGGTTATCTGTATCCAAGAATCATGGATGGCCTCTGATCTCCAAATGGACAGTTTTGAATGTAAACATCGACTGGCGAAAGGAGGTATGAGAGGTAGGCCATCTGGTGGCCTGCTTGTTGCAATAAAAAATTATGCGGGTATAAACATTCTTGAATATTTTGATATTATAACTGATGCCATGGCTGTGATCTTGGAGACATCTATTGATCATCTTCCCTCGCATGTCCTTGTCATAAACATTTATTCGAACCCAGTTTTACAAAGGTAGCGGGCGCCCCTCTCTCGCAAGAACAGACATGATAACCTGTTCAGAGGTTATTAACCACTTCAGAGTTCACAGCCACTGCTTTTACTCACTGTGCCTTTCACAGATGGGTAATATCCATTTGCATATCAGTCTTTGTCCTGCCCAGGGGCAGTCCAGTACCGAAATACAATGGCAATTCCAATCTGAACGAGAGTACCACCAGCAACCCCATACACGTGTTTCACCCTTGTTGGGGATCATCAGTGAGGTGAAGCTGATGCCTCTCTAAGCACAGTGAGAGGGAGACCACGTCTGGTTGCCCCCAGGAGACCTAGGGTTACCAATCTCAGGTTCCTTAAAAAATAGTTTTACAAAGGTAGCGGGCGCCCCTCTCTCGCAAGAACAGACATGATAACCTGTTCAGTGGTTATTAACCACTTGAGAGTTCACAGCCACTGCTTTTACTCACTGTGCCTTTCACAGATGGGTAATATCCATTTGCATATCAGTCTTTGTCCTGCCCAGGGGCAGTCCAGTACCGAAATACAATGGCAATTCCAATCTGAACGAGAGTACCACCAGCAACCCCATACACGTGTTTCACCCTTGTTGGGGATCATCAGTGAGGTGAAGCTGATGCCTCTCTAAGCACAGTGAGACGGAGACCACGTCTGGTTGCCCCCAGGAGACCTAGGGTTACCAATCCCAGGTTCCTTAAAAAATAGTTTTACAAAGGTAGCGGGCGCCCCTCTCTTGTTCAGAGAGGAATTGCCATAGCATTTCGGTGCTGGACTGCCCTTGTGGGCAGGACAAAGACTGATATGCAAATGGATATTTCCCATCTGTGAAGGTACAGTGAGCAAAAAGCAATGGCTGCGAACTCTCAATGTGGTTAATAACCACTGAACAGGTTATCATGCCTTGTTCTTTCGAGAGAGGGGCGCCTGCTACCTTTTTTGTATTTTTGAAAAGGAACTTGGGGTTGGTCACCCTAGGTTACCTGGGGGCAACCAGACGTGGACTCCATGCTCACTGTATTTAGAGAGGCTCAGCTTCACCTCACTGATGATGCCCAACAAGGCTGAAACACGTGTATGGGGTTGCTGGTGGTACTCTTGTTCAGAGAGGAATTGCCATAGCATTTCGGTGCAGGACTGCCCTTGTGGGCAGGACAAAGACTGATATGCAAATGGATATTTCCCATCTGTGAAGGTACAGTGAGCAGAAAGCAATGGCTGCAAACTCTCAATGTGGTTAATAACCACTGAACAGGTTATCATGCCTTGTTCTTTCGAGAGAGGGGCGCCTGCTACCTTTTTTGTATTTTTGAAAAGGAACTTGGGGTTGGTCACCCTACGTTACCTGGGGGCAACCAGACGTGGACTCCCTGCTCACTGTGTTTAGAGAGGCTCAGCTTCACCTCACTGATGATGCCCAACAAGGCTGAAACACGTGTATGGGGTTGCTGGTGGTACTCTTGTTCAGAGAGGAATTGCCATAGCATTTCGGTGCTGGACTGCCCTTGTGAGCAGGACAAAGACTGATATGCAAATGGATATTTCCCATCTGTGAAGGTACAGTGAGCAAAAAGCAATGGCTGTGAACTCTCAATGTGGTTAATAACCACTGAACAGGTTATCATGCCTTGTTCTTTCGAGAGAGGGGCGCCTGCTACCTTTTTTGTATTTATTCGAACCCGATTCATGATTTTGCTGAAATCATAACAAGAATAAATTATTGTTTGACCAATATGATGCTGAAATATAGTGGGCTGCATGTAGTGGTTGCTGGGGATTTACATGCAGACATTAAATATGGTTCTGGTATGAGGAAAAATATGGGTTCAATTACAACACAAAACAGTGACATTAAACAGTGCATTGCAGGAGACCCCTGGGGAATGCCTAGGAAACTAATTCATGGCCATATTAGGCATAACCTGGTCTAATGGAGTAAAAATGTCATGCATTGATCATATTTTTTCTCTGAAAGATTGTTTGATGCATGTGAAAAGTTTTCTAACATAGATTCTAATCTAAGGGATCATGCATTTTTGGAGGTTGAGTTGAAATTGGCATGTGAACGTCTTGTGCGGGGTAAAATAAACATTAGATTAGACGTGAATCCATCTGGAAACCGTAGTAAATGGCACGATGGGTACGTTGGTAAACTAAATGTCACCTTTGTCCACAAGTATAAAAAGAACTCCTGGGATAAAAGGAGACAATTATTTTCAATTGTCACTTTTCCGGAATACCTAAAGTCACGATCAAGAGTTCCATTAAAGCAACCAGTGGGATTGCCAGTGTAGCTCACTGTATACATGCATTTGATCTCCTAGTCAGACAACAGAAAAACTGGTCTAAAGAAACATTAGAAGAATCCTGAATAGCTCAATGGATTGGGAACTAAAGTTGAAAAGAGTCCGCCCAGTAAAACAGGCTTTGAAAAACTGGCTAAAGAGGCATAAGATATCTATGCTTCAAGCAGATAATGAAGTTATGCTGAGGGTGCTAAAATAGAGTTCAGTACGTCAGTTTTGGTGTTTAATAAATCAAATGGAATCCTCACAGGTGACAGCTCAAACAAACTGCATCTTGGAGGAAACCTGGGTTGCCTAACTGGGATCCCTTTAAGCGGGAACATTTGCTACCCCTGATGAACCCAAGGTCCACAGAAATGAGTCTTTTTGATATCGGATATTGAAAAACAAATTAAATCTTCCAGTTCCTCAAGGGCCTGCGGCCCTAATGGCCTAGCCAATGTCAGCTTGAAGGCTAATCCTGAGGGCTAGGTAAAAGCACTCGCATTGCTGTTCTGTTCTTTGATATAGAATTAAATCGAAGTATACCTGAATCATGGAATGTCTCCTATATCATTCCTGTATATAACAAAGGAGATAGATGGATGCCTATAAATTATCGAACAATTGCACTTATGGAAGCTGAATCAAAGATATTAGCAGGATTAGTGGTGAAGCATGTTGTAGAATGTGCAGAGTCAAATAACATCTTATCAAATAGACCGTTTGGTTTCCGCAAAAATATGGGGATGGAAATTGGGGAATTGGTCTTCACTCTACTTTTTGAAAAAGCGTGTAGGAAGTCAGCTACCCCGATTTACATTGCAGCAATTGACCTGTCGCTTGCTTTTGACAAGGTCGACAGAGTATTACTTTGGTGCAAACTTCTGCATTTGGGGATTCCCCATGGATTACTAGCTATACTGTTTCATCTTCATGAGGGATCATTAATACAGGTGCGACTTAATATAGAAGGAAATCTCTCTCATCCAATAAAAACTACTAACGGTCTTAGGCAGGGCTGTATATTTGCCCCTACACTTTTTAATTTGTACGTTTCGGCACAGATATGAGTCTAGATGTTGCAACTTTAATCTCTCCTAAAATTGAGGGAAAAAAATAAACTGGTGTGCTTACGCCAATGACTTTCTTCTGATCGACGGGACACTGATAGGCCTCCAGCACAAGATCACTGCTCTTCCTGTCTATATTTAGGAAAATGGCATAGTAATAAACAAAACAAAAACTGTGATTATGTGTCTCACAAATCGTAACAAAATCTCCTCTTTTAGATGGAGCCTAAATGATCATAATCTTGCAAAAGCAAGATCAATGCGTTATCTTGGCTTTCCTGTGAAAGACACGTACAAATAATATCTGTTTTGGAATTGTATTTTAGAACAATCTGGTTACTTGATATCTCAAATGAAAAAAGTGGCCCACAAATACTGTAAATATTAGTTGACACCTTTACTTCGGATTTACAAGCTTAATGTGATCCCTGAATTAATCTACGGTCTAGAAATACTACCGTTTTATTCGGCATCCTCCTTGCAGAAGCTTGAAGCTAAAGTTTGGCAAAAAGTGATATTCTATCTACCTAAATGTGTACCATTTAGTACCTTGCACTATGAATTGGGACTATTATACTTAGAGTGCCTGGTGCAATGGAAAATAATGATCATATACAGAAATGTGTTTATGGCTAAGGAGAATTGTCTCTATGCAGAAATAGGGTATACATTGAAAATGGGTTGCTCAGAGTCACAATGGTTATTGACCCTACAAACAAACTATATAAAAGCCTTGGATAATACAGGATTTTCACATGCTGACCTGATGGCTAAACCCGTTACAGTAAAGCATCTTTTAGAGAACAGTGATTGGGAGAAAACAATGGATAGCGTACACGCATCCACTATCTATTATCATTTATTTCCTAATGGGAAACCTATGGGTAATCCTGAATCCTATCTCCTCAGATTTCCTGATCATAAGTGGTGTGTAGCTTATTTGAGATTTCGTTCTAATGTCTTATTAACTGGGGAAATATGGGAAATCAAAAATTGGGGTGAAGGCAACGGCATTCAATGTCACTTCTGTAATAGTCTTTCTGGGAGTGAAACTCTGAGACATATTTTATTGGAATGTGATGATATTAAGTCCCAACGGCTCAGTGCTTTCCGAAAATATGCTTCTCATACAGATTGTTTTAATATTGATGTCATCTGGTGGAATATGTTACAGGGGAAACCTGTGGCATTAAAACTAGCTACTGTTAGATTTTTAGCTGAAGTTTGTGTGTTAATCACTGTGCCACTGTAAACGAATTATGCACCAGTGTATTAAGCAAATGACTCTGTATTTGTTTGCATCTGCATGTTAGGTTTGGGGATTGCAGTTGGTTTGGTGGAAATATGTATACATTTGTTTACTTCATTTGGGGATTATATAACGAGAATTGCTTCATATTGGAGACATTCTGAAAGAATCCAGTATATAAGGGTATTTGGCAAACGTGGCATTGGTTGTTATGTCTTTTAAAGCAAAAAGCTAATGGAACATTGAGCGTTTTGTTATTTTATTATGTATGTTTTGATAACATGGTTTTAAAGTGTTTATGAATTGTTTTGTAAAGGTTTACCTTTGTGTTGAAAACCAAAAAAAAGAAAAAAGAAAAAGAAAATTAATTGGGGGACTTTTTGCACAGTTCTCAATTAATCTCCCTGCACAGATTGAATCATTTTATTTACCCATCAGTATCTTACTTTACGTTCTCCTGACTCGAATAGGAAATTATTGTGTAAATATCAGAAATGTGTACAACCAAACGTTGGCAATCAAGGGAATTCAGATGTGTCTGGTCTTTGGGGGATCTGTTACATATCCATGATAGCCAAAGGTTTGGTGTAAAAAAAAATCTACATTGATTGAATAACATTTTAATATTTCTTTGAGAGAGATCAGTTTACTAGAGGAAGATAGTAAGTCGTCTATATCCAAAGCTGCCAGTAATTAGAGCCAGCACAAATGGCTAGTTACTTGTATCTTTTCTGAATTCTTCTTCTTAAAGGAATATTAATGGTTGGCCACCCTCTGACTGTCCTGCGAAATGTACCTTCCCAACGTAAATAGAAGGAATCTGATTTGACAATCAGAACTACAAAGGCCTGCTCCCCTCTTGTGGACCTCAGAGCAGACCTTAACTTTAGAGTGACCATTATCCACTTGAAATTGAACCAGTATTATTATTATAAATAATGGGATATTTATTGTGTGCAGACCTAGCTTTGCGAAGCAATCAAGCACTTTACAAGTTATTGGGAAAGGGCACACTGAGGAAAGCAGAGCTACAAGGGTGGTGAGAGGGGCTAATAATGGGGTAGGGAGAGGGCGTGCAATTTGGCTGCACAATTGGCAGTGCTCTTATATGTTAGCTAGGCAACCCAATATAGCAGATGGGAATGTGACAGATTTGTTGAACCTCAAACCCATTCAGGTGAACAAAGTTAGATTCTCCTCGTCCAGAGATGATGCCATCTTTTTTTTTTCATTGTTGGATATGAAGCTGTTTAGTAATGTTAGTGATTATGAAATAGTTACAGATGTATCTCCTAGAATAAAGACTTCTTGAGCTTGACACAGATAAATCAAAAAAGGAGCAGGATTGGTATAGCACAGTTGGTTTGACAATCATTGTAAGACCAGCAATTGTGTAGGCACCATTCTGAAAAATATTTGCTAAATACTTCTATTGCCAAAGCTAAATACAGGTCCAAAAAGGTCACAATTGGGAAGAAGCTTGCGCCTACAGACAGAGGATTGTGTAAGGTTATGGACATTGTAAGGTAAAGTGATACCAAATGATTCTGGACTGTTGTCACTTGCAGGTGAAAGGTTTTCTTACAATTCTCAAATCTTGAATTAATGCTGAGAGGGTAGAACATAACTTGCCAAACCTTATTCCCCTCTTTCTCTTCCTGCACTGGAATACTATGAGCAAAAACAGGTGAGCAAATGAGTTCTGTGAGTGTTAATGCCTCTGGCCACGGATGAGATGGTGTATTGTGAGCTGAAAGAAGTCCCTTTCACATGAATAGCAATCATTTAAACACTGCAACAAAAACGGCATGGCTTTTGCTTTCCTTGTCAGATGAAGGGCAGTAACGTAAAAACTGCAAAAAAACGACCTGGGTTTTTCTTTTGTTGTTCATGTAAAATTAAAGAACCATGGGGAAAGGGGCCTAACTAGCAATCTAGCAATATCAATGGACAAGCAGCAGTTTAAATCACAAAAGAAGGAGGAATCAATTAATCCTGTAACATGGAAGACAGGATTTATAAACAGTGGAAGAACAAACGGCCTGCACATGTGTTTGTAAATAAAAACGGCTTTAAAAAGATACCATGGAAAAAGATATGACTGCTCACAGAAAAATGTCAGGAAAGCCGAACAGGATGTGTCGGTTGACCAAAGCAATGTATATATGTTTCACCCACAGAACTCCAGTGACAGTTGAAGAGACACTTACTTCAGGAAAAACATGTTCTGGCTGGGTTGAGAAACTTCACAATGAAAAGCTCTACTCCAGCTGGAGTCAGACCTCCCATCTAATAACCCCACAATAAAATGTGATGCTGCTGAAGGTGTCAAAATTCCCTATACGGGAGACTGGCTGGCAGGAAAGCAGGGACTTCATAAGAAGGCCATCCTTGGCTGAAGCATGACTAAAAGGTGTAAATCCTTGTTCCTTGTTACACTAACTTCAAAGAGGCTCATAACAATCTCTGGTGGGATGAAGCAGCCATCCCATTTGCTAACAGAAACATTCATAATTTAATTCAAAAGACTATTTCCTTGTTAGGCTTTTTGCGCAGGAATCAGAGTGAGGATTAATTTAGTTTTATGCCATTTTTAAGGTCATTTTTTCAGGTGGTTTTTGGGGTATAACATGCATCTACCTGTTACTCTGGGAACTGGAATGGCCAGTTAGACTAGGTTTTTGGCTGATCTGGACATGTTACAAACATGAGAGTGCGTAAGAAGGTGGAAAATGAGATTAGGAATATGCTTGATAATTTACATATTCATAACTGTTGTAAATTTTATGAAAATGACAAAAATGTGACACATGGATATGCTACATTGCATGGATTTGGCGGTCGGCTTTTCTAATTCCCCATGTTCAGCTAAAATAGAATATATGTTTCGTATGGCAGTTGCTAGGACAATTATGAAGCTGTTTGTTTGTTTATTTATAGAGCACCAGAAAACCCTAGGGTAGCTGGGCGTACAGAGTAACAAGAATACTTAGAACTTGGTTACAGGTTACAGATTACAGGTTGTTCGTATCATATGTTATATAAAGTAATTACATCATATACATTCTTTACTTTTACATGTAGAAATAGAGGGTAACATATTATAAACAGTAGGTACATTATGTACATTTTACATGAGAGAGTGGATGGGTGCGTATGGTATCTTTACACAATGCACATGGTCTCAGGTTGTCATTGCGACGGAGCCAGGTGTGGGTATGGTGCCTGAAGCTGTTCTAGGACTGGTCCCTTCTTAGTTCAACTGGTAGGGCGTTTCCAGTACTGAGCTGCTTGCACGGGGAAGCTATTGCCTCCTGTTTTTTAGTCGGAATCTTGGGGTTTGGAGGCAGAAAGAGTTGGCTTTTCTGGTTGGCCGTGCAGAGGTTTTTCTTATTATTCTGTCCCTGAGGTATGGGGGGCAGCATTGTTTGAAAGTTAGTGTGACAATTTTGAAGGTGATCCTATCGCTAATTTTTAGCCAATTGTAGTTTCTACGCGCATTTGAAATGTGCTCTCTGACTCGGAGGTTCAAGGCCGTTCTGAGCGCATTGTTTTGCAGGGTTTGGAGTTTATTGATGATGTATTTGTTAGCGCCTGCATAAAGTGCATCGCAGTAATCCAGTTTTGCGAGGATTAGTGCATTAGCTAGGATAATACATCTAGCTGGTGAGAGGAAGGGTCTGCATGCTTTAATGAGTTTACCAGTATTAGCAGTGGATGAGGCCAGGGAGTTCACTTGTTTCCTTAAGGACAAGGTAGAGTCCAAGTAGAAACCAAGGGTCTTCACCTCTTTGACGACAGAGATTATATTGCCGTCGATATTGAAAGAGCTGTAGTTAGAGTTGAGTTTTTTTAGGTTGTTAGGTGAGCCTAGAATGAGGATCTCTGTTTTTTCGTCATTCAGGCAGAGGCCATGGGTTGCCATCCATGCCTGAAGGAGGGTGTTCATTTTATTTACTAAAGCTGTATCCGTAACGAAGTTGCCCGAAAGGGGGATGAGGATCTGGGTGTTGTCTGCATAATTTGTGTAGCTGACACCCAGTCTGTTCAATTTGTTGAATAGAGGTTTAGTAAAGATATTGTACATCGTTGGCGAGACACAAGAGCCCTATGGGACTCCACATGCTGTCTGGATAGGGTCTGCAGAGTCTAAGGTGGAGAAGACTTGCATACTTCTATTGTCGAGAAAGGATCGAACCCAGGCTATAGCTTCACTTGAGAAGTGGGCGGCTGACGCTAGGTGTTTGCAAAGTACTGCGTGTGATACATAACTAGTTTTGCCAAAAAGTTATAAGGAGAACAAAGGATGATGACAAATGGAAAAAGACAGATGGTGCTCCCAATCCTGACTGGGGGCAGAGAGAGAGAGAGAATAACTCTCCAATATTAGCGGCAGAGATTATTGCAGGGTACTCCCTCTAGATTGTAAAATGTGTGATGTCATTTCTGCTAAATAAGGAAAACTGTACTAGGACTCTGGAAAGAGACACACACAAAAACCGGGGAAGACAGGAAAAGAAGGACGGAGAAAAGGCTGCTGAAACTTACCATCTTTGAGAGTGGAGTGACCAGACACCCTTGCCCTATCTTTGGAGGGTGTACTGAGATGCAGCTGGCTTTCCTGAAACTTAAACAAACAAAGGCTTGCTATTTAAGTAGCAATAATCCCAGCCCTAAATTGCATAAACCCTTCATTTTGTAACAGTGCATCCAATATTTCTCCATTGAAAACCCCAATTGCCAGTGTAGTTCAGTCATCTCCCAGCAGAAATATCTCTTGTTTGCCTGTGTATGTTAGCATATCCCCATTAAAAGACCCCACGCGTGGCTGTGTAAATCCTTAATATTTTTGTAAGTAAATCAGTTAATTCCCCCATTGAATTTTAAAGGATCGGGATTGGTGGCGTTCGAAACCACCAATTTTTCCCAGTGTTCGCGTTAATTGTTATATTCATCAAAGTATTGCCAAAAATAAGTAATCCCCTTGTGAGCTGAAAACCGAATTTGTCTATGTGTTGAAATTATGCGCTTCTAAACAAATGTTCATTTGCCAGTGTAATTCCTTTTTGCATCTGTCATCCTGAATAAAAAAAAGATTTTATTTTTGTGAGCTAGACCCCTTTCCCTGAGTCTACCTGTCATTGTAAGCCTCAGTGTAAACAAATTTCCATTTGCCACTGTATTTTCCCTCCGAATTTGCTTTCTCCCAAAAACCTACTTCATTTGTATTTTCCCTGGTGTGCTGATTAGTATTCTCTAAAACTTTGCCTGTCTGCTAAGTGTAAGCAGTACGACTTTTCTTCTATTGTGTGTTGTGAGAAATAATAAAAACCCCATTCTTCCACTTTGCTCCTTGCCACTGCCTTCCGTTCAAAGGAACCAAGTCCAATTGATGTTTGGGGGGGAGTGTTGCAGGGGGGATTGCTTAACTGTAGGTGTTATCACTTTGTGTGGACTTTTTATTTTCATGTTTTGTCATTAAAACAAAAGCGAGTGTAACAGTCTATTTCAACCTGAGTGTTATGTTCCTGTTTTGTCATTAAAACAAAAGTGAGTGTGACAGTCTAGTTCCAGCTGGTCCCTCTAGATAGGATGTTGCATTTCTGTTGCCACAATTTTGGTGTGTGTTGTATTTTGATTATCCCCTTTTACATTGAATAATCTATTAATAAAATATGTTGGTAATACACCGGCCTGGTTCCTAGTCCTTTGTGACATGGGGTGCTGGTGGCGGTTGGGTGCGAGATGGGTTAGAGGCCTACTCAAAAAGAATCTCTGGTATATTAAAAATAAAAAGCGTTTTATTGTGTGCCACATTCATTGTAGGGGAAAGAGTTCCCTGGCTGGCGTGTGCCATGTAATAAACCATCACAGTATATGATGAGCGGCAACAAAAAGACACTGAACCACATAATATTCCAAGAGACCTGCAGAAAACTAGTGTAAGATCTGGTCCAATGTTATCATCATGTTCATAAATGCAGTTATAGCTACACATAATGCCCCTGAATCATGGCACACAGTGATCATGGTAGCATTGTACATAGAAAGCACACATCCTTTTAAACACAGTGCATTATCCAAATCCCATTGTTTGTCAAGAATTGGAACAACTGTGCATAGTATTAGACTCTTTTTGCATGTAGAATATACATGGTGCTATATGGCACCTTCTTTTACATGACGTTACAACACTTAAAATTGGCTATTGATTTGTTAGCATATATGGAATTTTCGAACACTAGTTAGAGGTCTTAAACCGGCAATAGTTAATCTCTTGGGAATAAGGCACTGAAGCACACATACAGTGTGAGAAATGGTTTAAGTGGTGAAAGAACCAACACAGTTCTTATAGCTGTGTGGATCATACAAAGTTATGTCCCCACACCCACATTATCCACCCTTTTTCTTAGCAACATGACACTCCATCTAACCTACTTAAAGGGAGACATACCAAGAGAGACTGGGAGGTCTGAAATATTGCCTTTTGCAGACAATGCCATTCTTGCTGGTTTTAAAGCCGAACACAAATACATTGTTATAAATGATTAGCAGACAAAGCTTATGATTCTCGGACAAAGTCATTCCAAAAAGTACATTTTGTGTAAACAGTAGCATTTTTGAATAAGTTGTACAGTTTGACAATTTAAGTCACTATTTTTTAAACAGTGACAATGAAGTATTGAATGTTATAAATCCATTGCAGCTTTACATTAATCTGTCGGTGCATTTGTATGATTGAATCGCCACTTGGTGAAAACACCATTGATCAAGCTACCCAGGAGTACCAAATTAAGGACATTCATTCAGCTCTCAATGGTGCAACCGCATGGGAGTCACATAAAGTATACGCCCCTGGCAGCTGCTGGGATTTGTCTTTTTGCTGTCTATTACAATGGCCCTCATTAGGACCCTGGCGGTAAGGGGTTTACGCTAGCGTTAGCTGCGCCGACCCCTTACCGCCAATTCCGAGTTCCCAGAGCACCATGGTCATTTTTCCGCCCGCTTTTTGCGGGCGTAAAAATCCATGGCGCTATGGGACCTTGGTGTTAATTACGCCACCGTAATTTACGGTGGCGTAATTAACTCCTTCCCCACTCCCATTATACCCTATGGGGCCGAAATGGGAATGGGGAAGGGTAAATGGGTCAATGGGGACTTACCGCCCCGCCGACCTCGGAATGGGGCGGTAAGTCCACCATCCGCCATGGCGTAAACGGACTTTACGCCATGGCGGAAAAGTCCGTCGATGGCGGAAAAAATCCGCCAGGGTCCTAATGAGGGCCAATGTAATCCAGGAACTTCTGATACAGTTGCCTTGTGGGCTGGAGGCTAGAAGTATTTCTGATCAAGATTGCCTTCGCCCAATGTTGTTCTGTGTAATCACCTGACACAAACCTGAATCTGCTGCTTAGCTGGAGACGTTGAAAGATATGATGATGAATGATATCATGACAGCACCACGGATCGGGCCCATACAAGCGATTCTTTATGGTATTAAGCCAACCAAATAAGTTTATTTGAAACCTCTTAAGAACACAAGCACTAAGCACATTTGAAATGCCCCTTCCCCCAATTAAACCAATTGTGGGGCTAGAAAAGGCATGTGTTGTTTAGAGTTTATGTTTGGGAAGAGTTATTACTGCTGCATGGAAAAACACCAGACCTCATTAAGGTGTCTGTAACCGTCATCCAATATTAACTGAAACCCCTAGTACACTTTGCTCTTTCAAATATATGTACCACACATGAGAACAGAGGACTTGGCCAGAAACTTTGAGGTAACACTATGTAGTGATGCTATTTCATTATGTTGAAAAATAAGGTCATTGGGTGATGCCCTTTTCCAGCTGTAGGCTGTAAGATATATTTTGTTCAATGTATATAGAGCAAACCCAATCTAATACCCTCTAATTATACAGTCTCAACCCACAATTCTGGCCAGGAAACAGGCAGTTTTATCTAAACTGGTATGTATTCAAATTTAAGGTGAACTCAAGGCAAAAGTGGTCTCCAACTTTATGCGGGTGAAGTCACCAAAATGTTACATAATCACGACAGCTGGTCTACAAAAATGTAAATTACCTTCCTGCATTTATCTCACTATTTCTCACACACAAGCAATTATAAATCTGTATTACATTTTAAATTATGGTAGGTCTGCTAATTTAACTTCTGCTACTTATGGGCCAATATTTCAACATTTTCTTTGCAACAAAATATTTCCAAGTTACATTTGCATGGATGCAAACACATTGATTTCCCCAAAGGTAACAATACATTATAGAATGAAACAACTGTTTGTGTCCCTTTTTTCCCTTGTAGATATGATGGTCCAGGATGCTTTTTACTTAGGTAAGTAATGTTTTCCATTTAGAATGTAAATAACATTTTGACTCACTCACCCGACCTGAGAATTGAACAAATATAAATACCCCATGCCCTTTCAAATCACATATGAATCTCACTGTGTAATTTTAGATTGAGAGATTGCAAGGGATGTATGCTTGCTCTATTTTAATAGGAATAGAAATTATTCCCTTTAGCTCCATTCTTTCAATAAATATCTTTTTAAATGTCAACTGCATCCACAGTCTGCAAATACTCAATAATTTGCTGTTGGGCTATGAAACTTCATGATTGATTCATAGTTTGAATTGTCAGTTATGCCTGTGGGGATTGAACATGGGTTCAATTTGATTGAAATTAGTCTGTAAAAGGAAACTGCTCTTGGATTGTACAGAAGTGCTATCAGTTTGACACTGTACAAACAGCACAATGCAATCAGTTTTCTTGAAAGGAAATCTGACATGGCACTTAACTATAGTGATAATCAAAATTCAATTCCCATTACAATAGTCCTGTATTCTACCGAGAATGAACACCTCATGGCACTTCCAAATGACCCACTCCATGGATTGATCATAGAAGAGGCTGAAGGAAAAATCGGATTTGCTTTAAGCGATTTTTATGCTTACTTTGGGATAATTCTTTTTGTTCATGAAACCAACATGAATAAGGCATCTGGTCCCACCTGGTCTCTGATCCCCTCTGGTACAAGTGAAATCTGTCACTGCCAGCTTGGGTCTCCCTCCTTCAGAAGGCTTGTTATTTCCAGATATTCCCAGTTGAACACCATTCCAGTTGTGCAGAGCACTTGTTGTTAACCATAAAAAGGTGGTCCTTTCCAGCAGCTTTTTGCAATGTCAGAATCCCCTCATTATCTGTTTGTGCCTTTTTAAAGTATAACATTTTTCCAATGTGTGTCATAATTATGTCACATTATTTGATTAGCCTGATATTTCCATTGGCTTACCCACCAGTCAGACACTGCCACTGAATACACACACCAAATCGTCATTGAATGTTCACACTCCAATAATTGTGATCAGATAAAAGGTGGGAGTCAAAAACGACTCCTAAGACCTTTCACAGAAATTTATTTTTTCTCCATAATTCATGACAGCAATATGCAAATTCAATTAAATTAAGATGATTGGAATCTGTGCTTGAATGTGCATGCATTGATATGTGATATGACTTATTGGCATATTCTTCATAAAGTTATGATTGTATTCTCATTTTAGTAAGTTCTTATTAATGTATAACATTTGAATGCGGTGTTAAATTAACAAGGAGATTCTGATCTTCAAAACACACTTTCATATTCTGAGGTCTAGTAGTTCCACAATCATGAATAATATACACTTTTGTATATCGAGTTTATCATAAATTGCATGCACTATTTTAAACCAGGGGAAATGTACATGTTTGGACATGCCCTGTAATTCAACTTGGGAGCCTCTTGGCCAGTAGATGAGTTATGTAAACATCTCTTTGTGAGGCATTGAATAATGATTAATGTGAGTGAATTTACATGGTCCCTCTGTTCTGCTCTCCTTATACCACCACGCATGTTGGGTTTTATGATGATGGATCCTTCAACATGTCATGTTAAGTGGAATTAAATAGTATGAAGCTAACCATAAATAAAAATAGATTTTTACCAGCAATTGTTAATCTCTATATAGACTGCAAACCTCATGCTATTGGAATGTTAAGTTATTTCACAAGAGTTCCTTGTAAAATATGCCCAAAGATGGAGGACTAGTTTGCTTCGAGTTGACACCCAGATCAACTTGAATTTTGCACAATATCAGGCTAAATCAAACAACAATGTTTTTTAAACCAATACAGCAGAGTTACCACTATTCTACATAATGCACTCTAGGATAATATTTAAGTCCACCAAATTATTAAAAGCATTGTACAATGATCTGGCAGCTGTTAGGGAAATACAACATTACATTAAAAGATACTGAATTCATTTGGATTCCTGTCCTTTATTTGATGCACTTTAGGACGTACATGCTATTCAGAACACCTGACAATATCCTACCACTGACATTTTAAAATTTAAAAAATCTATAACCCAATCTGCATTCCCTGGTATCAGGATTATATTTTTGAAAGATTTGGGCCTCTTCCCACTTTTAGGAATGCATTTCCATTTCAAACTAGTGCATACTGCATCTTCTGTGTACTTTGCCATTGGTAAAAACCTAGTCTTTGGGTGGAATTTAGTCAAAGGCCCAATGTATTAAGTGTTGTCTCTCAGGTGAGCATGTGATTATCTGAATCCTACAGGTGCACCCTTGTTCTGTTAGCGAATGAGAGGCGGAACTCATAACTAATATGATGCTTTTTTATGGAACCTCTCTAGCTTGAACTTGAAACATCTCCATTGGTCTTTGATTATCCTTATACTGAGCCATCTGCCTCACACTTAAAAAGAGCAGTGCAGTTTGCAGTTTTTAAGCATGAGTTTGCTTTAGGGAACTAGTCTTGGGTTCCATTTATGAGAAGACTTTTGTTTTACTTTAATTTTACTTTGTAACATGTTATTCAAATGAACTGACTGAAGACTAAAACTCCCAAAATGCAGCTGATGGTCAAATGTAAGGCCAACCCTGGGTCAGGGTTTTCCAGAGGACATAGGGTTGTCTGGTGCCCTTATTTAGAAAGTGACCTAAGTATTGCACAGTTGATGGTCACACAATACTCACAAACAGCATGGAGGGCACTCCAGCCATTTATGACACTAAACATAGTGACTTGTTTTGGGGTAAAAATGCAGAGGTTTTTGTTTGAAGTTGCATTATATTGACTTTTTGGTACAGATTATGTGAAATTACATTATGGCATATGTATGGCTATGGTGAGTTGTCTGTGAAAATAACATTTGAACACTTGCATGAAAAAATCTGAAATTTCTCAGTAAAATTTAGAAGTAGTCGCATGGGAAAATGACAGAATCTTTCATGGTCAGCTTCATATTTTGTTTTTAAAAATTGCGTTGATTGTGGTTTGGCATGCACCTATATTTCATGAGAAATTGGTGCACTTAAACATTTTTTTAAATCATTTTGGCCAATTTTGAGAAATTAACAATTTAAGATTTGACTACATATGACACATGCACAGAATGAAAGTGCATTGTTCATACGAACTGTACACATATATGTAAAAGAGATACAATATGCACATATGCTACTAAACATATAAAAGCTCACATCAAAGTAAGGATTGATATTCGTTTTCAGGTGATGTAAATTGCCTACATGTGCAAAATATAAAACCCATGGACCTATTGTACCATTTCAAAATCTCATATCAAAGTCAAATCTGACTTCAATATAGGGTTGCATACATGTAGGAGGCAAATAGAATGTGTGCATTTTATCTTTACACCAAACAATCATGCCAGTCTTCTAATATGCCATCCACTCACATGCCAGGCATTTCCACACAATCACTCGTGCACCTTACACTGCACAGTCTTATTACACATGCTCTTATTACACACACTCTTACAACCCACTTACAACCCACTTTCAACACTCTCCCTTACAATACACACTCCAGCAATACATGTTCTTACAACTCAAACTCTTACAATATACATGGCCATATGACACACATGCCCAGACATGGCACACACTCTTATCAAACATGCTCTTACTGCACATACACTTACGTCATATGCTGTTATGACATTGTTCAGAGTCAATGAAAAGCTTCTATACAAAAAGTACATGTACATGATAATAAGCCCTAAACTACACATGCTCCTCAGACACACTTAGGGTACTCATATGTACTTCACATGCTCTACCACTCACGCTCTTACAACACACTCGTATAACAAATACTCACATATTGTGCTGTTACGCTATTATGACACGTGGTAAGAATCAATTTACAGCTTCTATAGAAAATGGACATGTACATGTAGTCCATGTCCATCACACACATGTACACTAAATCATGCCTGAAATCTTACATCAAAGTCAGAACTCACTTTGATGTCAGTTTTTAGGAGATGTAAATTGCATTCATGTATGAATTGTAAAACTCATATAAGCCTCTTGTATACATTGAAAACTACATCAAAGCCAAACCTGATTTCACTTTAAGTTATCATACATATAGGAGGCATAAAGGGAACGTCCATTTTGTGCTGTATCCCCAACAATAATATGCTATTCATATGCGATACACTCAGATGCCACTTACACACCAAACACTCAGATTCCTTACAACATATGCGCTTATGACACATGCTTTTCTGACATAAACTGCTATGACTCAAGCTTTTACAACATTTGCTCCTATTGGACACACTCCTATGACACATTCTCCTATGACACACATGACATATGCTTCTCTGACACACACACAATACACACTTTTACCACGCATGCTCTAATAACACCCACTTATGACACATACACTTATGCCACGGGCTGGTATGCTATTACAACACATTTTCAGAATCAATGTACAGCTTCTATCCAAAGTATAAATACATAGGTTCATGCGTCTTACACCATACAGTCTTAGGACACACGCTCTTATAACACATGCTCTTACAACACACTGCTTATGACACACCCTCTTGCACACACATCTGCAAACAAACTTTAGAAACGTACACTTACATCATGTGCTGTTATGATATGCCACCAACTCACTCTTCCTCGTCCCAGTACTCTTCTACACCATCTCTCTCTTTGTCATCCAGGTACTCCATTATCCCCAACTCCCTCTTCTTCATCCCTGTACCTCAATATTTATGCATTGCTTTACACCCACATCCCTCTTCCGCATCCAAATACAGCATTAGTAATCTGTTACATTATCGCCACCTCCCGGTTCCTTGTGCCAGCACTATATTACCTCTCCCTCCTCCTCGTCCCAGTACTCCATCAATCCCACCTCCCTCTACCTGTCCTAGTACCCTATTAGTAATCCATTCCATTACTGCACCTCCCTCTTCCTAGTCCCAGTATCCTATTAGCAATCAATGTAATTAATCCCACCTCCCTCTTCCTCTTCCCAGTACCCCAAACATAATTTTTCACATTACGGCACCAACCTCTTACCCATCCCATTACCCCACTAGTAATATATTACATCACCCCAACCCCTTTTCAATGTCTCAATACCCCATTATTAATCCATCACATTAACCCCTCGTCCCTCTTCCTCAACCTAGTACTCCATTACCCACACCTCTCTCTTCTGTGACCCAGTACAGCATTACCCTCACCTTCCTCTTCCTGGCCCTAGTAACCCATTCATAATCTGTTGCATTGCTCCCACTTCCCTCGTTCTCATCCCAGTACCCAAACACTAATCATTTGCACTACCGCCACATCCCTCTTCATCATCCCATTTCACCCTCAGTAATCCGTTACATTATCACCACCTCCCTCTTACTCATACCAGAACTCCATTACCCCAGCCTCCCTCCTACTCATCCCAGTACTCCATTATCCCCACCTCCCTCTTCTTCATCCCAGTACCCCATTAGCAATCTATGGCATTCCCACTAACTGCCTCTTCCTCGGCCCATCAACCCAATAGTAAGCCAATGCATTAACCACACCCTCCTGGCCTTCATCCCAGTAAACACATTAGAAATACATTGCATTATCACCACCTGCCTCTTCCTCATCCCATTACTCCATCACCCCTGCCTCTCTCCTCCTCTTCCCACCACTCTATTAGTCATCCATTACATTATCACCACCTACCTCTCCTGTGTACCAGTACCCCAGTAGTAATCCATTGCATTTACTCCATCTCTGCCACCCTCTCTTCCTCATCTCAGAATCCTACTAGCATTCCAATACATAATCCCCCTAGCTCTTCCTTGTCCGGTACCCCATTACCTCTACTCTGACTTCATTGTCCCATTACTCCCTTACCCCAACTCCCTCTTCCTTGTCCCAGTACCCCATCAGTAATTTGTTGCATTATCTCACCTCCATTTTCCTCATCTCAGTAGCCCAATATTAATCCTTTGCATTACCACTAAATCCATTTTCCCAATCCCAATACCCTAATAGTGATCTGTTTTAGTACCAGTACACCATTGCCTGCCTCCTCCTCCTTATCCCAGTACCCCATTAGTAATCTGTTGCATTACCCCACTTCCATTTTACTTATCATAGTACTGTATTACTTATCCAGTTAATTACACTGCATCACTAATCCACTCCCAGTACCCATTAGTAATGTGTTGCATTACCTAATTTCCCTCTTCCCTATCCTAATCCCTGATTAGAAATCCATTGCATTACTGCCACCACAATCATCCTGGTTCTATTTCCCATATTACCCTGCCTCTCTCTTCCTTATCTGTAGTTTTTGAATAAATGTATTCGGCGTGAGCCATTTCAGTTACAAAAAGGAAATAAAATACGTTCAATGGATATAACCGCAATACAGAGTACAGGGTGTTAAAAATCGAGTTCTAAAATCAGATAAACAAAGAAATTCCATAATAAAATGTACACAATACCTCAATGCCAGTGCATGCTAAGACACTAAAATATACAAGCTGCCTCAATTCCCCCTACATGTCCATGCTTTATCTAGGGTGAGTGTTGTACAATTATCAAGATCTTTGGACATTAGACAAAAGAGCCTTATCTCTTCTTAGCCAGGCTCTGTGGGTAAATTTCCAGACAAAATAGGCCACACTCAAGTCCGACGACTGCTTATATAACCGCATAGCATCCTCGACTGTGAGAACTCAATGTAAACGGAACAGGGGTTTCAGATACATAGCTCTAAGATCTTTCAAATGTTCACACAGTAATACAAAATGGGCCATTGTTTCCACACCCTTATCACAGAGTGGGCACACAGAATTTTCTGTCCCAGCCCATGTTTTTAGTACGTTCACACAATGGTAAAGTACCAAAGCATAATCGCATATAAAGTGCACAAGCATAAAGTGGATTACGTATGTCCAGATTATTTCTAAACTCTGGGTCTGTTTTAGATCCACATACAATGGACCTATGTCCAGCACCCTTGTAACTGTCACAGCCCTAATCACTGTATACCTCTGGAAGGCTTCTTTCACCCTAGCATTTGCACCAGTGTCCATTTGGCGAGGAATCTGCCAGTAAGTAAAAAGACCCTGCCGGGCTAGCCATCCTTGCACATGGGCCAGCCATATGATCTTTTGCCAAATCCCCAGGGATAGCACATGATTCAGGGTCTTGCAGTATTTCTCTAAGTGCTGGTTTCCCCACACCCTGACCCAATACATTACAGGGCTAATTTCTATTTCCTCATCTATCGGTGGGAGGTCACACTCCAATTGAGTTGGACTTCTCAGGGTGCTTTGAGCAGGAGAGTAGATTTCAGAAATTTGTTTTTGAATATTCTTAGTAATGATGAGTCAGCATTACCCCATATTTTGCCCCCATACATGACCGACACCTTAGCTTGGGCCTGGTAGAGGTTAAGCGCGGGTCCTACAGCCACTCTGCTCTGTCTAGCATGGAAGGCCTTTACCAGCCCCCTTGTTTTCAGAAGCATTATGTTTGCTTTGGTCACCTGGTTCACCCAAAGCCCCCCACTTGAGAAACGGATCCCAGGTAGTTGTACCAGTCCCCGTGCTCTAAAGTGCTGCCATTTATTTGCAAGTTTAATGGTTTTACTTTTGCTTTTTGTTGTGAAGACCATTGTCTTAGTTTTTATGGTGTTGATCCCTAACCCCAACTTGTCAGATTAATTTTAAAAAATGGCCAGGGCCCACTGCAATCGCAACGGGATGTGGACATCAGGACTGTGTCATCCATGAAGAAAATAACTGGTATGTGTTACCTCCCCATTCGCGCAGGGTCCGCCTTTTCCTCCAAGAACCCCTCTATAATGGAATTAATATAGAGGCAAAAAAGAATGGAGGCGAAGACGCAACCCTGATATACACCCCTAGTCACCGGAAACTGGCCTGTGACTCCCCTCCCAGTGCCTGTCATACTGCTGCCATGTTATTTCCACACACGAGTTGGATGGTGCACAACAATTCCTTTGGCATATTTTTGGCTCATAGGACAGCTGAAAGAGTATCTCTTGGCACGCTGTTGAACACAGACTTTAGGTCCACAAAAACCCCATGCAGGTTGGTTTTCAAGATCTTTAGGTGATTTTGGGTGACTAAATGGAACCTCAAGCTCTGATCAATTGTATTTTTTCCTGCTTGGAACCCGGCCTGTAGAAGACTTTATTGGTTGGTTTCCTCGACCCCAGCCATGAGTCGCTGCAAGAGAACCTTCACAAAGGTTTGTCAGGCAGCATCCAACAACAAAACCTTACTACTCTATCACCCCTGCCTCATACTTCTACTTCCAAGTACCCCAGTAATAATCCATTGCATTACCCACCTCATTCGTCCTCGTCCCAATTAGTACTCCAATAGCAATACTTGCCATTACCCAGCAAACCTCATCCACAACCCCATTAGACATTAGTTCTACTGCCCACCTCCCTCGTCCTAGAACCCCACTAGTAATCCATTGCATTACCCACCTAACTCGTCCTCGTCCCATTAACCTATTAGTACCTATTAGTAATTTGTTGCATTACCCTACCCCTTTTCCTTGCATTAGTACTCCAATAGCAATACTTGCCATTACCCTCAAACCTCATCCACAACCCCATTAGAAATTAGTTCTACTGCCCACCTTCCTCGTCCTAGAACCCCACTAGTAATCCATTGCATTACTGCCACCTCACTATTTCTTGTCCCATTACCCCATTAGCCCACACCTCTCTTCCTCATCCCACTTCTCTATTACACCCACCTCACATTTGCTTCTCACAATACCCCATTAGTAATCTCTTGTATTTGTATTCATATTTATTTGATTTTTATATAGCGCTTTACACCAAAGCACAGTACATGAGAACTGGACGGTACAATAAATTGGTTATCATGTACTAACATCCCTTAAAATTACTTCGTTGTCTAAAATATCACTGTTATAAATACGCCCCAAACACTCTAAACATCGTCGTGAAGATCGCCATCATTTTCCTGACACATGTAAGAAAGTAAGACATGCTCTTCATCCTCCTAACACACGTTTAATTAAGAAATGCACTTCACACACAATGCGTTTCATCAGAACATGTTTATTTTTACCATTTCGTTGCATGATATGTTCCTCTCACATACGTGTACTTGAGTTTCTTTCCATCGTTCTATTAACTTCCGGGCACCTAGCAACTGCAACAAGGCCAGAAACGTGAATGACACGTGAGGCTATCGGTTTGCTATGTGAATAAAAGACATTTTTAAAAACGAACGATTTGTGGAAATAGAAAGTGAAAGGAACTTTTTATTAAACGTGAACCCAGCAACTCAATCAACTACCACGAGGCAATTGTTATTGGTGGGGGTCCTGTTCAATTGAGTGACATAACCAACCATTTATCTGAAGCGGAGCTGGTTTCCGACCACTGATATGCTACTGGAAATGTCCAGACATGGAAGAGTGCCAAGCGCTTACAAAAGAAAGTTAAAGCACGCTTGGAGTCTTTGACTAATGTTTTTCCTACTGCAAATAACTGTACTAATAACTTGCCGAGCATAATTCACAGTACTCATCAAATAAATCTCATTACTAACACCCACGCGGACGGCTCTGTAAGACACCTGTTATTGTGTGGTCTCATGGACAAATGGCTGAATTTCAGTGACAAACAAGAAATTGTTTGCCTGTTGGACGAATCTGTTCTTACTTCTGATAATACATGTACCCCCTAAGCTGGTTGTTAAAGGCTTTAGTCAATTATCTGTGCAAACAATAGTGTCTGATGCACTTTTATCTATACAATCATGTGGCGATAACTATTTTCCAAATGTGGCTCCCTGTCATGCTGTTAAGGCTGTGTCGAATAATACCCAGATTGGAAAATGGGTTAAAATATGGGTTAAAATATTTAAACTTAATCCCCATCAAGACCGCCCATTTCTAAATCGCTCTCATCTCCTAGCTCTACAGCAGAAGATTCCATCATTGTCTAATATCACTTCTGTTGACATGTTACGTATTGAGCTACCAACAGCAGATAGTTGTACCAACCGGGCTCTGGTGGAATTTGCTTCACCAGCAATAGTTTCATGATTATGCTCCTGTGTTACTGCATTAAAAGGGCTAGGATTTGAATTTATCATCTGCAGAAAACAAATAGTTTACTGCCCTGGTCACAAACAGTTTGGTTCTCAGGGTTAAAGGGTTACCTTTGATGTGAGGGAGGATACATCTTTTACAGAAAGATCTAGTTTGTGGGCTTCACTGGCCCCCATGTGTACTAATATAACGGATCAACAGGGTATGGTTCAATGGATTCCGGATACACTGAGGGTGAGGGGGAATTGGCAGACCATCTGGAAAAAGCATATTAATTGGCTTAGACAATCCCTTATAGCCTCCTGTGATATTTTTTATTACAGGAGACCTGGTTGGTTAAGGCTTTCTATATGGATGGTTTTCAAATACTCTGTCGCAACACCACCAGCCATTCTTGGGGTCGACCTATGGGTGGCGTAGCGATAGGTGTACGCACGTTATTAGAACTTAAATCTTTTCCTAATGACCCTAAGTCCCGCTATGTTCTTCCAGCTATTGTTTTCCACAGCAACATTAAAGGCTGGCAGTGGTTGATAGTTAATATATATATATGCCTACAACCAATTAATTTATCATCAAGATTGTTAGTGTCTTGGATAAAATATTGGCCAAAAGGATGTTGAAACACCCTGGTGACAATATAATATTGACAGGTGATTTTAACTCATCAACCCTATATGCATATTTGGCTACCTTGGTTAATAAGGAGATATTTAACTCCTCACAATGTGAAAAGGGGCAATTATACAAATTTATCACTTACTTTGAATAGTGAAAACCCAGTTGGCGTCAATCTATCCTAATCACAGTTTCTTTTTAAAAAAAAGGGGATAGAGCCAATCCGGACCATTATAGACTATTGGCTATGACTGATAGTAGCTTTAAAATCTTTTGTACTTTGCTTTAAAAAAATTCAATGGCTGGGGCTAAAGTAAAAACCTATTGCATAAATCCCAAACAAGATTTCATAAACGACATTCTACATTCCATAATATGTGTGCACTACTCAGTATTATATTGGGCGCCACCAGCAGTGGTGTGAAGGAGACATCTTTATTTATGTTTTATAGACTTTCTGAAGGCTTTTGATTTGGTTAATTGTACTCGCCTGTGGGAAAAACGTACCATTTGGGGCATAAACCCGCATTTACTACATTTTATGAAGGCATTATATACAGATAACACAGTTTCGGTGAGTGTTAATCAAGAGGGGCAATTAACATGAGGAATTAAAACTAATCAAGGCTTAAAGCAGGGCTCCGTCCTAGCCATGATTTGATATAATGTATATATGATATGGCCCAGGCGATTGCCAAGGTGCACTCCTTCGACCCAACTCTTGGTGGCGAACCCCTAGTTTGGTTGAGTTAAGCAGATGATACGGTGCTGTTAAATTGCACACGATCAGGGCTGCAACGCTCAATTGATGCATTACTTACTTATGCTAAGCAAAACGATCTCAAGATAAATATTCGTAAAACAAAACCTGTGCGATATAACAGTACCGTAAGCACCCTATGCCATTTATTTGGAAAATTGAATGTAAGACACTAGAGGTGGGTGAAGGTATATTTACTTAGGTGTCTCCATAATTTTAAATCCCACAAGTGAATTTTATAGTGATTTTGTTTCTAAAGTTCTTCAGAAATGGTTTCCTTTAAAATAAATCATTTGTAAATAGGGGGACATAATATGGAGGGCCTTTCTGCTACTTATAGAACAAGTAGTATCCCAGGTATTTTATATGGTTTGATTTGTATCCCTGCTATTAAGATGAAATGGCTCAAGATCCTTGAAGGGAAACTTTTGAGATTGATTCTTGGAGTTCCCACGTCAGTCCCGGTTGAGGCTATGTGACTTGAATTAGATGTCCTGTTGCTGAGCCTTCTATGGTTACTACAAACATTGTACATTTTTGCTATCCTTACATGTTGCTGTATTAATTCCAAACTGATTACTGATTACTGATTATTGCTAAGCTTTGTTTTAGTGAGTATACAAAATATTCCTTACTTCAGGACCTGCGCTCTGCGGTTAGTAACCAACTGGAGCTTTTAGGACTCTCTTATGAGCGTCTTGTGGAAGATCTCAATGCAGCTAATTTATTGAAAAGAGGAATGTTTGTCTGGGACAGGGATGCGAACCTTAGTTACTTACATGGGAAAAATAATGATGCCCTGTATTCCACGCAAGGATTTTGTCTGTATAGCCCCTGTCTATATGTGACAAAACCCTCTAGTTTGCATTTAAAGCACTTTATTACTTATTTGAGATTTAGGGGGTAATTCATAGAATTCGGCGCACAAGTGGCGCACGCGGCTGGCGCACAGTGTGCGCGTGCAGCAGGCAGTCTGCGCCAGCCACGTGTGCCAAAACCCATTTCAGCGCACAGCGTATTCATGGATTTCAACATCCATAAGCGGCCGTGGCACAGAGTGGTGCAGCAACCCAGCAACAGCGCCAGTTATGCCCCCAACCCTGCCCCGTTTGCCATGACCAGCACACAAATCCAGTACATGGCGCAAAGGCCAGTGGACCAGCATACTGCCCCCCAACCACGAAAACGCGTGTAAAACTCCCCGCGCACCCCTCAGAATACACCTACCCCTACCGTGGCAGCGATAACACGTGTAAAACTCCCCGCGCACTGCTCTGAATACACATACCCCGCTCGCACCAGGTAAATAGCATAGAAAAATCAACCCCTGTGGCGTGGACTGCCCGTGGGGCATGCCCAGGGTGGATGGGGTGCATGCGTGTATTTGGGGGGTGCGCGTGATGTATTACACACGATAGGCCTTGTGCGAGCGGGGTACGTGTATTCTGAGGGGTATTCAGGGGAGTTTTACATGGGTGTTCGCTGCCGCGGGAGGGGTACGGGAATTCTGGGGGTGTGCGGGACGTATTACATGCAATAGGTCTAGTGCGAGCGGGGTAAGTGTATTCTGAGGGGTGCGCGGGTTGTATTACACGTGTTACCGCTGCCGTGGGAGGGGTACGTGTACTCTGGGGGTGCAGGGTACGTTTTACACGCGATAGGCCTTGTGCGAGCGGGGTACGTGTATTCTGAGGGGTGCGCGGGGAGTTTCAAATGCGTTTTCGCTGCCACAGGAGGGGTACGTGTATTCTGGGGGTGCGCGGGATGTATTACACGTGATATGCCTAGTGCGAGCGGGGTACGTGTATTCTGAGGGGTGCGCGGGGAGTATTACACGTGTTTCCGCTACCGCGGGAGTAGTACGTGTATTCTGAGGGGTGCGCAGGGAGTATTACATGCGTTTCCGCTGCCGCAGGAGGGGTACGTGTATTCTGGGGGAGCGCGGTATGTTTTACATGCGATAGGCCTTGTGCGCGGGGAGTTTCACATGTGTTTTCACTGCCACAGGAGGGGTACGTGTATTCTGGGGGTCCACGGTACGTTTATCATGCGATAGGCCTTGTGCAAGTGGGGTACGTGTATTCTGAGGGGTGCGCTGGGAGTTTCACATGCGTTTTCGCTGCCGAGGGAGGGTTACATGTATTCTGGGGGTGCGTGGGACGTTTTACATGCGATAGGCCTAGTGCGAGCAGGGTATGTGTATTCTGAGGGGTGCGCGGGGAGTATTACACGTGTTTCTGCTACCGCGGGAGTGGTACGTGTATTCTGAGGGGTGCGCAGGGAGTATTACATGCATTTCCGCTGCTGCAGGAGGGGTACGTGTATTCTGGGGCTGCGTGGTATGTTTTACATGCGATAGGCCTTGTGCGCGGGGAGTTTCACATGTGTTTTCACTGCCACAGGAGGGGTACGTGTATTCTGGGGGTCCACGGTACGTTTATCACGCGATAGGCCTTGTGCAAGCGGGGTATGTGTATTCTGAGGGGTGCTCTGGGAGTTTCACATGCGTTTTCGCTGCCGAGGGAGGGTTACATGTATTCTGGGGGTGCGTGGGACATTTTACATGCGATAGGCCTAGTGCGAGCAGGGTACGTGTATTCTGAGTGGTGCGCAGGGAGTATTACACGTGTTTCTGCTACCGCGGGAGTGGTACGTGTATTCTGAGGGGTGCGCAGGGAGTATTACATGCGTTTCCGCTGCCGCAGGAGGGGTACGTGTATTCTGGGGGTGCACGGTATGTTTTACATGCGATAGGCCTTGTGCGAGCGGGGTACTTGTATTCTGGGGGATGCAGGGGGAGTTTTACATGTGTTTTCGCTGCTGCGGGAGGGGTACGTGAATTCTGAGGGGTGCGCGGGGAGTCTAACACATGTTTCCACTGCCGCGGGAGGGGTACGTGAATTCCTGGGGTGCCCCAATGTGAATTGGCAGTGTGTGTCCTCCCAGGTGTGCCCTCTCCCCCCTCCCCAGGCCCTGCATGCAGCCCACAACACAGGGGACTACCCTGCACCCCTGGCCATGCCCCGCAGGCAGCCCATCCACCCTGGCCATGCCCCCCAGCCAGCCCACATGTCACCATGCACAAGTGAGCACCGACACATGTCCCCCTGCACCCCCACCCGCCCAGCAGTGACAGGCACCTGCCAGCAGGCCCCGATTCATGTCCTGCACCCCCACCCACCCAGCAGTGACAGGCACCTGCCAGCAGGCCCTGGCTCATTTCCCTGCACCCCCACCCACCCAGCAGTGACAGGCACCTGCCAGCAGGCCTGACTCATGTCCCCCCTAAGCAGTGACAGGCACCTGCTAGCAGGTTCCAACTCATGTCCAAACACCCACCCACCCAGCAGTGACAGGCACCTGCCAGCAGGCCCCGACTCATGTCCCCCCACCCACTCACCCACCTGCCCAGCACTGCCAGGCACCTGCCAGCAGGCTCCAACTCATGTCCCCCCACCCACTCACCCACCCAGCAGTGACAGGCACCTGCCAGCAGGCCCCGACTCATGTCCCCCCAACACGTCATGACGATCCACAATCATGGGCCTCATGGCCACCCAAATCACACCCCACGCCACCCCAGTCCAACACAACCAGGTATTACATCCACCCCGCATTGAAATCCCCAGCACATGATACATCCCAAATGGCAAGTATGCACATCAACACATTTCCGTCACACACACACATTGGGTGCATGTGATAGAGAAAACACACATTGTGACATGCATTAAACCAAAGAAAGAATACCACACATTGAAGTTTGAAATAAAAATGTATTAAACACAAAAGCAAGGGAATTAAATGAAACACACAATAATGGAAATAATGAAGAAAAAGCTGCATGTCCAAAAAATAAAATCAAAATGTGTGAAAGCAGAATCCAAATCAATCCAAAAGCACATGGGTCCAAAGTGTATTTCCCTCAAAACAAATCCAAAGTGAAAAAACAAGACAAAACCATTGATCCATGGAAAAAAAGAAGTGAAATCCAGTGTTGAATTATGTACAAATCCAGGGTCCATGAGTCCAACCATTGAAAGGAAACCTACAAAAAACACTACCTAATGAACAACTATATACAAAAAGGCGGGGCATTGTCCAAGCGCCCAAAATAAATAAAAACAGAAAGGAAACGTAACACTAACTAACTATATACAATGGCGGTGGCCAAGTCCTACGGCTCACTCTGTGATGTCCCGGGCCAGGGCATCATCGAAATCCATGTCGATGTCCTGGAGGCGGGCCTCTTCCCTGGCCCTGAGGTCTCGCAGGGATGCAGTCATGGCCTGTTCCAACTCCCTGCGAGTTGCCTCGAGGCACTCAGCCCGCCTCAATGCCCTTTGCATGGAGAACTCCGCCCTGACCATGGTGAGCCGTGCCTCTTCCGCCTGCTGCCGCTTCGCATCTATCCGCTGGCCCAAACGCTGCCACACGGAAGACACTCCCATTTCAGGGTCCTCCTGCCCTCCGGCCGATGCCTGCCCCACTGATGTTGATGGCCCCGAGCCATCATCGCTCCCGCCTTTAGCCTGCTGCTGCTGTCCATGTGCGGTCTCCAGCCCTGCTTGACCTCCGACTCCCGACTGTGGCAGGGATGTGATCTCCACCAAGCTGGCTGCGTTGGTCGGGCCAGGTCCACAGGGGGCAGAAGACAGCAGGGAGAACGACCAGCGCATAGTCTCCACAGAGGAGGAGAGGGCTGCCAGAGTGCCTGACACATGTAGGAACCCTCCGACCATGGCCCCTCCCAACTGTGCCACGTTGGCACGCAGCTCTTCGTGATGGTGTGCATGGTCCCCCAAGAAGCACGCACATCATCACGAATGACACGTGTGCGCAATGGAACACCAATCAGGACAGACCCCATACGGTCATGGGTCTCCTCGTACGCAGGTAGTGGAGTGCCAGATGACGTGGGGCTCCCCCATACCTTACGGACGGGCCTGGGATGGGGCATCCATGCTGGTGCATGGTGGTGCAGTCACAGGGTCAGGGACAGTGACATGCACAGGCCCCTCCGCAGCGACCTGTGCTGCCTCCTGCCCCTGGCCCTGGACTGCACCACTTGCACCAGTGGTACCACCCCCACCAGGCCCCATGTGTGGCTCAGTAGCGGCCTCCTCCTCCTCTGTGTAGACCACCAACCTGGATGGCTCCGCACCGTGTTCTGCCATCGCAAGCCCCTGTGGGGGCTCACCCGGCCCTTCCGCTGCAGTCGTAGTGGCAGACGCGGCACCAGTCCCCTCACTCCCAGATGATGGTAATTCCTGGGAGGGTGGCTGGGCCTTGCATCGCCGGCCGGTGGAGGCATCCCCGCTGCTTTGCTCCAGAGCACCGTCTCCGCCCTCTTCTTCACTCAACGCTGTGTAGAGGGAGACATAGAACACAAGCATCAGGGTACTGTACAATAGTCCCCTAGACAGGAAGCAATAGCACATGAGTGGCACTGTCAAACGTCACTTCCATCCTGTCCCTCCACACACATGGGTCAATGCAGGCAACACACATGCATAAACAGGCACGGCCCATGCAATCAACATTAGCATCTATGTACAAGGGCCTCTATTGACATAAATGTTGTCTTCAAACTCACATGCATCATGGGTCATACTGATCCCATGCACACACATCACCGGAGGGGCATGCATCTGGCCTCGTACACCACAGACACAGTGGCTACAAGGATGACTAGACTGCATCAGTGAATCAACACATCATCACGAACATGTGTCATGCATCCATGGCGTTTGAAAGTCACACACATGCTACTCAGACACACAGACATGTACAGCATACATGTCCATGACAGCAGCACCCATCTCTCACACCCCATCCATGTCCAAGAACAGAGACATGCATGCATTCATGTGACAATTCTGCATGCTGCTCCCCATGTTGCATTGGAACACATGCAAATTAACAAGGGGGGTCCTGGGAGTCCCTCTGCCAGACATTAGTCCTGGGTACGAGAGACTTACCCAGAGTCTTTAGCTCACTATCTTTCACAGAGAAGAAATATCCCAAACATATCAGTTTTTGTCCTGCCCTTGGGCAGTCCAGCACCGAAATGATAGGCATTTCTCCTCTGAACAAGAGTACCAACAGAAACCCCAGACACGTGTTTCGGTCTGGTTGGACCTCATCAGTAGGGTGGATCTGTGCCTCTCTAAGAATAGTGAGCAAGGGGTCCACGTCTGGATTCCCCTAGTAACTTAGGTTGAGACCCAAAGTTACTTGAATATGCAAATTAACAAGGGGGGTCCTGGGAGTCCCTCTGCCAGACATTAGTCCTGGGTACGAGAGACTTACCCAGAGTCTTTAGCTCACTATCTTTCACAGAGAAGAAATATCCCAAACATATCAGTTTTTGTCCTGCCCTGGGGCAGTCCAGCACCGAAATGATAGGCAATTCTCCTCTGAACAAGAGTACCAACAGAAACCCCAGACACGTGTTTCGGTCTGGTTAGACCTCATCAGTAGGGTGGATCTGTGCCTCTCTAAGAATAGTGAGCAAGGGGTCCACGTCTGGATTCCCCTAGTAACTTAGGTTGAGACCCAAAGTTACTTGAATATGCAAATTAACAAGGGGGGTCCTGGGAGTCCCTCTGCCAGACATTAGTCTTGGGTACGAGAGACTTACCCAGAGTCTTTAGCTCACTATCTTTCACAGAGAAGAAATATCCCAAACATATCAGTTTTTGTCCTGCCCTGGGGCAGTCCAGCACCGAAATGATAGGCAATTCTCCTCTGAACAAGAGTACCAACAGAAACCCCAGACACGTGTTTCGGTCTGGTTGGACCTCATCAGTAGGGTGGATCTGTGCCTCTCTAAGAATAGTGAGCAAGGGGTCCACGTCTGGATTCCCCTAGTAACTTAGGTTGAGACCCAAAGTTACTTGAATATGCAAATTAACAAGGGGGGTCCTGGGAGTCCCTCTGCCAGACATTAGTCCTGGGTACGAGAGACTTACCCAGAGTCTTTAGCTCACTATCTTTCACAGAGAAGAAATATCCCAAACATATCAGTTTTTGTCCTGCCCTGGGGCAGTCCAGCACCGAAATGATAGGCAATTCTCCTCTGAACAAGAGTACCAACAGAAACCCCAGACACGTGTTTCGGTCTGGTTGGACCTCATCAGTAGGGTGGATCTGTGCCTCTCTAAGAATAGTGAGCAAGGGGTCCACGTCTGGATTCCCCTAGTAACTTAGGTTGAGACCCAAAGTTACTTGAATATGCAAATTAACAAGGGGGGTCCTGGGAGCATTTCGGCGCTGGACTGCCCTTGGGCAGGACAAAGGCTGATATGCGGGGAAATTTCTTCTCTGTGAAAAGGACAGTGAGCTAAAGACTTGGTAGAGTCTCTCCCAGGGGTTATTCACCCAAGAACAGGTCATTGGGCTGTGTTCGTTCTGGTAGAGAGATTCCCAGACCCCCCTTTTGTTTGCATACATTAACTTTGGGTTTCACCCTAAGTTAACAGGGCAATCCAGACGTGGACCCCTTGCTCACTGTTCTTAGAGAGGCAACAGTTTCACCTCACTGATGATGCCCAACAAGGCTGAAACACGTGTATGGGGTTACTGATGGTACTCTTGTTCAGAGGAGAATTGCCTAGCATTTCGGCGCTGGACTGCCCCTGGGCAGGACAAAGGCTGATATGCGGGGAAATTTCTTCTCTGTGAAAAGGACAGTGAGCTAAAGACTTGGTAGAGTCTCTCCCAGGGGTTATTCACCCAAGAACAGGTCATTGGGCTGTGTTCGTTCTGGTAGAGAGATTCCCAGACCCCCCTTTTGTTTGCATTGGAACACATGCACCATCCATGTGGTTCACGCATGACTGGTCTCACATGCAGCACCATGATGTCCCTGCACACACACATCCATACATGGCCTATGTCACACATACAGGCAAGTAGCTGACTACCAGCACACTGCAACATGCCCTGTTTCACACAGCAATGCATGGCCACTTACCGCTCGACTCCAGATGGGTCTGCCTCTGAAGGATCTGGACGTGGAGTGTTGGGCTAATGCGTTCCAGGACCCTCATCTGGATGTTGGTCAGGCTGACCCGGCACCCCTCTGCATCCTTTGTCTTCAAGAGGCGCCGGGCCTTGCTGAGGGTCCTGGACCTGAAGTCCTCCCCGTGCTTCCGGACGTGTTTGATGTTGTGGGTTGCCACCCCCTTCGCGTTGATGGAAACCACTACGTCCTCCCAGATCCTCTCCCGTCCTACCTTGTCGGCGTGCAATGGTGTGAAGAGGGCATCATAATGCCCCAGAACTTGCTCCACCAGGATACCAACTTCGCTGAAGCTGGTAGCCCTCTGCCTCTCTGGCTGGGGGTCGCCAGTGGTCTCAGATGGTGTTTGCCCCGACATGGCGACCCCCGAGGCAGGTGTGGGTGGGCAACTGGGTCCTGGGGCTGGGCTGTGGAGCGATGGTATACCAGTCGGGAGTCTTCTGTTCCAGCAGGGGTGAACACAGCAACTGGACTCGTGCAGATGGCTGACGTGCAGGTACCAAATAGCAGGGTACGTGGGCAGCAAGCGGGTAGGCAGCAGCAGATGGCAGGTGGGAGTGTGCTCGGGGCTCTGTGGGGCAGGAAAATGGCCTTCTGGGCAGGAGCATGGTCTTCCATGTGTTGTCGCGTGGCCAGCTTGATACAGAGTGATTTGGCACATGAAAAAACTGCATGTCAGCATGTACTTCGAGGAAAGGCCCTTAGCGCGTAAGCACGTTTGTGACGGTATGCACACTGGCGTTTCCCTCGTGACGGGTGCATAGTGATTCAGCACGTGGAAAAACAGCACGTCCACGTGTTAATGCGGGTAATCTGAGGAAAGGGCCTAAGCACGTAAGTGACGTGATGTGCGTGGGCGTTTCCCTCAGCACAGGTTAAAGGTGAGCGGGGCCAGCAGTTCACTGTACGTGCCTTTCATGGAGACCGACGTGTGTGTTGCTACTTCGTGCTGTTTCACGCACCATCACAGTGGATCAAGGACGTAACTCTTCTTTTGGCGGGGTATTGGCTACGTGTGTTTTTCATTATCACGCTAGTCTGACGGTGAGTCGCGCACGCTATTTTTCCCACTGCGGGTGCCCCGGTGTATGGCGTACCCGTTTTTGAGGTCATAGTAGCCTGTGTGTCCCACGCGTAGATGTTTTTCATGTCCCTGGGTGCCACCGCGTACTGCGGGAGGTTAATTCCACACACTTGTGCTACCGGGGGTTGCATGCACGGTTTTACTGCAGTTTTGGGGTGCCTGAGCGTTGCGTGACCCGTCACTTCATCACTGGGGTCACATACAGCCTTGCAGGTGCAGGGGTGCTTTTAACATCTTGTATCCCACCACCCTCACCCCAATTGCCCAGGACAATTGTTGTGTACACTTCCCATTGGCACTACTCTATCTGTGCCATGGTTGGGAGGCCCCGAAAGGTAAGGGCCACCTCAGCTTGGTGTACTCCCCGTGGAGGGCATGGTCAGGGATGTGGCCGGGGTGACCAGGGTCCGTTTCATCGACTGCCATGGGCCCAAGGGTAGTGGTAGCTGCAGGTGCAGCTGTTGACACCACCACCCAGACTCAGGGTCTGCCAGCGCAGGCTGCGTTGGCACTAGCAGAGTCCATGGAAGATTTCCAGCATGTCAGGAGGAACACCGTAGGTGCATGCAGGTCTGCCCTGACCGAGGCAGGTATCCCTGGGGCAGTAATGTCATCAGCTACCCCGACCAGCCGGGTGTTGGCAAGTGCAGGGGCAGATGCAGCCAACAACACCCCGGTTGTGAGTCTACCAACCAGGACAGTCGCGGTCAATGACCCTGGCACAGCGGATGTTGCTACGAAGGGTCCATTCCAGGGCACCCAGCAGCCACTGACGCAAGTCAGGCCTTCGGTCGTCCTTCCACTCCTTTGGTTCAATCCACCGGTGCCACTGGCCATACTGATCAGGGCAGCATTCGCCAGCCAGGGTCCGCACCACAACCCATGAGGAGGAACACAGGCTGGGACCCCAGGCACAGCCACGGCCTCCTGCACGTCAAGGAAGAAGCCTTTCTGTGTGCAGGAACTGGACTCCCTTGTGGACTACGTGTGGGAACACAGCTGTGATATGCAGTTGGGCCGAATGGTCAAACTAAGGCTACATATCGGAATACCCACTTGAAGTATGTTGCAGATAATGTGAGTGCATTCGGCCATGAGGTGCGCACAGCTGCCGAGTGCAAGAAGCGTTGGGATGACCTCAAACACAGCGCTAAGGCCAAGCGTACCTCTAATTACAGCATGTCTCTGGTGACTGGCAGTGGGCCACCACCTGAGGAGGATGACCTCACTCCGCACGAGTCACTCGTTGCAGAGTTCATACCAGCAGAATCGGTTGAAGGAGTGGAAGAGATGCAGGACTTTGATGCCCCCTCCAGTGAGTGTTGTTGCATGTATGTCCAGCCCATGTGTGGTTTGCCTGTGTGATGTGTTGTGCTTGACTGCCAGTACATGCTATGTGTACATGGTTCTCATGTGCTAGTCATGCAATGCTTCACTGATGCGTGCATGCTGTGCAGGATGGTGGACATCTAGAGCAGATGGGGACTGTCCTCATCACCACACGTGCACCCTACCACATGCTAGTCACCCAGATGCCCCTCCGGTCCATGTTCCAGCTCACTGGCCCTTCTGCATGTAGCCAGGGGTGTCTTTCGTCTCCGCACTGGGACTATGTCATTGCATGACTGACGTGCATATGTCCTCTACCTGCATGCGGGTACTCCACGTAGGCATGCCCCCTTGCCCCTCCTCCCCCATGCCCCCCAATTTCAACATTGCACTGGTGTGCATCATTTTGGCATACTGCAATGGCCTGTTCAAGCCTCCTGTGTACATGCTAACTTCCACCAGGCAACCTGCTAGACACATGCAGTGGGGTACATCCTTTGCCCTTCATGCAGGGTGTCTCACTTGTACTGTGCAGATGGCAGATGCTCCACAGGGACATGGGTGCACATTCATGCTCCATGTGCATTCCATGCATGCCCCTATGTGTCCTTGACTGGATGATCATTGTAGTACCTGTCCAGGATGAGCTACATTTCATGGCATTACTTCAGCCATCCCATGCCCACTCTGACTCAGTCCTGCATCACACACATGTTTAGGGTGTCACTCACAGTCTGTGTGGGGCACAGTCATCCCTCTGTTTCAGGCACACTGACTCTGTCCAACTGGGGTAGTGGCTTCTGCACACATGGGTGTACTACAGAGGGTTCACCATGTGTCCTGCTTACTGTCCCATCATCATCTGCTGTGTTGTCACTTGACTCAGATGATGCAATTGATGCTAGTCAACACTGCCTGCCAATACACAGGTCTCTGGTCACCCTTTTGCTACCATGCAAGACATCCCTGCATTTTCACTAAGGGGGGCGGGGGTGTTTGCTTGTAGCCATGCAACCCATTGCATGCACATTGCATGTGATGCCTGAACTTGCCCTTGCACTGCCTTCACGTTTTTTGATACACATCATGAAGTACTTGTACATGTAGATAGTGAGTAACGTACACATGTTCTGCACTGCATCGACCTACTTCTGGGCCGTATAACACCCTTCTACATGCCTACTCACTGATGAAATGTCAAATTGACCTGGCATGCATGGCAGGTTTTCTTTTGTGTGTGACATGTCTGTGTGATGTGTATGTGTGTGTGTGTTTTGTGCTTCTAACATGTGTACTAATGTTTTTTTCTCTCCACTTTTCAAATAATGACGCAATAGAGCCAGAGGATGGTGTTGTCATGCCAGGCACAGGGTTGTTATCACAACAGCAACCCGGCACAAGTGGGGGTCGTGGGGTGGTAGACCACGAGAACCCACATGTGCTACAGACCATCTTGTCTTTGGCTGGCAATGAGTCCAGCCCAGATGATCACTCTGACGTTCATGTCGAGTTGGATGTGCATCAGGTCCATACGTCAGGGGTGAGCGATTCTGATGTGGACACTCCTCTGTCCGCGACACCTGCAGTGAGGGGCCAGACAGTGGTGGGACCTCCGCCTGTGGTGGATCGGGATGCAGGGTCACCCACCACACCAGTCGCTGATGTGCCTGGGCCATCACGTCGATGGGGACATTTAGCCGTTCAGCTATGGGCGGTACCAACCCAACGAGGATGGCCAGTCCTTAGGTCCCGCAGGTGTCAAGCCCAGCAACGTGGTGGCCGCGCGCCACCGAGGTATACTGAGTGGGAGCAAGACATGACTGCCAATTCAGAACGGCAGGGGGCAGCACTTGATAACATCGCTGTGAGCATGGAACGTGTGGCCCAATCTGTGCTCCCCCCTGCTAGGCAGGTGCTTCTCCAGCAGCAGGCGACACAGTCCACGGCCCGCTCGCTCAGGCTGGACATGGCAGCCTCAGACAGGGCACGCCAGGCTGAAATGGTGTCTTTGCATCAAGCAATTGCTGCTCACGCAGAGGCACACATGGAGGCCATGGAGGTTCAGTATGCTTCCCTCAGATCCACTCTGGGTGTGCTCATGATGACCCAGAGGGAGCGGGCAGAGGAAAGGTTTGCGCAGCTTGAGCGTACCATCTCAGCTGAGCCACGTGCTTGCCGGCAGGTGCATCAGTTGTCCAGCCAGGCCTTGCAGGAAGAACTTTGTGTTACACGTGTTACCCTGCAAGAGAAAGCACGCGTATCACGGGAGGATCTGCATGCAGACCTACGTGTAATCGCCGCACAGAACCAGGCTCACCCATCCAGCAGACTTGCTGCCGATGAGGGGCAAGCTGAGGCTAGGTGTGGTCAGGCTTCTGTGCCACGTCCTCCTTTTTAGGATGCGCCAGACTCGGACGACGAGATATCTCCTACATAGGCCGGGCTGTGCAGGCGTTGAGCCCATGGAGGTTTTTTTTTGTCTCAACATCATCGCCTGTGGGTGTTGAGGTGCACGCTGTACCTCCCCCTCCTGGGTGCCCCCCCCCCGGGTCGTATGTGGCCATTTTTTATATTTGATTTTAGTTTAGTTAGTTATTATTGACTATTTGATAGTTATTTTAATTAGGTTATGTAGGTTGTTCATTTTTAGTTTAATTAGTTAATATAGTTTAATATTGTTTGTCTATTGTGCATTCGTGTGACGGTGCAGTGCTTTGTGGATTTTTAAAGTATCCACTGTCTGTTCCAGCTGGGCCTTTCAAGCTTGTCTCGTGTCTGTGTTTGCAGCTTGGGGTCCTGACTCACATAGGCCACTCCTGCTTCCCTTATCCATGGGCTTGCTAGGATGGTTCAGTGTAACAAACATTTACACAAGGGCTTTGGACTTTTGTCATAACTGTGGCCTATCTGCTGCTGTACTACTTGTGTTAACACCCCTAGTGGGGATTTGTAGTGTTTTATCCACCCCATGTCTGTAATCAATTTGGGTGAGTACGTGATTGATGTCTCCAATAATTGATGTGGATTGTGATGTATGTTATTTTCTTGCCTGTTTATGTGCTTGATGCCCTTCATGCTGTAGACTGTAGCCTTCACCCTTGGCCTGTCAAAGTCACACTGATGGTGGGAGGAGTTTGGATGTAGGTCTGTAACCGGTCCCAGTGACAACCAGCATGAAGACACACACACAGGGAACTTTCAAACCTTATTAATATCATTTATGCCCTTTCTCCAGGGAAATGAGCCTTCCTACTACCTTTACCAGCAGACACAGGGACGAGTAATCCTGATGACTGGCCATGTTCGGTGGTGCAGACGTGTGCATGTGTGCGCAAGCAGAAGCACAGGGCTTGTGCTCAGATGTCCGACAGAAGCAGACGTGTTTCCAGGAGCTCCAGACAAGGTGAGCAGCACAAGGGCCCACACCACAGCCAACCTTCCACCAGGCCACTTGCACATGGATGCTAAGTAGCACCAGTGCTGGGGAGCTTTGCCAGGCATTGTTGGAGAAGCACACAGTACAGCTGACATGTGTTGAGGGCCAAATGCAAAGTGGCTTTGCAAGTTGTCAGGGGCACACGCAGGGGCCATCGAACATATCCTTGAGTACCCCCTGCTCCATTGAAGCAGAGTTATTAGGGCAGTAGCGTTCCTTGCCAGAAACTGATAAAGCGCACAGGGACACCCTGCGAGGCACAGACTTGTGTGCAGTGCATATCATTTGCATGTGCAAATTGCCACCTGCACTACCTATTGAAATCCGTGGCTGCCAGAACACAACTTGTACTGAAGTTGCACCTCGCTATACGCGTGTAGCAGCTCACCCAGGGACCATTGCATCATGTGTGATTCTTGACGCATTGGTCTTCCATTTTCCACGCGCCCACATGTGCCTGCCTTACTGCATTGACAGTGTATGAACAATAAGGGGGCCAAGCTAACGTTTGAGTACAAAGCAGCAGACAGGAGTGTTTGTTTGTGGAGGAGTCACTTACTTTTGGGCATGGATGGTGTTGTGTGTGTGTGTTGTGAACTGCTCCTGTTACCAGACCTGAGAGTGTGCAGGCACGAGGCCAGCACTCACCCTAGAGATAAGTCTCTCTTTAGCTTGCATTTGACTCATTTGGTACAATGTGCATGATGAACATGTTTTCTCAGATTGAGTATGTGTTATTGTGAATAGTAGTTTTTACTACTTTGACTACTTTACCTTGCCAATCCAACTCCCCTCTCCTGCCACTCTTTCCAGTTATCCTGCATACCAATGCCTGTCCAAACAACATATCCCTAACCCTCCTTCTCCGCCGGGGTCTCAGAGGCCTGTGTAAGTTTGACCTTGCAGGCGCCCAGACCATGGAGGGGGTGGTTGGTTCGTGTCACTCCTGCGCCTGGACACCGGAGCTCTGACACTACCCATCAGTTGTTGCATCCTCATTGCATGTTATGTACCGTAAATAGTACCCATCCTGTAGGACCATTGTTCAACTGTGCTACCTTGGATGTTGTATCATTGTGCTTGTACATGTGCTTTGACATTTCCTGCTACTTCAAGTCAACTACTGGATACTCTTCATGGGTTTTTTGGTGCCTACAGGCTTTTTACCCGGTTTGTGGGTTTGGCTCCTTGGAGTTCTCTGCAATTTGGTATTTTTACCAGTCAAGGTGGCCTCTGAGGGGGCTGGACCCTATTTAGACGCAAGCTGGAACATGGAGACCAAGGGGTAGGGTGATCTTGTAGCCAGGTAGACTTGAAGGAAAAAGGCTACATACCCCAGACACAGTTGTTCAGAAGGTCACAGTGATGTGTAAATGACGGAGGGCCTTTTGTTGTTGGACAGTTGGCTTGGGCTAGAGTGTTTTGGACACTCTGACATTGTAATTGTGGGGTACTATGTAAATGATGTGTTGTGCTGGTCAATGTCTGTTCCTGTGTTGTCTTTACTTTTCAGGTGTCAGGGGATTGGTGTGGTTTGACATGCTGGGGTGTTCACATGGGCAATGTTCACATGTGATGTGTACAGGACACTGAGGGTCACTTTATTTCACATGCATATATTAGGTACATGTCCCTAATGACACACACAGTTGCACAATGATCCACTACACGTACAACCACCCTTCCATGGCCACAGGTGCACACAGATTGCATTCTCGGGCCCGCTGTGTCCCTGCAGCACATGATCTATTACCATTTGGGTACCCTGTACATGCGTCATTTGGTTATTGATTTGATTTGTCATTTTCATGTGATGCTCAAGGTGTATCTGCAACACAATGGCTGATCAATGTGCTGTGTGCTGAGCAGTGTGTTGCAGGAGACAATTGCCTTGTTCAGAGTACAATTGCCTAGTTTTTCGATGCTGGAATGCCCCTGGGCAGGGCAAAGACTGATATGATTGGGATATTTCTCCTCTGTGAAAGATAGTGAGCTAAATAATCTGGGTAAGGCTCTCACACCCAGGACTAATATCTGGCAGAGAGACTCCCAAGATCCCCCTTGATTTGTGCACATTTAAGGAACTTTGGGTCTCACCTTAAGTCACTAGTGGATTCCAGACGTGGACCCCTTGGTCACTATTCTTAGAGAGTCACAGCTCCACCCTACTGATGAGGTCCAACCAGACCGAAATACGTGTCTGGTGTTCCTTTTGGTACTCTTGTTCAGAGTACAATTGCCTAGCTTTTCAGTGCTGTAATGCCCCTGGGCAGGGCAAAGACTGATATGATTGAGATATTTCTCGTCTGTAAAAGATAGTGAGCTAAAGATTCTGTGTAAGTCTCTTGCACCCAGGACTAATGTGTGACAGAGAGACACCCAGGATCCCCCTCGTTTTTTCGCATATTTAAGTAATTGTGGGTCCTACCCTAAGTTACTAGGGGAATTCAGACGTGGATCCCTTACTCACTATTCTTAGAGAGGCACATCTTCACCCTACTGATGAGGTTCAACCAGAACGAAACACGTGTCTGGGGTTGCTGTTGGTACTCTTCTTCAGAGGAGAATTGACCAGCTTTTCTGTGCTGGACTGCCCCTGAGCAGGAGAAATACTGATGTGATTGGGATATTTCTCCTCTGTAAATGATAGTGAGCTAAAGATTCTGTGTAAGGCTCTCATACCTAGGACTAATGTCTGGCAGAGAGACTCCCAGGAACAGCCTTGTTTTTTGCAGTTTTTTCATGACATGGGTAGTTCGAGCAGACATTTGTTTTCAATCACTGTGATAAAAGAAAAAAACACATTTTAGTGTAGGTAGTTTATAATGAGTATTGCATTTCATAGTAGATATTTCTGTATTTTGTAGACCCTCATATTTAGCACTTTAGAAGTACTATAGTTCAAACCAGTGTACTTTGCAAATTCCTCAGTTACTGTGCTTGTTGATTAAATCATTGGGTGTGTGGGAAAAAAATCCATGCTGGATTAAAAAAAAAAAACGTTCTACGTTGTGGTACAATACATTTCTTTCATTGAGTTCAGTAGAAGGAATTGAATATGTGCATGGTTTTTGATTTGGAAGTGGTGGTAGTACTGTTGCAATTAGATAGCGGTTGGTGTATTTTATTTGTTTATTTATTTTCCCATTTTAGTGGTATTTATCTATCTGTTGGTTTCTTGCAGATTTTTGAGGCAGTTAGATACCTGTTGGCGTATTGTAACTGTTTATTTCTCGTTTCATTTTAATGGTATTCATTTATTTGTTTGCATGTTGCAGAATCTTGGGGCAGTTAGGTACCTGTTGGTGTTTTTTAACTGGTCATAGTTTTGTTCAAGTTCATACACAGATTAGTTAGTACATTTTGGTTTTAAGATTATTAAGTAAGCGTTTACAAGATTTTCTGGTAATCTCTGTTTCACAGTAATGTTAGTATCATTACATTTGACCCATCCACAATTGTTTTTTATATATGTAGTGTAGTGACCTGCATTGGTTGTGGCTCCTGCATTGTAGATTATACCTATTGTTGTGAAGGTTTCCTTACCAAGTGATACTTTACCATGTGTGAATTGACTTAGCTTGCAGTTGTCTTTGGTACAATCTGCAGTATAACGTAAAAGTATTACTTCCCCTATTTATAAGTATCACATGATTTAACTGGACCATAAGGAAAGTAGTGTGAGTACAGAGTTTACAAATATGAACATATCCAGGGAAAGTACAGTTATAAAAAAAACAGCAGAACTATGAGAAAGTGTTGATAACCTTACTGATTATCTTCATGCATAGAAAGCATTGCTGTCTTTCAAGCTTGTGCCTTTCCCTATGTATATGTTTCATTTGCTGTGAGTGGACCCTAAGGGAATTACTGTAAACACGTATCTGAATATAGTACCTTTTGAATTTTTTGTTCCTTACTGTTACTGAAGAAAACCATTTGGCCTACATATGGCAGTAAAGGAAAAAAGAGGGAGCCAGACATGGGATTTTTTACTAAATACATATATAGTTACAACCAGGGTGATGAAAATGTGTAGTTTGGAGAAAGATGATTGCTTGTCAGTATTTTTAACCAAGGGTTTTCATGCTTTATGAATAATTGGGAGGAGAGAATTCCAGGGAACAGAACAAACCATAATTGGTTGATGGTGGGAAATTCCATTTAGTCACCTCAGCTAACTGTGCAGAACCTATGTCATCTGTATGTGACTAGGGACAAGAAAATCCCTGTTACAAGCATACCTGGCTGCACCTTTGTGAATAATGACTATTAGGGAGGAGAAACACCATGAGTTGGCTACAGGCATGAGATTACAATGCATTAGCTATAAATGAGTGTGCAATGTTTATATTACTACCTGTGAAGAGAGAATTCCAGTGACCATATTGTATTTTATTTATTTATTTATTGGACATTTGTATGACACCTATACACAGATGTTTCCAGGCGCCACAAGACAAGAGGGGGCGGAGCAGAAGGGATCATGGGCATCATAAGACTATAACAACAAAGCGCAAAGAAACTGTTATATTGGCCTTGTGACAATTCTACTGTGTAAGTGCAAGACAAGGTCATAAGTGCAAGGGGGTGGGAGGTAGAGGGAAATGTGCCCCTGCATGTGGGGGTGGCAAAGTTCTGAGCAGGCCAAGGCGACAATTCCCAGAGGAAATAGTGCTGTGGACAGGAGGACTGGGTTGGCATAGTCTGGAAAAGGGATCCCTAGGGCAAGTGCTGTCAAAGGATGCCGGGAGCGACTGGTGGGGGGTGGTCTGGTCCCTGTGTAACTCTGAAGGGACCAGGACCCATTCACAGCAGCAGGTGGAGGGTTGACCACGGGAGGGGGAGACAGAAGGAATAGGAGCAAAGGAAGGTTTTAAGAAAGTTTCCAGAACTTAAGAAGATCCAGCACACATCTGATGGGGGAGGGAGGTTGTTCCAGAGGGAGGCATCAGTAGAGGAGAGGGATCTACCTCCAACTCTCTGCTTGGAGAAGCGTTTGGCCTGGAGAGAGTTGGAGCCAGAAAACCAAAGGATTCTGGCTGGGAGGTATTTTGGTAGACAAAGCTGGATGTAGAGAGGTCCCAGACCCCAGACAGCCTTCTGGATGATGCAAAGGATTTTGAATTTGATCCTTGCAGTCACCGGGAGCCAGTGGAGAGCTTTTAGGGGTGACGAGGTGTGGTCCCTGGGCTTAAGGCCAAGCATAATCTTGCAGTCCTATTGTGGATTAGTTGGAGTGGGCAAAGGGAGGAAAGAGGAAGGTTGAGGAAGAGACTATTACAGTAGTCAAGCCTAGAGAGAACCAGAGCTCTGGAGACATTGAGCTTCTGGGGGAAGGTGAGGAAGGTAGAATGCCCATGAGGAGGTGAAGCTGAAAATGTGACTTCTTTGCAAGGTCTGTGATGTGTGGAGAGAAGGAAAGAGAGGAGTTGAAGATGACCCCAAGGTTTTTGCCTTACTGGTGGGTGAGGAGAGGGGACCCAAGGAGTCTGGACAGAGAGTCAGGGGTAAAATAGGAGCAGGCGTGCCAATGAGAAGGATCTCTGTCTTGCTGGCATTGAGGCAGAGCTAATTGTCAGAGCACTATGCCTGAATAGCAGTTAGGCAGTCTGGTATAAGGCAGGGAGAGAAGGAGGAGGTAGGGAAAGGCAGCCCGAAAGAGAGCTGTGTGTCTTCTGCATAAAACTGGAAATTAGGGGAGTAGGTAGAGATCAGGTGGGCCAGAGGGGCCAGGTAGATGATGAAGAGCCATGGCGATAGGATAGATCCCTGAGGGATGCCACAAGTAGAGTCAGGTGGAGGAGAGAAAATGACCCATTTGAACTTGGGAGGATCTGTTAGAGAGGAAAGAGGTAAGCCACACCAGTGCCCTGTCCATGATACCTAGGGTATCACAGAGACATTTTATGAGGATGGAGTGGTTGACAGTGTCAAAGGCAGAGGAAAGATTGAGGAGTATCAGAACAGAAGGAGTGTTAAGGTCCAGATTAGAGAGTCGGCATTCTCAGGTATTCAGGAGTGCATTTCCAGTGCCTCTGGCTGCCCTGACACCAGACTGGTGGTAGGGGAGGCAGCCAGCTGTTTTGGTGCAGAGGCTCAGTTGGAGGATGACCACCTTCGCCATGAGTTTGCCCAAGAAAGGGGTTATAAAGATAGGTTGATAGCTGGGCAATAGGGGTCAGTAGACATCTTTTTTAGGAGAAGGTGCACAAGTGAGATCTTGCGGGGTTGAGGGAAAGAGCATGTGTCAAAAGAGTGGTTACAGATGTCAGCCAAGGCACATGACATTTGTAGAACGTGACTACAGAGGAAAAGAACACCCTGATATGGCTGGAGGAAGGAGAAAACAAGTATATTTGATCAATTTCATAACATGACTACCCCTAAGGTTCGGAAACTATTAGCTACATGTTATTCCACCAGTTAACCTACAGACCATTGCCCAGAACATTCAGTAACAAGATCACTTAATCATCAGTTGCTCTATTCTTTTCACATGCAGTATAATATACACATACACAGCTGCACGTAATAGACTCCACACTCACAGATTTGTTGTATGCATATGTGGATATAGGTAAAATATTACAAATATCAACCAGTCTGCAAAATGTGTTAGGTGATACAATGTGCATAATGATATAAAAACAATGATAACATACTGCAGTGCATTAAGGTTGTACATATTAGTAGAAATGTTATGTAAAACAGTGCTAGCCAGTACACTGCAGATAGAAATCCAAGCAGGGCCAACTCAGTCGTTGCCCCGTTCGAGGTTCCTACATTGAGTACTATGAAATGAAAGCACTTCCAATCGGAAGGAATTGGGCATTAAGTGCTATATAACAATTTATATATTTGATGTAATATGTTATATACGCTTGTACCCATCAGAATGGGGTTTTATATGTCTGGGGGGACCCTTCACAGAGGAGAAATGTACATTTGCATCTCAGTCTGGTCCTACCCACAGGGGCAATACAGCACTGACATTCTTGGCAATTCTTCTCTGAACAAAAATACCATCAGTGGGTGGGACCAGAATGACATGCAATTGGATATAATTCTCTTTTTTTTATTGATTTAGCTGAAATCAATCAACTTTTCAATACACTTGAGATAAAATACATGAGATTACAACAAGATAATAACATTCATTTAACCATGTGAACTAATTCCTAATACATAAAAGGCCTATAAAATATGTTAAATCATATTATTAAATAACAATGCAGAAAACAAAAGGAAACAGAACAAATAATATAAAACATAATTGTGGTTGTCTTTTTCTATAACACAAAGTGAACTTTTCCTGTGATGAAAAACACAGATAATTGCATTTGATACCAAGAAGTTGCTATTTAAAGGTTAGTGTCTAGAATAAGGAGCAAGGGACTGCTAGATTATTCATTGGACTATGGCACTTGAGTGTATACTCCCACGTGACATTTAAAACCATCACAAATTGTATATCACAGTTAAACGTCAGTATGCTGAGACATTAAACAAGTTCAATTAATGCAAAGTTGTCATCAGGGGCAAATCTATGCAGCTGTCTTCTTTGATTCATTAGCAGTATCTAGTGCTAAAGCTGTCAAAGAATTAGCAGTGGCAATACAAATGCCAAAAGAAGGAGTGCACAAGATCACTGCACAACTGGAGTCTGGGTTCAGGTGGCCAATGTGTGTAAAATGTTTGGCAAAAACCTCAGTCTAACCGAGTTGAGGGCTGGGCAGTGAATGATCAAATGCTCAAGTGTTTCTTTACATATTCAATCTCCACAATAACGACAGAAATTCCTGTCCAACATGATGATCTTCCGTTCGGACAAAAGATCTCGGGTTGGCCATAAGTTGAATTGCAGTCATAAATGGATGATCTGATAAAAGGAGAGGGTGACTTGCAAAGATAGGGTTCCAAGAATCAAAACTTCTTTTCCCCAAATCAATTGCTCGCAAAATGTTTATAATTCAGGCACAGTCTCCATGACTCAATCCTATTGGTCAGTTATATTTTCAGCTTGGCTCTGTCAGGATCCATAATGAGAACGTCCACAAGATGTCGGCCAGAGCAAATATACAATGAATACCCCTTGTCCAATTTTGGACGAACACATGCTCAGAGGAAAATGCCTATTTGAGCAATACTTTGAGAACAAGATTCAGATTAGTAGAGATGACACATTTCCTAAATAATGCATGCAATTTAATAGTTCTCCTCTGTGCAGGGTGCAGTGAGCTAAAATGTGGTTGTAGAATCCTGAGTGGAATAAATTCCATAGACAGGTTATTTAAATCATGTTTGTTCTCAGTAGAGAGTCTCCCACACCCTTGCTTGATTTGTAAAACCTGGGGTTTCACTCTAGGTAACCCAGGGTAATCCAGACTTGTACCCCTTGTGCATGGTGTCTTAGAGAAGCTCAGCTTCACCTCACTGAGGAGGTCCAACAAGGCAGATACACATTTCTGGGATTGCTGATGGTACTGTAATAAAGATGCAAGTTCAATGTGGTATAAAGGAACACACTTATCAGCTGTAAGAGTATCACTGTAAAAGGGGAGGGGGCTCTTTCTGATGCTTCTGTAATTAAACCCATAATGAAACAAATCTATTAATACAGGGGCACATGTAAGTATAATTTAAACTTAGTGGTAGAGCAAAATGTGGTAAATAGGCCGTACAAGCTTGCTTTTGCAGAAAACGTGTGTTTGCTTTTTGTACGCTGAAAAAGCTGTTGTGTGTTGTGATTTAGTGCAGTGTCTGTGATCCCGGGCCAGTACTGAAAGAAGTATACTATGGTTGTTCTTTTTCGAGGTCACAGATTAGAGCTCACAAGTTCGACCAACAAATAATGAATGCATGAACGTTTTATAATTCAAAATCTCTTGAAAAATATGATTTTCTAATTGAGCCGACAAGAACCACAGCATGTTCATATTGCCCTGTAGTACATCTTCACCGGGAAAAGGGTTAGAGTTTCCCCAATATGCAACATTTGTGTAGCAGTGCGTCAGAGTTTGAAGGCTCTGGCGGTGACATGGAGGTAGGCTCTTCTCATGAGAACCAGGATGAGGCGACCAGGGCAGTTTATTAAAGTTCTGCTGGTTGTCTCAAATGTTTCAATATATTAACTTTGTGCTGTGGGTATTAGGGGTGGATTATCATATCACACGTTGTAAGAGAGGGCAGAGTGGGAAAGTTAGCGTACCCAATTACAGAATGTAATGTATGTATTTTCTATAAGGGTCTGATGTGCGAACACCAGTCAGCTTGGTGTGGGAGATTTGTTCTTGTTGTAATCTTACTAATGTCATTCAGATCGACTATTATAAAAGTCTTAGATTTAGGGGCGTTTCTTTGAAAGCAACTTTTAATGCAGTTTTGGTCTGGGATCTGTTTGAATATAGCTGTCCCAGTAGTGTCTCGGTCCTGAAAAAAACTGTGTTACTTCTTGCACCAGCGTACTCTCCTGTTTGACTACTTTTGTAATTTTTTGGTGAGTTTTCGAGGCAACCCCTGATACAGTACTCTTGTTCAGAGTAGAATTGCCTATCATTTTGGTGCTGGACTGTCCTTGTGGGTGGGACCAGACTGATAGGCAAATTAATATTTCTCCTCTGTTAAGGGTGCATTGAGCTAAAATGTGGTTGTAGACTCAACAGGTTATTTGGACCATGTTCATTCTGAACAGAGGAGCTCCCAAACCCTTCCTCAGCTTGTAAAACTTGGGTTTTAACCTTAAGTGACCCAGGGTAATCCAGCCATGGACCCCTTGCTCACTGTGCCCTAGGGAGGCCCAACAAGCCTGAACTATGTGTGTGGGCTTGCTGATGTACTCTTGTTTAGAGGAGAATTGCCTAGCATTATGGTGCTGGGATGAGTGGAGGAATTCCATAACTCTAGTTATATAAACCATATTTTTTTCTCAGTAGAGGGTCCCCAAACCCTTTATTGGTGAATTAAAAGAATCCTGCAACTAGGGACAACTTGAATGGCTATTTTAAAATGTTGGGATGCACACAATCTGTCATTGACCTCACAATCCCTCTTTCTGTTTCATAACTCTCTGACTTTACACAGACTTTTGATTGAAAACTTATGCAAGGGCTCTGGTAGTCTCTGACTGGGATCTCCTTCACTGGTTCCGGTCCGTTTGTGTACAGGGTGCACATGTGGATGTCATGGTCCGTGCACAATGATGCCTAGATGTCCTCATATCGCTAATACCACAAGACTTCCTTTGGCCATTCTGGAGTTCATCTACAAGGACAAGATGATGTCAGTCCATGCACGTGATTTGTATGTTCACAAATATGCACATCCAACCAGGGATGTCAAATGTCCCTCAGGCCACGGTGCACATATTTGTGAAGGCCTCAATATTGTGTAAAAACTTTAGGGTTCAGATTGGTACATGAAATGTTGGTAGTTCATGTCCTCATAAGACACTGTTTATTAGGTCAGACAGCACTCACAAATATATGTATATAATGCTTGTTTGGGACAGATATAGGCAGACATAGGCCACATGTGTAGATTTACTTCTAGGGTTCACACACATTCTAATACTTGGAGGAGGGAGATCCCAGGTATTTGTGTGGCATCTTAGTGTAGAGGAGAGTTACTTCATATGCTAAACATTTTTTTCTTGAGGTTGAGTAGTGGGAATTTGTGTGATGAGATCTTCCCTGTATAGGAAAAAAGAACTGCAGCTTTGCTACAGCCTTCAGATGGGATGCCTTATGCACAAGAAACTTGACTATCATCCATGATACTGGGCTTTGGGGACTGGTACACTCACATGTTCCATTGTGACATGAATGGGCAGGAATGTACATCTTCAAACATGTTCTGTAAACAGTTGACTTCTTTGAAATCAGGGTTGAGATTGTCTTTGTTGCCTATCCAATAAGAGACAGTACCAGTGGAAGTTCTTCTGTATGGTCAGGGGGGTGTGGGGGGTGTGCTTGAGTGGCCAGCAGCACAGTTGATTATTTGCAGTGGGACTGTGCTGCCTCTAAGCAGGGGTACGTCATCCTGTTATGTGTTTATTTTATAATACAGAGTCCTTTCGTGTCCATAAAGTATGTAGGTCACCAGAATGAGAAGCCAGCGAGGCATAGGATGTGTGGCCTGCCATATTTGATTATCGCACTAATAGTGTAGACTTGCTGAAGAACAGGTGAGGAGTCGTCTCCTGCAAGTCAGTGTGCTAAGGCTATAAAGAAGTGGGGTGGGCCATCCAGTCCCTTGTGGTGGCAGCAGTGTTTGATCTACAGAGGGTGTGAGCAGTTAAGTGATGTATGATTCATGTGTGTGTAATAATGTGCATTAATGTATGTTTGTGTGTGTTTTGGTTTTATTTATACAATCAAAAAATAGTCATAGGCACCCCTCCGTGATAATGAACATGGAAATTACCTGTTCTTTGGGAAGGTAGCCACTCGAAAGTTTGCAGCCACACTTTAGCTCATTGTACCTTTCACTGTATGAATCCATGTGAATGAGAGTGTGCATGCAGGGTAGTGCAAAGCTAAATTTAGGTTTGCAGGTGCCTGCTGGCAGCATGGGTTTCTTTATCCCTGATGCCCAATAAAATATTCCACGCTGCGTGAAATTCTTTACTGTGCATCAAAGGGTATAGCAAACATGATAAGTGTTATTACATGGCTAGAGACTTGCCTACTTTGTCAGTGCCAGTCTGCATATATTGCCTGTTGTGTTATTATCAAGTGCTAGCTTGATTGAATGTTCTGAATGAGATAGGAATTCTAAAAAGGTTGGGAGATTGAAGGATAGAGAGAGCTGGTCGAAAGAGGAGGAGGGCTGTTGGCTATCATATGTAATTCAGAAAAAATAAACCAAGTCATGCAGATTGCACACCTGGACCAAGTGTGTACGTTATGTGTACAAGGCAACCGTAACAAAGTGGCGATGAGCTTGGCCCACGGCCACTCAGCCATCCAACCTTCTTTTATATCATCCGGAGCTCAGAACCCTCCAAGTTACAAACCCACTTACGCAGCATAAAGGAGCAATAGTACTGCTCGAGAGGCTGCACCACATAAGTGGCCCATAAGGCCTGACATAAATAGTGTATATATTTAAACTAATTAGGCATAATTTAAAAACCCCGCCCAACCTCCGGCAGTGAAAGCACTCTCTGCAGCATGATCACTACAGAGCAACATAATAGAGGAAAGGACCTTATAACTTTGAGACACTGCATATAGGAATTGCACTTGCATCTGGTTGTCAAGCAGCTTCCCGTAAGAGACACAGCAGATAAAGAAAAGTAATAATTTGCTTGACATTTGCAACTGAAGAAGTACAATAAAAATAGTACAAGGAACAATATTTGTATTGAAGATATGATAATTACAAAATAGCATAAGAAATAGTAATCATATATAAGACATTACAGTAAAAACGTTAACAATGCAGCATTTGGGCCCTCCACTTAACTTCATACAGAATCCAGGCAGACCACCAAAGCCATGGCACAGATTTAAAGAAGAATTCAATATTTATGTGGAGGCTATTGATGGGAAGAGATTATTAGCAAGCAGGAAATTAGCCATATTAATGCACAGTTTATTTATGTTCTGAAGGACAGGAAGTGTGTAGAAATGTACCTGTGGTAATAGAAGCGCACAAAGGTGAAGGACTAGATATATGCAATGAAGTATTTGATAGAATGTAGAAAAGGTATAAGGACAGTTTCATATTAGAGAGACACACATGTTTTACACCAGGGAACTATTGAGTAATTCCTGGCAGCTCTAAGAGGAATAGCTGAGTGCTGTAATTTTGGACAATTCATAAATGAAGTGTTCAGAGACCAATATATGGTACACACCACGAATGACCAAATACGTCAGAGAATATGGGAAGAGTTTGAACCTTCACTTGTGGAAGTTATTCACTTAGCACAGAGTATCGAGAGTTGGTCAGGGGCTTGCAAGAAAATATCGAAGGACAAAACATTTGATAATACACAAATATGACTTATGGATCATAACAGAGGAAAAGCAAGGGTCTCAAATCAAGAATAGATGGAAAAAACATATCCCAACATGAGGTTTTACAGATGTGGGGCCTGAGAACACATTGACACCTCAAAGTCATGAATAGTGATTGGAAAAATATGTAATTTCTATGGAAGAATGGGTCACATTGCTAAGGCATGCATAAATAAGACTTTCAGAAAATCTTTCAACAAGGAAAATAAAGAAGTAGTGTTAATAAAGGACATTTGTAGTAGTAGATGCAATAAAGAGAGGGGAGACAATGTGCTTGGCAATACAAATCGAAGGATGTTTTGATGGGCTGGGATCCTGATGAGAATGTTAATGAATTCACAAAAATTGAAAAACCATTTTGTGCTCTGGAAATTGCAGGAGTGAATGTACTATGGATGGGAGACTCTGGGTTGTTACACACCATAATTCCACTAAACATGTATTAAGGAGAACTGGAAGTGACAGTTAGGAAGTTAAATCCAGTTACTAAAGTACCATGTGTATATTCTGGGAATCAAATCAAACAAACAAGGATGGTTTTTTAGAATGACTGAAATTCAAAGATCGTTAATTGTTAGTAAAGTAAATGTTGTTGATGACATTGTCTTGTTTATTCATCAGGGTCCGAAAGGTTCCTACATTTGATGATATCAGGGTTCTTTTTTTTAAGTAGTTCTATTTTAGTGTGGGGTCTAACAATAGGGTCTTAAAATATCTAATCTCTTTTCTCATAATTTAATTTGCTCCTGCCAACTTCTCATTGTGAATATGAATGGGCTTAATGTAGTTCATACCTTGCATTTGTTTGAACTTGGCTAACCATATTGCTAATAAAGCCATTAAAATTCTTTGTGTTAAACACTTCCTTTTTCCACTCAAATGTGTTTACTTTGAGTGTGTAATGCGAAATTTAAAGCTGTAATGTTTGAATCAGACCAGCAAATGGCATTGCCCAAGGCGGTAGTTCTTAATTTGGGCATCTTAATACATTTCCTGATATTTAAAACAAAATTAAATTTAACCTCTAAAATACCATAGTCACTCCATGTGTTCTTAAACACTAAGAAAGAAGTACAACAATTTAACAGGTGATCATCAATGAAGACACAATCAAAAGTCGATAAACGTGCTCCTCTGAACCAAGTTTGCCGGGTATGAATTTCACCAAAGTCTCTCCCATTCAGCGGGTAGAGTCCTAGCATCTCAAAAGCTAGGCACCAGCTCCTACCTGTTTGTGATTTGAAATTCTGGGAGAACATATCCGCCGACATTTCCGATATTTCATTTCTAGCATCCTCAAGATCACATGTAGCATTCACATCTCCAGCAACCATCACCCTCCCATTACTATTCAGGGTTAGCCATAGTAGTATTCTTTCCAATAATACAGCTATAAAGCAGCTAAGATCAGAAATCCCCTTGTGCCAGTAAATATTAACCAGAAGAAATGTACACGACTGATGATCCGAAATTAGGACACTGCCATAGCTCGAAAGGTTAAATCTTCTAGTGCACTTACGTTCATAACTAGGGCAGAGTCAACAGCACTTATGAGCCCTCCTGAGGCCCTCCCGCCCTTATTCATCCTAGCCGATTGAGAGAGGACCTGATAGCCATCCATAACCGGAGACTCAGTCAACCATGTCACTTGTAGGGGATGCCATTGGCCACCTTTAAGAGTTTGGTGACTACCGGGTTCGTAAGTAAATGGTGGCTTCCCCTTGAGTTCCAAGATTTAATACACAGTGTCATCTCTCCCTAAATTTGCTAAGGGTCACATTTTCTCCAGAGGGTTGACGTGAGTGATGGCCAGCCATCATGATAACTATTGGCACAGTCATCATGAATGGTAGCTAATCCCAACCCCTGATAGTCAGATCTAGTTAAAGTATTTCGCCCCCCTAGTGGCCCCATAGATTCCCCATTAGGAGAGTTCAGGTTGCATTCATCGAAAAAAAGGGCTTGCAGGCTTAGCGTTCTGGTAAGGACAAGCTCTTTCACTAAATTTGAATTTAAATAAATAATGCCAAGTCTGCGATCTCACCAAAGATCATCAGTATATTCCCTCTATTAAGACAAATCCGAGTATCGGGTCCCAGTTGGCTGGTTAGCTTTAATACATACTCAGTTTTATTTTGACTCAGATCATTCTTCAAGCCCCCTGACTTGGAACCTTTTGGACCCAATTCTTATCCCATTGAGGTTGGTAAATGGCATGCGATTTGGGGCCGATAGGCTCGGGTATATTTACATGACCCCAGTTATTTGGGTGTAAAATGGGAGTATGTAGTCTGTTTAGGAGGTCCCCAACCTCTGCAGCCAATGATGGATAGATATTAGATGGCAAATTCCCCATAGCCCTTGAGCCCCAGTCCATGGAATCAGAACAATTTGAGTTAAATGGCAATTTCACATCGTTATTCGGGTAGAATGGTAAGCTCTTGTCGGATACCGGCTACAGCGGGAGATGGGTAGGGAAGGTAGGTTCACGATACAAAGGGTCAGGACAATGCATGTTCTGCAACAAATCATCCCTCTTGGTAGAGAGTGGTTAACTTCTACAATCTTGTGCCCAGGACATTGTGGGAAAAAGTCGATTCTCAGTAGTAACTAAGTGTTTATTTAGATCCATAATGCAATTTAATTGACCCAAAATACCAGTGCCAGCCAGCTCCTTTATTGGATCAAACAGTACCCTTGCACTGGTTCAGGGCAGCACACTGCTCTGAATTTCCAAAGGTATCGATACCTGAGAATGGAGGTCAGTGGAATGGTGAGTCAGTAAAGTTGTAAATATAGTCTCAATCTTATCCCACAGGCCCGGTCCAGTCTGAGGGGTAGAGTCCACAGTCACCGACTTTACCAGGTGGTGAGTAGTCATAATCCTATCTTCAATAACCAGGGCAGACTTTTCGGCAGGAATAGTTCTGTTTTAGGTCGTGAAGCATTACAATGTGTTTTTTCCGTGCCTGTAGGACTTTCTTTATAGCTTTGGCCATTTTTGCCTTAGAAGGATTACTAGCTTGCATTGTTACATGAGAGGTTGACAAGCCGCATCCAACCTCTTTAGGGTTTTTGCTTACCAGTGGGTCTCTAGGTAAATCAGCAATGTCTGGATCCTGAGTGGGTATGCTGGTTGATCTCATACCCTCCTTCAGTTGACTACTTTGGGATGAAGGGCCAGGGAGATTATAAATTGCAATAGAAGCTTCCAAGCATATCTCAAACTCCTTTTCCCCTATCAGTGGGTGATCGCGGATCGAACACATTGCAGTTTTGTCGCATAGACCCACACCAACCGTGACACTATCCGGCCCCTTCTCCATGGCACTCGGAAAAGGATTATTATCCATGGCCATATCCGAAAATTCGATGAGGGTAAGGTCAGTTAAGTATTTAGATCGGATCACCACATTTGGCCATTCATAACAGAGTGGTCCAGCATTGCAATTCCTTTTATAGGAACCACTGCTTTGAGTTCTGTGCTAGACCCAATATATTTTACACATTATTGATCTATAAAGCATTGGCCGGCAATTGGGGACAATGGAGGATTTTGACTGGGGGTTTTGAGACCAGCATTATTTGTTTTCACTGACTGTGTCAGCAGTGGCTGTTTCACCTTCCGTTTACCTTTTTCCTCAGTTTCTGCACCAGCATCTGCTTGAGACAGTTGATCGCTAGGATTCCGGACACCATGCGCAGATATTCTCACATCCACGTCATTTGGGCAAGGTTGGTGATTTTCACATGGTGTGATAGAAGGCTTAACAAGAATAGGTAATTGAACGGGCTTCATTAGCACCAAATTACTGTCACTCGTAATGCATTGTGGAGCAGTTAGTTCCATAAGTTCTTCGTAGGTAAATTGGCTTCTAAGCCCTGCTCTCATCCCATTGCCGGTAGTGTGCAAACCGGTTAGAGAGAGGGCTATTGGAGCGTATCTGGAGCCTAGAGCAAAGGGAAAAAAACTCTCTGCAGTCTGTAGGCAATCTCTACGTTTTTTGCTGAAACATTTGTAAGTGTCTGACACCAGTTTTGGTGTAGCTTCTATTTAGCTGGAACCTAGATCAAAGGGCGAGAAGCTCCCCACAGTCTGTAGGTACTCCGAAAATTATTTCCAAAAGCCTGAAACCATGGCAAAGTTCAATGTAGCAAGCAGTCTTACCGTGTAAGGTGAGGTGAAGGATGTGCCTTCAATAGTTCCGGACTAGTCACGAGTCAGGCAAGAGGTCCTCAGGCATCAGGCACAAAAGCACAGAACACAAAACACTCTGCGATACTCGGCTGAGGCTCCGCGAGACAGTTGTTTTTTAAATGCTCCTCCTCCTCCTCAATGCACCATAAACAGTAACAACAGACTTCAGTCTATTGTGCAAGACACAGGTTTCACAAACACTCTGCAATACTCTGCCTAGGCTCCGCCAGACAGCTGGTTTTTAAATGCTCATCTTCCTATATGCACAATAAACAGTAAAAACAGACGCCCGTCTATTGTGCAAGACACAGCTTTCACAAACACTGTGTGATACTCTCATTTCGGCATGTGGTAATTACCATTACCACTTGTGGAAATCTTGGGGCCTCAGTCTGGCATTACCATCCTCTCAGTAATACAGCAGGTGGATGTTCAGTATTTACGAAAATCTACCTGTTATATTTTTTCACAGCTACACAATATCTTCCCCTGTCTGTTTGCAGGATGGACGTGGAATTGGTACAATATGAATCATGCTGCTACTGTCCCATTTAATATAATGCACAATACGTTCCATAATGTCCCTTTTGTGGATTATGCATCAAAGGTGTTGAAAATGAGGGCACCAGAAAAGCCCACTTTTTCACACCCTCTGGGGGTTCCTGCGCACTTTTTTACCCTTGAGTTGAAGGCGCATCCATTCATGCAAAGGATGCAAAATTGTTTTATTGCTGCAGAGATGCGGAGGGTGGGGGTGTTGAATTTTTACCTTCACCTTTTGGATGAAGATAAACATTGGAGACACATTTTGGAGGTATTTCATTTGTTGCTTACTGTGGGATGTCTTAACCCACTTCTGCTCTTCCATGTGACATCACTGTGTTCTGATGGTGCCAGAAACATCAAAATGGCTGCAAAACCCTTGTGCGCACCAAAACCTCTGAAAATCGTGCTTTGCAAAGCACCAAAAAGATGGCTGCCCAATCTGCCATGCATGTTGTCAGTGGTGGAACAGAGATCGCACTCCTGAAACATGTCACTGGGCTCCACAACAAGTGAAAATTGAGTAAAGAAGGAAAAGCAGTGCTTTGCTAAATGAAACCCCAAAATCTTGCTTTAAATCCTTTTTTCTTTATTTCTGAAACTGCAGAATGCCGCTACAAAACACCCTCAAACATCCAAAATTCTTACTGGGTGCTACAATTCAATTAATGCAAGAAACCATTGTGAACTTACAATATCCTGAAAAGCTGAAAGCATCAAGGGATTTCTACAGCAAAAATGGCTTGTCTGTGGATCTGTCAAAATCTGGGCGCAGTACCCACGGCTGCCTGAATGAAAGCTGTCAGTGGCCTCCAGGATTAAACTTTAAACATGTATACACTGAAATCAAATGTTTGCAATCTAAGAGGCCTGTTATTGAGACTAACCCATCTTGTAATTGTTTTGATTCCATGGTTTAAAATCTTGAATAAGTATTTAGCTGCGATTTGATCCCACAAGTTTGTTGTCTGCTAAAGGAAAATTCAACAGAATTAAGAGTTAAAATAAGCTGGCTAAAGCTACCAATCCGGAATAACAGCTTTCCTCCCAGAGGCAAGGCTTCTCCCTCCCGCTCCCTCCACCAGGAAATCACACCAAAGCGATAATTATAGGGTGGGGGAAGAACCTTGTCTGCAGTGGGGAAGGAAACAAAGAACAACTGCAAAGCATGAAATTCAAAGTGAGAAGACAGTTATAAAATGGCCTCTGCCAAGAGAACAGAGAGGAGACTGCTTCTGGACTGAAGGGAGAGAAAACGAGGCGGACCCAAACAGCCATCTGTGGCTGAACATTCACAAAGAACATTTTGTTTAAATACATATAACTTGCCACTTAAAATTGTCAAAAACACAAAAATAACAGAATTGAAAAATCTAAATTTTGGCTGCACATTTCAAGAGGCAGCAAAATCGTGTGACATATTTTGGAAGGAAACAGCAGAAAATGTGATTTACACCAAATGTATTTCTGCTATAAGTATGGAACTTTATACAGTTATGCCCAGGTTATATGCGCACACTTGTAGAAATGTGCTGATAAATTGGACATTGTGTTCCGGATGAAAAGGGCAACATTCTGTGAAAAAAAGACACAAGATCCCACAGCTACGGGGTTTGGAGGAGTAGCTGCTGTACAAAATATGTAATCTGTATATGTGGTTGTTATAGAGTTTGCACATGTGTAAATATGTATTGTGTCAAAAGTAGATTTTGTGTTCAAGAGGCTAGGGGTGGACTCTAAGCCTAATTACCCCACACCATAAAGGTGACACACTGTTTTTCTCCTCCTATCAAGGCAGCGAGGAGATTCTGACCAATCCCTGTCAAAGGGGCGAGCTTAGGCTAAACCAGTACATACACACCCTTTATCATAGCATAAATAGAGACAGCAGAGGGCAGCTACAGACAGATTCACCCACAATCCCGTTGATGGTGGAGCACCCTGCTGCTGAACTTTACGACTTCCTTGCTCCAGACTACAGAAACTTGGCAAAGCAGAACCCATTGCATAGCTGAACCACTTTCAGGTAGGCCTCAATTTCCAGAACCAGAACCAACCCCACAAACCTAAGGGGAAGCATCATACTACAGCTGGTCTGCGCTGTACTGCTTGCCTGCTGAAAATATTTATCATCAGAACCAAGAAGGGCAGATCCAATGCAATCCTGTGCCGTGCTGTGACCAGAGTGCCTTGCAGATCCAATCCAGTCCAGTGCCATACTGTGTCCAGAACGCCTTGAAGCTGCCCAATCCGATGTGCCCAGCAGTCTGTCCTAAAACCAGATCCGGTTCACTGACCAGAATCTCGTACCAGAATCTATATATAGAACTGTTTCACTAGCATATGTACCTTGTCTAGTTAATCCCTTTCTTAAACCCATCCTATCTGGTATTCAGAACCCCTATTGTTAGGAGTATTTTTGAATTGTCTAACTCTCTATCCTATCCCTCCGATCTTCCTCCTGTAAATGTATTGCTAAAACTATCTTTGCGCTGATCTTTTCTCATCTGAAGTAGGCGAGTCCCGGGCAGGCAGTCATTCTCATCAAGTGGCCGTGTTCTTGTGGGGATTCATTTTGTTCATAGTCATCCTCAACTTCTGCTTGTAGCTAACATCCACAGCTTTAAATCGCATCTAAAACTGCATCCCAAAACCTTACGGTTCTCCCGTTATTGCGATTATCGCGCAGTGAAAAGTTTGCCGCAAATTTCGTTTTTGCGAAATTCTGACACGTGTAAAACAGCTTTTAATTGCTCCCGACTTGAATTTTAGGATTTCAAATTGTTTCTTGATATTGAATCATTGCTTGTGTTCGTGTGCAACCATCTAAAGCGGCTCCCATAAGAATTGATAGCAATTTCAGCAATTTTGACCATATTAGTGTTTTTGCCCAATCCATTCTCAAGATAACTTTAAAAGCCATTGAGACAGCTTGACAGTCAATTCTGTTTTCTCTTATGTTTGCTGGGGGAAAGTGGGATTGTTATTTTGTTTGAATTCAGCCATTCCTGAATACCTGCTCTCTCCTCCTATGTCTTTACATTGACTATTGGGGGGTTGAGGGGTGTGCAGGGGAAACCGTTAACCACAGTGCTATCTGATCTGAACACACACACAAAAGTATTATTTCTGTGTGGATTTTTTTTGCTCACTATTACTCCTTGTGTATTAAAGAGATTATTCTGTGTTACATCAACCCATTGGTGATCATTGTGTACCCATTAAAACATAGTGTGATTGAATTGTAAACATATAAATAAATATTTTAACTTTGCAAACCAGCCTGATTCCTGGTTCAGTGTGACCAGGGGGTTCCATGAGAGGGGCGTGATTTGAGTGGTACATCGTTCAGAAAAAAGAACTTTTAGACAAAAATAAATAAGGATTTCAGTTGTGCATTACATGCTAGGCGTTGACTTGGGTATGTGCCGGATTGAAATCACTTACAGCTTGGGTGCTCGTCACGAGATCCTGAATTAGACATACCACTTGTGACAGTCTAACCCAGCGTGCTAACTGACGGGGTACATACACCCTGTTGGGCTACCACACTGTGCTACACTGTAAAAACACCCTTCAATAGAAATACTCAAAGGAGTTGGGCCTGTTTTGCAAAAGTAAAAGTAACCCTGAGATAAGTCAGAAGGAAATTAATATTTCTGGAATAGCGACCCCAGTGGAAATTTATATTGCAAAAGAACACCCACTGCACAAATTGTTTGTCAGGGGTGAATGGGTTGAGCAGGATGAGAATGTTTGGCTGAAGGAAATCAAACAACAAGCCACTGCCACAGAATTAGATACATGGCAGGTCCAGGGTCTATTACACCAGGCACTTAGTGAACTGTATATGGCCCCAAAGGTAAAAGAAGAGCAATGTAAAATTGCCAAAATAGCGGTGTACATGTACCTCCACATTGGAGTAATACAGGAAAAATATGCCGAAAATCTAGATCTGGCAAAGAGGCAAGTACAATCCCTAGAGAAAACCCAAACTGATTTGGACTCTGCAGAGCAACGGCTACAAAAGAGCCAAGAATCAGAGAGTGAAACCAGACAGTACCTGACAAAAGTAAAAGAAGATCTGGATCGAGGGTAGAGCAGGATGCCAAATTACTGAAACTGCAAAAAGAGTGCCAGGAAAGATTGGACTCTCTACAACAGAGTCAACAAAAACTGGCACAACAATTAACTTTTAATAGAGTTTGCGCAGAACAGATGGTCGTTTTACAAGACCTGATAGACCAATTAAAAGAAGAAAATAATACATTAATTCTTAAAGACCTTGAATCCAAAACAGAGTTTGATGAAGAGCGCCAGAAAACTGGTGCATTCAGAAAACAAAGGGACGACCTGGCGGCACAGAGGGGTACTCTAATTCAGGAAATGGACGCCTTAGGCCAGGAAGTCAGCCATTTAAAAACCAAGATGGAAGAAAATCACCTGGCCCTTCAGGGACTGGGTGAACTCAAAATGGACTATTAAAAACTGTTAGAGCACACCAGGAGGGTGGAAGATGCTCTGGCAAAGATTAAACAGGCCAGTAAAGACCGAACTCAGGAGGTGTGTCTCCTGCAGCAAAAATTGTTCCAATACTCCCAAGTCAGACAGGAAGCACAGATAAACAATGAGGTTCTCTGTGAGAAAAATGAGAGGGTCCATAGACAGATAGCCATGCAGGAACAACTAATAGAGACCGGTAGGGCCTTAATAGAAGAACAAAAGGGTCAGATTATTTCATGCCATCAGGGAGCAGGGGCTGAGAGAGATGAGGTCAGATGGGAGAGGCAAACCCCTGAGCATAACCTCAGGAACCCTGGCACCAGAGACTTTAATCCTTTCAATTCCATGGACTCTGCCACCCCCATGTCCACTGGAACACATGAACCAAGGGCCACGGGGATGGTAGACTTCAACCCAATGCGAAATATGGGGGTAATAGGTCAGCGCCTCCCAGAAATGGATGGGAGGGCATCTATGTATAGGTTCCCAAGTGCTAGGGCCATCTTCTCTGATCACGGAAACTCCAGTGAGGGGAGAATCAGAGAAATGGATCCTCAGAAATATAACTCATCAAGAGATCAGGCAGTGAAATTTGGTGGAGAATTCCATGAGATTAGGCCCACTAAGAGCATACTAAAAACCTCTTCCCAGCTAGGACAGTGGGGGGATACTCAACCAATCCGGGGAGCAAGGAAGAGTCAGAAGACTCTTCTGAGCACCACAGGACCCAAGGAACTAGGCCCCCACATTCTGCCAGCCATTCCCAAGCTCGCAGAATCCAGGAGAGTCTAGAAGACCAGACAGCCACCTCTGGTAGCAGTGCCTCTGAGTCAGAGGATGAGTGGACCAGGGTGACAAGAACTAAAAAGGCTAACAAAGTTAAAAGGGCTTTACTCAATGATCCCCTGAAACAAATAAAAGCTATTAGGAGAGTCATCACACCCTACCACAAAAATGCCAAATATTCGGTTTGGGAGCACCTTGAGCTATTTGAACAAATGATGGAAACTTTCCATTTGAAGGACAGCCAAAGCTGTATTCAATATGTAAAGTGGACCTTTTCTCCTGAAAACTGCAGCTTCTTTGCGGGACTGGAGGATCAGAATCATTCCAGATGGTCCACCTATAGGGCGGCCATCCAGAAACATTTTTCCATTCATAGGAATCCTCAAGAGGCTCGCAAGGCAGCCTACAACTTACAATGTGGGAAAGTCCAGGCCCCACAGGAATTTGTTCAGGAATTAAAACGCGCCTTTGCGCAGACCACTAGAAGGGTGCGCACTGATAGTAAGGAATTTGTGAACACCTTCTTTCATACTCTACCTAAGTACATCAAGACCCAGATAGTAAGGGACCCTTCATGAGAAAAGATCACTTGACCGGGTCACTGAACAAGCCATGCGCATCTATGAAGTACAGAAGCCGTTGGAAAATAAAAATATGGGCAAAAGCCCCAAACCAACCAACACCCCTGCTGCTGCTAAGGTGGCGGAGGTGACGGTTGCCCCCATTTTAGATCTGGATATGGGGGGCATAAAAACCTTGCCCCACAGAATCTGACCAACCCCAAACCCAGAAGGGCCTCAGGCCAATCCCAAACAGGGAGCCAGGGAGGTAACCCCACAAATGGGACCCCTAACTGCCCTGACTACATCAGCCCACCCTACAAGGGAAAAAGACCCATCCTGGGCTATGTGTGGACTCCTCCAGGCCAAGGGGTGGGGGGGGGGATCCAACCAGACAGCAGACAACCCAGGAAACTTCCCTCCTCACTTTCCCCAGGAGGGCAGCAATCCCCCAAATACCAGACCAAATTTCTTTCCCCGGTACCCGCCAAACTTCAACCCCCAAAACAACCCTTCTTTCTTTCCCCACTTTCCTGAGCCCAGACAGCCCAATCCAGGAGAGGGGAGGCCAAGGGTGGATGGGTAGTCAAACTTTCCCAACCAGGGGTATTATGCGAGACGGGATAGTTACCCTTCCCAGGATCAACCCAGGGTAGACCTGAGGACCCCGTACCAGCCAGAGCGGGTGTCCCAACTAGAGCGCCAGGTCCAGAACATGGCACAGGATCTGGGTCGCATGCTGAGGGCTCAACAGAACCCTCAGATTAGCATGGCAGCTCAGAATTCCTTCAATCCAGGGTCTGGTGCTCCAGAACCATGACGGGGAAGTCACCCGACAACCCGCCGGTTCTCAGGGAGGAGGCACAGGGGGAAGGGGGGTGTAAAGCCTTGGAGGAAGCTTCCTTCCCAACTTGTGGAAAACCCCTTTAAACCCGGGAACCAGAACCAAAATCTCCTGCCCCCGAAAGTCTGCAATCAAAGGAACAGAGGGGAGGTAGGAGAAATAAAGAGCCTAAAAAGTCCCATTTTGCGGAGGAGGTGCAAATCTTCCAGTTTGAAGGAGAGGGGTCCTCAGAGGATTCTGGGAAAAGGGATGGGGGAACTCCTCCCAAAGAAAAATGGGTCCCAAAATGGGTCCCACAAGATCCAAATCCAGACTGGGTAGATGTGGGGACCGAGTTAGAACCGCCCATCATCAAACCCCAGAATGACCAGCACGAAAATCCCCTTGTTGAAACCAATTCTGGTGACTGCCTCCAAAAAGGGGGGTGGAGGGAGCAGCCCAGAATCAGAACCAGGGGAGCCCAAACCTTACCCCATATCTAGCTGTCACCTTTTTTTACAGGCTCCCAAGATCCCAAACAGAATCATGCCCAAATCACCTCTCTGTCAGTATCCAAAGCAAAGAAACTAACCCACCAGTTGGCTAAAAATGTGCATTATCTTTGCCCCCTTGAGGAAAAGGAGGGAAGGTTTTATGCCCCGGTCCAAATACAGGGGCAATGTACAATTTTGGCACTGGTGGACATTGGATCCCAAGCTACCCTTCTGTCAAAGGGGTCCTTTGATCAACTGAATTCGGGAAGGGGGGAGAAATACCAAATTCCTCTCATCCATCTTCCTGGACAACATCAGAACTTCGACGGGAAGGAAATTCCCATCGAGGGGACTGCGGATTTAGACATTAAAATTGGGCGACACAAGGTGAAGCACCCTGTCATAGTTGTGACTCCAGAGGGCACACCTTGTTTACTAGGGAATGACATCCTGCATAGATTGTCTACCCTCATAGATTGTGTAAACAAGGTCCTCTGGACCCAGACTAACCGACCAATAAAATTGAAACAGAGTGTTAACCATGTTAGTTTAAATGGCACATGCCACATGGTTGAACAAAAACCTAACCAAATTGAGTTCCACTTCGAGAATAATCAAATCCCAGACATGACAGTAATTGGAGTAGGACAACAAACTGGTGATGGGGGGGTCCTCTCCATTTCTGAAAATCAACCTTCCTTCCAGTTTAATGAGGCATTCCACACTGGAAGGAAACACTCTGAAATTCTACACATATCAAAAATAATCAGGATGAAAGATCCTACAAGCGATTTGTCGTTCTGAATGTTGATATTTATTTCAAAACAACATGGAACATTTTTGGTGACTCAATAGTTACTTTACAGTACTTTCGATAAGCACAAATGTTTATAGAGCACAACGGATAAGGGTGATTGTATTCAGTGGTAACACAGGTCAGTGTCGACCTCAGAGATATTGAGGTCAAAACTTCACATAAAGGCAAATTCAGAAATGAGGTAGGAAGGACCTACAGTTGGAAAGGGGTGCGCCTGGGACAAAACGTGGTCTCAGGCATGGTTTACATATGGTGTACACAACAGTTTTTACAAAAACATACACGAGAGGGGGATAGTACAGTTGTGTCACGTCGGATCGACACAGGTTTGTTTCGGCCAAAGAGGGCTTGGTTGGAGTCTGTCTGTGTGTTGGCCTTCGTCAGGATGGACACCAGTAGCGGTGTGGTCCGTGGTATCTGTGGGTAAGAGAATGCTGTAAGGATCTTGGAACGTAATTGACTGATTTATAAATTATTTAATAACGGCTGGGTGGTGCCGTGATGATACATCATATGGTGTATCAGAATACAGCTTACCTGCTGCTACTGGAGCAGTGGGAGGCTGTGTGCAATCCTAAACTGGTAGCTGGATTGCGGGTGCGTGTTGCACTTAGAGTGGTCCCCTGATGGTTTAACATCTTGAATAAGTATTTAGCTGTGATTTGATCCCACAAGTTTGTTGTATGCTAAAGGAAAATTCAACAGAATTAACAGTTAAAATAAGCTGGCTAAAACTACCAAACCGGAATAACAGCTTTCCTCCCAGAGGCAAGGCTTCTCCCTCGAGCTCTCTCCACCAGGAAATCACACCAAAGTGATAATTATAGGGTGGGGGAAGAACCTGGTCTGCAGTGGGGAAGGAAACAATGAACAACTGCAAAGCAGGAAATGCAAAGTGAGAAGACAGTCGTAAAATGGCCTCTGCCAACAGAACAGGGAGGAGACTGCTTCTGGACTGAAGGGAGAGAAAAAGAGGCGGACCCAAAAAGCCATCTGTGGCTGAACATTCACAAAGAACATTTTGTTTAAATACATATAACTTGCCACTTAAAATTGTCAAAAACACAAAATTTCAACTTCAGCTTGTAGTTAACATCCACAGCTTTAAAGCGCATCACAAATCCTTACAGTTCTCCGGTTATCGCGCAATGAACAGTTTGCCACAAATTTCGTTTTTGGGAAATTCTGACATGTGTAAAACAGCTTTTGATTGCTCCTGACTTGAATTTTAGGATTTCAAATTGTTTCTTGGTATTGAATCATTGCTTGTGTTTGTGTGCAACCATCCAAAGCGGCTCCCATAAGAATTGTTTTTGCCCAATTCATTCTCAAGATAACTTTAAAAGCCATTTATACAGCTTGACAGTCAATTCTGTTTTCTCTTGTGTTTGCTGAGGGAAAGTGGGATTGGTTATTTTGTTTGAATTCTGCCATTCCTGAATACCTGCTCTCTCCTCCTATCTCTTTCCATTGACTATTGGGGGGTTGAGGGGTGTGCAGGGGGAACCGTTAACCACAGTGCTATCTGATCTGAACACACACAAAAGTATTATTTCTGTGCTGAATTGTTTTGCTCACTATTACTCCTTGTGTATTAAAGAGATTATTCTGTGTTACATCACCCAATGGTGATCATTGTGCACCCATTAAAACTTAGTGTGATTGAATTGTAAATATATAAATAAATATTTTAACTTTGCAAACCAGCCTGATTCCTGGTCAACTGTGACCGGGGGGGGGGGGGGGTGGTTTCCAGGAGAAGGGTGTGATATGAGTGGTACATCGTTCAGAATAAAGAACTTTTAGACAAAAATAAATAAGGATTTCAGTTGTCCATTACACGCTAGCCGTTGACTTGGGTGTGTGCCGGATTGAAATCACTTACATTACTGAATGTTTTATTCCCACAAAATATTGCTTCAGGTAAATACTTCATTAATTATAATCAGACGAGTGCTTAAAACTGGTGGTATTACAAAACATGCTTAAGAAATACCACCTGACTTGTAATTATGGCCTTGCTTGTGATCTAGCTCCTGGCAGTCAAGCCATCGGAGGAAATCAAGTGTCTCTCTGACAAATCAAATTCTTCATGACCAACCCCCACTAATAAGGCCATTGCTTTATCTATACCCACTTCATTCTGTACAACCAATCATAGATCCTTTTACTACCCTAATCTCTTATATTATGGCAGGACCAGAAAGTATGCTGCCAGTCTCCTTCGTGTGACAAACATTGTCAGAAGCTGGTGTCAGTAGTTGGAAACATTATGGTCCGTCTGCCAGTTGTATGGGGGACATTGGATCTTATTAAATCTATCGCAGCAGAATCGCTTTAGATGGGGTCATACTATAAACATGGGAAAAGTATCAGCCCCACCCGGCTGACATCCGAGACACTCCAATAATCTTTACTCGTCCATTAAATCAATTTCTAGGATATGTCAAACATTCAAAGCAACATCTTACAAATGTTTGGGCCTAGCTTTGCTGGCACATAAGCATGCATGCATGATATGAGTAGAGGGGCGTATTGAAAATCCTCTAATTTCAGAACGGGTAATTGCAAGATAGTGTACAGCCTGCCTCATCCTAATTAAGCAAATACATAATCTCTCTCTCTCTCTCTCTCTCTCTCTCTCTCTCTTTCTCTCTCTCTCTCTCTCTCTCTCTCTCTCTCTCTCTCTCTCTATTTCTCTCTCGCTCTCTCTCTCTCTCTCTCTCTCTCTCTTTCTCTTTAGATATCTGTTTCTAAAGGTCCTTTCATAAGCTGAATTCACAGTCTTGGGTAGCACACACAGTAGTCAGTAAGGGCCGTGTAGTCATATACTAATACACAAGTTCAAATGGAGACAAGCGACAAAACCTACGTTACTACTAACCACTTTTATTTTTCATTTGATGTCATTTTGATCATCTCATTTTCATTTATGTCTCCTGCACTGTCTCAAGAAAGTTTGTATGCACCTGATCACATGATATTAGGAAGTGTGGACTCGGAAAGGGGAGGATCAACACCCATATCAGGAATTGACAATGGGCAGTCCCCTTCCACACAGCTTACAGTGCCATGGACCCTCGTGTACCATACACAAGTTGATCATTGGATTTTGGGACACACACATTTTGGGCGGCGTATCTGTCTTCCCTCTGTGTTTATGTTTTATTCCCAATGAATATGATCTTTTTTTTTAGAGGTGGTCTCAAGGAGCAGTTATCCTTGGCTGCTACTCATCCTCAAATATGGTTATTGCTGTATTTTTAATGTTTGTTTGGAATGCTCAAAATTAAACTCTAATATCCACTTCCATATGCCTGTTTTCTCCCATGCTCCCTTCTTCCAATTGCTTTCATTTCTTCCATTTTCTTTCGATGCCAGGCATTTTTAATCAGTGGTCACAGTGGTCCCAAATGCCCAGTTAGATTTGGAAGTACTATTGCAGTAGACACACCTGCACGCTAGTAAAATCATACATCCTGCACATCAGGAAGAACCTGAAGACACAGAGCATCTTGTAACGGATTTATGACACAGCACACTACAGACCAGGACTCTTTCCACTGGCAAGGGATGTGGGGCACAATAAAACCGCTTTTTACTTTATTTATTTTGGATTCTGCATTGAGAAGGCACCCAACCCATCTCACACCCCCTTAACAAACACCACGTGTCGCAATGGAGCATGAGCCAGGCAGGTTTGTAATATTGAAATATTTATTTATTTTTAAATTCAAATGCAAAATCAAACAAATCAAAAATAGGGCAGCAATCACCAGTGTGGTGATAATATACAGCAACATGTTATAGTACAATGAATTTAAATTTCTGACATCAGATACATCAATGTAAATACAAATGGAAGCAAGATCACTTTTTGTCACTCTCATAGATTGCCCTTATGTTATGCACTCCCCCTGCAACCCTTCCCCCAAACTCCTGCTGATTAAATTCTGTGTGGATGGAAGGGAGTAGCAAGGAGTCAGAGATAGGAGGGAAAAATCGGATTTTAAATTTGACCTACCATCCCAGAATGGGAGGCCAAAACAAAAATGAAAACATTGAAAAAGGAGCAAAATGGCACACTCGGAGTTCAATAGATACTTAGAGGTCAGTTTACATTTGCGGTAGAAGAGATAGGACAGGAATTTGTGTGGCTGTACTAAAGAGGCAAGGAAGCTTACAAGCTACTGGGCAGGGAACTAAACAACAGGTGAGAAAAATCGACTTTGGGAAGGAAAACAAAGCAGCAAAAATCACACATGGCAGAATTGCCATTTGTTATTTTACACAGACTTTAAACAAGCAAACAGCTATGAAAATAGGCAAACAGTAAAAATCGGAAATCGGTTCTTATGATTGGGAACAAAGGCACATTGCAGATAGGATAATGAAGTGCAAGGATGACTCTATGGGGTGACAGTATGGTTTCTCTATAGGAAATGTAAATCAGATTTTTTTTTAAGGGAAACAATTACACGGGCAAAATCGGTTAGAATAGTACAATGACAGGTTCTACTGAGACTATATTTTAGTGGCTAGACTATTAAAGAAAGACACTGCATGCAAGGAGGTTAATTTGCAATTTTAACCAGCTCGTGCTGCGTTCCTCTTTATAGGGAAATTAATTACTTTGGCCCTCATTACAAGTCAGGCGTTAAGGGTTTAACGGCGCCGTCAGCGCCGTTAACCCTTAACGCCTGATTCACACTTTAATGCCTGCTTTTTTCAGGCGTTAAAGTCCAAGGTGCTAAGCGACCTTGGTGCTAATTACGACACCGTAATTTACGGTGCCGTAATTAGCGCCTTCCCCATCCCCATTATGCCCTATGGGGCAAAAATGGGAATGGGGAAGGGCAAATGGTGAATGGGGAATTACCTCCCCACTCACCTTGGAATGGGGCGGTAATTCCGCCATCCGCCATGCCGGACTCCGGCATGGACCATGGTGCTAATAGCACCATGTTCCAGCGCCGGACTTGTAATGAGGGCCTTTGTCTCAAAAATGGCACTAGAACTTACACAGATAACTGAAATGCTTTGAAAAGAATTATGCTAACACATAGAGACTAACACAGATTCTTCTAAGGACAGAATAAACAGAGGATGCTGAGAATTTGGGAAGTTACTAGGGGTTTTATGGTATTTTTATAGGACTTGCACAGAATGCAAGGTAACAGAGTGGTGTAGGCAGCTTTCTGGTACTGGGGAGGGTGATACTTACAAAATTCACTTGATTTGGGTACATTGGACAGCTAACCGAGTCTCTGGACGGCAAGGCAAGGATCTGGTCACTGGGCAGCAGCTGGGCTTTCCTTTATGGAAACAACTGGGCAACAGGGGTCTGGTCACTTAGGACAGCACAGCATCAGAAGGGCAAAGGGTCTGGTTGCTGGATTCTCCCAAAGGAGTCAACAGCCTTTCTTCCTTTCTCCCTGAATTATTGCGATTAATCTGGTTCTGCATAGGCGGTTCTGGATAGGAGGTTCTGGATACGAGGTTCTGGATATATTGTTCTGGATAGGAGGTACTGGATAGGTGGTCCTGCCTGGATCTGGGTTAGCTACCTCTGGACCTGGTTCTGTAGCCTTGGAATCTTGCAGGGTGAATTTTGAATGTTGAATATCCCTATGCCTCTCTGTCTACCTCTTATATAGGCAGAATGATATCAGAGAATGTTTACAATGTGGACAGAAGTAATCTGGACATACCTCTTGAGTGGGATAGGCCAGGCTATTAATGCCGCCACCTCCCTGCAAGCTGATTGGACTGAAGGAAGTGACCTCCCCTTAGGTGTATGCATTTTATGACTCCTTTTGTCCCACAGGCCTAATTTTTCACAAAATGGAGTTATGGAATACAACTTTAAATTTACAATAGTCACCATTATACAAATCAGATAGGCAGATCCCATATTTCACAAGGAATATGCCGGTTCAAATGCTAATACTGTGAGCTGCTGCTTCGCCCTTTGGGCACCATTTGTGGTTTTCAGGAGAAATAAAGCATCTAAAATTCTACAAATGGTTCCATATTTGCATCATATCATTTGGCATATTTTCCTCAAGTTTCCTGTCTGCACCCATTATGATTCACACCGAAATACAATTTTTCTGTCATTCTAGTTCACCATGCCTACAGAGGCACACCTAGTCTCATTCTGTATGTCTAGAAATCCCATAAAAACTGTCAAAATATCATATTACTACTTGTTCAGGGTATTGAAAGAAATGTGCTTAAAGTAAAAAAGTTCACTAAAGTCTATGGATGGCTTTTGTCACTGTATGTGCGGTCCTTCAAATCTCCACAGACAACCTGCCCCCTCTGTGTCAGTCTGAACAACAGGGTTCCCATGGCACCCTTTGATCCTAGGCAGTTGAAGCTGAGGAGGGAGGGCTCAAAGGAAATTGAACCTCTCTATGACAGTGCTAGTTCCCCTTGGGGTCCATTGTCCCTTGCTGCTGAAATGCCGGCCACACTGATGAGGTCGCAAATTTCCACACTAAACTGGTTCTGTTGTTTTCAAAACGTTTTAATTTCTTTTTCTGTCTTTCTTTCACAGAAACCAAGTCTTTTTTGGACTAAGTATAATATACATTTAAACCAAACCCCATCCCCGCACATATACTCCTATGTCTGTGCGAGTAATGGCATTATTCCACATTTCATTTTCAAAGTGTAGTTTCCCTGCTTTGCAAAACCGGGCTTACACGTATTCTTTTTTTAGCTCATATTCATTTCACAAAATGTGGTTTCTTTGGCATTCATTTTCTGTAAGGCTTTTACAGATCAGGTCAATTTCTGAGCACAGAAATATGCTTGCAAGTAGTTTTCTTGGTAATTGACACACAGCAAGGGAAGGCATCTTTTCTTTGAAGTTCCTTCCGCGTGTTAGTTTGTTGCAAAATGAAATCTGAGCCGTGCGGATTTGATGCAGATTCTCTGCTCCTCTTGGCCTTGATTTGATGAAAACAATGCCGTTCTACAGGGCTAGTTTACTTTCATGGCATTCAAATACAATAAACAGGCAGGGCTGTGATGAATGGAACAAATTGTGTGCTGTTTAAAACAAATAGAGACACCACTGCGATGCCGTCCAGAATGCAGGTCATTTTCTGGTGTAGCCTAGCAGTTTTGTGATGCTGGGGAGTTCTGTTGGGGCTGGTACATGTACCCCACACTCTTGCCAATAGCTGATTGCTCCACTCTACTCTAATTCATCCCCTCTAGTGCTCCTCCTTCCTCTGCTCGTCCTATCCATGCCAGCTCCTTACTACCCACTAACCCTTACTTGTATACACATGGCTGCACCCCCTTTGCAGAGAGCTCTATTGCATCCCATCCTGGGTTGCACTTTTTACAGCCCTTGTATAACAACATAAAACATGAAGCTACAGTCAGGCACTACTAGGTCTCTGAGGGTATAGCATCTCCAACACAGACAAAAAAGCTGGGCTTGAAATACTAATGAGGAAAGGGGTGAAGGCAAATTGTTGCTAATTCTGAAGCTGATGGGTTCGGTTGGATTGTGGTTGTGGGCGATGCTCTTTTTACTATTGTAAATACATATGGCCTGACTCAGAACAGTCATGGCTTTTGGTCCTTAATTAAATAAATGTTATTTTTTTATTTTTATTACTTGTATATAATCAAAAATCAGATTTTTACAAGAACTGGTTCCACTCGAAGCGAATACCCTTTGCATAGCATATAGTTTTACAGTAGTATGAATCACAGTCTCAAGTTTCTATAAGTGAGGAATCGACGTCCGTGCTAATTTTTATCTTTTCGATTGCAAATTCCAGAAATTTGGCGGCTGCCGTGTGCCATCGAGTCTTTTCGCCGTTGATAATGCGGTTCCACCAGATGTCTTCATTACCCGCAAATGAGGTGGCTGTCAGAGAACTGAAGTAAGCGATTCAGGGTTGGTGCAAAGCAGGGCAGCACATCAGTAGATGCCTTACCGATTCAGTCTGTTCAGAATTTTGGCAAAGTCTGCAGGTTTTTTCCTTTAATCCCGTTCTGATCGCTAGAATTTCTTGCGCCGGTAACACGTTCAAACGGCTTTCAAAAAGGTTCTCATAAGAGATTTACTGGGGTATCTTTTGCAGTAAGCCATTGGTTCTTTCAGCTTATTTGTATTCATAGGCAGGTGGACTAGAAGTTTGTTAGAAGTCGCTTTGTCAATGGTGGTGATCCAGTCCCAACAATCCAGTTTGGTTTTAATCCTGGTTGGGTTGTTCATCAGTTCTTCTTCCGTACAGGCAATTAAGTGGAGTTTTTGTTTTTGTTCCATGGCCCACTTATTCATAAAGCTGTTATTGCCTTTTCCAATTTCTTCAGCTATCATGTGATAGATTTTCAGGCTATCTGGATGGATGACTTTCCTATATAGCTGTAGAGTACTGTGGTCCACCACTGCTTTCAGGGATATGAGGCCAAGTTCTCATCTGATCGGCGCTACCGGTGTAGAATTAGGTAGTCCTAGAACTGCTCTCCAAATTAAACCTTCAAGTCTTGCCATACGTCAGAGAAGGAATGATTTTTGCCTTGTAGAAACTGATCGCTGGTTGAAGTGAAAATTTGCCATATTTTCGATCAACTGCTCTTAGTTGGGCGGCTAGGTTCTTTGCCTTGGCCCAAAGAGTAGCTTGCATCTTCCGGGATTTCTTTGTGGTATCGAGTTGGACTCCTAGGTATTTAAATGAATCAACCACTTCGATTTTTGTCTCGTTGAGGTGCCATCGAAAACGATCTTTCTTTTTGCTCCCTGGTTTTTGCAAGATCATTATTTTTGTTTTGGATTTATTGATCTCGAGGTTATGATGTAAGTTGAGAGATTATTAAGTTGACGTTGCAGACCGACCTGGGTTAGATCAAGTAGGATCAGGTCGTCCGCGTGCAGAAGTCTGGGAACCCTTGTAGAGCCTATTTTTGGAGGAAAAGACCTTATCTGTTCCTGGCTATCTTTGATGTCTCCGAGGAAGGATATAAACAGGGCGGGGGCCAAGGGGCAACCTTGCTTCACTCCTCGAGAGGTCGGTATGGACTTCGAAATAAGACCTTGATTGTTTAGCCGGACCTTTATGCTGGTATTCGTGTGAAGACTGATTATAGGTTCCAAAATGCTTTCTGGGCAATGCCATGTCCTCAGTTTCGACCACAATTTTGACCTGTCCACTCTGTCAAAAGCTTGGGACAGGTCGACGAATGCTAGAAAAATCCGAGGTGCTCCTGTCAAAACTCTTTCCTTCAGTACATTCAAACACATTATGTTGACGCAGGTGCTCGCATTTTTTTGAAATCCTGTTTGCAGGGGATCGAAGCACATAGAGGCAGAAGCCCATTTCTGGAAATGTAACAAAGGATTGAGGCGAACACTTTCCCGATGACGTCGAGAAGGGCTATTGGCCAATAGTTCAGGGGATCCTCTCTTGCTCCTTTCTTAAAGATCGGGACGATCACAGCATTCATCCATGAGTCCGGAATCGTTCTTCTTTCTTTGCAGAGTTTGAAAATTGAGCTGATGAGGATCCACCACTCGTCCGGATGTTGTTTTAAATCACAGTTCGCGAGGCCATCAGGCGCGGGCGCTCTTGATGACTTCAATTTCAAGATTATAGACTTGATGTCGCTAATGTCAGTCTGGTCCACCCAGGTTGAGACCTCTGTACGCTTTGTTTCTTCGTCGTAACCTTCTGCTGAATGAAATAAGTTCAAGAAATGGGCGACCCATTTTTCTTCCGGTACTGGATTTATCATGTGCGAGTTTGAGAACTTATTCGATTTATTGATAAGTGACCAGAAGTCGCAGGATTTTTTGTTTGAGAGGGCCTTCAGCATCTCTCCGGCGTCCAATTGATATAAGAGGCTTCTTTCGTTTCTCAGCCATTGCTTGAAGTTTCTTGTTTCTACTTTGAGGGCTTCCCAATCTATTGGTAGATTCGATGATACTGCCACTCTTTTCAATTTTCTTAGGAGTTTCCGTTAGGCAACCAAGGTCGCGTTATACTTATGGGTGTGTTGTATACTTCGGGTATTGGAAGTCTTCCCAGGTTTTTTGAAAGCCAGCAGAAGAGGAATATAGCTCGATCTGGCCACTCTGTTTTGTAGTGCGGGATCTGATGTTAGGCTGACAAATTGTTCTGTTAGCTTACGAATATCTGGAGCGATCATTCGAAGACAAGTTTGTTGCAAATCTGTCTCGATTTGAGTTTTGTAAGTTTGCAAAATGGTCCCTTTATTTCTGCATGTCAGATTCAGTAGATTATGATCACTGTACTTCGTTTTAATGACATTAAATGAGACTAGGTTGGAGTACACAGGATCAGAGACAAAGATGTAATCCAGGGTGGCTGATGACGTGCCACGTTCCCAAGTTGGTATCAAGGCTTCTGAATCTGTTATAGTAGCTGAGTTGAGGAGATTTTGGGATTTCACAGTGGCGCTCCATGCGAAACCCCTATCTAAAGCACGGCAATTGATGAGATCTTGTCTTTCTGGAGCGTTAACTATAAAGCAGTTCGCGTTGAGGTCACCGCAGATCAAAATGTTAAAGGATTTGTATTTGATAGTGATTTCGTCAATTATACTAGACACTTTCTCACACATGTTCACAGTAGAGGTCTTTTGGGGGTTCCAGTAGACGTTAATAATTGCTACCGAGTCCTGCATTCTGGGCTTAGTTGACGGAGTTTCAGAGTTCCATGTGGTCAGAATAGCCAGAATTTCATAGCAACGGGTAATGACTTTTGTGATGGTTATACCGGATCCAATGCGGGTAGCTGTTAATAGTCCTGACGAAGGACGACCCAATGGTCCTTTAGAGGCTGGAGATATTTCTATGCAATAACCATCAAGGGCCGGTTTTTCACATAACCACGTTTCTTGAAGGCATATAATATCATAGGGACTCAGATTCTGACTGTCAGACTTGGTGAGATGAACATGGCCTCTAGTGTTCCATGAAGCTATGCTTATGGTTTTTCTCAAGGGTAGTTGCTGAGATGATTTGGATGTAAATGACGTCACCTTTACGTCCCCCGGTGGTTGCTATCTCTTCACCCCTGGAGTCAGGACACTGTGGAACCAATTCCATTTGTTTTTCTTGGCTGTTATTTCGGGCTCAATCGGGATCTGCTTTGTGATTTTACTTGAAATTCTCTCGTTCGGCAAAACCTCTTTGCTGTCTTGATTTCTCAACCGTAAGGTTGGGGAATGTCCATGGTACCGTTCGGAATTGTATTTTTGTCTGTGGTCTTCTCTGTGCTCTACTCTCTCAACTCTCCTTGGAGTTAGTCTTCGGCGTGTTGTTGCAAAGCGTCCTTCTGCTGGTGATCTGTTATTCGTCGAGCGCTTTTTAGATGGTGATGTTGGACTTCTGCCCCTTCTCACTGATCTATAGAGGTCTTCTGTGCGTGACTTAAATCTATAGTTTTTATTCGGAGATGCTCTGTAGCTGTCTTTTGACAGTTCTTTAAAGTTCGAGGAGGGCATCTCGTAAAGGTTAAAGCCCAATAGGGCTAGTTCAGCAAATATGTCATGTTGTAATTCATCCAAAGCAGATTTTTTAATATATAGATAGGCCTTCACTTGGTTCTTTCTGTGGTATGGTTCGATCAGAATAAAATCGGCCGATTGTAGGTTCTGTAGAGTTTTCACCTTTTTGAGTGTTCTCAAAACCGTATTTCGGTTTAAAATCATGTAACGGTCATTGGAGGTTTTTTGTTCGATTTTAAACAGACGGGTCGGAGGAAGAGACTCCCTGCTTAAATTGACTTGATTCTCCAGTCCGCGTCTCGATGCACTCGGATTCAGGTTGGTTTGGCTTAATACAGGCAATGATGCTGTTTGTTGATTCGGGGTCATTGTGACCAAAGAGGATTTGGTAAGTTTATGGTCGGTTGGAATTGGTGTAGTAGATGGAATAATTTCAATTCTAGTGGTTTAGTTCGGTGATGGACCTTCAGTTAGGTTATGTTCATCAGCGAACTCTGAGCCAAGAATTTGTCGGTAGATTTTGGGGAGGAAGAGATGCAGATAACCGAGTTGTTTGAGCTTAGTTTTTGCTGTGGTGCGGTTGATTTTTCTTTTGATTACTCTTTTTGTTTTGTTCTCACTGCCATCAGAGGGTCAAGAGCCGATACAATTTGTGCATCGTTGGTGGTCATCTCATTAGCCGTGGAGATTTTCAGCAGTGGTTTACTATTAGAGCTCTGTGTTTTCTTTTGTTGATTTTCCACTGATCTCTGATGTTTAGCCACTACTCGATTTGATTGTGTAGGCTTTTCCGTTTGGCTTTTAAAAATCGGGGCTGGGTCAGGAGAACATGCCACAACTTCTGTTTGAGTCTCTTTATCCAGTGCTGCTGGTGAAGTTGCTTTGAGACAGTTTGAGAGCTCTTCTAGTCTGCTCAGCTTTAAGTCCCACGCCGCACTCTGCTCTCTGTTTCTTTGTTCCAGGGCTGTAATGAAACCTTCAACAAATATCATTTTGCTATGTATCATTGCAGTAAGAACATTGCTGTCTTTCAGTGAGTCATTGATAGCTTCATACAGCTTTCCGAATGGGGCTAAAGCTATTGTGATTGCGGACATGATTATTGGCAAATCAGGTTTTTTCGAGGGCGATGACTTGTTTTCCGAAGTTGTGATTTCACTCAATCTTCTATTTTTTGGCGGAGATCTGGGCCGTGGCGTGTATTGGGGCGATGGATCTGGTGATTGTAAATGGTCATCTATTTGAGACGAAACCTCATCTGGAATGAGGTGATCAACCAGAGGCCGAATTGGACAGGACGTCAGCGGTGTACTGTCTCCCAATTGACGCACTCGTATGGGAGTAGAGGAAATTTGATTGTCATATGATAGTCCAGGATCTTTGGGACGTGAATACTTGCTTGCATCAGGGCTGCTGGTTTCCAAAGCTGAGGTGTTGTGGGTACCCCTTGAATTCATGCCCTTTGGATCGGAAATCACTCCCTGTAGTTCAGAGTCTTTATTCACGGGGTCGCCCGAGGGCACGTCATTAATGCAGTTTGCTGCTTTCCTTTGCGGGTCAGGAGTCACTCTCTGTGGTTCAAGATCTACGTTCACTGCTTTACACCGGAGCACCTCGTTATTTAGATTTGCCAAAACCTTTTTCGGTGCCACTTCAGATCTAGGCGGACTAAAAGGCTCTCTCAATCCCATTAATTGGTTTTGAATTGGTGATTGGGTCCGGGCGTGAATCGGAGTCCCCGACATTGATTTTCTTGCTTTGCTCGTGGGCAGGAGGTCCTGGATATCCTCCAAAATTTCAGCATCTGAGAGTTCTTTCGTCTGGTCCAATTTTCTTTTATATTGCTTGTTTATGAAGTCTTTCAGGGCACTGGACAGAAGAGGGGCTGTTAAAGTTGACTTCCCTGCTTTCTTTACTTTACTTATTTTTTTCCTTGTATTTGTTTTGGACTTTTTGTTTCTTTTATTGATTTGTTTAAAAGCCTTTTTAGGGTCTAGGGTTTTTGAATCAGACATAGGGTCAGCCTCTAAAAGAGTGTTGAACTGATCTGATCACTTTTCCGTAGGGAAAGGGATGGAAGTGTTCCCCGATTTCAAAAGGGGGGACTTGAGTGTTATTTGAATTCCAGCTCTCTCATCTGACAGTGTTGGAGGACTGTAACCAGCTATTGTCCATTTCTTTGACTGGCATTCAAGGGTAGTCATTAAGCAGGATAAGACTCAGAGAGCTCAGAGGGCTCATTGAGGAATTAGCACCATGGGGTATATGAGGTATAACGTGCCCGAGTGCGATGGACTGTGCCGTCTTCTCTCATTCCCATAGAACCTAGTCCTCTAGAGAGTACATCTACTGGCAGAGAAGTTTTTATGGGAGGGCAAAAGGGGAACTCGCCCAGGGCCCCCACCTTGGAGGGGGCTCCACAAGGCTGCCTGATCTAAAGAAGTAAGATTCCTTTGCTCACCAGACTTAAATAGCACACATCAGGAAATGTTATGGCATGGCGCTGAGGCTCTAAACCTATTGCCTGTCTGTTTTGACAAGTACATTCTGCCTCCATCAATTCATCATGTATTGTTTTCTATGTTCAGTGTGGTATATATAGTTTGTTTGGTCCTTGCGGCACAACTCCTGTAGCATTCTTTCTTTGGTTAAATGAGTGCCACAATGGTTCAGAAGTTAACTCAGTGTGTTAAGCACTCATTGCAGAGATATGTGTTCCTATGCAAGATTAGAATAGCACATTCCTGTAAGGCTGGCCTTTTCTTTCCTATGTCTGAGGTTTATAAATCTGCCTGTATATGTACTTGGGCTTGCAGCATAACAGGTACTATTATTAGCAATGTACCTGATAGGGGTTGCTATAAAAACGAACATGTCATCGTTATGGTGAAGGTCTAGAAATTGGTTTGTTCGGATGGGGTGTTGTAAAACCTAGCCAATCACCTCCAACAATGAGCATAAACTGTTTGTCTAAGAGATTAATAAGTATCCAAATTTGGAACCAAACCATTCATGCTTGTATCCTGGCTTTGCCAGCAGACAATACAGGGATCATGGTCAAATCATCTAATATCGCGTACATTACTGTACTGTCTTCTGTTAAGTTTGCCTCCTCGCATGCTGGTAGCATCGTTCTCCCCATTACTTGATCTTTCTTCTTATGTAGGCTATTTGAGTGGAATGGGTGGTAGACAGAAGGGAGCGGACTAGAGGGTGTAGGACTCGGGCAAGCATATTTTAAAGTCTTCTCGCTTGACACAAAAAAACAATTTGCATCTTTGTAAAAGTCTAAGGTTTTTCTGCACGTTTATAAAGGACAATTTCACAAGCCAGTGTTTTGGAACTATATAAAGCTTTAAAATACAAACGACCAACCCATATTAAATCTGTTAAATCACACTGATTGGTATGCTGGTACTTATATACTTCTCTTGATGATGGAGAGAATGAAGCTAGAATCATTCTGTGTCACCCCTTCTATAATTTTTTTTTTCAAAATTGTCATGTTTGGTAATGTGATTGGTGTACTTTCCAAGTCAGTTTCATAAAATAAGATTATTTTAGTTCATGGTAAGAATTGGTAATGGAAGTGTTCAAAGCAGAAATTGCCATATCCCAGATTCACCCCCTAACCAGTGTGTGTAATGCTGGGCATCTAATTTAATCTTGTATTGCCTAGCCTCTCGAAAATTGCCAGTCCCTAAACCTTTCAAAAGTGTCAGCCCTTCAGAGAGATTTCCTTCTCAGGGTATGATCTTCAAAACAGCCTCACTCATGGTTTCACTGGTTATAGTGTTGCTTGCACTATAATAGTGAGCATTGATATATTGCACAACACAGGCCCTTTATTCTTTTTATCGCTGATGGCAATACTATTTGAAAACCATGTCCTACTTCCAATCTCAGTCTGTCTGGATACAGGCACCTTCCTGGTAGCTTCTAATCTGCATCCACTATCCATGCTATGGTATGTGTAGCTTTCTCCTTCCTACCAATTGGTCTCCTCTATCCATGCTTGAGCACGTTTGCGTTCTGAGTGGCAGCAAATGTGAGTTCTCTGTCTATTCTGGGTTACATGTACCTTTTACACACAGTCCTGCATTTATACTACAGGTTGCATACCTTCCAGGATTCTATTGATAAAAAGTCTCCGGAATCTAATCTATGCTAGAACAGAAGTAACCTTTTCGTAGACTGATAATGTTGGCCTTCAAATGATACATGTTTATCATTCTGAGTAGAGCAAGAATGAAGAGGGAAAGGGGACTTAAAGGGAGTAAACGTCTTTATTTTTAATGCTGTGAGGCAGCCTATCAACCTATGGGTTGTGATTACGGCGGGGGACGGAAGGGGCGGGGCAGATATTCTTGATCACTTAATTCCTTTGGTTTGTTGGAGGGGGGCCCCAAAGATGTCTGTGCCCAGTGCCCCAAAAGTGCTTAAGATGGGCCTGTGTACTGGCATGACCTTCAATAGCCAAATAGGGTATTTCCAATATTTCTGTAGCACATTTTCTCCATAGAGTTAGCGGCCTCTTTTCTGTGTACATTCATTAAATACATTAAATGGAAGGAACCACTCCACGAGAGCGCAAGTGTATGCCCACTGCTAGAATTTCTTGGAAGAGCAATGTGAGCAATTTCCTATAATTTTCTAACATTCTATGATGTTTTTTTTATAGTTTGTTTCTCTGATATTCTAAAGCTGACCTATTTCTGAAATGTATCCAAAGAGACATTTAACATGCATTCACTACATTGAAATAGGCCTTCAATTTCCACGTGAAACCCGGACACAAAACAGCGAGAGTCTTTTTGTCGTATTATCCAATTCATAGCAGCTCGTGACAGCATTATAATTTGGCACCATGTAAATAGCGAAATGCAAAGCTAGAGTGAACGATTGGAAATTAAAAACCAGAATGAAAGGCAGAAATAATTAAAATAATGGCATGCACCACTTTAAAAACTGCTTAAAGAACATCTAAAAGCACGCAAACATTAGAAATGCAGAAATAGCGTCTCGCGAGAAGACCTGTGGGAAATTAGTTTTATTAAATGCACTCCCCATAGGGAAGTAGATAAAGACTGGGACTTGGGAACAACTTTTGCAAGGTTAGTTAAAACATTATTACAGTACTTACATGTGGAAAGCAAGTAATTGCAATGGTCACGTGACTCCAAGAACGCCTGGCTGATGTCTATTTACTATTCAGTGCGATGAGGCCTGTGTTGAGAAGAGGCCTCTCGCCTGCTGACTTGGTATATTGCGAGGCGCGCACACCGAGTGAACCCTACAGGATGGGCATGAGTGATGTGAATGGATTAAGGCAGGCGGATTGTGCTTCTGAGTCCCTTCAACCTCCCACACAACGCCAGGCTGGAATTAAATACAAACCCAGCCTCGCTCTGAGAATAGTGTCTGTGGGCTGAACTACGTATGCTGCTGGGGGGCAGAGAACATCTATACTAAACCACAACAATCAATGACCTCCCCCCCTCACTCCCCCCAGTGCTGCTAACGAAACGCAAAGAACGCAGAGCCCATGAATACAATCTTTACTAAAATCGCCCTTTTTTTGCCCAGAGGGCCTGACGCTTTGTAAAACAGCTTTATGTTAGAAAAGCGAAGAAAAGCTGCACACGGAGTTTGGGGATTTGTTATTGACAGATTTCCCGCCTGCAATTGTCATTTCAGCTTCCTTCATCAATCATTTAAATCACAGTAAATACAATGAATTCACTTGGGGACCAGGTCTTAGTGGGCTGCTGCTACGGTTTTACATTGTGACCTAGAATACCTTCACGTCCAATCAAAAGCTGGCTCATCAAAGAGGGTGTGGGTTATGCGTGTACTGCTAGCCTCGTGTTTTCTTGCTCGTTTGAGTCCATGTGATAGACGCAGGCAGCTGTTGATATTCCTCCGATTGGTGAGTTTGGCAAAGGACTATTCACAAAGGACTCAGTTCAGAAAGCATTGTTGCATCTGCAGATGCATTTGCACCCGGAAACATGTTCAACTGTGTAGGTTATTGCAAATTGGACCTCGTTCACAAACTGAATTTTGGCGTTTGGGATCTGATTCATAGAAACGTGTGTGTTTGCAAATGGGTGGCAGGGGAGTGAACCTTTGTTTACAAAATGGCTGCGTCGGGACAGGAGTGTTATGTCCTGGCCTGTGGTCACACAGGCCAGTCTGACCCAGCAGACATATGGGCCGCGATCACGCAGCGGATGACAGGCAGGTATCACCCTGTTTACGTCATTATCACCCGACGTGACATTAAGGCTGGGCCCACCTAACAGACTGTTCCATACTGGGGGCACCCAGTCAGCATGTGAGCACAAAGGCCCTCCTAGGCCTGGGGGCACCCAGGCCAGCAGTTGCAGATGACGCCGGCATTGCCCAGCAGTGGCACAGGCTTCCCAAAGTAGAGTTGCCCAGCAGGGGCTCTAATAACAGGACAGAGAGCCATGAAGGACAGTATTGCCCGGCAGGGGCACTGTCATAGTGGGGGGCCCTGCAGGGCAGGCCCTCTGCCAGCTACGCAGCACCAGCATGGTGCTGCGCAATAAGGACACAACACACCGTATTCAGATGCTTTCAAGACTGATGAGCGGGAGGACGCTCATTCCTTTTATTCAATTCCAGTCACGTGGTCACTGCCACAAGACAGAAGCACGAGCCTGGGAGATACCAAGCTCCCAGGAAGGGTAACCCATCACACTCCTCCTTTTCCATAGGGAACAAACAAATGGCAAACATCACTGGACATCAATGCCACTTACATTTATGCTCTGACAGTTACACACTTTGGGGGTGATAGGGTAGGTGGTACGCTTGGGGGTTTCATCACATTATCAAAGGACCCTTTATTAACCTGGGTGAGTGAGGTCTAAGGCCGCTGAACACAATGAGAGCTCCTGGCACCACACAAAGCACTCCACACATACAGATGTTCACAACTTTACATTGCCTATTGACTGGGCCATTTTAAGCAAGTTCAGGTTTGCAGGCTCCCAGCCTTCATGGGGATGTCCATGGTGTCCATTTTACGCACTCGTGGAGTTGCAGGAGACCAGTTCATGCTTTTCACCAACAACAGTTCAGGACAGTCACACCACAGGACAAGGGCCGCGAAATCCACACCTGGGGGGGCCCAAGGGCCACATCGGCCAAGTCCACATACTTTGGGGGTCACCAGTGGTCTGATGCTGGTGACAGGATGACATCCACCTGAGAGCGGCAGGCAGGGAGACACCAGTGGCAGGGTGTTCGGGCCATGGGCCTAGGAGAGAGCACAAGCACTTGTGAGAGCTGCAACCCTCCCTTTTCACTCTTCCCTTTTCCTTTCTTCCTTTTGATGGTCCATGTCACTGGAATGGGACCTGCCTCCATATCTTTGAAAGTGGGCAGCCACACACTTTCAACGGCCGACGCCGCTCGCTCCTCACATTCACAGGGGAGCAAAAGAGCCCCTCGGTAGCCCGTGCTACTTGACAGCACGGCGGCCCTGGATCACCTTCGGTGCCAATGTTATGTCCTGGCCTGCGGTCATGCAGGCCAGGCTGACCAAGGCTGGGGGCACCCAGCTGACGTACTGGGGGCACCCAGCAGACAGATGGGCCGCGATCACGCAGCCGGATGACAGGCAGGGATCACCCTGCTTACGTCGGGATCATGTGACATGACATTAAGGCTGGGGGCACCCAGCAAACAGCTCCGGACTGGGGGAACCCACTCAACCCGTGAGCACACAAGCCCTCCTAGGCCTGGGGGCACCCAGCCCTGCAGCAGCAGATGACGCCTGCATTGCACAGCAGGGGCACTGACTTCCAAAAGTAGAGTTGCCCAGCAGGGGCTCTAATAACAGGGCAGAGAGCCATGAAGGATAGCGTTGCCCGGCAGGGGTACTGTCAAGGTGGAGGGCCCTGCAGGCCAGGCCCTCTGCCAGCTACGCAGCATCAGCATGGTGCAGCGCAACAAGCACACAACACACTGTATTCGGTTTCTTTCAAGACTGATGAGCGGGAGGCCGCTCATTCCTTTAATTCAATTCCAGTCACGTGGTCACTGCCACGAGACAGGAGCACGAGCCTGGAAGATACCAAGCTCCCAGCAGGGGTAACCCATTACAAGGAGTAGTGCAATAGTAAGGCAATAGAAATGTGGGACACACCTGCAACCACAGGTGGGCATCTCAGTTTACAAATAAGGTGCAAGATTCATCTCGTAGAATTGCCCCATTTCAATCTTGCTTATGTCCATTATGGAACGTTGGCAAATCCACAATAGCAAAAGTCCCTTTTTCAAAAATGTCTCCCTCAATGTGCTCCCCTTTCCCTACAGTTTAACATCCGGTTCAGGTAAAATGTGCTGGCCCCTAGTGATTTTGTTTGTGTGTACATTTGGAACATTTGAACCTGCAGAGTGTAGTACTTGCTAATTATACTTGATGCATATGGGATTCTCTCTGAATCGCCAGTCGTGTGCAATTTGCATGCACAAATGTGTTTCTTTAAGGATCATGCCCAGAGAACTGCATTTCTAGATGATAAGTATGCTGGGTTGTGGCAACCCGGCACTTGTACAGCTATGGTGATTCACAAATAATCACACATATGGCCATGCAATTCGCATCTACCATACTTTAGACATACACACAGTTGCACAGCCTTTTTTGTTGGAAAGGTTTTGCACTTTGCACAAGGAAGGTTCTGACTGGCAACCCAGTACAGAAGTATAATATTGTGCTGGTGGGCTTATAGAGCAAATTGTATCCCGCATGAGCAATAATTATTCGGATTTTTATATTTACCTTGGCACATGTTTTTTCAAGATTTTTAATGTCTGTATAAGGGAATTTAAAATTGCATTGTGATTGTATTGTGTATGCATTGTATTGTCTTGTAATGCTTTTATGGACTGTTGTGGGCGAAAGAAGGCTAATGCATGAATGAACTTTAGAAATACAAATGCACCTGGCGTGTTGATTTATGAATGTGTGTAGCAGTAAATAGTAAGAGCTAGCCTTAAAGTGCGGTCTGCATTTGATGACCGTTGCACGCTATTCAGGCTGATTGTGGGCGTTACAATGTATCCTTACATTGCAGGCTAACACTTGTGCCGTAGAGAACAGCAAATGAGGAGCCAGCACATTTCACAGACACCAAAAAGCCTGCCATAATTCTCTGCTGTGGTGCGAGCATTGTTGAATTTGAGAGCCTCCTGGACATGCAATTTCGGACTAGTGGACATGGTAGCAAGAAGTAGTGTATCTTGAGGGGCCAGATCATCTAACATTTGCGCTAGTGCTAAAAATATGCCAATTGCTTTGATAATACGGAATGGGGTGAACAGATTTTGCAACAATCAGTATTATCTAAAACGTTTGCACTAGGGCAAACAATATTCTGACTGTTTCTTTTGGTACTATGTTTGCTGCATAACACAACATAAATCTGTTTAATACATTTCTTTTCATGTTACGCAGCAAACATAGTAAATAAAACATTATTTCATTTTTTTCTCTAGTGGATTCCTTTTCAGATAGTATGGATTGGGCTAAACCTGTTTGCTCCATTTCGTATTATCAAAGCAGCAAAATTGGTGCTAAAACCATATCCTCCATTTTTTGCACAAGGGCAAAGTTTTGAATTGCCTTGTGAAGACTATTGTCTCAAGCGGCTTCTCTGCGTTGTGGATCCTACAAGGTGTGTCTTGGCGATCCCTTGTCCGTCTGTGCACCGTGTTCTCACGAAGCAAGGTTCTTTCCTTGCATCTTCTTTGATTGTGGTCCAGCTCCTGCGCGGCTCTGGAGTGGCGTTTGACCGGCGTCCGAAAACAGATCGCCGATTGTAGCCGAGTAGTGAGCAAGGATGGGGGTGAGCTGAGGGGATACCAATAGCCCTCCATATTTTGATGGTGCTGGTGTTGGAGTGGAGAAACTAGGTCCGGAGTAATCATGGTAGCAAACCCCAGTCGAGTTCGGGCATACTGGCAGACTGCTGGTAGGTCTAACTGCATTGTGAGGGGGCAGATTTTAATACTGAGAACAGGGAATAGGGAGCAGGATTATGTTACCACTACTGCAATGGATTCCGCTACGGTTGATACACTGGCTGATACACTGGTAGTTACATTGGCAGCCAGCTGGCACTGGTAGCTGAGGCCCACATGTGCACGTGCCTGTTCCACACTCCTTCATATACCTGCACATACCCGCACATATGTGTGCCATATTATTATCATATATTGGCACATACCCTCATGTATATTACATCTGCATGGCGTTTTTGTTGCACTGTGCAAGTTTGTGTAGGCAAAGCAGGGAGTGTTGCTGTGAGGCATTAAGGTTGTGGGAAGGTGACCAAGTCTGACTCATTGAAAGTAAGCTAGTAAGCAGGAAAACTAGCCAGCTGGTGTTACAGAGCTTGGGGAGTTTGCAGAGATGTGGTAACAGTAATACTATTTTGTTACTTGTTATCTGCCTTTAGCAGCAATCAACATTCAGCCGCACTCAGCTCCCAACACTTCGTGCCATTTCTGTAAGGGCATAGCACGGGAATTGAGGTGGCTGCCTAGATGTGATTGGTACTGTGGCACAGATTGCTTTCTGATTGTCTGTTGCGTTGGATGGCCGTGGACCGCTGAGGACTAAAGTTACTGTCATGGTGGCGAAATACCAGGATCGGAAGGCAGTAAAAAAAGGAGGTGCCACAGCAAATCAATTGGGCACACAAGTTGCTTTAGCTTGCAATTCTTAAACAGAGGATAGCACAGGGGCAACATGCTGGTCTTAGAATCAAGACCATGCAGAGCAACATAGGCTTGAATCCCGGATCCACGCCTAGAAACCGGACTCAGGTTTTAAGCAATTAAATAAATAAAAATAAATACAAAAATTGCTGCACATCAGACCACAATTAATTGGGTAGCTCGAAGCCAGATTGCCATAAGGGCGTCCCCTGGGTTCAAGGGACCGAAAAAAAGAAAAGAGGGAGTTGGCACTAACCAGGGTGGTTGAGACAGAGATGGTGATGAATCACAATGCTGATGTGACCACTGTGATCGATGGAGTTAGTCCCTCAAGTAGTCGGTGGCCACCAATGTTTTTACAGTGGCCGCTGATGGTAAAGTTGATGCTGATGACTACTCATTGCTGAGAGGCAAGTTGCAGGGAGGAGGCATTAGGGTGATGGCCTCAAATCAAGGGCCAGTACCTTTGGATGCCCACACTCACGACATACCTGCTTGGGCATCTAACCCAGGGAATATCTCTGGAAACAGTCTAGGCACTGGATGTGTTTGTGAAGGGCATTCAGTAATATCGACTTTGTCACCTGCAGACATTGGGCCTCATTACAAGGACAGCGGTAAGGGTTTACCGGTACCGGTATTTTACCGGTACTGGTAAAACCTTACCGCCTTACTACAAGGTCCCTTTTTGGGTTGGAGAATTTAACGCCTGCTTTTTGCAGGCGTTAAAAAGCAACCCGCAAAGGGACCAGGGAGCTAATTACGGTACCGCAATTTGAGGTGCCGTAATTAGCACCTTCCCCATTCTCATTATGCCCTATGGGGCAAAAATGGGAATGGGGAAGGGCAATGGGGGAAGGGGGAATTACTGCCCCACCAACCTTGGAATAGGGCGGTAATTCCCCTTTCCACCAAGGCGGTGCCGGTATTTTACCAGCATGGACCAAGGTGCTAATAGCACCTTGGTCCACCGGCGTCCGTGTAATGAGGCCCATTGAGTACCATTGAGTCAAATGATAAAACATCTGATGTTGCTTATGATCTTGTAGCTGCGGCCGAACCCTGGTCTAGATGAATTTTGGAGGCGTTGGAGTGTTCAATTGACCGATATTATGCCGAGAATTATTTACCAAGAAATAGAGAATTTCAAGACAGGGAGGAGTGCGTAGCTGTGGAAGAAATCCTGGATGAATCTGAATCCGGCTTTATGGGTGCACAAGGTTGGAACCCGGAGGAGGACTTTACTCAGGACATGGGCTGTCCACCAAACAGGGTGGTCTGGTGGACCGCTCTGGCCAAGTCTTAAGTGGTGGGTGCAATTTTATTAGAGAACTCCCATGTATTCCATCTGTAATGAAAGAAACTAGTAGTAACCAACCAGCATGCCACATGGTGAACCTGCAATTTCTGCATCTGCATCCAAAGATCTTTTGGGCCAGGGGCGTTGCTAGGGGGGGGGCTAAGGGGGCTATAGCCCCTGATCTTTTGGTTGTAGCCCCTGATAGAATCTCAGGAGCTACAGCCAAAAGACTAGCTAGCCCCCAGTCCCAACAGTTCCAACATCAGCTTAGCCCCGGGTCTTTTCCAGATTTAGCAACTCCCCTGTAATTTGGTCTTAAGCCTGTTATCTGATGGCTAACCAGTTGATGGGCCCAGTGCAAGTACACATGCTGTTACGCTCACCTGGTTCCCACGGGGACGTCGATCTGGACCGGCCTGGTGCCACGTAGAGCCGAGATGACTGACTGGACACCCCCACTTACTTCGTTTGTCAGCTCGTATGAATATCTTTCTGCAAAGGACAAAGGGAATTAACCTCCCGTAATTCGAGCGTTAACCCACCTTCCACTCCCGTTGTCTGCCCACTGACCACTCCCGATGTTCCCTCTTGTTCTCACCTGATGGTTTAGAAAGGGGAGCTCTCCATCCTGCATCGAGCGCAGGGGCGCGTACACGACCAGTTACTTCACTGGCGTGGAGGAATTGGTGAGTTCCAGTATTGACTCTAGGATTCTATAGTTTGTAAGAGTTCAAATGTCTGATCTTCACTCTTTCCGATTCCTTGTAGGCTGCCGACTTAACCACCACGAAGAGTCCAAAGGGCAGTTGGTGAGAGTCAGGTAAGTCTATAGTGGTTTTCCCCTTAGGGGCCGGGGTACGGCTTTGATGCAGAGTTAACTGCGCCAACATGATATGAGGTGAGTATCCCCTGCAGTAAATCAGGTAAGTCTTTGGGGGGTTGCTTGTAATGTCCAATGGTTTCCCCTTAGGGGCCGGGGTGCGGCGGTGATGCAGAGTTAACTGCGCCGACCCGGGATGAGGTGAGTACCCCCCGTGGTAATCCGGTAAGTCTTTGGGGGTAGTTTGTATTGCCCTTTTGCATTCCCGTGCTCACCTGGCTTTTCTTGTCCCCTTAGATATCGGAGAGCGGTGTGGAAATGCTGAGCCTGCGATGGAGTGAGGAAAAGCTGCACTGGATGGTGAATGCAGCGCGGCGTTGCGAGGTGCGTGACAATGCGCGTGCGATGACTTCTTCTTCAAGATCGACGTAGCGATGGATCAAGAATTCTGGTAAGGTTTCAAGTTTGAACCTCTTCTCCTTCTTTCTTTTCGTTTCCAGGTGGTCCAGGACTGAAGCGGGCGTGGCTGAAGACTGGAAGATGCTGGAGGCACGGTGAGTGTTACGCTGCTGAATGCAGAATAATGCGAAGCACGTGTGGCTGTCCGGGCGTGGTTTAAATAGCCTAGGAAGAAGTCCCAGGTAAGTATTCTTCCACAGTCCCCACCCGAGAAAAAAGTAGTCCCTTGGGTAAAATAGTCCCTCCTAAGCCCCATTTGGCTTGTGGCTTTGTGCACCATGGTTTGCACCAGGTGAGTATGCAGCATGGTCTGCATTAGGTAAGTTTTCTGTAATGAGCCTGGCGCCCATGGCGCCAGGACTGACTTTATCCTTATGAGCCTGGCGCCATAGGCGCCAGGACTGCACCCAAACAGCACCTAACTGGGGTTTTTGGGCATGCTTCAAATGGCATGATGCCTGCTTCCGGGGTTGCTGGGCCTGGTCTGGCTTCCCGGGGGCAGGCATCATGACACATGCAGATCATATTTTGTATTTCGCCACACTTCTTAACAGGATTTCCACAGTATTTATGGAATTGAAGAATGCCCTTATATTGTTGATGGAAAGGTGTGACAAGGATGCAGGGAAAATCAATGCCTGTTTGGGGGTAATCAGCCTGTTGGCAAAGACTGTGTCTAGCCTGTTGGCAAAGGATGTTGATAAGAGTAATGTAATCTATGTTCAGTTGGGGCCTGACTTCATCTGTATCCCGGTGCCGAAAGTTGCAAAGGATAATTTGCCACCTCCTTTGACAGAGTTGGTGACAAGCCCCTCGGCAGAGTTGAAGGGGGACGCTAAATCTGTGAGGGAAATGATTATGTCCAAAATAAGATAATGAACAGACAAACAATTTCCTCTATGCAGCCCGAACGCAAGGTGGAGACTAACACTAGGATGCCCATCCCCAACCCATTATTAAGGCTGACAATGGAAAGAGGGGCGGTGCGTACGCATGTAATAGGGATGACTGTGGAAATAAAGCTTGGAACAGAGAAAGTATTAAATCTTCACAGCCCGAAAGTGAGGCTGGGTCTAACATCAGAATGCCCTGCCCTTCACTTACTTGTATGTCCGACAACAGAAAGCAGGACAGTGCGCATAGATTTAATCTGTGAGACTGGTAATAATTGTTGGAGGGCTGATGTCACTCAGTGAATTCCTTGTGGTGGTATGAATAAGGGGTCTCCTAAGGTTGATCATTTGAGTGGCTGGCGAAATCCAATCTTAATCTGTTGTGTCAAGGGATTAACACATGGGAATTCCAATGCCTGTAAAAGAGCCTTAGAAAAGGGTTTATCCGAGGTATTGGGGGTGAATGCTATTTCGTTTCAACTGTTTTCCCACTGTGCACATTCTCTTTGACTGCATGCTTTGTAAAGGGTGAAATGTTTGTTTTTCTTTTGCAAGGCGAATTTCTGCTTGTATATTCTAAATTGCAGGGCTGCGCTAGCTAGAAGTGGCATGGAGGTATATGAGGACACCAAGGCTGACATATGCCATTTGCATGATTCATGGTATTATTGGCAAGAGGAGGGGTAAGAGGAGGATGGTTCTTCGACACCCTCACATGTCTTTGTTGGGAAATCCTGCCCAGTACTAGTATTGATCACACCACTGATCCCATTCGTCTTATTATTGATCTGGCAGCAACAGAGTTGGAGCAGAGGTTGCGGCAGGCCATCCCAAAGGTCTCCAAGCAGGCAAGGGAGAAGGTGTATGCATTCCCTATTCTGGTTCCACCTTCGAAACAGCTTTAGGGAATATTGCTTGACAGGGGAGACTGGGTACCGGCTCGACCCATCAGGGGGGCAAGTGAGTGGTGGCTTGTTACATATTGTGTCTGATCAGTCCCACGTCACACAGTCATCCAATTCTCCAATAGCTCCTGCTAAGGGGCTATTCCTTATTCTGGGGGGGGGATTTTAACGTCAAGATGGGTGGCTGTCCCAAAACTGCCATATTTGACTCCTCAGAAGACGATCTGGCCAGGGTTTCAATTCTTATTATGAGGGATGTCAGAATTTGCACAGAGGGGCTCAGGCTGTGGAAGCTCCTCCATGAATGGGGTTTGCGTTCGGGCAATGGCCATTTCCCAGATGATATTGCAGGCAATTTTACATTCTCGTCAACCTTGGGTCACTAATCGATCGATTACTTATGTGTCCCGGTACAATTCTGGGACCATGTTATCAAGTTTAGTGTGCTGGGCAACATTTGCAGTGATCATTTTCCTATCCGGCTTGTGCTCAAAACACAGGACAAACATGCACTGCCGTGATTGTCGCACCAGCCGGAGTTGTCCCCACATGGCCAAATGTGTAGACTAAAATGGTAGTTAGTAGACTGAGAGAGGTTGCAGAGGGATATTTTCATAGACAACTGGCAGGAGCTGGATACCTTCTTCTAGGGCAGTTCCAATCAGAGTGTCATACTAACTAATTTTGTTTTACTGATGTCTAATTTATCTGCCTTATTCAAAAATTGGTAAAGAGGCAGCCTAGTTGGTTTAACTCAGATTGTTCAAAATCTATTTGGCTTGAAAACTTGAAGAATACCATGTCCTAAAAAAGGAATATAGTTGATGCCCAGGCTGTTTTTAAAAGGGCTATTACTGTCAAGAAGACTGAAATCGAAGTTGAGTCTTGGGAGGTCTCGGTAAATTCTTCTGTCACTAATGATCCCAAGCTTTTTTGGGACATAGTGAACAATGGGCCTTTTTATAAATGTAAGTCTATAGGGTGATGTTGTCATGGTTTCTGATCAGGCCTGTGTGGCAAATTTTTCTGCCCTATATAGTGTGGGTGATGTGGTTGCGGCCATTGAATGACCGCTGGCCATAGATTCCAAGCAGTTGCCATACCCAGTGAATGGAAACATTCTTTTAAAAGTAAGGGAAATCGCATCAGCCATAAAATGTCAAAAAAGAAATAGGGCTCCAGGTCCTGATATTGTTCCAGCAGACCTGTTCCTACCAGAACCGGACCACTGGGCCCCGATTTTGACTATGGGGTTTAACGCTATTTGTGCATGGGGTGTGCCCGCTGTTTCTTGGTCTTGTGCAGTAATTCAGCCAATATATAAGAGGGGACCGTAGGTGCTGCTAGCACCATACAGACCTATTTCCCTTTTACACTCAGTATTCAAGATCATGGTGAGGGTTCTCCTGGAGAGATTGGAGTCGTGGGTGGAAAGTAACAATATTCTTTCCCCCATTCAGTTGGGGTTTAAACCAGGTCTTAGAACAGCAGAGCAGTGCTTGAACCTTTATCTAGTGGTGACTCACTCTATGTATATTAAGGATGACCTATTTTCCTTGCTGTCATGGATCTGAGAACCACCTTTGACAAGGTCATTCGTAATAGGTTGTGGCGTGCGCTCAGATCCATGAATTGTCCAGCTGCTCTGGTGGATCTTCTGGAGGAACTGAAATAATCCACGGTGGCCTGTGTAAGGAGCAGCATGCAGGGTCAGTGCACCGCTTTGCTCCAGGTGGAACAAGTAGTTTCCATGGTTGTTTGTGCTGCCCCCCCTGCTTTGTTGTCTGTACATTAATAGGCTTTATGCCCATTTACTTAATTCCACTCCTGATGTCCCCAGGCTGGGGAGTTGGCAAGTGCCTTTACTGGCTTATGCATGCAACACAGTCTTGCTGGCTCATATTCCAGGGCCTTGCTACGCTTAATTGATGATTATTCTTCATTCATGGATTCACTGGATGCAAAGGTTAATGCCCAAAAATCGGCAGTTATGGTCTGTAGAAGAGGTAGGTTTCCTCCAATTTCAGGCGATGCTTAGTTAGGGGATCTTGATCCCGAGAATCTCTAGTTTTGACTACTTGGAGATCTGATTTCCATCAAACCTCAGTGCTGAAGCCCATGTTGTCAAGCAGACTGCTAGGTTCAAACAGGCTATGGGGAATGGCACGAGCCTTGGGTATGTTTAACACTAAACCGGGCAAGCTGGTTCTCAGGGTTTATTATGGTAAAGCTATTTCTGTTGCCAGGTATGGCATGGCATTGTGGGGATACAGAAAGGTTGAGCCCGTCCAGGTGGTGGAGAACACTTTTTTGAAATGAGTAATGGGGCTTCCTCGCTCGGCCCCTAATTTTGCAGTCCATCAGGAATTGGGCTCAAGGTTTATTAGTGACTCCATCACAGCCCAGCCTATCAATCATTGGCTTAGAGTCTGGGATCACAGCAAAACAGTTGTAACCAAGGAGCTAATTAAACATTTGGTTACTATGTACCCTTACATGAAGATTCCTTGGCTTAGGTATGTAAAGGCAATGCTGTCAGAAGGAGACATGGCCCAGTATTTTCTCCTGAGGGATGTTATGCTTTTTTTAAGAGTTATAGAAGTAAGGGTGTTCCAGCATATTATGCATAATAGGGAGTCATCCGAGATCCAGAGGCCCGCTAATAGGAAACATGTGATTATTAGGAGCCCAGGTCTGCAGAAATATTTGTGATGGTCACAGCATCCCTCTCAGCATGTCGTCATCACCAGGGCACGCTTTAACTGTATCCATCTAATAGCAGTGTTTGCGGCATGATCTAATGGCAATGAAAATCAATTGTGTATTATCTTTGCGATGTGCCCAGGGCTCACACTCAAACCGCCCTTGCAGAGTCAGGTGTTTTTTCGTATGAACCGGCACCTGTAATGGGTGGACTGTGTGGGTTTGGGTTTAACTTTGAGGAACTTTTCAGGAAAAGTTTTGAATTGAATGCTTGTGTATCCTAATTATGCTGCATGGTTGTTATGAGGCTGGAATGTTTTTTATTGTTTTATTGTTTAATGTGTAATTATGTTGTCAATTGTTGTTGTTTTTATGGGAACATTTTGTATTCCCGAAAAAAACGTTGACAGATAATCTGGCCCAGGACGCGGGTTAATCTAATGTGGGAACAATCCATATGGATGTATCGATAGACACAAAGACAACATTGGAGCTGCTACACAGTAACAACCTGCAGTTGGAGCCAGCAAAGAAAAAGCTGAAATGCTGCCTCTTGCAAATTCTCTTCCCCTAGACATCTGAGAAACAGTCCACACCGATTATTTACCAAAGCACACTAAAGCTCTACCTCCTTGCCTCTGAGTTAACCTCTTAACCTACCGCTCATCTTCCTTCTGGCTAGCATTTTTCCCTTGCCTCTAAGCAGCCTCTGTCCCTAACTTTCTCTGCCTCCACTCTAGCACTTCATCCATCATGGACACATCCCTAAAACAACTGGCCGTACCGCCTACCTCCACCCAAAGTTGTTTAATGTTGATTGTCTTTGTTCGGTAAGATGTTCATATTTGTGATAAATCTCTCTGACCTGTGTCAACCCCAGAACTTTTTGCTTGGACTTGGGGATTATTTCTCCTTGTCCTTAGTTGAGTGGGAATCCTTCCCCCCATTACCTAGGCCCTCATTACGACCCTGGCGGAAAGGGGTTTACGCCGGCGTAAACCATGGCGCCCCTTTCCGCCTGAGTACGAGTTCCCGTAGCGCCATGGTGATTTTTACGCCTGCTTTTTGCAGGCGGTAAAAACCATGGCGCTACGGGACCTTGTTGTTAATTACGCCACCGTAATTTACGGTGGCGTAATTAACGCCTTCCCCACTCCCATTATACCCTATGGGGCAAAAATGGGAATGGGGAAGGGTAAATGGGGATTGGGGACTTACCGCCCCGCCAAGGTCGGAATGGGGCGGTAAGTCCGCCAACCACCATGGCGGAGTTGGCAGCTTAGCGCCATGGACCATGGTGCAAATTGCACCATGGTTCTCCGCCAAGGTCGTAATGAGGGCCCTAGTCTTTTACTCTTTTTATGGGTGTCCTTTTAATGTCTCTCAATAGTGCATGATTGGAGTTATAGTTTCCTATAACTTTTGGGCTTAGGCTGACTTGAATCTTTGGGCTTCCCTGTTAATTTCTCTTTAATGTACTTGGGCCTCATTACGACCCAGGCGGAGGACCATGGTGCTATTAGCACCATGGTCCATGCTGGTGTCCGCCATGGCAGAATGGGGAATTACCACCCCATTCTGAGATTGGTGGGGCGGTAATTCCCCATGCCGCCATGGCCCTCCCCCATTCCCATTTTTTGCCCCATAGAGCTCAATGGGAATGGGGAAGGCGCTAATAATGGTACCGCAAATTGCGGTACAGTTATTAGCACCAAAGTCCCTTTGCGGGTCCCTACTTTAACGGCTGGAAAAACCAGCCGTTAAGGTCGGGTCCCGCAAAGGGACCACGTAATCAGGTGTTAAGGGTTTAACGGTGCCGACACCTTTTATGGGCCCGTTAAACCCTTAACGCCAGGGTCGTAATGAATAGTTGAGTGAACTACTGTTCCCAAGGCAGAGCCTCCAGGATATTGCATCATGAAATGAAAAATGTTGCAGCATGAAATGGGAAATATTGCGGCACAGACCTTTATTTATTGTGGCATTTTTGCAGGATATTTTGTATTAATTGGAGGGTATAAGATTGCCACATTGCAGGAAAGAGGCAGAGTGCAAGGCTTCAAGAGAGCCAGGGTGTTATTATTATGTATCCTTTGTATTCATTTAATCAGAAGAGTACCAGATATCTCTGGCTTGGAAGAACAAGTTTTGTTTTGGCTTCATTTTTGATTTAATGTGCATGCCTATTTAATTGTATTACCTAGATTGGTCATTATCAGTTGTAATTCTGAAAATATTCCCCTTCTATGTTCTCCAATCCCCCAAACACCAACACACCTCTCTCTCCATCACACATCTCACTAACTCCCCATCCCAATTTGCATTCCTGAACCTCTCACTCTGTCATACACATACTCACCTGCTATGTCACTGCCAAGTCACAATTTGCACTCCACAGCCCTTGCCGCACTCCAAATCATACTCCCAACTCACACCTCATGCTCTCCAAATCCTCCCACAGTATGCCGTCCATCATTCTTTTGTGCTGCTTCTCCATCTTGCATCCTTTCTCCCATTGCACTCTTCGCTCATCCTTTTTTCCCAATCTGCAGATCAATGCCTCTTTCCTGCTAACCGCTTCCTCTCTGCTTTCTGTCCCACTGCTCACCCCTGAGCACACGCTTCCTTTATTTTCTGTACCTCTGCTCGCTCTAAGATTTCTGGCCCACCTCCCACTAGTTCCTTTGCTCTCTTGTGCACTGCTTCCTCCTTTGATCCACTGCCATCCCTCTCCTTTCGTGCCTATCACTTCACATCTCACCCATCACACCCCCTCCCTTCTTTCCCTCTCATAGTGTGGCCATTTTTTTTAAATGTAGATTTTGACCCAGATCCTCAAAAAATGGGGCATTTTAAAATAGAACCAAGGATGTGCTATTTTTAGAAAACCTATTTTTGGAAATTAGCATGTCACCTTATTCTCAAAACTGACATGCGCCTTTCCACGGGTCTGAGCTGTAGCGCAAATTGTGCACTGGTCAGCTGCCTTGAATAGAAGCACTCTACCGACAATGTTCTGCAAGCTCCCTGCGTGTTTCACCATGAAGGGCCATTCAGGAGCCTGCCACAGTAAAATGTGCCCCAAAAAATGCATTTCTGTCGTGTTTAGGAACAGAAATGCAAGTGACACAGCAGCGGTTCATACCTTAAGAAATAAATGCATGACAGGGTGAGAAAAGTCACTGTCATGCAATGACACCCCCAGGCTCCCATGCGAGTAGGTTTTCCTACAATTTCTGCACATTTAAAAGTGCATGTTGCTTGGAAATTTGGGATGTACTTTTAAATTGCCAGAAACGCCCCCTGATTTACGCAAGGAGGTGAAAAAGCCCATCTGAATGGGTGCGCGTATAAAATGTGCCCATGCAGGTGTCCTTTGTGGATAGGCTGCTCTTTTTATGGTGCAAGTGTTGAGACGTGTTTGTACATTCCATTTCTCACGTAAAAAAAGTTTTGAGATTTATATTTTATATAGTGAGTCAGCACACCCCACATTTTTGTTACAATTACAAGTTTCCTTGAGTCGCTGTTGGCAGTGGTTTTACCTTAGTGACCCTTTAGTCTTATAATTTGCAGGCTGTTAAATCAGTCTCTGTAATGCACAGAAGGGACACCATTCTGCTAGTATGGTGGGCGCCTTCTTTTCTTGCCATGTATCACGTGCCTCTTTGTTTCTTATATATACCCCTGTGATTCTAGGCAGGAAAGACATCAGTGAAAGTTATGTCTTCAGCGGGAAAACTTTATATTACCGCCCAGGCTCCAGAGTGTCTGAGAAGTCAGGAAGCGAGGGAGGAGTCTAAAACCCTGTAGCCCTTTGTCTTTCACCTTCCCTGAAAGGAACCAACTCCCAGTAGGGGCCGGCTGTCTTGCTTAGACAGCCAGACTGCATTTTTCTGTAAGCTTCAGTGAGAGATTGCAGAGGTTGTGCTGTAGTTCCTGATAAACACTCCAAACCTGGAAGCTGCAGACATGTCCAAGACTGGAGCTCAAACTGAAGAGGAAGATGAAGAAAGGATGTCTGCAGCAATTTCCACCGACCGCAGAGCCTGCTGTGTAACCAGAGCCTGATGTAACCCTTCCTTCCAATCGACCTTGGGGTCCCGAACATGATGACTCCTACCCAGCAGCTGGTGAAATCAACTAGTCTCAAGGAAGATGTGCATTTTGAGCCATCCCACAATGTGCTGTATCCTTGCTGGGCTGCAAACCGGGCAATATCCTGGGACCTCAAGTCTGAGTGCGGTGCATGGTCTTCCCAAGTCTGAATCCGTCCACAACTTTGGTGGACTCCTCTTGGACCTCCATAGACATGATTCAAATGCCTGAAGTCCCACCACCAGAGTGCAGGACCAAGAGAGTGAAGAAAATCTGACCAGCAATATTCGTTCTTCATCTGGCTGCTGTAAAAAGGTGCCAAATACACAGAGCCACAAGAATACATGAGGAGTCGTTTTCTGGACGCCTCCTCTGATGACTGCTGCTGCATGTTCCCATTGTGTCCAGTTCTTTCATCTCCAGACAAAAAAATGTAGGGACCGGATCATGTGCTGATGCATCCTGAAGGCATCCACCCAGAAGCTCTTATTTTCTTCTAAGGAATTGTGTGGACTGGGGTAATACTTACCTTAAGTCTTGTTTGCATCATGTGAGGATGAGTGGGTGACTTGTTTGGTTAGGAGTTTGCCTATACCACTTGCCCAGGCCTAATACAGGAACACATATAAGGAGCCTCTGTGAAGTCCCTGAACACTTTAACTAACTCTGAAAGTGCACCATTGCTTGATTAAGAAGATCTCTTATGGAACTTTGACTTTCCTGCAACTGAACCCTATCTCAACCTGGCTACAACTGGCACCTAGACCAAATAGGGTTGCATTTCTGCCCCTGAGAGAACTCATGCAACTAGTGTGGTAAGGGTATCTCTGTGAAAGAAGAAGTTATAAAGTGTCATTAAGTTCATGCCTACCTTTGAGTAGCAATCTGCCCCTCTAAAAAGTGTATACGTTGCTTTACTAACTTTGAATGGTGTTCCCACTTCTTAAAAGTAATACGTGTTGGTACTGTTTTATCATTGCTAAACTGAATTAGAGTAAAAGCTTACCAATAGTGTTTACCTGCCTTGAATAACATTGTGTCATTCTTAAAGTGTAACATTGGAATTTGCTTCCCCTGGTCTGCTTTATACAGATCTAAAACAGTCCTGGGGTGTATACCTATCTTTAAGTAGCTGTAGGCTCCTTTGTAAAGTATATAGGTCTTACTCACCTTGATTAGCTGCTGCACATCTAAACTTGTAACCCTGGATTGTGCTTATCTGCATTGCTTTGGTGCTATTCTTAAATAGTTTCATAAAGTTCTTACCTTATAAACGGTATTACACACTTCTTAAAATGTACTGTGTGTAACTAGCTATAAGATACAAGGGAGTTATGTGCCAATACATCAATTACTTACCTTGAAATACATTTTGTTTTTCTTAAAGTGTAATATGGTTTTGCTTGCCCTGATTTGCTTAATGCATTCAAAAATACTTATTGAGTGTTCAAACTTACCCTTGAGAAGCTTGAGGCCCCTCCAGAAAGTATGTGAGTTTTTTTACTAGCTCTGAACCGAGTTCTAAAAAGTAATGTTGCAAGGTGTACACTTGCAACAGGGTTGGTTTATTATGTGATTTCATAACTGAGTGTCACTGCAGGACTGACAGGGTCAACTACTCTTAAAATACTGATTGTATTCTAAAAGTATATCTAACCCGGTCTTCTTCCCCAAAAACAGTATATTACTATCCGGAATGTATATGTTTGTCTCATCTTGACTTGCTTCCTGCTCCTCTAAATGTGAGTTTATGCCTTGGTTTGCATACCATAGGTATTGAGTTGGTTTTTATGATTGTATTTATATGGTGTTATAGTACTTATTTACCCAAGAATTTTCTTGGTCTACTTGTATTTTAATAAACTCTTTTTTTATTTTTACAATACGTAGTGTTTCAGCATTCTACTGGACCGTATTCATGCTAACATTTCTTTGTACCAGGCTACAGCCATCGCTCCCTCCTAAAATAAGCCTGGTTGCTCTGTTCATGCTACCACATTCTCAGTTGGTACAGCCTTATACTAGGAGTGGAGCTTATGTACTGCCTCATATGTATGGATTTATGTAACCCTTAGTTGGACTTCAGAAAAAACTCTCCTAACACTACTTAATCTATGTAAGTCCATCTACCTATTGTCCTGGACAACTGCTCCAATTACTCCTCGCCACAACCTGGGCAGAATGTTATTTAAACTCACCCCATTGTAAGAAGCCCACTGCTTACCATCAAATCTGATTTCCTATCTATTGTACGATCTTTTGTGATCAAAAAAACTTTGTTCCTCCCAGTATAGAAATAAATAAACATACATACAAATAAATTAATAAAATATGTTGGGACTCATATATAAAAAAAAGAAAAAACATACACAAATTGGTTGGGTTCAGGTCAACCAAAAGTGCACAACCAACTGCAAACCTCCAGAAGGAAATATTTTAAAACATGTAGAGTACATATCTGGATACATGCCTACATATGTACATTCATAGATACAAATGGAAAATGGAGAATATCCTCTGGACCGTTGTTATGACTTCAGCAGATTTTAAGAACAGCATTCATGCATTAATTATTGTGATTACACGTGGGCATCTTTGGATCTCCAAATTGTTATGAATGGGCTGTCCTTAATGCAGTAATGAGTGCAAATTCCCTAAAATGCTGCATATTCGGGGTCATTCATGGAATTAATGTGCACTGCAAATGGGGGCGCAAGCGTGAAAATCACGGCGCATGCGTGCAAAATCCAAGCAAGCACCAGTTTGTCGATTCATGGGAGGCGGTGCTCGTGGCTTACCTGTGATCTGCGCTGAAACCGCATGTGGCGACACGTCATTGTGACAACCTGAAGCGTGTGCACGAGACGGCCAGTGAAGGCGCACACAGCCCAGCGCACACACCTAAAAAGGGGGCTGAACGCGCGGAATGGGGAACAACACGTGAAAATGTGGGCATTATGGGGGAAGTACCGCAGCCAAATCCTCGCAACGGCAACACGTACGCAAGGCGAAAGCTGGTGTAAGCGCCCCCGTGCAGCATAAAAGTGTGCGCAAACAACAAACAAGCTCATACTTCTACGATGAATGTACCGTTCCTCGCAGCAGTGGTTGTGGGACACCACAGGATGAGGAGGATAGCCAAGCCCCGCATTTTATTACCCAGGACCAGCCTTTTTGGGATGCCTGATGACCAGGTCTATGGCAGTTGCAGGTTTCTACGATATATCATCCGAGACCTGTTCGCTGAGTGGGATGATGACCTCACATCAACCACACTGTGCTCCCAAGCACTGAGCCCCTTGGAAAAGGTGCTCAATGTACTGCATTTCTTGGCCACTGGGTCATTTCAGCAGACAAGTGCCATAGTTGGGGGTGTCTCACAGCCCACGCAGTCACGCTGCCTACACCAGGTGTTGGCGATCATGACTGCATGCCCCCAGTCCACAGGCAAATATACATGCCGAGAACACCAACAGAAAGGCAGGCCTTGTTCAAAGCCTTTTACAGGGTGGCACACTTCCCCAAAGTGCTCGGTGCCATTGATTGCACCCATGTGGCTCTATCATCTCCTAGGGCCACTGAGCATGTCTATCGCAACCGTAAACACTGGCATTCCATCAACGTGCAGGGAATAATCACTTCTGTCTATGCACACTATCCAGGGGCCACCCATGATAGTTTCATATTCAGAATGTCACCCCTAAACCGGTACCTGCAAGCTGGTAGGCATGGCGACACATGGCTCATTTGTGAGTACAAATGCCTGTGCACATGCATGCATGTCACACACAGAGAAATGGCAAAACCCAACTAATCACAACCATTATCACCTCCACAGGGGACAGTGCCAACCCTTTGAGCACCTACATCGTGATGCCAATATGGAACCCCTCCACACTACCTGAGGTAAGATACAACGCAGCCCATATTGCAACCCGGGGCATAGTGGAGCGCACATTCAGAGTGCCGAAGTCATGTTTACGCTCCCTTGACTGCTCTGGTGGCCTGCTGATATATGCGCCCCCACTAGTGTGCAGGATCATTGTGGCAGCATGTGTCCTGCCCAATGCTGCAACCCAGTGGGGCGTGCCAGTATACATTGTGGTGACCCCACATCCCCAACCACATGCACGGCCACTGCACATGGGAGGGGAAAGGGCACGTGGCGAGGCAGCCCATACCCAGCTTGTGGCAACATTTTTCACCTAAAATCCCACCCCTGCGGAGTGCACACAGGCCTGGCACATACCAGGTGACAATCGATGATGACAAAGGGGCAGTCAACTGTCACAACCCTATCACCTGAGATTGTTTCCCTGGAAGTGCTACATTGTGTGCATCATACTTAAAGAGAGCCAATGCCATGTCAGTAAAAGGCACACATTCATGCTGCATAAAGGATTACCCCCTTGCAAAACAGCACACCCAAATACTGCTATGTCACCCAACCCCTCCCAAACCCCATGTCACCTGCCCGAGACACCATGGCATGGCATGCAATGTGAAAGCAACCACATAAATGCACAACACATGACACAACTGTCACAAAGTGAACTGTCACAAATGGAAACAGGCCACAGACTATTCCCTCTCACATATGAAAAAGAAACTTCACACATGAACATATACTCACCAGCATGACAAAACTTGAATACAGGACCCAACAGTGGAAACGTCTGACAGTGACCAATCACAATAGTCCAAGTTTGACAATCTGACAAAGGCACCCCTCCCATCTTCAGTGTGTTGCTGGTAGGTAAAATGTGGCAGGGTACTGCATATAGCATGAATTGCATCTGCAATGGAGAGAAGCAAGGAAACACATGTAGAAGCTACATGTAAATATGCATAATGAGCAATATTGAATACAATATACAAATCAACCATGCAGTGGAGAAACCATCATTAATTCCCACTAGCGGTGTATACACAGTTTGGACTACAGACTGGCCACACAACTGATGGAAGCCCAATGTCTCTGTGTAAATTACTGTCACACAGTGCCACCCTTGCGAGCCCATGGAAAGGGGATGCAGGAGGGCCTATGTGTCTGGACCCCAAGCCTCAAACATAAACACAAGACAAGCCTGTATGGGCCCAGCTGGAACACACATTGGTGCCTACGGGTGCCACACAAAGCAACACACTGTAAAATGAATGCACAATAGACAAAAAAAGAGGAACAATAAAAAACAAAAGACAAAAATCAAAAATGGCCATGGGCGACCGGGGGGAGACCACCCAGGAAGGAGGAAGTGCAGGGTGCATCCCAACACCCACATGCGTGGATGTTGAGAAAAAAAATCCCTCCATGGGCCCATGGCCTGCACAGCTACCCGATAGTGGGAGAACTGCCGTCGCTGTCGTAACCCTCTGGTGCTACATGAGAAGGTGTACGTGGTATGGTAGTCAGACCACGCAAAGCCCTGGCATGCTCCTTCATGGCAGCAAGCATGCAGGCTTGAAAGGTTGGTTCTACAGGATGATGGTCCGGAGGTCCCCATGCAGCACGTCATGGGTAGCACAGAGTTCTGCCTGCAAGGCTTTATGTGATGCACAGATCTCCTCACCGGTTGCCTGGAGCTCAGCTTAGATTGTGCGTGTTAGCTGCTCCAGCAGCTGTTCTGACCGTCTACTCCGGAACACCTCAAGTGCACCCAGAGTAGCTCTGAGGGAGGTGTTATCTTCCCTCAGGGCATCCCTGTGGGCCTGTGCCTCTGCAGATATGGCTGTGCGCAGAGCCCCCAATTCAGCCCATCGGTCCCTGTTGGCGGCCAACATGTCCTGCCTATGTGAGCAGCACATGGACCATGTTGCCTGCTACTGGAGCTCCACCTGCCTTTCGGGGGGGAAATGGAAGTGGCCACCCTGTCCACTACCTGAGCCATCATCTCACATGATGCCCCTGTTGTTGTGCAATTACATACATTGAGTTCTCCCACACAGTATTGCCCGGTGGTGCACGGCCACCGCATTGCCAGACATGACATCTGTCGGCTCCAAGGTGATGTGCACCTTGCTGTGCTGGCGCTGCCTGAGGCTGCAGGACTGCATTCCTCCTTTGATCTGCTGCCCCAGGAACAGGAGAAAATAGTGTGGAGTGTGACTCTCTATCCGTAGCCGCCACAGGCGGATGATCCAACACTGAATGGGCCATTAAGGGGTCTACCCCTAGTGCAAGTGCGTTGGACAGAACAACATCCCTGCCAGAAACACTCACCTGCGACGGGACATTTGTGTCAATTTCTTATTCAGCACCTGAGCCATAGAGATCCTCGGAGGTGTACCCAGAGACACCCGTGGACAGGATGGTCTGTAGGAGCAATGGATTCTCATGTGGCACCACCCCACGTCCTCCACTGTTTCTTGGTTGGGGCTCTGAGTACTCCTGCCCCTGCACCATCTCCTCCTCCTCCACAGCATCTAGTTCCTCATCACCTGCACAAAATAAAAGGAGAAGTCATGAAGACACACATGAACAGCATAGCCGACACACATAGGCATCACAATGTACACATCCAATACATTAATCAGACATGACACAAACTCAGCCATGCATGCAGTGGCAATGAAGTGGAAGGGGACCCTGAAAGCAGATACTGATGACTCCAAAATGTAAAAGCAACACATGTGCTGCATGGTGCATAGCACCTGCATCACACATAAGCCTATGAGTGGCATGGACCATCCACACACATGACACATGCCAGCACACATATGGCACGTAGCATAGCCATAATGAAGAAGGACATTGACCTGCACTCCTGTGTAATCACTTTAGGATTACATTATATGACATTTATATAAATGTTGGATTGACTTCAGGCGCAGAGGAGATAATAGACAACCCTGGCATATGGGTTGTAACATATGAAACAAAGAATAAAGTTCCCAAGTGTGGGAACTCCCATCCACTGCACACTATTAATGGCTCAAAAATGAGTCCTGGTAATTTGAAAAAATGTATTATGTTTAGTTTTCTTCCATGAAATCTCATTCAATGTAGAACATCAAGTAAACACAATATATAAGATACATAAGATTCAATGCATATCCAAAAGACTGATACACTGAGATTTCTTTATCAAACTTGGTTGATTTATTTGTGGCCCAACGCGTTTCATGAGTAATCACTTCTTCAGGGGCAAATGAGCAGTTTTCAACAATAATATCTAGAAAAAATATTTAAATAATATACATTAGTACATGTTATGTAGACGCTGTTTACAGTTTTGTTCAAAAGACAACATTTTTTGTCATTTCTTCATAAACCATGAACATGTGTTAGTGCATTTGCAAAATACCTTATTTGACCAAATTTGAAATACCGCTAAGGAAAACATTATTTAAACATAGCCAAGAATGATCACTTAGCCATTTAGGCTTACCTAAAGTTTCTAGCACCTATGTGTCATCTGATTCATATTCTCAAATGAGTAAGAGAGTAGGACACCGGGCGATAATTTGTTTAGAATGAAGTTGCCAATCCCTAAAAACAATAGAAGAAATGGGATATGGTGAGGATTCAATAAAAAATGAGAGAGAGAAGTTAATAGAAGGTTGATTTAGACTTACCAAAATTATATAGTCGTGACCCACGGTTTATAGTGAAATTTTCGAATTTAATCATTTTGAATGCATTTATTTTGAATAAAAAATGGGGGAAAAAAAATATATATATTTTTTTAATTGGGCCGTTCCCCCCACAAATCCCCCTTTTTTTTAATAACCCTTTTTTTTACTAGCCCAACCCCAAAAAAACACATAATTGCAAATGAATGCATTTGAAATTATTAATTCGACATTTTAACCGGACACCGTGACCCACAAATGCTGGGGAAAGATTTTAGTAGAGGGATAAGAGTCCATCAACTGGGTAATCGAAACTTAAGCTGCCTGTAGTCAGTCAAATGTCAATAATCAAGGTTGGGATTCTAAACAAGAAGGAAATCCCCCACCATGAGTTAAAAAGTTAAAAAGTAAAGCAGTAAAACAAGCTCTGTGAAGCCAAGACCAGACCTGGTTACTCTTACTTTATTCAGCAATTAAGAGAAGGATAGTCGTGGTAGGACTGCGCCATCACCTCCGGGAACTGCTTCCTCGACGATGATGCAGCAGGAAAATGGCTGCCTTGAATACTGTATTTGTGATGTCATCACGTTTACAAGGTGTGTGACATCACAGTGTAAACACTGTAACATCACCGTGCGCATGAGCGACATGATGGAAGATGACTGCGCATTTGTAACAAGTGCGGATTTAATAAAACAAATCGTTTTGTACGGATAACATGAAGACTGTGCATTTGTACAGAGTACCAAAAGTGTGAATCATCAAAAACCAGTGTTATGGCGAGTGTTTGATTTATGTTAAAAAAAAGTTGAGTGTCTGAAAAGTCAGGACGTAAATATAAACAGTTGGTCAGCTACAAACCAGTGCGAGAAGAAGCATTCTGAGACCCTTCGATACGTAAGAAAAAATTAAATAGGTACCCTATATTCAAGTCCAATTGTGGATCTGTGCAAAACATCACATTACCATGAGCACAACATCACAGTGTAAATACTATGACGTCCCAGCGAGCATGCGCAAAGTGGTGTAAGATGACTACGCATATGCAACAGGTGCGAATAAATCAAACAAGTCGTTCGGTGTAGATAATATGAAAGCTACGCACTTGTACAGATTACAAAAGTGCGGATCATCAAAAACCAGTAAAATGTCGAGCATCAATAAAATTAGGGAATGTCAGGGCGTAAAGCATCAAGTGAGTTTTAGTGAGGGAAAAGGCATTCTGTAACCCTCAAATTCGTAAATAGAACAACTAGCCATTCTATTCAAGTATAATTGTGGATCTATGAAGAACAAGTTGGAAACATATTCAAAAGAATTAAACATCTAGTTTCTGTAATTATAATACACCAAATTGCATAACTAGGCAACTCGCAATAAACTTCTAGCACTTATGTGCCATTGAGAGGTCATTCATACAATAGATAATGGTCTGTCTCAAAAAGAGTTCACATTCTGATTTTTCAGTGGCAGTATGGAGGAATATATTATTACCTACATGTATAAGGTAGACCCTAAACTGTCACATGACAGTTCACAATCTGATATTTCAATGATATATACCAATTGCCTCTCTGTGTGTTCTGATGTGAGTTATTTGATTGTGTCTTCATTCTCACAATAGTATGCTGTATGGTGTAACATCCTGGCTGATTTTACCATGAACAAGAATTATTGTAATAGTTAGGATAAATCACCCTGCCTGGTTTTTGATCTAGTATAGGCATTTACAAAAAAGGAGCCAATTAAAAATCTTTGTTGAGTCCAAATGGTGCCAATGAGTCCAATTTATGGATCCAGAATAGTTCTTTCTGTGAGAGACGTTAGCAAGATCACTGCCCCTGGGTAACTGGTTAAAAACTTCCAATACCACCCATCTCAATTGAGAAATATTGTGCCGTTTTCATTGAAGTGTCTGAAGACCGGGAATTTTGTATTGTTCGTTCTGATGTTTGATTTGTGTTCTGTAAGTCTTTCTTTGATTTTCCTTGACGTCTTGCCAACATAATATTTCCCACAAGGGCATATATCAAATTTTTGCTTTCACACTTTGCATAGTCCTTAAGTTGAATTTTCTTGCCACTATTTGGTTGGCGAATATGATCTCCTTTCAAAATATTAGAACAATGTTGACAGTTCAAACAGGCAAAGGTTCCGTATTTCTGTTTTGAAATAAATTTCTGATGTTGTTTTTTGAGTCTTTCTGCCTAGATCAATGAGTCTCTGAAGTATCTGCCTCTTTTGTAGGCTAACATGGATGGTTCAGGGAACAATTTGTTAAGATTCGCATCAGATTTGATAAGGTCCCAGTTTTTTTTTAATTATCTTTTTTATTTGGAAACACTGACTAGAGTAATTGAGAGTATGGATCAATCTTTTGTTTTCCTTTTTGGGTTTTTCTTTTAGCAGTTATTCCCTTTCCAATGATCTTGTACGTTCAATGGCAGTGTTCATTGTCTGTTCTGGAAAATCTCTTTTCTTAAATCTTTCCTTCATATTTTCCAATTCAATTGCCATTTGTGTCGTGTCTGATGTTATCCTTTTGGCACGTAGGCAGGCATTGGCTGTAGGGTAAATTCTGTTTAAGGTGAGTAGGATGAAAGCTTGAAAAATGTAAGGTGCTGGTCACATCTGTAGGTTTCCTGTAAATTTCTGTGATGAAGATGTTGTTGACTCTTGAGATGTTGACATCTAAAAAAATTGATGTTGGGATCACCAATTTCTAGGGTGAACTGTATCTTTTCATGATAGCTATTCAAGTAACTAAAGAACTGCTGTAGTTGTTTCTGAGAACCATGCCAGATACCAAAAATGTCGTCGATGAAACTTTTCCAAAAGAATCAATTCTTTTTCCATTGCTCTTTGTCCAGGATATAGGTCATTTCAAAATGGTACATTAAAATATTTTATGATATTAGATGCGGGTGCCGCTGAGGAACCCATGTATGTCCCAGAGATCTGTAGATAGTATTTGTTGTTAAATCGAAAGTAATTGTTGTACAGGATGATATTGATCAACTCTATTGCAAATTCTTTGTGTATGGAGATATTGTCGTGTTGAAGCAAAAACCATTCCAATACAGCGATTCCCTCTGCATGGGGAATTAAAGTATACAACTTATTTACATCCAGTGTAAATAGTATAAGTGAAGGTTCATTGTTGTCAATTTCATTCAGTAATTGTAGGAAATGTGAAGTGTCCTTTAGGTATGTCCTTGTCTTTTGTACTAATGGGTGCAAGGCTGTATCTAAGTAGATAGCCAATGGATGGAATATACTTTCTGTACCCACTACTATAGGTCTGAATGGGGGATCGTGCATGTTTTTCTGTACCTTTGGTTGTGCATAAAGTAGTGGGATCACTGGTAATGTTTTATAAAGAAATTCACTGGTATGGTCCGATATCCAATCATAATCCAGGGCTTTGTCAATTGTTTTCTTAATGACTTCTTTGATAGTCATAGTTGGGTCATTGTCCAATACCATATATGTCCCTTCATCTCTTAGTAATTTAAGACATCCTTCATTGTACATTTCGGCATCCATCATTACTAATGCGCCGCCCTTGTCTGCCGGCTTGAGTTTGATGGTATTGTCCTCAGATAATACTTTGATCAATTTTAATTGATGTCTCCTAATATTAAGTTTGTTGGAAGTACTAAACTTAAGACATTTTAGTTCTTTGCTGGTTTTAAGCTTGAATACATTGATAGCCGGGTGATTGATTTGTGGGTGGAATGTACGTTTCGTTTTAATTTCAAGAAACTCATGTTGTTTACGTTGTACTGAAGGTTCTGGAATGGAGTCAAAGAAGACTTTCAGTTCCATTTTTCAAATCAATTTAAAGAGGTTAATTGTCATATGATTAGTCGGAATAAAGGAGATACCTAGATTCAGTGTGTCCTCTTTTGCTTTAGTTAGATGTTTAGATGAGATGTTGAAAATGATTTTGTCCTTTATTGTTTTTTTGCCTGGGCTTTCTTTTTCCCTCTGCGGGTTTGTCGCCTCCTTCTAAAAAAGGAGGGGTTCCACTGTTGCTGCTATTGAGGTGGTCGGATTTACCGGTAATCCTCCCTCTCTTACTGGTGGTTGATGTTCACTAGTACTAGTGTTCGGGTTGACCACATGTTTCATCAGAACTGTCAGTATTGTCATTTGGATTAGGTTGTCGAGGTGGTCTTTCTGGAGTTCTTTGAGGTCTTAAGTTGTTGTAATATTCTTGGCAGGAATATACAATATCCTGCGCATAGCCTAGGGTATCCCTTCAAAATTTCCTGATTTTCCATTGTTCAATTTCCCGTTTATATGATTCGAGTTTCTGATTGGTATTATCAAGAATATGTTTCAATTCATCACTTGTTTTTAACTTAGAGAGTTGTAATGAGATGTCTTCAATTTCTTGGTTGATTGAGGTTAAATATTTCAATAATTCCTCAATTGTCAATAGAATCAGATCAAGGGAGCATTTGTTGAGGATCTGTTCCCACCTTTTAACAAATGCCTGATTCTCTCTACATAATGTGGGTTTGAGGTAAACTCTAAGGCCTCTGGGTATTCTTTTGCTCTTGAAGTACTGTGCTAACGTCGTTGCATGCAATTTTTGCAAAATTTCACATTTAATTAACTTTTTCTAATTTAGAAATGAATCTTTCTGGGTTATCATCACCAGATGTTGTGGTGTCTGTGTCCTTAATTAGTCCTAGAATTCTGTTAGCTTCCTCTTTGCTAAAAGCTAAAGTGGTTGCTGATTTGTCAGTTAGTAAGTTAATTTTTGAAAATGACATATATGACATACTAGTGTGCAGAGGATGGGAGTTCCAACACTTGGGAACTTTATTCTTTGTTTCATGTAGCATAGCCATGGCAGAACCGACAATGACACCCAGATGGGAGTTAATTTCTACTGTCCCCCATCCATGTAAAACGCATATCATCAAACAGAACATGCAAAAGAGTGGGACAAAACACACATGTATCACACACTGCAACAATGCCAATGTGTTCAAATACAATGATGGGAGGCACATGGATACATCAATGGTAGGTCACTTTGACATGACACAAGTGAATTGTTATGTTGAAGGTTCAAACAGGGCTCAGAAGTGACCGGGTGCAGTACATGTGGAGGTGCGCAGCAGTCAATCAGCCTGATTGATGGAATCATTTGCGTGAAAAGCGCAGATTTGTGCGCCTTTGTGGCTGAAAATCCCTGTCTGAAGTATGGTGTTTTTCAGGCAGAAAGGAACACACATCTGCATTTTTTGGCAGAATAAAGAGAAAAAACTGTAATAACAATGTTGTGGCATGATGGCAGTTTAAGGGCCAGTGCAGTCATCATGTGCAAAGTGTTTGCAGTGGTCAGTAGGGATACAGTGAACCCCAAACCCAAGGGTGGGGGATGGCTTGGAGGCACTACATGGGTCACATATGGCAGTTATGACTACACAGCCTGACCTGGTACTCGATCACAACACATCAGAAGAGGAACATATACATGGTCTGGACACACACGCATGGGCACTCACCAGACATTGTCTCAAGATCGGGTAGGTCTCCCACACCTTGGATCTGATCCTTTGCGATGAAGCCTCCAGCGATTGCCTCATGTTCTGTGAGTTCATCCTCCTCTGGTGGTGACCCACTGCCAGTCAAAAGAGTAGAGGCGTAATTAGAGGCCAGCTTGTTTTTTTGCTAGGGCGTTTGGGGTCATTCCAACGCTTTGAACAATCATCAGCTGTGCGTTTCACAAATCCCAAGGAACTAATGTGGTCTGAGATGCACTGCCAGTGGGCCCTAGTCTGAGCAGGCGTAATCTTGCACCCTGCCATCACCAGCAGGTTGCGGCCATGTGCCGACACGTAGTCCACAAGTGTGTCTAGTTCCACATTATTGAAACTCTGCTTCCTTGACATGCCGGAGGGGTGAGCCGTGTCTAGGGTCCCAGCCTATTCCGCAAGAGCATGCTTCTTCTTCTTGAGAGGTGGTGCGGACCTTGAATGGCTTACACCACTCTGGTCTGTATTGGCTGAAGCACAGGTGGACTGGCCACTGGAAGCAGGCAGAGGCACGATGACTAAAGGTCTCACTGCAGGCATTGGCTGCTGGCTGCTGTTTCTAGGACCAAGTGGCACAACTGTCTTGGTGTGAGGTGCCTGGACCAACACTGTCCAGGCTGGGTGACTCAGAGCCAGGGTGGAGTGAGCTGCTGGCTACTCGTATCAGCAGATGACATTGCTGCCCCAGATCCATGTGGCCTGGTGACAACAACTTTCACCGCCGCACGTGGCTTGGACTTAGTGACACGGAAGTCGGCCTGTGAGTCATCCCATGCCTGTTCGGTGACCAATCTGGGTCGGGCTAGCAGGGCCTGAGCTGGGATGGTGTCAGCTGCATCTCCCTGACCCACTGGGGGAGGGGGCATAGGTGTCCCTGAATGGTCTGGGGCACACTGCCCTCTTGGGCCACCCTGCCCATGTTGTCCACCACTGCCACCTTGCCAACCCTGGCCTCCCTGCTCATCCTGGTCACATCCCCGACCACAGACTCCTCTTGGAGGTCGGCCACCTTTGCCTCCCTTACCACTTGGTCGCCTCCCAACCATGGCACTGATGTACTTGTGCGAATGGGAGGTGCAGAAAACAATTGTCCTGGGCAATTGGGGTGAAGGGGGCAGGGTACTAGATGGAATAGGTACCCCGGTGCTCCTGCAAGGCTGTCTTGACCCCTGGGGAATAATTACGGGTCACACAACGCTCAGGCACCCCAAAAACAAAAATAAACATGCACGTGACCCCTCGGTAGCCCACGTACATGGAATTAAGGACCTGCAGTATGCTGTGGCACCCAGAAACACAAAACATTTGTACGCATGGTACACGCAGGCTACATTGACCTCTGAATGGGTACGCGACACACGGGGCAACCACAGTGGAAGAATACGTGCGCAACTCACGTCTGCCTGGAAAATGAACTGAAAAAACACGCACGTGTGTGCGTTGGCAACACCCCTGACAAAACAAGAAGTGAGATCTACCGCAGTAAACAAGGAGTACACACTGCAACCGTTGTGAAGTAATTGCGTGTCCACCCGCAAGAAGTACAGGAATCACACGCTCGATCGCCACAAAAAGCACGTACAGGAAAATGGCGTCCTTCGTTGACCTTTAGCCCATGCGCATAGCAACGCCTACACGTGCCACATCACTTACCCGCTTATGCGCTAAGGGCATTTCCTCGAATTGCACGCACACTTGCTGGTTTTTCACGTGCCGAGTCACTCTGCATCAAGCTGGCCACGCGACAACACACGGAAGACCACACTCCTGCCCAGAAGGCCATTTACCTGCCCCCCAGTCCCCCACGGAGCCTCCTATGAGCCATCTGCTGCTGCCTGCCTTCCTGCTGCCACCATGCACTGCTATTTTGTGCCTGCACATCAGCCATCACCAGGGATCCAGTTGATGCGACCACCCTTGCTGGAACAGAAGACTCCCAACTGGTGTTCCATCCCTCCAGAGCCCAGCCCCAGGACCCAGTTGCCCACCCACACCTGCCTCGGGAGTTGCCATGTTGGGGCAAACACCATCTGAGACCACTGGCAACCCCCAGCCAGAGAGGCAGAGGGCTGTCAGCTTCAAATCCAGAGAAGTAGCATCCTGGTGGAGCAAGTCCTGGGACATTATGATGCCTTCTTCAGACGACTATGCACCAACAAGGTTAGATGGAGGAGGATCTGGTTGGACATCGTAGTTGCCATCAACGCGGAGGGGGTGGCAACCCATGACTTAAAACAAGTCCAGAAGCACTGGGAGGACTTCAAGTCCAGGACCCTTAAGAAGGCCCAGCGCCTCCTTCATGCAGTGGACACAGGGGGCCGCTGGGTACAATTTACCATCGACCAGATGAGGGTCCTGGAACGCATACGCCCAGTGCTTCACCACCAGATCCTCAAGGTGCAGACCCATCTGGAGTTGAGCAGTAAGTGTCCGTGCGTTCTGATTCCACAGAGTGCATGTTGAGGTGTTGCAGAGGTGTGCAGCTTGGACATATGTGTGACACAGCCCATTTATGGATGTGTGTGTGCAGGAAGATGAGCTTGCTGAATGTGAGTCCAGTCATGTGTGATGCACATCAATGGTGTATTTGTTCAGATGCATGATGCCCAACTGCATGTAGAGATGCACACATATTTGCATGTCTGGGTATGTACTATGCCATGGTTGGTGTGTGACACATGAATTCTGGTCCCAACTTCATGTACGTGCATGGTGTATATGTGCGTGTGTCTGTTTGGTATGTGTGTCACTGTGGATGCATGTGACACAGACATCTGGGTACCTGATTGGCAGATGTGACATAGTTGCCGATGATTGCACTGTGACAGTAGGTGGAGATGTCCAGATGCATGTCTGACTGGTGGCGTGTGTGGATGTGATCGGCACTCCCCATGTTGCTTGTGACATCATGCCACCCTTTGGATGTTCATGCAGTTACATGTGTATGGATGCTGATGCCTGTTGCACGTTCACTGCATGTTTGTGCACTTGTGTGTTTTCAATTGACCTGAGTGTGATGCCGTCTGTGATGTCTGACACTAATGTGCAATTGTCATGTGCCTAGTTGACCATTGTAAGGTGCCCTGATGCCTGTGTTCTGTCTCTCCCTGTCTGCAGCTTTGACAGATGAAGAGGGCGGAGACGGTGCTATGGAGCCCAGTGGCAGGGATGCCACCGCCAGCTGGAGACACAAGGCCCAGCTCCCACCCCAGGTAACAATAACTTTCGGGCCAAGAAGTCTGGTGCCGGTCCATGCCCTCAGCTGCCAAGGAAAGGTCGAAGAGGCCAAGGTCGGAGGTGGAGTCCTCTGCAGCAGAAGGGGCAGAGGAAGCTGAGCCCCCACAGGAGTGTACTGAGGAAGACGGCATGGAGTCATCCAGGTTGATGGGGGTGTGGTTGAGGAGGAGGCCGTATCAGTCCCACGCACAGGGCCTGGAGGGGGTGGTTCCACTGGTGCAAGTGGTGCAGTCCAATGGCAGGGGCAGGAGGCAGCACAGGTCGCCGTGGAGGTGCCTCTGTGTAATCCTGTCCCTGATCCTGTGACTGCATCATCCTGCACCAGCAGGGATGCCTACGTCCAGACCTGTTGGCAGGGAGGGGATGCTTCTACAACAACTGGCCTTCCTCTCCCTGCGGACGTGGCAATCCGTGACCGTGTTGAGCCTGTCATAGCCGGTGTCGTGTTGCGTACACATGGTATTCGGGATGATGTGCAGGGTTCTAGGCAGGACAATGCATGTCATTTTGCATACCTGTGTGCCCGCCTCGACTTGCTAGGACAGGTCACCGGCAAAGGGTTCCCCTGTGTGCTGGACGCTCTTGCCAACCCCTCCTCAACTGCACCCTGTATGCGCCAGTCGTCCTCCGTGCAGTCTTCCCACCCATGTATCACATGGGCCCCCTGTGGAGCTGCCCCTGATCCCGCGGCCAGGCTGGTGGAGAACACATCCCTGCCACAGTCGGGAGTCAGAGGTCCAGCATGGGTGGTCACACCAACAACTGGACCCCAGCAAATGGTGGATGTGCAGGCATCATCCAGCAGGGCACATGCACAACGGCGCCGGGGGATACCATCATCCCGGAGGCAGTTGTGGTGGCAGAGGAATTTGGTATAGAGGCAGCAGCAGGATCGGCGTGGGAGGTGTCATCACTCTGGGCCAACAACATTCCGGGGGCAGGCATCAGCTGACGGGCAGGAGGACCCAGGACTGGAAGTGTCTTTTGTGTGGCAGCTAGTGGGCCAGCAAATCGATGCAGAGTGGTGGTGGGTGGAGAGGGCACGGCTCAGGGTGGTCAGGTCAGAGAACTCCATGCACTGGGCGTTGAAGCGGGCTGAGTGCCGCGTGGAAACTCACAGGGAGTTGGAGGAATCCATGGCAAGATCCCTGCAAGCTCTCGAGGCCACGGAACAGGCCCGCCTCCGGGACATCGACCTGGAGTTCGATGATGCCCTGGCCCGGCACATCAAGAAGTGAGCCGTCGGACTAGCCCGCCGCCTTTGTATATAGTTATTTAGGGTTAGGGTTCATTTTGTTTTTTTTATAATTTGGAGTCCACAGACATTGCTCCACTTTTTGGATATAGTTGTATTTTTTATAGAGTTTTATGTAGGTTTCATTTTGTTTTGGGATCATGGACCCTTCAAACTGTCAGTGTATAGTTCAGGACCTGCACATATTTTTTATTTTTTTTCTAAACCATGAAGGAATGGTTTTTGGTTGTTTTCGTTTGGATTTCGATTATTAGACTTTCGAAATGGACCACTATTCAGTTAACATTATTTTGGATTTTCATTTTTCTGTGATTTTGCATTTGTTTTCACTGGACGGTCATGACTTTTTAATTTTCATGTTTTCTTTACATTTGGTCATTTACAAATGTTTTAATACATTTCACAACTGTTCCTTATTGGTGTGGTGTACACTCATTAGTTTTGTGCATGTGTCAGTCAGCATTGGCTCGGTCATGTGTCACTGCTGTGTGGCTCTGTTGGACATGTCTTTGGGTGCATGCATGTGTGCTATTGTGAATGTCATACCATGGGGCATTTACTGGGGAGTGGGTACAATGGATGGTTGTGTGTTTGCACTGGGGTGGTGCGGCGTGGGGTGGGATTTCGGTTGGCATTTTTGACATGGTCCTGTGTTGTGAAAACATGTTTGTTGGGGACACATGTGTCGGGCTGGCTGGCAGATGCCCGTCACTGGTGGTGGGGTGGGGGGACATGAGTCGGGGCCTGCAGGCAGGTGCCCATCAATGGGGTGGGCTAGGGGACATGAGTCGGGGCCTGCTGGCAGGTGCTTGTCACTGGTTGTGGGGTGGGGGACATGAGTTGGGCCTGCTGGCAGGTTGCCGTCAATGGGGGTGGGGTGGGGGGACATGAGTCTGGCCTGTTGGCAGGTTGCCGTCAATGGGGGTGGGTGGGGGGGCATGAGTCAGGGCCTGCTGGCAGGTTGCCGTTAATGGGGGTGTGGTGGGGGGACATGAGTCAGGGCATGCTGGCAGGTGCCCGTCACTTGGGGTGGGGTGGGCTAGGGGACATGAGTCAGGGCCTGCAGGCAGGTGCCATCAATGGGGTGGGTTAGGGGACATGAGTCGGGACCTGCTGGCAGGTGCTTGTCACTGGTTGTGGGGTGGGGGACATGAGTCGGTCCTGCTGGCAGGTTGCCGTCAATGGGGGTGGGGTGGGGGGACATGAGTCTGGCCTGTTGGCAGGTTGCTGTCAATGGGGGTGGGTGGGGGGACATGAGTCAGGGACTGCTGGCAGGTTGCCGTTAATGGGGGTGTGGTGGGGGGACATGAGTCAGGGCCTGCTGGCAGGTGCCCGTCACTGGGGGTGGGGTGGGGGGACATGAGTCAGGGCCTGCTGGCAGGTGCCCGTCACTTGGGGTGGGGGGACATGAGTCGTGGCCTGCTGGCAAGTGCCTGTCACTGGTGGTGGGGTGGGGGACATGAGTCAGGGCCTGCTGGCCGGTGCCCATCACTGGGGGTGGGGTTTGGGGACATGAGTAGGTGTCTGCTGGCAAGTGCCGGTCACTGGTGGGGGACATGTGTTGGGGCTCACAAGTGCATGGTGCCATGTGGCCTGCCTGCAGGGCATGGTCAGGGTGGATGGGCTGCCTGCGGGGCATGGTCAGGGGTGTAGGGTTGTCCCCTGTGGCGTGGGCTGCCTGCGGACACACTCGCGTACCCCGGAATACACATACCCCGCTCGTGCTGGCAAAATTGCGTGAAAGGCACACTCGCGTACCCCAGAATACACCTACCACGCTCACGCTGGCGAAATCGCATGAAAGGCACACTTGCATACCCCGGAATACATGTACCCCGCTCTTGCAGATGAAATTGTGTGAAAGGCGCACTCCTGTACCCCGGAATACACGTACCCATCTTGCGCAGTCTAAATCGTGTGAAAGGCGCACTCGCGTACCCCAGAATCCACGTACCCTGCTCGCACAGGCAAAATCACGTGAAAGGCACACTCGTCAACCCCGGAATCCATGTACCCCTCTCGCGCTTGTGAAATCACATGAAAGGCGCACTCGCGTACCCCAGAATACACGTACCCCGCTCGCGCCAGTGAAATTGCGTGGAAAGTGCACTCGCGTACCCCCAGATTCCCGCACCCATGTGGTGAGGTGCCACATGCACCCCATGCAGGCAGCCTTCACCACAGGGGACACCCCTACAACCTACAACCAGAGACCATGCCCTGCTGCCAGCCCATCACCCCTGACTATGCCCCACAGGCAGCCCACACCACAGGGGACAGCCCTACTCCCCTGACAATGCCCCACATCCAGCCATCACCCCTGACCATGCCCTGCAGGCAGCCCATCTCCCCTTACCATGACCCGCAGGCAGCCCTCACCACAGGGGACACCCCTACACACCTGACCATGCCGAGCAGGCAGCACACACCACAGGGGACAGCCCTACACCCCTGACCACGCCCGCAGCCAGCCCATCATCCCTGACCATGCCCCGCAGGCAACCCTCACCACAGGGGACACCCCTACACCCCTGACCATGCCCTGCAGGCAGCCCACACCACAGGGGACATCCCTACACCCCTGACCATGCCCGCAGCCAGCCCATCACCCCTGACCATGCCCCGCAGGCAGCCCTCACCACAGGGGACACCCCTACACCCCTGATTATATCCTGCAGGCAGCCCTCACCACAGGGGGGACTTATTCCACGCAATTTGCCTGTCGCAGGCGTGGGTGCGCGAGGAGATTTTCAAGCGATTTGGCTGCCTGTGCATGGTACGCAGATTCACGGGGTTATGGTAAGCCTTTTTCATGCGATTTTGTAGGCGCGAGGGGGATACGCATATTCAAGGGGATGCGCAAGTAGATTATCACGGGTTTTAGCTGCCGGGACTGGGGTACATGTATTGAAGGGTGTGTGCGAGTAGATTTTCACATGTTTTGGCTGCCGCGAGCGGGGTATGCGTATTCAAGGGGGTACACAAGTAGATTTTCATGCGTTTTGGCTGCCGCAAGCAGGCTACGCATAGTTTTTCATGCGATTACAGTGTAGGGGGCCTTTAACCTGGTCCTGGGTTAGCACGGCCCTATGGCTTTTTCTTGCGCAAGGGGCGTTCTTGGGGGTGTAACTGGCGCTGCTGGATGTTCGCTGCGCCACGGCTGCAAATGGCTTGGGAAATCCATGAATACGCGGTGCATAAGAATGCTGTTTGGTGCATGCGGCTGGCGCACGCTGGTGCATGCTCCATCTTTGCCCTGTCCGCATGCGCTTCTTCTGCACTGATTTCTATGAATTACCCCCATTGTAGTTCAGAAAAACCATGTCACTGATGGTACCCCCTTTTGTTGCTATTCAGAGAGAGGTGTGAGGAGGAGTCTGTTTTTGTGCTATTACCGGTTCCCAGTACTCAGTATGTCTTCTACTTTCATTGTTGCAGGTCGGAGTGCCCTTCAAAATCTTCAGTTTTAGCTGAGTGTGGTGCAGTGAGGAAGAGTGTATTTTTGTGCCATTACCGGTTCCTAGTGCTCAGTCTGTCTTCTACTTTTATTGATGAAGGTGGGTGTGCCCTTCAAAATCTTAAGGTTTACCTGAGTGTGAAAGAGTGTGTTTTTGTGTTTCTGTGGGTCTGATGGGTCATATCTCATCCGCCCTATGAACTGAATTCACAGTTAAGCTTCTACTACACCTGCTTCAAGGAGTGTCCTGTCTTCAATGAACGCAGTGTGATTTGTTTTCTATTCACCTTTGACTTTCACCTTATTGCCTGCCGACCGTACCCTCGTCAAGAGCTGGACTCTGGGACCCTGGGAATGGCTTCAATTGTTGCTGCGGCCCCACTATTTTCCACTTGATTCATTATGGTGTGTGCTGCACAAGGTGGCTATAGACCCTCACACTTCTAGAGCCGGTGTATTTTTCACAATTTTTTAAACCTTTTTATAGTAGAGGGAAACCCAAAAGCCACTATGCAAAAGATAGTGATTTATCTACCTCTTTTTGGGAGCTCAGATAGAGTATATATTAAGATAAGGTAGATACATACACAACAGCACTTCCAGGTACAAATTTTATAATTCAAAAGTTTTTCAATTTATTGATAGTAGATAAAACACAATTAAGCACAATGGGCCTCACTACGAGTATGGAGGTAGCCATGCCACTTTTAGCAGCATGGCTACCCCCATACAGGGTACCGGGTCTGGGTTCCAGGAATAGGGAATTACCGGGCCATGCTGACTTTGGGGGGCCCGGTAATTCCTATTCTCAGGACCCGGACCCGGTACATCCCCATTCCCATTTGATCCCCCATAGGGCTCAATAGGAATGGGGCGGATGCTAACAACGGGCCCGTTAATGACGGGCCTGTTGTTAGCATCCTGGTCTGCTTGCGGGTCCCGCTATGGACATCTGGTCTGGCCAGGCATCCTGAGCGGGTCCCACTGCAGACCTAATAATAGGGCGGCCTGGAATGAACGATGCCGGTCCCTTACCGGCACCGTTCATTCCATGGCCGCCTTCCTCGTAATGAGGCCCAATGAGATAAAAACACTTTAAAATAAAGTACTTTTGACTCTATAGACTTCTAGTGTACTAGCAGCAATGTAATACTGATACAGTTATGACATCAGCTAGCTTCAGGATCAGATATTACTAATATTTTTAAACTGAATGTTGATCAATCTGGATCTGAATATATCTCTAGTATACTCAGTTACTAGATCTTGCCCTCGACATGTTTCAGTTTGCTTTATTCATGTGGAACTTTCTTCAGGAGGATAACTTTTTGGGTCACTCGGACTTTAGGGTTGATCTAAATTGATCTTTCCGAAAACGCCATTAGTTGCGCATTTTATAATGGGAGTGCTGTTGGTAAAATGTAAAAACAAGATTTAGGCTAAATATTCCTTAATATCTTAGCAGCAAACAAATTTGCAAACGGCGAGGTTAAAGAAAAATCATTACCTCGCGTGTGAGTGGTCGTAGTCTACAAAAGAAACTGGGTCCGACAGTTTACCGTTTTACCATCTTCCTGTTTTGTCTCTGATATGGTCAAAAAGAAGACATGGATGATGGTGGGTTAGGGAAATTGGCCACGCAGGCCAAGAAATCCAAAAAGGCACAGGCTCAGGAAAGTCCTAGGGCCTTCATTTCTATATTAGGCCCCTGATGATACTTATGCGGTCATTTGGGTTCCGAGTCTTCTCCTATGCAGATGACACTCAAGTATTGTTTAGGTTTGGCACGGACCAAATGGAGACAGCAGCAAAACTAAAACAATGGGCCTTACTATGGGTTCGGTGGTAACCCAGCCGGTGCTACCGGCAGGTTGCCGCTGAACCCATAAAAAATGACCGGCGCCTGACTTCCGGGTGCCACCTGGCTATTCCAAGTCTGGTGGCCGGGAAGTCAGGTGCCGGCAATTTTGTTAATCCCCATTCCCATAGAGTCCAATAGGACTCTATGGGAATGGGGACCATTGAAGCACCTGTGCTTTTGTGACGGTCTGCCTACCGTGGACGCTGTGCGCGGCAGCTTCAGACTTGTCAGGCACAGCAGCTCCGGCAGGTAGACCTGTAGTAGGCCAGTCCAGGAACAACAGTGCCGGTAAGCTTATCGGCACCGTTGGTTCCGGACCGGCATACTTATAATTAAAACATCTGAAGAAAGTCCTCCCTTTTATCCCTAGGGAACTTCATGCCCAAGTGGTTTCAGCCTGCCTCAATGGCAGCATTGATTACTTCAACGCCATCTATCTTTCCCAACATTTGTATCTTATTCACTGTCTGCAAGTGTTACAGAAAACGGCAGTTCGGTTAGTGAAAGGGATTCCTTCCGGTCAACATGTCTCCAAAGCTCTTCAATCTCTGCATTGGCTCTATATCGCAGACCGTGTTAAATGTACAGCCTTGTGTCCTATTCATCGTGCTCTGAACGGGAAAGGCTGCCTAGCGATTCAGGAGAAATTGCAGAGCTGCAATCCTAGCTGCCTTCTCAGATCCACCAACGCAGCACTCTCATGCATTCCTAGGTATCGTAAAGAACATGTCAGAGGCAGATCTTTCTCAGTTGCGGGGCTTAGACTTTGGAATTCATTGCTGCATGCGCTATGGCTCACTGCAGACTTTGAGGCTTTTAAACGAAATCTAAAAACTCATCTTTTCATCTGATCTTCCATTCTTTCGTTCCTCCGGTATCTTTTAAATTCACCATGATGCCTTGGGTGACAGCGTGCAATATAAGTGCTTCATTGATTGACTGAACACAAAACCCTCTTTGGACAGCTACCTAAGAGATATGGCTGGTAAACTAGAGCACCATATTATGACAACAGAAAAGGCCATATGCAAGGCAGCCTCAAGGATCAAGGGGGCAGCACTGTTTCTGGTAATTATCTGGGGGTCATAGAGGATCCTGGGTCGAGGGTATCTCAATCCTGAGTGTGGTGGAAAGCATACAGAGTAACCGAAGTATTGAAAGCAGCACGGGAATGAGGGGAGGAAATGTGGTGAGGGAGGGGGGTTGCTCACTGGAGAACTTATCTGGGAGGTTACAGGGGTTACAGGAATCCAAGGAACAAGGGGAGGGGGCAGCAGAAGGTGTACCTGCCACGGATCCCCCAGAGGGGTAGGAGGATGAGGATAAAACATAGTGGCGGCCCTATTAGATGAACAATTGAAGCCCATACAATTACTTGTCTATAAGCACGCCGTTCATTGTGGGAGGGACAAGATTATGTCTGGAAAGGAGCCCTGGGAAAAAATGTCAAGGGTATCCATGAGCTCCTGCATTCTTTCAGGCAGTGGGTCATAAATACCCTGGCAACATTGGATAAGTCCATGAGGGACCTTAACAGATGATTTGAAGAATTTAGTCGGGGGCTGCTATGGATCATGTTAGCAAAGCTTGGTCGAAATACCTGTGTCAGACAGTGTGAGGGTAGGGGAAGACTGTGGATGGGGGATGGGCGGAAAACCAATAGAGGTTGGGTTACAGAACTCTAACTACAGAACTCTAACACCACTAACCAGTACCAAGGATGAATCTTGGCTGATGCAGGAGTGAGGAAAGATATCCAGAAAGGGGCACAAGGGCATTCAAGGAAGTCCTTGGAAACTCCAGAAAGTGGGGAAAGTGGGTTCTTAAATGTACCCCCAAATGCTACTCTGTTGGTAGGAGAAATCATTGGTGTACCAACGTTGCTTAAGGGTGGGTTTGAGTCAACAATCTCGCTGATGAATAAGGCCAGTCAATGGATTAACACGAATATGATGGGCCCAAGTATTAACCCAAGAGACATTCTTATGGGGAGAAGGGTAGGATGGGTTTGTTCCTCAATGAAATCCAGGGCTGAGAATTGTATTGTAATCTCCTTTGCAGACCCTTGTTTGGTAGACCATCTGACCAATTCTAATCTGACAAGAGGGATTAAACTGAATGGCACTGGGTTTAGGAGTAGACTAATGTCATTGGAATATTTCTATTTGGATTTAGTGGGTGGTGCCCAATCGAATCTTGGCCTTTGGGCAAATACACGGACGAATCAAGAGGTGAAGGAAGGACCCTTGGAGGCCCAGAATGATCCTAATTTCTGCACAATATTGAATCCTAGGATTGGATGGAGGGCAGTACAACAATTGAAAGTTGGTAGGGAATGTGTCCCATCGGGAACTGTGGTATCAGATCATTTTGACTTGCCTTTGACCTTAGAGGAAATTGATTGACAAATAGGTTCTCTTCCTGGTCCATTAGATATGGGTGTTTCAGGAGACAGAGGGAATGCCATAAGACAGGAGTGCTAGGTGGATCAAGTATTGAAGTAGTCTATTTCCTCTGTGCTGCATTTGTTGTCCTGGAACATGGCAGGAGCCAGAGGGAAATTAGTCAACCCGGACATCATGGAATTCCTGAAATCTTATGAGGTGATCCTCTTACAGGAAACCTGGGCTTTAGAAATCCTCCTCATTGATGGCTCTGTATCATGTGAGGGTACCCACCAATAAAAATGGCAGAAGTAGATGCTATGGTGGATTGGCCATGCTGATTCAAGCCTCTTTGAACTGTAAAATACAGGTGATTGAGACCAAGATGGACTTTTTACAGATGCTGCTAGTAAGGCTGACTTCTGAGAGGCTGGTAGCCGTGTTCAATTTTTATAATAGTCCTCATAAGGCTGAGGCAAATAGGTTGTTAAAACTTAAAGCCTTTATTTATGATCAACAAAGGCAAAGGCAAAGGATAGATAATAGGATTATGCTTGTGTTAGGGGTGACGCTGGATGATCTTTTTGATCCAATGGAGAACATGAATTTACACATTCCAAAACCCAAAGGCAGGATGCTCGGATGTGTGTGAGGATTTCGCAATTTTGCACTTGGCTTAGGATATGGGGGATGCGTGCTGTCAATGGGTAAATTTTACCAGATATACCGGGATTGCCAATAATTAAGAACCATTCGGGATCGTCTACCATTGACTAATTCTGTCTTTCAGTGGGTATGTGGGACAGAATCATGGACTTTGAAGTAGTGAAGGACCCATCTAGTGATCGCCGCCCAATCTGCTTAAAACTAAGGGGGATAACAACAAGGGTATCCACGCAAGAGTATATCCCTTGCATAGTAGAAGTGGAGGATGTGGGGAAAAGAAGAATCAGTTGAGCCAAAATTGCTGACTCTAAACTAAACAATACATTTTTGGCAGAACACGCGTGGCATTCTGAAGATACTGGACAACTCGGGTAAACCAGTGCAGGTGGTGGCAGGATTTGTGGGTCTATTGGGTGCTCTCACACAGGAATTTGCACAGGCACATGAAGGGAAGCCTAGTCTGACAAGAAATGGATGGTTTGATGAGCCTTGTATTGTAGCAAAAAAAATCAATGATGACAGCATTAAAATCCTCGGGCCACTCTAAGAATGATATTGTCCAGGCGTTTGCTAATTACTGTTTTACTGTGGGAAAAGATAAAGTGGACCTCGATAAGGAAGCATGGGTAGGGCTTTTGGAGGCATAAAAAAACAAGAACATTCTGGGAATTTGTCAACAGTGTGCCAATATACGAGTGCACCGAAAAGTCAAGGGGAACATACGTGGAGGCAAGAGCTTGAGTGGTGCATTTTTCAGAACTGCCTAAGGACAGAGACTCTATGGAGAATGATCGGATCTCTGGATCTTTGCTGCGCTTTATGTTAAAGGATGTTATTGGGGCCATCAACAAATGGGCCTGTAACTGGGCCCCAGGCCCGGATGCTATTCCAGCAGATTTGTTCCAAGATCAACCCGAATTGTGGGCACTGCTGTTGACTTTAGCATTTAACACGTGTTTAGATTTAGGACTTTATCTGCTGTCTTTGAAATATGTAATAATGTTTCCAATGTTTAAAAAGGGGATCCTTCTAGCACTTTGTCATATGGACTAATATCCTTGTTGGATACCACATTCACATTTTTTGTGAGGGTGTTACTGGGATAAATTGAAGCATGGCTATGAGATTGTTCAGTCCTGTCGAATATACAGCTCAGTCTCTGGCCCGGGGTGGGCACAATGGAGCAGGTTCTTAACCTGTACCTATTGGTGTCTAACTCAGTGTACTGTAGAGGGGAGGCAGTGTATCTTGCATTTATGGACCTGAGCATGGCCTTTGACAAGGTCAATAGGCCAAAGTTGTGGCCCATGCTCTTTGGGCTGCCCAGTTGAGATACTGAATGAGCTTCAGGAAATAAACAGTGATAACTAGGTGATTGTCCGATGTGGGCCAGGCAAACAATGCACTGCGTGTTTCAAAGTGGGTCTGGGCATCCGTCAGGGCTGTGTCTTGCACATATTTTATTTACATTGTATATCAATGGGGGGCAGGATGCCCTGGTGGAGACCAAGGTGGATTAACCGTGTCTGTGTGGCAGAATATTACCCATTCTAGCCTATGCTGATGACACGGCTTTGATAGCAAGAACCTCCATGGCCCTACAGGGCTTGATCAATGCTTATGCAGCATTTATGAATGACCTGGAGTTGAAGATCAATATCTCCAAATCAACAGTGATGGGGTGTGATGGGGAGGAAAAGCAGGTGAAAATAGGTCCAATGGTCTGTAATGGGGCAATCAGACCCAGAGTCAAGGATTTTGACTATCTGGGAGTACGTTTCTCCGAGACAGGATTGGGCCGAGCACACCTGTGAAAGCAATCGATGAAGATGATGCCACATACGGAAGGGCTTTTTTGTTTTATGACCCCTTGCCAGGGGCAACAGCTGGATTTGGCTTTAGAGGTGTATGCGAGACAAATAAAAGCGGCAACCTTGTATGGAGCACCTATATGGGGTTATATGAAAGCATCTAAGTTACATGTATTGGAAAACAAGTTTCTCAGACAATTACTGTGACTCCCAAGATCTGCATCGAGTGTATCAGTGCATAGGTAACTGGGTGTGGGCTTCTTGGAGGATCAGTGGGAGCTGGCTCCGATTTCTTTCTGGCACCACCTTTGGTCCAATGAAAACTCTAGCTTAAAAGAATAGTGCACTCAAAAATGTTATTGTCCCGAGCGTTCAGGCATGTGGTTTTAAGTATACATTAATCGATTGTAAAAACATTTCCTATGCACCGTACCTTAGTTTTCCTCACTTTTACACATGCAAAATCAGGCAGCTGGGCTCTGCCATCTTGTGCTAATCTTAACCGTTGCCACATCGCCCTAAGGTGAACTGCCCTCATGGCACTAAATCATATCCTCTGCCCCTGAAGCTGACATCACTCGACCCGTACGCCCCATTTCACAATACAAATGCACGTCTCGTGTCAACGTTGTCTGTGCGCCAGCTATTGGCTTGTCTCCATTGAAATGGCAGGACGCCTCTTTCTTCAATAAGTATAAACAGACCGCTTCTCATCAGACAACATCAGAGTTGCTTTTTGAATCATTTCACTGTCTTTTTTGTGTATCCTGTGGCTCGTTTCTGCTCTGTTCAGCTATCTTCGTTGCTCAGAGCCATGCAAACAGATACTAGTACTATCATTACTATCTATTTTAATTTTGTCGTATAATGGCAACAATACAGCCCTACCAGTACGAGCCAGAGTATTCCGAGGCGGAATTAGTCAAAAGAGCAAGATGCAGAAATGATGGGGCTTCGGATGACAGTTGGGAGGACGACTCACCGGATCAAGAGCCTGAGCCTAGACACATGGAAGACGTTTCCACCTGGTGTACCTGCAATCGGTACAAGGTCATGCCAACCGAGGAGGAGAACTCCTGCTGCAGAGAAAACTCTGGTTGTTTGGCCTACATATTGGAAGACGAGACATGGCCGCAATGCGTTACCGAGCTGAATGACTTCAGGGCAGCCTGCCTCACAAGGTCTGTGTTGAGGATTATGATGGTGCTTATGCACAAACTTCACCCAGCAGTTCGCCCTCGCAATCCAAGTAACGAGTAAGTGTACTCTAGATGTCGAGGCATTAGAAAGGGGAGCGCTGATGGAGTCTCTGAGGGAGGCAATTATCATCCCACTTCTCAAACCTAACAAATCGAGCTTGGACTGCGGACCATACAGACCACTATCCATGCTCAACCATGATAGAAAAATACTTACGGCAGTGCTGGCAAATAGGCTGAGGCTGTTCATCAATAAACTCATACATCCTGACCAGACCGAGTATGTCCCATGTAGGAACATATCCGACAATCTCAGAAGGATCCATCACATTATAGAACAAACTGAAAGGGACCACCAGGAAGTTGCAATAATTTCATTAGATGCAGTCAAGGCCTTCGACTCTGTCAAATGGCCTTGGTTGATGGCGGCCCTGAAAGAATATGGGGTTGGGCTCACGTACTTGAGATGGGTCCAATTGCTGTACAGTAAACCACTGGCTCGAGTTAGGACGTGAGCAATCATTTCTGATCGATGTCAACTCAGTAGGGGCACTAGACAGGGATGTCCATGGTCCCCGATGCTGTTCATTTTAGCACTAAAACCCCTAGCGATATATCTGAGGCAACAATATGGGAGGTGGGGGTCAGTACGATGGAAGGGCAACATTTAATATCAATGTAAGCTGATGACATGCTGTTGTATTTGAGATATCCTGAAGAGAACCTACAATATATCCTGGAATTAATGGGGCGATACAGGGTGCTGTCTGGCATCACTGTGAACCCCAAGAAATCATGTTATTTCCCCTGGGTAGATATAAAGGGATACCACGAGAGGAACTGCCAGTATTCCAAATACAATGGGAGACCAGGACTTTCAGATATCTGGGGGTGAATGTATATCACAATGTAGAGGTTGAACACAAACAAAACACAGAGAAGGCGGTAGCTAACATTGAAAACAGAATGAGGTTCTGAGCCAAGCTCCCCCTGACCGTGATGGGAAGAGTGGCCCTGTTGAAGATGGTGGTGTTGCACAGGCTGTTACACTACTTTGGGAATGTACCATACATGATACCCAAGCAATTGTTTGTTAAAATCCTGGGCATATGTAGGGGGTTCATATGGCACAACACTAGGAACAGAATAGCGTTATGGAAATTGCAAAACACATATGATCAAGGAGACATCAGATTGCCCAACTTCGAGATGTACTATCTGGCTAGCCAACTACAATATGTTGTAAGGTGGTTATCGGAAGACTCCACATCGGATCCAGGCTGTTGAGGGCTGAATGTGCCCCGTTTTTCCTGAAAGAATGGATATAGTTACCAAAATCACTGCAGGGCAAAGGGACAAGAATGTTAGACTTGGGATGGAAGATATGGCGAAGGGCTTGCAGGGACATGGAGAACCCGTACCCGTGTTCCCCACAGATGCCGCTAGTGGCATTGAATGGAGTGGATGAGCAACTGAGGAAGATAGTCCAGGAGCACTGGGAACCGATTGGTATTGCAAAGCTGGGAGATGTGTGGCAGGATGGGAAGGCAGCGGAGTTTGACATACTGGTAGAAAACACGGGACTACACCACAGACAGTACATCACTTCTAAAAGGTTGGTGTGGAAGATGGAAGACACTTGGTCAGAAATAGCATGGGAGAGTCCGCTGGACACGGCCATAGAAACATTTTATGATGTGTCAGAGGGAGGTCATGAGGTCACCCGGATCTATGAACTGTTGATGTCTAGGGTGGGAACGGAGGTGACTCAGCTGAGACGGGATTGGAAAGAGGATACTGGGGAATCTATTAGTGATGGGTTGTGTTTGAGGGTACAAGGGTACCACAAAAAAGTGTCCAGGAATGCTAGGTTGCAGCAAATGCAGTTATTCATTACCCATAGAGTGTATATGACCCCTCAGAAGATTGCAAGGTTTAAGAATGCAGGAATACAAAAATGTCCAAAATGTGGGAGGAGAATGCGGGACTGGTGCATGCGTGCCGGGAAATAAGGAGATTCTCGCGTGAGGTGGCCCACCGCTTGACCGAAAAGGAGATTAGGCTGGGGGTGGAATCTTTGTGGGCGAGCATGGTGGGGAGGTTTCCCAGGTCGCGCAAGTTGAAACACGTAAGTAAACTCAGAGACCTGGCTTACATACTTGCAAAGAGCAGGATTGCCATGAGCTGGAAAGCTAGTCATAGACCAAAAGTGGAAACCTGGTGGTACGACCTTCAGAAATGGGCCGAGGCATAAACGGTGGTGTGGAGTGAAGCAGTTAATAGAGGGGGAGAGGAAGAAGCAGAGACATTGATAGCGTGTAGGCATTTAGTAGCCGCACTGTCCAGGCCTGCCCAGACTTGCCTAGAGGACGCTGGCTCCTCAGGGGAAGCAGAAGAAGTAGTGTCCTCAGATAGAGTAGTGGAAGGCGGTGATGTGGGATAAGCTCGGGATAGGGGAAGAGGGTAATAGGGAAGTGGTGGACACATTGTGAGACTGCATAGGATACTGGAAATGTATAATTGTGGTTCACTGTTTGGTTTATGTTTTGGTTGTTTGTTGAAACTAATAAAAATTAGTTTAAAAAAAAGTGTACTCTAGATGTGATGTCACTTAGGCTACTGAAATTTCATATTTGTCTCCTATATTGTTGTAACTTTGATCTATCACTGTCAAAAGAATATGGTCTTGCAATTCTATACATCACTCTTGATGTGGGGAAATCATAGTGGTCATCTTATATGTCTTTCACGTACAACCAACAAACAATATTTCTCTGTGCCCCAAACGGTATGGAATGCATAGTTGTGCAATTTTGTAACGTGTCTTCACTTTAAAGCCCAAGTTGATTGATCCATAAAATGTGTACTGGCAGCTATGGCAGCTATGCCAGCTATGCCATAGGATAAGATTGCATGTTCAAATAAGGTTTGTACACTTATCACGTTCATTTAAATACAATTTGTATGTTTCTCTTCCACAGGTGGTACAGGGTGGTGGCCTATAGTGCGTTTACATGCTGGCTTCATGGGAGGCTTGGATACCACGTTCGACGAGTAATACTCACCTGTGCCATTGGTGCCATTTGAGCCAAATTCCCTAGTGACACAGGTGAGTACAGGGGATTTTCTCTCACTGTGCTGCAGCCCGAAGTATGCAATGTGTATTACATTTTTGCAGTCAACATCAGCAACACAATAAAATACAACAAAACTTTACTGATTAGTTGTTTCAATTTTTCAGTGAATCATGGGAACGCTCACTTGTCCTGGCAGGGCTGGCAGGGTGGGAACAGCCAAGGTGCCAAACACCATGTACACTTCAAAGGTATCTTACGTGCAGGGGCCATTATACACATAGCCTCCCCAGACCCAGTGTCTACAGGCATGCTGCCCTAAAGAACGCTGCGCCCCTGCATTCCACATAAGTTTGTCTCCATTCAGCAGTGTTCCGGCACTTTTCTGCATGCCCCGTGCCCCTCCAACCCCGCTCAAGTATCAATGGCAGTTCGCACCTGTGGCCGTACGCTCCTGAGGTGGCTGGCAGGATGGGAACAGCCAAGGTGCCAAACACCATGTACACTTCAAAGGTATCTTACGTGCAGGGGCCATTGTACACATGGCCTCCCCAGACCCTGTGTCTCCAGGCATGCTGCCCTGAAGCAGGCCTCGCCCCTGCAATCCACATAAGTGTGTCTCCATTCAGCAGTGTTCCGGCTCTTTTCTGCATCCCCTATCCCCCACCAGTATCAATGGCAGTTCGCACCTTTGGCCATGTAGTCCTGAGGGGGCTGGCAGGATGGGAAGGGCCAAGGTGCCAAACACCATGTACACTTCAAAAGGTATTTTACGCCGAAGGGCCATTGTTCAAATGGCCTTCCCAGACCCCGTGTCTCCAGGCATGCTCCCCTGAAGCAGACCATGCCAGAAACACATTACTCATTCACATACACACACTTTTCTAATTCTTTATAAACCCCTTGATATTTATCCCGAGAACATCTGTGAGCAATGCAAGTCAACTCGTGATCGTGCTACCTGTGAACATCAGTGATCACTGGAAGTCAGCTCTTAATCGCGCTACCTGTTCTCCTGCTATTAATGACCCTGCTTGCTGAATCTAATTCTTTGTTAGTCAAGGTAAGGGCAGGTCACCTAATCATCTCTTTCTAATCCCAAAATATCAATCTATTTCGAATGAATGTATCCAGTAGTGTAATGTTCATTCATCTCATTGACTTTACCATTGTCTACTGTTGAACGTGTTCTGATCTCGATATCTAGCAAATTACATCCGTGTCAATTGTGATAGAATTGCATCCTTCTCAGACCATGTCTATAAGCATGTTTCCTTTTGATGCTTGAAAGTACTTTCAGTGGACCTGTAACACGTTACGTTTGCTGTCACATCAATCAATTCTGTATGAAAGTTATCCCAGTGTATATTCGACATTGTTACACAGGTTTTGCTTCTGTGATCGAAAACAAACATTGCATAGAAAACATTGAACTTTCTCACACATGCATGCAAAAAAATAGTAACTATGTGTACTTTTTAATACATATTTTTCAATAGTGCTTGCTTGTATGGTTTTTGGTTGCCGTTCTAAGAGTCATGAGAAAACTAAGGGCACAATAATGCATACATTCCCAAGGAATATTGATTTAATAAGATAATGGGTTCGATATTGTGGATTTACACTGCACGAGCTTGAAAGTAGAGCCCAGGTTGTGTTTGGAGACTTGAGGGCCAATCGATTCCGCATCTGCAGCTGCACTTTACCCCAGATATGTACGACTAATCGCAGTACACAAAAAAGCATTGACCCAGAGCGTCTCGTAAATTGCTTGCAAATGCAATTCCAATTCTATTGATGCACACGCTGCCCCAGGTGTGTCCCGGATGATGAATTAGCTGTAGGCGGTGGGGTACTGAACAGGCAACTACATGAACAGATTGGTGCTTTAAGTGTAAATGTTTCTTACTAAACTTTGCATATTTATCAGATTGTATTACTTTATAACTATACCACATTTTGCTAGACATCTGTCCCTGGTTTTAGGAGCATCATAGAAAGTAATTATGACCATAGTAAATTATGCCATAGTGCTCTTCGAAATAAGCATAATACTTTCTTAATCGGTTGCTTCACATGTCAATTGTTTTAGGAGAACATACTGATGGAAGCACAGACCCACGCTAGTGACAACTTCACCGACACATCCAGTATAGCAATGGTGAGCCATACAGACTTGCAGAAGTTCATATTATTGAGAGTTGGATTTTCCCACATATCGATTGCAAAACTAATTTTCCCTTTTACCACTTCCTGACAATGCACTGAAAATGAAGGAGCAAGATTCTGCATCCATTTCTCTTCCGGAGTCAACAACAACTTTGAGCGCCTATCAGGTAGTTTTATTTTGCTTTTCTATTACGCAAATGTATTATGCATGGAATTTTAAATGAGGTGAAATAGTTTGCGTATCCTGTCCTTTGTTTACATAATGTTTCATTTATGGGTTTCTATTTATATGTAGCATTGTCTGCATCCAATTGTGTCTGTTCAATGTCACTGTTTTCATCCATACTAAAACAAGTTCTGTGTTATAGGGGGATGCTGGTACTTCGACTACAATTACATCACCCTTTGGAGCTGGTCCAGAGTTTGAGGTATGCATACTGACAGTTTCCTTGAATGAAAGGAAGTAAATCCTACATCGGATACTATTAGACAGTGACATTCATATAAACGTGCAGTGTTTCAAACTTATCATTTCAGTTCCAAAGTTATAATTTCTACCCTAATGCAGAATACAATGCAAAATGCTTGAGAGCAACATTACAATCGGTAGGTTTTGCACAGTGATCTTTGATCGAGTAGACTTGCCATCAATCAGGTGAAATTTGAAATGTCTATTTTGACAAAACGATGTACACTGTTTACGAGGGTATGTATCTAAGCGATGTGTGCGATGAAAGATTTTCAGTTCAAATATGATTTACTTTTGTTTTTTTAATGACTATTCTATTCAAGGAATGTATACAAGGTTGTGAATTAGAAGAGGAGTCACATGGATCAGAGGTGGTGGACCAACTTGCTGGTGCGGTCGTTACAGTGAAGAACACAGTTTCACAGAAAATCGAGAAAACAAGGCTAACTTACAAAAATTTTGGTTCATAAAAGTGTTTTGGCCTGGTATTGTCTTCGTAACATTTCTTTTTTTATCTAATTTGCTATTTACTGTATCTTGGATTTACATTGAACATGTTTTTACAACCCATTTCCTAGAGGCCCAGAAGGAAAAGAAGTATAAAAACACAGACAACCAATGAAACCAAAGATGCTGCTTGCCAAACAGATTTTACCATGGAGCAACTATTATTTGAGGCGCAGCATGGTCCAGCCAATAAGAAGACTAGAGACGTTTATGCCCAATGGCCAGAAAATGAATTTAATGTGACTGGCGAAGCAAACAAAGTGTTCTTGGACCATTGCTACAATGTGAGAACTTGACAAGATGAAGATGAAACTGAATATAAGGAAGATGCTTTTGAGCTACTCACTGACCACTTCACACAATCCACACCCACAAACAAAAAAGGGCCACCCAATAAACAATCGACATTGATGGTTTCTCAAATTCATGCAATTAAAGCAAGCAGAACTAACAGAGACTGAAGCTTCTACGCAATTGACCGAGGAACTTGCCAGAGATCTCGACTTCAGTGTGTCCAGTTTGGAGGAATTGTCCACATCAGTTGATTCATAAATGACATTCATGCAGGACGATAGTCTAATAAAGGGGCGCAAATGCATTGTATTTGACAACTGCCTGGTAGAGATTATACTGATGCTGAAATGTACCCATCCGATGAGGGGGAAAATATTCAGGGAGCCATTGGTGAATGTGACTCGTTTATCACAAGGCACTAACCTGAAACTCCAAGCCACCTGTGCCCAGCTCCATTGTACATTTTCATGGTCCACTCAACCGATGTTGGACAAAGTGCCAGCTGGAAATCTACTGTGTTCAGCAGCTTTACTTTTCAGTGGCTCTACTTTTAGTAAGTTGTCCAGTTTCTGTAAATTTGTTGGACTTCAGTTCCTTTCTAAAATGCAGTATTACAAATATCAAAGAGAATTTTTACTCCCTGCTATTAGTAAAGCCTGGAAAATTGAACAAATGTCTATTGAAAGGACATTCTCTGACAAACGGTTCAGGCTAGCTGGTGATGGACAGTGTGACAGCCCTGGATATTCAGCAAAGTTCTGCACATACCACTTTCAGGACATGGAAACTAAAACATTGTGAGTTTGGTGGTCGTGCAGGTGTTCCAATGTGTAAATCCTCAGTGGCCATGGAGAAACATAATTTTATACAATCCCTGGAAGATCTCCAATCTAGGGGAATCCAAATAGACCTCATAGCCACCAACAGACATGTTTCAATATCCAAGGCCATGCAAGAGCGGTTTCCAAACATTCGGCATCAATTTGATGTATGGCATGTTGCCAAATCAATCAATACAAAAAAATCACAGCGGCTGGTAAATATAAAAAAGGGTTCTGAAAATATTTTACAGTGGTCTCAGTTTTTCAGCAACCATCTTTGGTGGAGCTCCAAAACTTGTGATGGGTCTGTATCTGAAAAATGACACTCCTTGACGCACCACGGTTCCAACATTCACTCATGGACAGAAAACCTACATTTTCACCAATGTGCACATGGACCTTTATCGGAGAAACAGGAACGCAAGAAGAAGTGGTTGGTTCCATCTTCATCTCCACACAAAGTTCTTGAGAAGATTGTGTTTGATAAAACTCTTTCAAGAGACGTGAAGGAACTTACAGAATTCTGTCACTCCAGAGATTTGGAGGTGTTCCACAATATGTGCCTAAAGTACAGGCCCAAGAGATTGCATTTCAGCATTGACGCGATGCACTATCGAACATTACTAGTGGTATTAGCACATAACGAGAACAAATGGAGACAACAATCGAGAACTGCGGGAAACTTTGGAATGCTTCACTACACAATGGCCTTTGCAAAAACAAGCAAAAAATCGGAGGTCAAGCCAATATACCAGGAAATGGAATTCAATTTTGTGAAAGGTCTCACTTTGACTGTGTTGGACATGCATACTCATGGAATCGCTCATGATTTTGTTCGTGGGACACATGCATTGCCACAAAACATTGCAAACGTGCCCTGTCCACCGAAAGCAGACCTCGTGGAACAGTTCACTTCCTGGTTCAAATGATTAGCAGCTATTTATATGTTCAACAATGTTTATACATTGTACATGACCAATGGAAATCTATTTAAATTGAATTTCAAAGCTATTAAAAGTATAAATTTTCCAAATAAAGCATCCAAATTGGCTTTTCAAATGTATTCCCTTTTTTCATTTTTTTTTGCAATAAGTTCCTGTTAGAGGATGCCATGCAGGGTAACTCTGTGCTTTCACACTTTCCGCTTTCGGCAAGCTCTTGTGGGTCCTTTACTGATCAGGGGAGGGTCAGATAAATATTAGCATGAAAGCAAATGCGCGGTCTGCCGTTGCCTTAGCAAGCACATGTCTAAATAGCTGAATAAATATGCGTCCCACTAATGAATGAGACCTAGGATAGATAACAAACTTGCCATGCAAGAACTACTGACTGTAAGCAAAACAACACATGAAAGTGGGCTGTTGGTGTGAAATAGGTGCATTCTGACCTATATTTTTATGGGGGCATGTGTTAGGGCTCATTGCTATTGGATGCCTTATCAGAAGGGGTGATCTTTGATTTGCGGCCTTTGGAGTCTTACAATTTCAAACACAGTAGGGATAGGTCTTAATGTTACCAAAATATATGACCACTCCTGATTAGGTATATGGGAGGTGAATTTGAGGTGGTGTGGGGGTAGGATTTGGGGACCAGATGCATTCAAATGGAACAGGTGTCATGGGTTAAGTGGACCGCACCCTGGCAGCAGGGAGTTGGAGATGGCATGAGCCTGTCAGCAGAGACGGATTGTGCTCTAAGGTAGGAGCAGGGCTTGGTTTGACATTCTTGTACGAGCACCTTTTGTCAGGGCTCAAGACTCGTTACTTGCAAAAATGAATAGCTGCATTGCCGTGAGATCAGGTGACAGGCTGAGCTGACAGGTGGTGGGGGCTGGCTGGGCACAGCGCTGGGAGAGTGAGCAGTTCACCAGAGGGGCAGAGGGACTCTAAAAATTAAGCATTTGTAAGTAAACAAAATGAGGTTCAAAGCATACACATTAGCACAGCGTTAATACATTTTTATGAAACATGGGTGATGCAAATATATTCAGGAGGATTGGAGGTGTCTCCCACCTTAGCTTATATGTCATTTTACCGGTACGAGAATGGTTCGGGGGGGGCGGGATATACCGTCTCTCCTCCAACATTTGTTAGTGCACGCGAAGTTTAGTGGAGATGGAAGGGCACTTATATTTATGACTGGTGAGTGTCTCACATTATCCGTAGAGCACATTCCTCCTTGAAATCAAAGCGCACGCAGATGTGACAATGTGGAGGACACTAACTGGATCTATTTTCAGAAAATAAGTAAATCACTATACATTTTGCGAGGCATCGGTGGATGCCAGCAAATAATTTGTTAGCTATTCCAAAATATTGAAATACCACGTTGGTCTGCAGGGCTAATCACTCCCATGGGAGTGAAGGTCACTGTGTTTGATTTTTGCTTGTGAGCTATGGACACCCACGCATCCTACAAAAATGTGTTTTTGATTTGTGGCTTTCCTTCACCAAAAGCAAACTTAGCATAGGCACTTCGAAGAAGGTTTGATTGTTTTTCGTCCTTGGCACAAAGGGAGGATTCAGAATGGAAAGAATGAAGGGAGGTGTGTAATACCGTCAAATATATTAAGGTTCACCATTTCAAAACTAGACAAAGGAACATGTGATTTCATTTTATGAAAATGTGTTCATCTGAGCGGACACTCTGCGTTACACAGAGAGAATAGAAATGCTGAATATTATGCAAGTTTTACTGTAGAAGAGTTTATTGACGATTGAGTCAAGGTTTCATTTCATGACCGGTATTGCTGGCTAACTGTTACACTCACCTGGTCTCTGCAGAGGCGTTGGGGCACTTGAATCACCCCCTTCAGGCCCCTCTCTCAGTAGAAAAGCTGTGAGTAGTGGTACGTGGTGATACTGCTCCTGTATGGAGATAAGAGTGTGTGAGTGCGCCAATCTGTGATTGTTGTACCTCTCAAACCCTTCACCCCAAAGTACGGTTTCTGTGAGCATACGCCGGCCCATAAAGCTCACCTGTGAATTATGGAAGATAAGCTCTCCATCTTGCTATTTCTGGCAGGGGCGTGTCGAATGGGATCTAGTTCCTTCACTGATCCTTGATAAGGATTAGTCCAGTCCAGCTGCGACTATGCTTCTCCTTATGAGTGGTAAGTCTTTCTTGAGCTCTTGTGATGCTGTTCATTCTGTTTAATGTCTTTATATGTTGCTCCTATTTATGCCCGCTATAATGTCTCTCTTCTGTTTTCTTCCCTTAGATGGAAATGCAGCCTCAATGCAGCTGTGAGACGCGAGACGCGGCCGGATGGAAGATGGATGCTACCGCAATGTTCGACAGCAGGTAAGTGATGGTTTAAGGAAAGCGCGAAGTATGGCGAAGCGCAACCTTAAACAGACTGTTTTTTCAATGTCTAACCTTGTCTTCTGTTTTTCCTTGCAGGCACTGCTGTCGACGATGGAGCGTGTCGTGCTGCGGTGCCAAGATGAAGATTTTGGCATTACGGAAAGTGTAAAGATGAATACTTGGTTTGCTGAAGAGATGTACAGGTAAGAACAGATTCCCTAGTTGGTAAGTATGCTGGCAGGAAGCAGGATGTCCAAGAAGCAGGATCTTCAAAGATAAGTCTGACCTCAGGCGACGGTGAGCGTTACACTGCTTGCAAGTGCAGAATAACGCGAAGCGTCTGTCTTGAGGATCAGGGAAGCTTATATAGCTGAGATTGTGGGCACGCGCATTAGGGCCGGCTTACCAGCCACACCCTGCCACTCCTAGAGAGTGAGCATGTGCAAAGGCAATCCATTAGCAGCCACCCCCAAGAATACACTTGGGGCTGCTTAATGGATGGAATGTTCAAGGTTAATGCATCCTGTTTAATGGATGGAATGTTCAAGGTTAATGCATCTGAAGTGCTATGTCCATAATAAAAGCTTTTTGGTGTTAAATGGATGTTCTTGTTTACTTTTGTTCATGAGCCTGGTGCCAAAGGCGCCAGGACAGTGTCCACCCAGGTCTCCTGTGCATGCGACCCCTGCATGCCTGTGCCACTGACTTCATGACCATGATACTAACATTGTAATGGGTTAGTTGTTTTTGGCCTATTGTAATGGCACGCAAAAACAACCTGTGTGTCAGTCCAGCTCTGAAATGCATGGAGTACACGTCTGGGTTCCCACTGGTTCCACTAATGCCAAATTCTACCCTAATATTCTGTTAAAATGCCGTCTATGTGTTCTTCCGTCAGCTTATGCATCAGCATCCTATTGCGAGCTAAACTTACTGCATAGCACTAACCTCTCAAGCACATCGTAAACTCCAAAATTCCTTGATGTTTTATCTGTGTTTCCATTGTTTTACGTTTGTGTTCATCATTAGTTTTCAAACGGTCCAGAATTAATGGGTAAATTGATAAATTTGAATAAAGAACGGCTACTGAGACACTTTTCTGTTATGATTTCTACACAGCTACATCCTCCCATTCTGCGAATGTCATCAGTTCCAGATACCAATAGATGGCTTCTTCAGCAGGCAGTTGCAGATACACCTAAATGGCTGGCTTTCCATCAAGCTGTTTGGGACGATCGCCCAGGCCTATATGCCCTTTCGCGGTACCAGCGACAAGAAGCAACCTGACATTATTTACAGTGGTCTAGCAATAAGCTGATGCCGAAGCCTTGCAAATCACAGTGCATCTAATGCACTGCTTATACCCAAAGGAATACCGTGTGACTCACGATAAACAATTGTGGATCAAGAATAAAGAAAGAAATTACACATTTGGTTGAATATGGAAATCGGTGGATTTTCTTGGAGTGTTTATTGTGAAACAAAAGCACATTATAAATTGCAGAGTATTGCCGTTTCCTTTAAAAATAGTGTTTTGTATTCAGAATTGGGACGTGCTGTGCTGTGAGAGGATGTGTGTTGATATTCCGGGTTTTGCGTCAACTGACGAGACGTAGTTGATGACTGGGCGCGTTTAGCTACGCTGCACAGTAACATCATGGAGATAGGTGGAGAATATTGCTAGGAATGGTGATGTCAGCTTCAGGGGCGGGGGCTATGATTTTGTGCCACAGGGGCACTTGAACTTAGGGAGATGGATAAACGCATAAGATTAGCACAAGATGGCAGTGCCCTGCTGCCTGATTTCGCATGTGTAACAGTGCGGAAAACTACGGTAAAGTGCATAGGAAATGTTTTTACAATCAATATACGTATGCTTAAAACCACGTGCCTGAACGCTCAGGACAATAACATTTATGAGCGCACTATTCCTTTAAGTCATTTTATTATTAAGTCTTTGATAGGTCGTGCTAATTGGTATACAATCCCCTGGCTTACCTTTATCAAAGACTGCTTAAGAGTAAAGCTTTGACCCTTTTTATTGCCTAGCAGCTTGTTGTCCCGGGGGCAAAAACAGTATTATAAGTGTATTTTGACATCAGTGGTTATGGAAAAGAGGGAAAGCCGGGCACTTGTTACTAATAATGATAGAGCACATGCTGTTATCAGCAGGGTAGATAGGATACAGCCAGAGAGATCGTTGGCTGATTACACGTGCTAGAATGGATTGCCTACAGTTGAGGGGAAACACCGTTAACTGGAAGGGTTATCTGGATACAGCGAGCTGTCCGTTATGTGGAGAGGCCAGGGAGAATCTAAAGCATTTTATTCTTTTCTGCCCAGCATACAGGGACATTAGAAGTCCCCATTACTACCTCTTTTTAGACACTTCAATCTGCTCTGTTATCGTCCTGCCTTGCTCTTTCTCTTATCTGCGGATTCAGTATATGTTGCAAGTGTCTTGTTATCTTTTTTCAAAGAGCTATGTCGAAAAGAACAAGTGATTTGGCAGTCTAATGAGGGTTTTTATTTGTATTCTTGCTGACTGTATAATGTATTGTTTCCATTATGTATTGTTGTGTTTTTGTCTGATGGATGTTTACATCCGAATAAACATACTGACTGCTATTCATTTTATTTGTGGTAAGTAAATGTAAGTAAGATGATTACAGGAGTGAACAGCCTTCACAACACTGCATTTATTACCTAAATATAATTTTATGTACCAGGGAATAGTTAACATTTAAAGTAAATTTGAAACATGTACCAGTGCTAGCAGGGCATCTGGGATGTGTAAAAGGGAGGTGGACTCTAGATTGTGGTTATAAGGAGGGATATTGAACTTTGTGGTGTTAGTTATGGGGTGTGACAAAGGTGCATGTTGAAGGCGAGTGGCTTCATTTAATTTCTGAATATCATTGAGTGTGCAAGTTCGATATTGACCAATTTAAGGATCCTAAGTCTGGCGGCGTAGGCTGAGCATGCTTCATTCCTTAGAATGTCTCCTCTGAATTTCTGCCACTCTAGTTTGGCGAAGTCATGACCTCCGTTGATTTGCTAACTGCCAGAGAGCATGACTTTGTGTGCGAGGTAGAAGCGGTGTGGTGACAGGTTTGTAGATGATGCAACTGGCATTGTAGCTGAAACTTGTTTTTAGTGGTAGTTAGTGAAGTTCAATGGCTGTGGGAATGATGTGGTCGCATTTGTGGAAACGGTTGATGATGCAGGGACAGGCATAGAGGACATTTCTCGTGCCTTCTAGGGAGGTGGTGTGTAGGCCAGTGGACTGGGAGTTTTCTCTGTCCAGGTGAGATACTGTCAGCGCCTGTGTGGTGGACTGGAAGAAAGGGCTTAATTCTCCAAGGAAGGGATAGTTGGTACTATGCTGTCTCAGTATTAACAGCTATGCTAGTTTTAAAGGAAGGGGAGCTGGTTGTCTTTGTGGAATTCCAGGGACCTGATGCACGGTATCAGCTGCTGAATGTAGCCACCAATGTCCATGGCTGACACCCAAAACTGGATGTGTGTTCATTGTTGTTGGTGAGGACCAGGAAGTACATCCCAAAACAAAAACAATGTCTATCTCTGTTTGAAGGATGGAAATGGATTAGTTACGCTTGGTGAATATCACTACTGTAGAATGTACTTAAATGTACAACTGGGTCAATCGCCTGTCCATTAAAACAGTCAGAGGATGGGAATGCAGAACTCTTAAAACCCCACTTTACCTCTAAGGATCCCCAATAGAATGTTGTCTCTTATGTGTGATGGTAAAACACGTTTTTAAAATGGGGGGTGTTCCTAATCATTTCTACCTCTCCAATTTGGTGGACCTAAAAATGGGAAGATTTTTTGAGGTATGTCGCCTCACATTTCAACTACTGAATGTGGTATACAAAATAAATACTGCATGAGGTATGTACCTCAAGGTCATCATCAGCTGCGTGGTAACAACAGGCAATATTGGAAATAACTTCTGTTTTTTCAATTTCTAGAAGGTTATAAATAATAAATGCTCCAATGTCTAATTTCTAATTTCGGATCTACATCAGGGCTATAGGGCAATAGTGTCGTAACACAAGGGAACAAGGGAAAATGGTTTTGTCGTTGTGCTTTTGCAGAACATTGATTTAAGGATTAGGAATCTAACCAGTTTTTACAGGTTTGGATCTTAAAGTTTCATCAATGTATTGTAGTCCACAAGGACAAAGAATTTGATAGAGGGCTAATAAATATTACATTTGTGGCATACTCTTTCAATTGAATAGTTTTCCAAGACATTGGCCCTCATTACGAGTTTGGCGGTAACCATGCTGCTATTGGCGGCATGGCTGCCGCCGAAATTGCGTCAGGGTCCGGGCCATTCCGAGTTCGGAAGGCCTGGTAATTTCTCCCTCCAAGGACCCGGACACGGTCCTTCCCCATTCCCATTTCAGCCCCCATAGGGCTGAATGGGAATGGGAGAGGGAGCAAACAACAGGCCATTACGAGATGGCCCGTTGTTTGCTCCCTCTTCCCCTCGCGGGACCAGGTAAGCACGTCTGGTTTTCCCAGGCGTGCTTACCGTGTCCCGCAAGGGGAACTCGTAATGCGGCGGTATGGAGTGAATGGCGCCGGCACCTTTTACGGTGCCATTCACTCTGTACCGCCAGGGTCGTAATGAGGACCATTGGTTTAATTGTGTCATTGCAATGTGAACAAGTCAAACAAGGAAACATGCCTGATTTGCTTTTTTAGCAGAGATGTATGCTATATGGTTGAATGATGCCTGTGCTCATCATTAAATCAATGATATTGGGTGTCCTTTGTGCACAATGTTAATTTTTGAACAATTATACAAAATTATGGGAATGCCTCTAATGAGAATGAACATGGTTCAAATAACCTGTTCTATGACAGGGATCCCACTCATGAAAGTCTACAACCACCTTTTAGCTCACTGCAACTTTCACAGAGGACAAATATCCATGTGCATATAAGTCTGGTCCCACCTGCCAGCACAGTCCAGCACCAAAATGCTGGACAATTCTTCTCTGAACAAGAGAACCAAAAGCAATGCTAGACACGTGTTCCAGCCTTGTTGGGCTTCCCCAGTGAGGTAAGGCTGTGCCACATTAAGCACAGTGTTCAAGGGGTACATGTCCGGATTACCCTGGGTAATTTAGGGTTTTTTGCACAACCCGGAGATCTCCTTATTTTGGCTATTGTGTTGGTCTCAGATTTCTTCAAGGTTGTACATTTATACAAATCCCTTCTCATGGCCTGGGCTTGTCTGCATGTTGGTGTGTTCGAGTGAACATTGTAGCAAATAGGGATCTCAAACTCGAAGGCAACATCCCCTCGAATCGACTCCTGCACTAAAACCCCCACCAAATCAATGTCTTCTGCTTTGGGGATAAGTAAGAAAGATATATGGATTATGTTTCTACAGATATGGCTTTGGCTATTCAACCATGAAGTCTCTTCATTATTCCCCTTTCAAAATGTTTTAACTACCTGTATGGCACAGACACCTGTTGTTTGGAGAACTGTTCACAGATAGCCCCTTGCGACTTTTTTCATAAATCAAGAAGGTAGTAACTTGGCTAAATCCTTGTCTGGTTGCCGCAAGCATCACACTCTGGGAATACATTTGAAGAGTAGAGAAGTGAGATTACACGTGGGATAACCCACTATAATCCCTATTACAACACCAAAACAATTTGTCATGGGTGTTAGTGGAACGTATGAGATGCATTTCTCTAAGTCACAAAGTCAATTGAGCCAACGGCAAAGGTTATGTATTATTAAGTAGAAGCTCCACTAATCAACATGATAGGTTGAGGGCCGTGCTCATCTACTGCCTGAAAGAATCATAACTTGCATCCAATGGGCTAATTGTGCATATTCAGGACTAATGACTAGTGAATATTTCCAGGCAGAGCTGGATACTCTTAGGAAAATAGATTGATTTGTTGGCAATGCTGAACGGTGCATGGCATGACCACTGACGACCATCCTGGTGCTCGGGGTTCACTGCTTTATGACACTTCACAGCTTTCCTATGGAAAACATCATGTTTTCTCTATTGTCTGTTGGCATCAGACAATTCAGATGTTCAAATGTCCACCGAGCACTGTTGCACAAAAATCGTATAAATCCATCTGGGAGTTATGCAACTGTGTTGTGGAACGCAGTCAGTAGAAAAGGAATGAGAACCATTATAAATATGAAAGTGAAAAAATGCATCCTGTGTTCCATGGGGCTATCTGCTCTCAGTGCCAGCACTCTCAGCAGTTCCCCTGCACCAACCATGGCAATTAGAAGGTGCCAGGCGTGGGGTATTCGAGAAGTTGCATTAGGTGGGGATAGAGTTGAGAGAGGAGAATAGGGAATTTACAGATAGATGAAGAACCATTCCTGGGAATACACAGTCGAAAGTAAGAGGCCAGTGATGCATCTTAAAGATGGCCTTCACATTATGGAGTTCCAGTGCTCCCACTCTGCTAGACCAGAACGGGGTCCCCAATTCATGGTTCATGGTTCCTGTGACAGTGGAGCATGAACTGAGCCACCATAGCGAGCCAACTGAGAGAGAGACACAACAGGATTTAATTCTGCCTGCACTTCTGAAGGGATTTGCACACATTTGTCTGGACAAAGGACTACAACCTGGACAGATTATCAATCCCCGTGTGAATTTAACATAACATTCTTCTTGACGGAACTCCCCTAGATCAGTATGATCTACTACTCTTCTGGAGAAACGAACCTAGCACCTAGTGCTAACCTGTCTTTCTATTGGAGCCTGCCCAAGTGAGTTCCCTCTCAGAGAACAAGAGGCAGCAGCAGCTTCTCATTTTTATGAACGCCCGTCCATCTGATCATCGGGTTGCTGCTGTACCTGCCCCCTACTAAGTAGTTAAGGATATATTCAATATCTTCAATATTGGGCGATATGTACTTCTACACTTTCCTTATGGGCCCCACCCAAAGGATTGGGGGATACAGCCCTACAGTGTGTTGACACTGTGACTTAACATATATATGTCTGGTGTTCCCTAAAAAAGATTGTAAAGTCCTTGAATACGGGGACTGACTAACAATACAGTAATAGCATATGAGATAAATAAACAGATAATTGATGTCTTTATGTTATTCTTTCGTTTCTTTAGTCATTTCTATTCAGTGACTTCATATAGATTGTTGCATATATGTATATAGTCTGCTTCGTGCAAACACACTTATTCCACAGAATGAGGGTGCATGTCTGCCTATTGGGACAGATGGAGGCACTCTAGTGCATAAAGTATTGAGTGAGGTACAGAAAGGTGCATACACACGGGGCTGGTTATACAGGAACAGCCAATGACATAAAGAAAACCATAATGACCTTAATGCTTTAATCCACGTCCTGTTTAGACACATGAAACACCTAAAACTAGATTTGCAAGAGTGTTTGTAGTCAAACAAGCCACGTGAACATGTTGCTGCATAAAAGACTGCTTACTTGCCAATGTAAGGATTTATATGGAGTAGTGGAATCAGGGCAACGTCTGTGCAGCGTGTCAACCCTCCAGATTCCTAAGCACTTTTGATACAAAGAATGAGTTTGAATGTCTTCCCCTGGAATGACTGGTTTTGATGGGTTCCCTGTTTACTTGAGTTCGTTTTCCAGCACTGATCCCACCATTAGCACCTCATCAGTTTCCTGATGGTTGCCGATGAGCCAGGGGAGGGGCAAAGAGTCTGAAGTACTCATTCACATCCTCAACGAAACAGCAGAACATTGTGTTGTCTAGCATGCAGTAAAATGAAAAAAAAAAACAACAAGAGGAAAGCACTGAAGCAAGGGCAATTCACAGCACTGCAGCCAGATCCATAGACACTATCACGATCCAGGTAAATGTGGGGATGTGGGCATGTGCAGAGATGGATGGGTTTGATGGTCACAGGGCTGGTGAGTGGGGGCTTGGTGTGTTGATTGTGGATGTGCTTGGCATAACATAGCAGCAACTGTACATGTTAGGCTGTACCTTAGATGTGATAGATACACCTTAATAAGAAGCATTAACTACCTTTGGATAAAAGTACTGGGGAATTTGAGTCTGCATTTGGCATATGATGGCAGCATCTAAATAGGTATGGCTGTCCCATTCATGTGGTGACCATATTGTAAATATAAGGCTTTATGGATGTTTGATTGACATTATTAGGGCATTTAAGGCTGCATTAAGCATATAACGGCAACACATGGGCAATTGGTGAGCATGTGCGAGTAGGTCTAGGTCAAATGGCCTAAGCCCAGCCCACCTGTCAATCACTGCTGCTAAACTGTTGGTTCCTTCCTATTTTGCTATCGTGTTTCCCTACTTAAGCAGCAATCCAGGCAAGTGGATCTAGGTCATGTGGCCTAAGCCCCACCCACTTTCTTAGCCCTGCCTCTTCCTTTCTGCTCTTAACTCTTGGATCAAGGGTGTCTCTCTCCTGGGCATCCGAATTGAAGGGCAGATGCAGGAAAGGGCAATTCCTATTTGGTCCTGTTCGGTCTGGACGGACCCAAAACCCAAACCCCTGCTCAGACAACAGGTAAGCACGTGCTGACATGTATTTTCTCCCTTCCTCCCCATAGGCCACCCCCACCATCACCAGGCAACGCCACCATCAATGACATTGCCCCTTCTCTAAGGCATGGTTTCTGCAATGCAGCAACCTCACCCACATCAGCCTCAAACCCATCAGCACCCCCTCACCATCCATAACACGGAAATTGATGCTTGTCAAAGTTCGCTCATCTATCATCCAAGCAGCAGACATTGCCAACCTCATCACTACACATGACCTTGATGCCATCTTCATCGCTGAGACCTGGTGGAAACCCACCTTCACCTACATCCTAGACGTCCTTGTCCCTGACGGCTATAGTATCAAACATAGATGCTGGTCAAACAAAATAGGCAGAGGCCTCGCAGTCATCCACAAGACCTCATGGCCCTGCACCAGACTTGACATTGACAACATTAACTCCTTTGAAGTCCTCTCCTGCCACTTCCCGCACACCCAGATGTACCCAGTAACCTTGCATCTCATCTACAGACCACCCAAATCCAGCACCACCTTCATCTTAGACGTCACCAACCTGGTCACCACCATGTTTCTCACGCACTCCAACTACATCTTCATAGGTGACTTCAACCTTGCAGGTAACAAGGCCATCAAACCAATGAAGGAAGCTCCCCTCAACCTTCTCAGGACCCTCAGCCTCACACAGCACACAAAGGATACAATGCACGAGAAAGGTAACATCCTCAACCTAATAATCACTGCACTGCCCTCCCTCCACTAGAGTTCTCCACTCCCGCTTGACTGATGTGACCAACTGCCCATGCCTTTCAACATCCTTCACACCACCTCAGTCAAGCACTCCCAGCAGAAACCCATCAGACAAACTGCCAGGTCCTTCCAGAACTTTCTGGGTGGAAACCCTCACAGAAGATCTCGCCAACCTCTACCTCACATGGACCGAACACTCCCAACTGAACTGTGACTCAATACCGGAAGACTCAACACCACCTTCTCAGCCTCCATTGACCAAAACGTTTTGCTGAAACAACACATCTCCAAACTGAAACCGTCAGCACCCTGATACACACAAGTAGACAACCTCAGCAAAAGAGTCATTAGGAAACAAGAGAAAACCAGGCATCGCTCAACGACCACATCCGGCTCGGCACTCCTAAAAGAACTCTGAGCAACCCGCTGATAACTAATCAACACAGCCAAGGCCTTCTACTATCAGAACACCATAGCAGAAGCCGACAAAAAAGCAGATCCCTCTTCAAAATGGTGAAGCACTGCATCAAGCTACAACCCACCTTGCCATACCACACTCTATTTAAAAATCCACTGCCATCAACACCTTCTTCATCAACAAAAACAGCAAGATTGTCCGGCACATAGACACCCGCTCTGCATACACAGACCTACCTCACATCCCTCCTCAAGAAATATCCACACCCTGGACAACATTCAAGACACTGTCTACAGACGACCTGGTAGAAACCGTGGCCACACTCAAAGACACATCATATACAGATGAAATCTTCCCAGCATTCATCCTTAAGACGCTCCCTGCAGAAGCTCTCCTTCCCGACCTGGAGATCATCAACAGCTACCTAATGCAAGGCACCTTCTCATCGACCTTAAAGATAGGACAAATCCTCCCTCTACTAAAGAAACCCACTCTGGATCCTGACCACGTAGTTAACTATCTCCTCATCACCCATCTTCCTTTCCTAGGTAAGACCATTGAGAAAGCGGTAACTGCAGAAAACACATTGACACCAACATACTCTTCCAAACCTACCAAATCCAGTTTCGACCCAGATGCAGCACAGGGATGCAAATATACAGTTGGTCAATGATGCCCTCAACGTCCTTGATGATGGCCACCCCTGCTGCCTAGTTCTACTCACATGGGAATCAGCAACCTTGTCCTCTGCTGATTCAAGTCCTACCTCACCAACCACCAGCAGCTTGTTCAGATGGAATTATTTAGATCGCCAATGCTTCCCATCAACGCATCTTCGATCTATACATGGAGTCACTGGAAGCCCTCCTAACCACACACAGCATCCACATCCACCAATATACCGAAAGCACACAGCTATAACTCAAGATCAACTACATCAAGGACATTCACAGGCGCAAAACCTGCCTCTCTCTAATCCACTCTTGGATGCCCAGCGCATACTTGAAGCTCAACCCCTCCAAGACAGAATTTCTACTCCTCACCAACAACACTGAACACCCAGACATACAGAGCTGGCTATCAAGCATGAACCCTAAGGGCTTCATACCCAAGCTCACCTCCTGTGCCAAGTCCCTCGGGTTCCACATCAACAAATACCTCTCTTTCCCTAACTTTCTAGTCTGTATAGTTACAGGATATGATTGTGACAAAATGTGTGGACACAGACAAAAAGTTGTCACGCTTTCTTGATTCTCAGCTTGTCACTTTTCATGACAAACTGTTTTGTAACCGACTGCGCCTTTGAATGCATATTGAGCTGGAGCATTGATAACAGCTTCCATCTGCACAGCGCAATAAATTATCATACTGGCCCAGAAAGTCAGCCCAAATTGGCTTGTTGAACTAGCTCTTCGGACATTGCCCTACATGCCAGTTTGTGTCTGCTCACTTAAGGTCAGATATCTCAGTGAGTCAGACACTCATTACAGTCATTAACATTTCACCTAAAGGTTACAGGTGAAATCTTGAGACAGGTGACTCATCCTTTTGAGGCCTTGAACTGAATGCCATTAAATATGTAATGAGAGCATCTGCTTCATACAAGGCCATGCAATGGAAAGAGTTGCAATAGTGCTTCCTATATAAGCAAGCATTGACAATGCCAACAGTTTGGGTTTTTGTGTAGACATGTGAAAGGCAGTTGCCAGGCACAGCCATAGTGGTATTAACTACCCATTGTTGGTAACAGGTGCAAAATGGTGCAAATGCCCGGGGCATCTAATAGCAGTGCCTGGCAAAAGCTTAAACTGTATGCACAATCCACAAATGTTGGCTTTGCCAATGCTTCTTTTAAACATCACTTCAATGGCTTTGCCAATGCTTGTTTTTAACATTAACTTCAGTGAAAGACATGAAGAGTGCTTATCAATTGAGTGGCAGGCTTGGTAGGACATTTTTATTACACCAGTAGTGTGTTTTCAACTCCAATTAGGACTCTGATTCAAGGAAAAGGGTGTATTTATCCTGCAAGTGCTGCACGCCGAGAATAAAAATATGCACACTGTGTGCATTCATTGAATTGTTTGCGCACAGTAACCATATATGCAAGTCGTGGCCAAAATGCCTGTGAAACACCCCCCCCATGCAAAGCATGAACAGCTAGGACAGCCACCTTTACGTGCTCCCCCAGGTGCGAATAGACGCACCCTTTAAACAGTAAACAGTGCCTGGTCCCCCATAACTGTTGGCGGCACCCTGACAACATGCATGCGATACTTCGCAACTAGGGTAAAACTTGGAAAATCTGTGTGCAAACCCGTGTAAACCATTCCTGGAGCCCACTACATTGCATATGTGCACCCCTAAGTTAGATCGGAACCCCGGCTGTGTACAGGCACCCCAAAATCCAACTCCAAATCTTACCTCTTCACAGTGAATTCCATGCACCTGTCTGTATGCCTGACTTCGGGTGGCTGATAGTATGAGGGCTTTGCGTTGCCCTGTCCCCCTGAGAGGTTGCGCTGTCGGATCCATGAATACATATTGTTCCACGCAATAGTGGGTATGTGATGGACTGCCTGCAGCCATACCTCGTAACGCCTACCTTTTGTCTTGTTCTTCCTCATTTTCCGAGTTTCGTCCCTTTCCCTGCCCTCTGTGCAAGCCATGCCCACACGTGCATGGTGTCTTGCGTAAGGCACTCGGCCGCTCACAGTGATGTGCCGAGCCTGTGCGAAGTCCCTGAAAAGTTCCAAAAAGTGCTGTGCAGTCGATTTCATGAATCAACAAACAGGATTTTGCACTCAAGTGTCTTTACGCTTTCCGTCGGGTGGCAGATAGCATGAGGGCCTTGCGTATCAATGTCCCCGCCGAGAGGTTGCATGGTCGGATCCATGAGTACGTATCGTTCCATGCTATAGTGGGCATTCAATGGACTTCCTGCTGGCCGTCGCTCGTAACGCCCACATTTTCCCTTGTTCTTCCTCATTTACTGAGTTCCACCCCCTTCCCTGCCGTCTGCACAAGCCACGGCCAGGCTGTGCATGGTGTCTTGCGCAAGGCACTTGGCTGCTTGCAGAGATGTGCCGAGCCTACGCCAAGTCCCCGCAAAGTACCAAAAAGTGCTACGCAGTTGATTCCATGAATCGAAAAATAGAATTTTTTCATGCAGTTTGGCGCGCAAAGTTCCTATTTTGTGCGCAGATAATTCCATGAATCAGGCCCTAAGTCATTAACTCTCACAATACTGCTTTAAACAAACACTGGCAGGCACTTTGAATGCAAAGCCTGATGGTAAGGCTTGATTAAAGCAAGCTCAAAGAGCTCCTATGAGGAGGTGTTTTAGGCGGGCAGAGTCAGGAATGGGTGGGAATGGTCATATGGATTAGCATGGCCATGGCCAGGCAATGGTTGGGCACAAAACCAAACAACACCTACAGGCTCTCTGTCCCTCCTCACATGTCCTTCCTCCCTACCTGTACTTTAATGTGGAATAGTTACGGCTTATAGATGTCGCTTGCCCAAACTAAAAATGTATCATTAAGTAGTTTCTTTACTTAGGGCCTGATTTAAAGAAAAAGTGCAAAACCCTACAAAGTACTCAGTGCGTAAAATAACTTTGCGCACAAGTCACTTTGCACGCTCAGCGTATTCATGGATTCCAAAGTGCACACAAATTCGACACGCAAAGAAAACCTCGCTTCCCCAGGAATGCCCATGACACACCTCCACTCAAAGCAGATCCGTCAACATATTCCAGCCTTTGCGCAGTCCGCATCCCTGCCATCATGTACCCCGTCAACATTGCAGGCCATTCCCCCGCAATCAAGGCACCACCCCAGTAATACTGCGTACGGTACCCCGTAACTCCTAACTGCACCCCAACCAAATGCATTACATGTCTCGTAACTCAAGTCGGCCCTTGTAAATCTGCATGCAAACCCCCCGTAAATGGTGCCTGCACCCCGATAGTCTGCATATTTACACCCCTAACTTCAATCGCACCTCAACTGCGTGCCGGCATCCCTAAATCTGTGATTGTACCTTACCTAGGCACGTTGGTTCCTATGCCATTGGGACATTGAGCTTCATATCATGTGGCGGTGAGATCACAAGCTTTTTGTGCATCTTTCCCCAATGTGACGTTGTATCGTCAGAGCCATGAATATGTGTTTGTTTGCGCATTGCTGGGCGTGCGATTACTTTGCGTCGCCTGTCCCTCGGCACGCCCACATCAATCCTTGTTCTTCATCATTCTGCGTAGGGAATGGCTAATATGCATGTTTCGCCCCCTATTTATTTCCTTGCGTAGACCCGTCCAACACTTTGCCTGGAGTCTCGCGCAAAGCACTTAACTGCATGCAAGAAAGTGACGGACCTACGCAAAGTCCCCGCAAGGTCTGGGAAGAGAACGCAAAGTCGGTTTCATGAATTGGCAAAGTCACTTTTCAGCGTGCACAAAATTCTGTAAATCAGACGTATAGGGCCCAATTCATGTAAAAGAACCCATTCATCCTGCAATGTCTGCACACCAAGAACAAATCTTGGTGTGCAGACATCTTTGGAACAACCTACCAGACCACCTTAGACTGGAAACCAACTACTCGCGTTTTCGCAAACAGGTAAAAACCCATATCTTCAAATAAACGGCCATCACGGCATATGCCTCAGTTAGCTTAATTCTATGTGACTGTCCCGTCTGCTCTGTCTAATCACTATCTGTTCCGTCCGTTCTCGTGTCCTTGTTTCTGCGCCCCGAGGCTCGCGAGCTACCGGCGCAATATAAATATTAAATAAATAAATAAAATAAATAAAAAATCTGAGCGAGCATGCAAGCATAAGAAAAAATGCGCACCCAGGTTTTCATGAAATTGTGTCCACAAAGTAGACCCATGTGCAAGTCACGGCCAACACGCCCCCCACACACCCTCACGCAAAGCTGCAACAGCCAAATTCACTTCAACTTGTGAACAGTGTGTGGTGTCCCTGCCAACCAAACCTGCACCTCGGCAGCACTGTGCTGGGTCTGCCGTAACTGCAACCTGGACCCCGAGAACATGCATACAGTTTCCGGGAAACGCATATATTGCTCCGGTCAAACTATGTGCAAACCCCCATAATCCGTCCCTACAACCTGCCACGATGCGTAATTGCACCCTTAAGTATAATCGGAACCCTGTCTGCGTGCACGCACCACAAAATCCAACATACAAACTCACCTCCCAAGTTGTGATTCCTCTGTGGAAGTACGTACGCCTGCTTTTGGGTGTTGTATATTTTAGGGCACTGCCTGGGTATTTCCCTGCTGATAAGTTGCGTGGTCAGATCCATGAATATGTTTCATGCCGCGCTATTGATGGGCATGCGATGGACTGCCTGCGGGCCGTCCTCGTAACGCCCACTTGTTTGCATGTTCGTCCCCATTTTCTGTGTTCATCCCCCTTCCCCACCCTCTGTGCAGGCCTCACCGACGGTCTGCATGGTGACTCGCGCAAGGCACTCGGTAGCCAGCAGGGACGTGCAGAGCGGGCTCAAAATCCATGCAAGTCCAATGCAAATCCCACACAGTCAGTTCCATGAATCGGCAAGCGGTGTTTCGCACGCAGTTTGATGCGCAAGCTCTCTATTTTCCCTGCAAATACTTCCTTGAATCGGGCCCTTAGTGTCTACTCATTCTAACCACAACAAAGACCCATCTTCTGACATTATTGTGAAGTCAGTGCTGTTTTGTTTATATTTACAGTTATTTGGCTGGTGCCTCGTGCTGCCAGGCTGGGCTAGAATTGCAGCAGAGCAAATGCCAAGCAACCAGCTCTGCTGGAAAAAGCACCCGCTGTAGGAGCCGTTCAAGGTATTTGTAAAAAGTGTCCAAATCGGTGGCTCAGACTTTTCTGCAGAAACACGGTTAATCTAGTCAGCGAATATTTTCAAAATGTCCTGCAGATTGTTTCTCTATACCCATGTAATTTTCTGCTCAGCCTGCAATTTCTGAGAGAGAAAAAGACTATTGACTTGTAAATGAAGATAGAATGATTGGAAGGAGGGAAGTGGGACAGCACCAGCAGCTAATGGAAACACAGGATAACAACACAGCAGCACTGGCGGCACTTCCATAACGGGTCAGGGGGCCGGTAGGTCGGCCAATTATGGACGTGCTGCCTTTGCACAGCAGGTACTCTTTGCTTTTTTTAATTGTTTACTATTTTCTTAAGATTTAGGAATTATGACAAATGATTAAAGTAAGTGTATTTTGAAGTCACTCATTTCGTTGTTTGAGCATTACATTGAAAAATAATTATTTGAATTTTCACTGACATTTTTGCAATCTCAAATTTCCCATGCGCACTTCCGCTTTATTCCCCCAAAAATGACGATACAATTTTAACAGACTTTACTGCCAGAGAGCTTGCCCTTGTCAATAATTGGGTGAAGAGGCAATTTGCTTAACACACATCCTGCACTTTTTCAAGGATGATTAGACCCACTGCCCGCCTCCCTGCCCGCCCCCCCCTTTCCTCTCCTTCTGCCTTATTGCCTTATAACTGTTCCCCCTGGGCAGCCCCCCTGCCCGGCAGCCCCCTCGGCTTAGGGCCTCTTAGGCAAAGGGCAGCTCCTACGGGGGCGGCTCCCATTGTGTCTGCAGGTGTCCGCTGGGGACGCCAGGCGCCTTCCGCCGCTTCTTCATGTGAGCTCCTCCTGCTCCCCCGGCCCACCCCACCCTTACCTGTTCACTTCCTCGCCGGGTGTCTACACCTCATTGTGCTTGTTAATCAATGTTAACTAGGGTTTTTCTCCCCTCGCAGGATTTTCAAACTTAGGTGGCCTCTCCACTGGGTACCTGATACGCATTACTGTGTTCACTTGTGTTTTGAACTTTGTGATAAACTAGGGTTTTTCTCCCCTCGCAGGATTTTTAAACTTAGGTGGCCTCTCCACTGGGTACCTGATACGCATTACTGTGTTCACTTGTGTTCTGAACTTTGTGGTAAACTAGGGTTTTTCTCCCCTCGCAGGATTTTCAAATTTAGGTGGCCTCTCCACTGGGTACCTGATACGCATTACTGTGTTCACTTGTGTTCTGAACTTTGTGGTAAACTAGGGTTTTTCTCCCCTCACAGGATTTTCAAACTTAGGTGGCCTCTCCACTGGGTACCTGATACGCATTACTGTGTTCACTTGTGTTCTGAACTTTGTGGTAAACTAGGGTTTTTCTCCACTCACAGGATTTTCAAACTTAGGTGGCCTCTCCACTGGGTACCTGATACGCATTACTGTGTTGAATTGTGTTCTGAACTTTGTGGTTAACTACGGCTTGCCGCTTCTCTTCCTGTCCACTGGCGCTTGTCAAGTCTTCCCCCCCACTCCCTTCTATTCCATGGTGCTCTCTATCTCACCTATCTTTTCTAACTGCTTCTCCATTGACTATCCAGCTCTCCTCACTAAATCTGGTAGGAAAAAGTTTAAAAAGGACATCCTGGTCTCCAAACCAGGCCTCCCTATCGCTGACACCTACACTAGTGCCTCCTCCAAGGAAACTCTCACTGACATCCTCTTGTTCGTGCCTTCACCTGACCTATGGACCCTTCTTATGGTCTCTGTGCTCTCTCCTTTCTCCTCTTCTCCCATTAATGGTGGCACCCGTTGGGATGTCCTCTTGGCCTCCTTCCACTCCTCTTAGGCCATCATTAATGTCTATGCTAATGGAACCGTCTTGGTCCAAGGCTCTCAGGCCAACCTTCACCTCTTTGATAGACGCTTCCCGCGCCTCATCAACTTCCTTTCCCCTCCTGCTGTCCCCCCTCCAATATCCTCGGCAACCTTGCCTCCACCCTCCATCCCTGCCCCCTCTATCTCTCCCTCTTCACCTCCGCAGGGCGTACCTCTGATCTGTACCCTTCCCCGGAAGTCCTTCAAACATGGCAACCTTCTCCACATTGCCACACTTAACTCTCGCATTGCTGTCAAACATTTCTCTGATATCTGCCGACTTCTTGAGGAGCTGGACCTGGACGTGCTCGGTCTCACTGAGACATGGTTCACGGCCAGCTCTGTCACCAGCTTTGACACACTCTTACCTGACGGTTACAAGATCCTCTCCGTGGCCAGGCACAACCGTGTTGGGGGGTGTGGCCCTTATCTTCCCGGAGTGGATTACTCCCACGCAGATCTACTCCTCTTTTGAATGTCTTGTCTGCTGACTCTCTCTCTCTCCTAGCCATTCCCTTACCATGGCTACTATCTATCGGCCACCTGGTCAAATCTCCTCCTTCCTCTCTGAGTGGGTGGACCTTTCCTCCTCACTCCTGTCCTCACCCACTCAACTCCTCCTTCTTGGAGACTTCAACAACCACCTGGATGCCTCCTGTCGCCCCTCTGGACTCTTTCGCGACCTCTGCGACTCTCTCTCACTCTCTATACTCCCGTCTGGGCCGACACATTCTACAGGGCACACTCTTGATGCTCTGATCTCCTCTGACCTTCCCCTCTCTGTCCCTCTCTCCACTCCTCTCTCTTGGAGTGATTTCCCTACCTCACAGGCAAAGCCACCCTCATCACTGACACCTTCCTTCTCGGTCATCCGACCCATGAAGCGCTTGTCAGTTGAGGCTTTCGCTGCCACCTTCTCGCCCCCTCCTCTCCCTTTGGCTGACTCCCACCCTGACACAGCCCTCTCCACTCTCTCCACTCTGCTATATCTGATACTCTTGATATCCTTGCCCCTGTCATGAGAATCCGCCTGAAGCCCAAAGCCAAATGTAACTTCTGGTATGACTCGGATCCCGTCACCCTTAAACGCAAGTGCTGGGTGGCAGAGAGGAAATGGCGTGCTTCATGTTCATCCTCTGATAAACTGGCCTGTCACCTGCTCCAAAGGCAATACCGGCTCTCCGTTCTCTCCAAGAAGAGAGCCCTCATCCAAGCCTGCATCTCTGCGGCATCTAACAATTCGGCCAAACTTTTTAAAATCTGCAAGGACCTGGCCAACCCTGCGGCAGTCTCTACCTCTCCTGTCCCCTCTCAGGCCCTCTGCACAGCACTGGCCTCTCACTTCATTTCAAAAACTCAGGATATCCTGCCTCACTCTCCTCCTATCACCTCCCCCCCTCTATTCCCTGCTCTCCCTCTGGCCCTTCTTCCGCCACCCCTTCTCTCCCCTTCTCTGCCTTTCCCCTTTTTTCTGCTGACAAGGTTTCGAGACAAGTCTGATCTATGAAAGTCTCGTCAAAACAGGTCCACCCCTGTTCCTCCAAAACTATCAAGGACCACATCGACTCCTTGGCCCCTGCCCTTGCTGACTTCAGCAATCACTCTTTCACCTCTGGAGTCTTCCCATCCCCTCTCAAGCACTCCCTTGTGAACCCCCTTCTTAAAAAACCCTCTTCCGAACCCTCCTGCCCAGCTAACTATCGCCCAATCTCGATCACTCCCTTCCTGGGCAAGCTTCTGGAGAAACTGGCCATCTCCCAGCTTACTCTCCATGCTGAATCTGTTGGCAGTCTTCATGACCATCAGTCTGGCTTCAGAGCTGCCAGAAGCACGGAAACTGCTCTCCTGAAATCCGTGAAGACCTGCTCTCGAACCTGGATTCTAACACTCCATGTGTTCTCATTTTGCTTGATCTCTCTTCTGCCTTTAGTACTGTCAACCATACCATCCTGCTCAACCGTCTCCGTGATAACCTGGGTATCACTGGTCAGGCTCTGGCGTGGCTGACCTCTTTCCTCTCCAATCAACCCTCCAAGGTCCAACTGGGGTCTTTCCTTTCTGACATCTTTTTCTCTACCTGTGGTGTCCCCCAGGGATCTAACCTCTCCCCCTGGCTTTTCAACCAGTATCTGGCACTTCTCGCCCACTGCATCGCCGCTCTCTGCCCCAACTTTCAGTGCTATGCGGATGATACCCAGCTCATTTTCAGGCTCCCCTCGGCCTCCTCTTCTCCTTCCCTCATCGCTGACTGTCTTTCTGCTATCCAGGACTGGTGTGCCGCCAATGACATCTGCCTTAATGCCAGTAAGACTGAGATTCTACTTATCGGCACACCCACTCCCTCCTTCCCTGCAGCTCTCTGGCCGGCCTCTCTTGGCCCTCTTCCTGCTCCTACCTGTAAGGCAAAAAACCTCGGGGTCATCTTCGACTCCACACTCTCCTTCTCTCCTCATATATCCGACGTCTCTAAGAAGTCAATCTACCAGCTACACCTCCTCAGAGGTATCCTTCCTTTCCTCTCCTTCCCCCAGAAGCTCACTGTCTCTAGAGCCTTGGTTCTCTCGAAGCTGGACTACTGTAACAGCCTCTATCTAAATCTGCCTGCCTCTACTCTCCGCACTTTGCAACTCATCCAGAACAGGACTGCAAGACTTGTCCTTGGCCTCAAGCACAGGGACCGTATCTCTCCAGGACTGAAATCACTACACTAGCTCCCAGTGACTGCGAGGATCAAGTTCAAAACCCTCTGCATTGTCCACAAGGCCTTCTGGGGCCTTGGGCCAAAATACCTTCAACTCTCTCTTCCTAAATATCTTCCTTCTCGAGCTCTTCGCTCATCAGCCTCCAACTCCCTCAAGGTCAGCCGCTTCTCCAAACAATGAGTTGGTGGCAGATCTCTCTCCGCTGCAGGGGCCTCCCTCTGGAACAGCCTTCCTGCCTCCCTGAAACTTGAGGAGAACCATCTCCGGTTCCGGAAGCACCTAAAAACCTTTCTCTTCGCCTCCGCTTTCTCTCCCCCTCACCCCTGCTAAAGTTACTGAAACTGCACAGAATCTGCAACTGGGCCACTCACCGTTCTCGGTCCTTGGCCCAGCCACTCTCCCCTGCACTGCCTCCCTGCACCCCTGCACTACGGGACTGTGTCTGTATCCCTAGAGCCCCCCTTCCCAGCACTTGTCTGCACTTACTTCGCACTTGCCACTAGCTGGCCCTTGTTATTTTCCTGTATGCTATTAACCCTGTACTGCACTTTCCCCTCTCCCTTTCCCCTTTGTACTTCTCCCTTTCCCCTCTACCCTTGTACTTGCGCGATCCGAATGACACCTGGCCTAGTAGGATCGTTGTCTGTCTCCCCTTGTTCCCCCCCGCCCCGTCGCGCCTTGAAACACTTGTGTATAGGCGCGTTACAAATGCCATATCATATTATTATTTTAAAGTATGTTTGAACTTTTCAAAATAACATTTATTTTCGTCCATTTCATCAGTGTATAGGTCCTCCTTTGAAATACGGTGATTTATTTAAATATGAATACAATTATAGTTCAGCAGATTCTGAGGTTTCTCATGCAAATTTTCGCTTTCAATGCCTCAGAACATTTTCTGTAGATTTGCACATATGTTTCACAGATTTGGTCTGGGTGAATCTATGCGTCACGGTGGTCAGTATCTGTTTTATTGTAGACTAAATCCAGTTTGTTGTGTCTCTCTGAGAATGACTGAATTTGAACTGGTTCAGAATAAATCGGGCGTGTGGTAAAGTTAATTGTTCTTTCAGAAATTGAGGACACCACAAAAACCTGAGGTCTGAAGCAGCAGAGAAAAGGCGTTACTCACAAAAATGCTAACTCATGATGAGTCTATAGATCCTTTCTGCAATGCACTCATGGCATACATCTGTTGCCATGCATTCAACAATGAATGTTCAACTGTCCGTGAGAGACAAGCTTTCTCTGTCACTGACAGTACAGGGCTCAAGTCAATAAAAAACAGTGGGGGGATTCTGACGCTCGCAATGGGATGTAGCTCCACAAGAAGTCACCATATCCTGAAGTGAAATATTCAAATGCCATTCAGTTAGTCTTTACCATAGGAAGAATGTTGACAGGACAAACAAGCATTTCCCAAGAGGACATATTTCCCAATAACAATACTAGCTAAGTATAAAAGTTGTGCAACTTTTATTTCTAAGAATCTGTAAACATAAACATGCCCTGTATTGCATGATGAGTGATTCTGATGGTCTTGTGGGAAAGTGTCTGATCGAACTGGGTTTGAATGCCCACCTCAGCACTGTTTACTGATTACAGAAACTCATCCTTGATTACACCATGTTCATGGATGATCTGAACCTCAAGGTAAATGCTCAGAAATAAGCTGTTATGGTCTGCCATAAAGGGAGCTGTCCACCCAAATGTCCATCCAGGTGCAGCAAGGACATTATCAACCCCGCTGTTGACAAATTCGAATATCTGGGGATTAGCTTTTCATCTAATTTCTCCCCGGAATCACATGTTAAAAAACAAACAATGAAGTTTAGGTAAGCTATTGGGGGTCGGGGAGTAGTCAGATCTTTGGCAATGTTTAAGGCCAAACGCGTAGATATGGTTTTAAAAGTCTACACCAGTAGGTGGTATTGGTTGCAAAGTATAGGATGGAGTTGTGTGCATACAGGAATGTAAACTCACTCCAGACAGTCGAACATGATTTTTTTTAAACAAGTATTGGGTCTTGCCCACTTGGCCTCTAACTATGTAGTACATTTAGATCTGGTGTGTGCATTTATTAGTGATATCTTGTCAGCACAGCCTTTATTTAAGTGGCTCGGTTTATGGAGCAACGTTAAGGCAGGCATGCCACACAGCCTAATTAGGTTCCTAGTTCTAAAGAACCCTAATGTCAGGAACCCCTGGCTGACATTTATACAGTCTGAGCTGGTGGAAGGACTTGGCACATTTCTTGGTGTTTTGTCCTGAATATTCTGATCTAAGGGCAGGGACTTAGAGGTCGTTATTGAGTGAACTTCGGTTCACTCAGTTCAGACCAGCGCTGTCTTACCTTTTGTGGGCCTGCTGCGCCCCTAAAGTGGGCTGGGCACGTCTATTATTTTTTAAGGCGAGCTTTGCACGAAAGGAAACTTTTAGGGAATTCTTAGATATTTGTATTTCGGTCTCCATTTCTATTACTGGCTTACTGTATGTGCGAAGGATCTGTTTTAATTGTTTTCGTCCGATATATAATATTCTTGAATTGTTTTTAATGTATTTTTTATGTCTATATTTTTATCGAAACTTTGCTATTTCTGTAACAAACTTTATTGACGATGTCATTCACTTAAAATGCACACGGAGGGATGGTGTCCACCTTCTGAAATAATGGGCAGATGCTGTTCACCTGTTTGCTCCCACGACTTGTATGAACCCTTTGCTGCCCACAGTCCAGAATTAAGAGCATGAGAGAAATTCAGGTGGACGATGATTTTGCTCTGAGTGATAACTAATGCTGCAAGCAGTACTTTAACTGGGATGTGAAATTGAGGGGGGCTCTTGGAAGGCAGTGTGGTCAAAATTCAGAGTGTGGCCTAAAGGTGGGGCAAGTGGCTTTGGCAAGGGGGCCTGCCCCAAACAATCTATCCAGTTGCCACCAGTAGCGGCTGGTGAATTTTGTATCTGGAGGGGCGCAAATATTTGTCTATGATATGGCCGAGCGTAGCGAGGGAACCCACACCACTCAAGGGGGGGTTCAGGCAGGTTCCCCTCCGCAAGAAATTTATTTAAATAATGGGTGGAAATGGTGTTTTTTTACAGCACACTTTTAAAAATAAACGGGTAAAAATCCAAACAGTCTCTTGAAAAAAATCCAATGGATGCAAATCACCAAGAGTGAACAGGAGTATTTCTCCAATACATTTTCATGATGCCTTTTCCCACAATATGTGCCAGTTTAAAACATTTTCACACTAGCTTTGCCCATACATTTACATGCTGACTGCAACATGATACCATATTATTCCCATATAAGAACATACTCATGTTTGCTTTGTGCATAATGCCAGTAATGATATTATAAGAAAACATGTCCATGTTTGTTCTGCCAATATATGGCAGTATCCCCACATATCCGTCAACGCATTCAGAGAGAACTAGAGAAAATCCTTTCGAACTTGATTTAACCAAAGAGCAAGCAGGTATATCCGATCACACTTCAGCTGGGGGATCTTCTTTAGAAAGGGTCTCCCAACAAGAAGAAGCGAGAAGAAAAAATCCACCAAAGAAAGTGACGTTTCCTCAAAGGAAAATGTAGTGGGGAATATTTCATTGTATCGATTGACTGCCTTTGAGGAGAAAACCGTACAAAAGGGCATCCCCTTCGTACCACATTACAATAGCTTGCTCCTTAAAGAAAGAATGTACTTCTTTAAACTATTTAGAAATATGAAATTGAAATTATTCTTCGAATCACTGGATTTACCATCATCAGAAGAACAGAGTGAATTTCTAAAACTATGGTCAAAGATCACATTCTTACCACAAATACGAAAACCCATTCTTAAAACATTTCAAAAATATGGGATGGAGGATTTAAAAAAAAATAATCCAAACAGGCCATAGAGGTCATTTTTCAAACCGCAAACAGCAAGCATTTAAACATCTGTGGCTGAATCCTGACATCATTCTCAAACCAGCTGACAAAGGAGGAGCGTTAGTAATTATGGACCTTGTCAAATATAAAGAGGAAGTGGAACGACAACTTGCAGATAAAGACACCTACATGGAAGTTGACTGTGATCCGACAGAACAAGTGAGAGGAATAATGAAGACAGCACTTGATGAAGCAGAATTGAATGAGTATATTAACCATCATACAAAAGCTTTCCTTACTAACAAACATCCCTTGATGCCGGTCATGTATATACTTCAAAAAATTCATAAACACTTGAGAGAGCCTCCAGGTAGTCCAATTATAGCAGCAACTAACAGTTTGCTAGAGCATCTAGCCAAGTATATTGACCGAATTTTACAACCGATGGTTCAAACAACTAGAACGCAGCAACTAGCAGTTTGCTAGAGCATCTAGCCAAGTATATTGACCGAATTATACAACCGATGGTTCAAACAACTAGAACATATCTTAAAGATACCAATGACTTTCTAACGAAGCTACAAGTGACTAATTTCGAAAGTGGGAAGGACATCCTCTTTACTCTCGATGTGACAAGTTTATATACCAACATAACTCATCAAGCAGGAATTGATGCAGTTGAATGGCTATTATTGATGGCCCCCAAATGTCCCGCAGACAAGATCTGTGTGCTGAGTTTTTTGAAGATTGTCCTAAGTAACAACTTTTTTAGATTTGAAGATCGCTACTTCATACAAATTGCAGTTACCTCAATGGGAGCATCTATGGCTCCCAGTTATGCTAATACATACACAGCATCTCTGGAGGAAGAATATATATTCAACAATATACAATGGATGGAACACCTCAAATGTTATTATCATTACATTGATGATATCTTTCGGAATTTGGAGTGGAATGGTGGAAGAATTCTATGAATATGTCAATCAAATGACTCCAAGAATCAAATTTACCCACAAACATAGTTCCACTAGACTAGAATTCTTAGACGTAAAAGTATTTGTTCAAGAAAAAATACTTCAAACAACAGTCTAGACCAAACCCACAGACAAAAATAGCATTTTCCTCGCTACTAGCTTTCACCCAAAGTCAACAGTTGAAAGTATCCCTTTCAGTCAATTCTTAATATACAAACGCATTGCCTCAGATAACTAACAATATGTGGAGAAAACACGCAAGTTGATTAACACATTTCTCAAAAGAGGGTATTTGAGGACCAACATGAACACGCACTACATAAGACCAGTGAGATCCCTCGAGTATCAAGTATGATAACCAAAAAGAAAGAATCTTCCTCAAATTTAGTCTATGTGACAGCATACTCCCACCAGAGTTTTCAGATTAAGAGAATCATTAAGAAGACTTGGAACATACTACACCTGGATCCAGTGATGTCGAACCTTTTTCCAACAACACCAACTTTTGCCTACAAAAAAAGCCAACCCATACCGGATATGGTGATAAGGGCAGATATCAATGCACCCAAAACGACAGTGGGACAATTCAAAGGAACAATTTCATGTGCTAATTGCCAGAATTGTAACATCATTATTAAGGGCAATACTGTGAAACATCCATACACAGGTAAAGTTATTCAGTTAAAACACTCTCCCACTTGTGACTCCACAAATGTCATCTATGGCATCAGATGCCCATGTGGCATCTATTATGTGGGAATTACAACACGCAAAGCAAAGACCCGCTGGACTGAACATAAGTCGCACATTAGAACAAAATCTGAAGGATCTCTGGTGTCGCAGCATTTCGCAGAATTTCACCACACAGTGGCACAGATGAAAGTAATAATACTAGAACAAGTTATACTATTAAACTGGGGGGTTCTCCCACTGCTTTAAGATGGGTTAGCAATACCTTAGAGATGGACAGTGGATGCAGAGTTTACTCAGACATCAAAAATAGAAACAACTCAGGTATTTGGCAAAAGATACTGTTTTAATATCCATTATCTAAAACAGGGAGTGCAATGGACATCAACAGACATCCCTCATCATGATCTCTCTTGGACTTCTCAAAGCATTTCATAAAAAATTACATTCTTATAGTAAAAAATCGTCATAGGCGAAGTTTAACCTGGGTATCACTAACGTCATTCTACGTGGCAAATGACAAAAACCTAATGGTGAGTGAGATAGGTTCTACAAGGATCATCTTAGTATACAATCCATACCTGTTTAGGGCAGTGGAACAATGTGATAGGCTTCATAACATCAAGTGGGGCAACTAAGCCCTTCCCCAAAATGTGTCACTTTGAACGTCACTAAATATACAATGTCTAATTGGCTACACAACTATAGGACCCTTGATCATGCGGTCCTCTATCCTTGGTTACTTTCTAACCTCTGTCAGTAACTTCCCAACCTACATTAGCAGCACACAGGCTGAGAGTCCAGGTGCAGATGAGCTAGTCTTATCCATAGCTTCCCACCAATTAGCATATCCATCCATCATCACCTCAGTGGTCCACTGTCAATTAGGTCTTTGAACTCAGCCTTGAACATACTCTTTGCTCCGGGGAATTCAGGGGATTGAAGGCACGCTCTGTCTTCATGTATAGGTGTGACCATCATGCTCTACCAACTTCTTTTCCCCATGTGACTATAGACCACAAAATTTAGCGTTCAGTGTATTATAACAGTGTTCTTTAATAGATTTCTGACATCTTCTTGTTTTTGTTCATGCCTTCTGAACAGGAGCTTCGTTCTTTCACACGATTTGTATCCAATGTCAGCTCTCCCCAGTCTGATATGGCCTTGGCTTCTTGGCTCATCCAACTTCGCCTTTCTGAGTTTCGCCTGTAATTCACTTGTTTTCTAACTGCGCCACACTTGAAAAAGCTACCTTTCTTCTTTTGCTCAGCTCTGCTGTTGTACATAGTGGGAACTTTCATCCTTTACTGACTTCAATATATATATGTATATGTTGGCGCATGCCGCAATCTATTCACTGTAAAGCTAGCCTCAAGGATACTTCATCTGTTTACGTTCCTTTGCATGTATGCACGTGTGAAGTAGCTTGATATCTTCATTACTTAAGTAGCATAATTTTCCTCATCTAGATCCCAAGATGTCATTCATCTCAATACTTTCTTGATGCCTCTATAGTATTGTCTGCATTCTCTGCTCTCTGCATCTCTTCTCTACATACATCAGCTTTGCTCTGTATGATGTCATTATCTTTCTTCGTCTGTTCGATTGTCCTGCTTTCTTCTGGACTATCCCTCAGACAGTCATCATTCTGTCTCAAATGCGGGTAGGTTGCCTCAATGGGAACCTTGCTTCCAGGATTCTCCTTGGTATCTGTAATTCAAATGGCTTTGTACATGCGTCATATTCTGGTGTTCAGCAGATAGGCAATATGGGTGAAATGATTGAGGTAGGGGTACTTAGCTCCTTCTCTACACTACCCCCTCTGGGCGATTCATTGACCACTGTCCCACCATCCTTCACATCTAGACATCCTTGGCTGAATAAATGTTTCTTTGGGATCCATATCTTTATAACTCCTTTCAGGCATCCAGCTGATTTCACATGCTCATCCTTGTTCCAAGTCATGAACATGCACTGCCCACTTGGACTACAATAGATCCATCTTCCCACACACTTCTTATGGTTCTCTGGATACAGGAACCTTGTTCCCTCAGGTGCATGGATACTGGCCTTCAAAAAGTCTCTGATCTCATCATCTGTTAGATCTTTGGCCTTCCATCCTGATTCAACATCGATCATAATATTCATCCCACTATGGCTTTCTTTGCTGTCTTCTTGCATTGTGTGATTATTATCTTGATCACACAGAATCCTAGCAACACTAACATGATCAGGGCTCCAAGGAACTCGAACATGTCTGCCATCCATTTTGGAACCCAAGAAAAAAGTGCTCCAAACCAATTATTGTCAGCACTGTCTTCTCTTTCATCTTTCATCTGGATATGACGCTTCGTTAACATCCTTATGCCCCGGTCAAGGTGCCATTCTCGTCATTGTGAAAAGGTGTGAATGTGCAACATGAGTGACTAATTTTTTCACAAACACCTCCATCCATAGCTGTGATCATGTCCAAGATGTATCTGTTCTGAAGAGTCATCAATCTTATGGCTCTCAGCTCCTCCTTGATAGCAATGAATCCCTTTATGGTTGTATTGATTGTCTGCAGCAATTCCCATCTGGTTATCTGTAACTATTTAGTATTTGCTCCAACCTGGATACTCGGCATGAAAATTATCGTGAACACTGACGAAGTCTGGCTGAACAGTTTGTGTTCATATGGAATAGAGTCAAAAGCTTCTATTGATGTAGCAGAGAAATAATTCTCTCTCTTGATTTGATGAATCAGCTCCACAGATCTCCTCTTCCTCAGATGAGCATCTGCTTTCGGGAAATTGTCAATGTTTAGGTCACTTTTAGAAATTACCAATGCAGGAACATGAACATTCACCAAGGAGTATATTCCTCCCCCATCATTGGGCAGCTTCCTATATGCTTTGGATCCATAAGCCCAATAATGATCCATTATTGCTGTTGTTCCAAGTTTCATTCCTGGTACATCAAAAATTCGCCCACAGTTCTGGGTTTCACCAACTTTTCTTGTGCTATTGTTTCTGAAACACAGCTTTGAACTTTCTAAAGGCACTATCTGCAAGAGTCCTCCTCTGTCTTCGATCCAGGTCAATAGTTTAGCAAGTCTTAGCCATGAAGGCATGCAGCCATTCTGCACTATGTCAATGGTTGGTTGATAATGACCAATGACCATCCAGGCTCTGAAGATCACCACTCCATCTTCCCATTCATCTGGTAATAGCACTGATCTCCAAACCTGCAACTGGCCTCTGTTTTTCCATCTACAACTTTCTTCTGCAAATTTCCCTGAAAACTCAAGTTTTCTGATTGCTTCTTGTCTGATTTTTGCTCCTTTCACTCCAGATTTTCCATATCTGATCACAAGATTCTTCATCTGTACCTTATTTCTTGTCTTCATATCTTGTATATAATCATCTTCATCTGGATCTGTTCTTTCTGTTGCACATTTGAGATAGACATCTCGACCCATGAACTGGCCTTTCGTTCTGCAGAGTGCTATGCGTGAAAGGCAATGTGCTGTCTGAACGTCAATTTCAATAGCTATGATGATCTTAGAATTCGCCATGCTATAAGGCAAGAATGCACATTCATAGCATTCATCCTTTGAGGTTCTTCTTCCCACTTCTTTCATATGTTGATACCAGAGATTATTCCCCAATGTGCTGTACTGTCCAGGTAATAATTTAGCTCATGGTCATTCTCCCTAGCATTTCGTTTGGGCCTCATTTTCCTTTTATGAGCCTCTGTAATCGTGCCATGAAGTATATCAGCATAGGTTCTTCTTACTGGACCAATCATAGAACCATTTGTCAGTGGACTAGGCGTATTCACATGTGCTACCTGTGTAGGAGAAAGTTCTAGAAGCCTTTGTCTACTTCAATGTAATTTCTTTGCAGCAGCATGAGAGGGCCACAGAGAATCTCCTATAATCTCCATACGTGACCTCTCTTCAAAAGGTAACTCAGGTTTATCTATTACAGGGACAGGTGCTTTCATATTTACCTTTAAAGTAAGGATAAAAAAGGAGGTCTCTGCTGCCTAGTAGTTGCCATATTTGTACCCTTCTCGTGCACACGAGGATAAACAGGAATCTTTACTTCATGCGTCTCTACAAAATTGCAGTGCGTATTGTAAGTGAAAGCATTACCACTATGAATATAATGCAGGTATAGATAACACACATGTACGAAAACTTGCACCATGAACTTCGTGCACAACGTGGACGTCGCTTGTAATCCGTTATGATGAAATTGCTATTGATGCTGCCCATGTTACGTTTAAGGAAGGAAAAAGTATTTTTAATGGGGCAACATCATGCAATATTCTGGTAATATCTTAATCTTCTCAATATGTTCTTCAAGCAGCTGGCTGATCTCAGGATGATTAACAGGGTTCCTAATGTATAGAAAAGAGTCATCCTTTCACCAGACGAAATGTGGATGCCGCTCCAACAAGAAGTAGAAGATTACAGGAAGTACTTAATTTTGTCATTTAATCTTACCCCAATATATGAACCTATGTCTGTCTTAACTACAACAAAAATGACTCAGACATGTCGCTTCTCTTATAACAAAAAATATTCCCTTCTCCTATACATAGACATATTAAACCTTTCTTTATGCTCTTTCATATCAACATAAGCAAATACGTCTGAAAGTTTTGCTGCACTCTCGGCGCTGGTCTTCTGTACTGTCTGATTCTGGGCAAACCCATCTTTATTCCACTGCTAATATGCAGGCTGGTTTGCAGTCCCCCTTTATAAAAGATGGATATTCTGTATGAATCCTTAACCTCTTCATATACCAAAGAAGTGTTCTGTCATACCACATGTCCACCTCACAGGCAGAAATCTTTTTATTTGCCTTTTCTTCACACTCTGAGTACTCCATAAGGTTTCTTAATCATTCTGAAAGTTCTTACCTCAAAAGTTTCCTTTTTCCCATGGTATTAATCCAATTTTTACCTCAGGCAACTGCCTCTGTTTATTCACCCATGATATGTTCATTCATTGCTATAGACCTGACCCCTTCTCATTTCTTAACAAAAGATCTATAAAATCCCAAAAAGCTCACTTTCGTCACCTATTGTTTGCCTGTTCGTGGCAGGAACAATGGTCCCGCATTGCCTTCTGTCTGGCAATGACCTTAACCTGCTCACATATAATGGTGAGTCTCCCCCCTGACCAAGGGACTCCCATTTTAAGGTTGATTTAGCCGTGTCACTAAGTTTTGATGCCCGAGATATTGGGAGGTCTAAATCCGACTGCCTTACTTTCTTACTCCTTGAAAGCTTTTTTCAATGCTACATGTATTACCTTTCTCCTCATAAATATATTCTATCTTCCCTCTTGACATATTTAATTCTCATCAAGTATAACCCTTTGTTTCAACATCTCAATTTAGAGTAAGTCTATTTAAAAGACAGATTCTTAAGTTCAACACTGCGCAAGGCTTTCTTCATGTCATATAGCCGCGTACTATCGAATCCATAATTTTTACCTTCCCTGCGGGACTTCCTTAGTTTTTGTAGCATGATAGACTTTATCGATCGTGTCCCCAATGCTTTCCGAGTTTGCCTCATCCTCCAAATTTGCTCTGGACGGACCTATTATCAACTCATGTATTTGGAAAAGCTCTCCTAAACCTTTCCTTGTCACTACTGGATTTAGGGTTAATTACTTCCTTTTCCATACAGTCAATGCTGTGTGCTCTCATGTTCTCAATGCTCTTACCATTGAGTCTGTGCAACTCTAACCACCCATTCATTTGTTCTGTATATGCGCAAAACCATCATTCATTCTGTAAATGCGCTAACCCATCAGTTTTGTCTTTTTGTCCTTCCCATCTCTTTATTTCTCGTCCTATATCTGTAGATATACTTGGTTGATCACTTTTCTCCTTATTGTGTCTCTCCTTGTCCCTCGGGACCTTAGAGATTACATCTTTGTCAGTTTCTTTCTCGGGCCCTCGTTGCTGCTTTGCCCAGGTGACTAATTTGCCGGGTTGCTATATCTGATTACTGCCTTGAGCTCCCTTAATGGGTACAACCCTTTATTCTTCTTACTATCGCTGTCTGCTTCAGGCGTGGTGGTGGAGTGGAAGGATACTCACCCCCCTCTTTGCATACATTAAATATTCGATCACTAGGAGGCGACTCATCTTTCTCCTCTTGACAGATTTTTTAAAAAGCACTAACTCGCAAGTCGCTTGTCTACATTTTTTTCTTGCTTATTCAGCATCAAATATGTCATCATACACTGCAGAACTACCTTCAAAGGTGATCACTCTTGTGGTTTATGACACACATTTTTCATCTGCGGTTCCTTTACCACATTCCTCATTGTATTCTCTAAGCTTAGGGGTGCGTTTTCAGCAATGTATAAGCAGAGTAATAGACTCCATTTTTGACACATCACTCTTTGGCCGTCAATACTCACCATTTACTCTTTCCAAATTTCAACATTACTTATTCAATGAAAAACAACATAATATGAGCATGCGCCAATCATCACAGGCTCCAAACCCTCTATTTATCACATGTTTTACTTTAATCTGCTAAAAAAACATCATCAATAAAAAATCATTTTAAATACACGCTTAGTTCCTTGAACTCTCGTGTTTCTCCTCTTTATTTTTATCAACTTCATCTACTATTTCTTCATCAATACACACAATCACATAAAACAAACAGACAAACAGACATACTAGACCGGCCACATATATTCCATCTTCCTCATAAGACTCATTTTGCCACTACAAATACTCCATACAGAGTGTAAACAGACCTCCTTAGGTTCGTCTTTAATCAAACCCGTCTCCCATGTCTTCCGGTACAGAATTTGAGGTGCTGCTTCTTCTATTACGTTCTTTAAAACGCAGGCACTGGGCATACTCTTTATCGTGGCTCCTCCTCACAATATTTCTTAAATTGCTTGGCCTCCCCTCAAGTCAATTTTGTACTCATATTTAACGCTCATCGTTTCTCAAGTTACATCATCCATACCTCCCTCCATTACATATTTGTCCCTTATCATTCTCTTTACCCAATGCGCATTCATTATTTTGCCACCTCGCTAAATTTCTACTCACCATTCATGTTTTTTCAACTTCCAACTCTTGGGATTGCACGCCTCTACAGTAGCCTCTTCTAACTTTCTGTTTGTTCAGCTTCCTGTAGATTCCAGGAGGAGTCTTCGTGGATACCGGGAAACCTGTCTCACCCTAGCTTGTACAAGTCTTACTTTACTCTAAAACTGCTATCTACAGGGAGCTTCACGTCCTTTCAGAGGAATGGCAGAAGTCATTGATATTGCCAGGACCCCAAAGCTTACTTCTCTCGATGGGTATATCTAACCATGCTCTCTCTTCTACCATATGTACTAGGGTTCTCCCAGCCCTTTAAGATGGGTTAGAGATACCTTAGAGATGGACGGTGGATGCATAGTTTACTCAGACATCAGCAATAGAAACAACTCAGGTAGTTGGCAACATATACTGTTTTAATATCAATTATCTAAAACAGGGAGTACAACGGAGATCAGCAGACATCCCTCATTATGATCTCTCCAGAAACTTCTCAAAGCATTTCATAAAAAATTACATTCTTATAGTAAAAAATCATCATAGGTGACGTTTAGCTTGCGTATCATTAACGTCATCCTACGTGGCAAACTACAAAAACCTAATGGTGAGTGTGATAGGTTCTACAAGGATTATCTAAGTATATGATCCATACTTGTTTAGGGCAGTGGAACAATATGATAGGCTTCTTAACATCAGGCGGGGCAACTAAGCCCTTTTCAAAAAATGTGTCACTATGAACGTCACTAAATATACAATGTCTAATTGACTACTCAAGTATAGGACCCTTGAACATGCAGTCCTCTATTGTTGGTTACTTTCTAACCTCTGTCAGTACCTTCCCAACCTACGTTAGCAGCACAGAGGCTGATAGTCCAGGTGCAGATGAGTTAGTCTTAACCATAGCTTCCCACCAAGTAGCAGATCCATACATCATCACCTCAGTGGTCCACTGTCAATTAGATCTTTGAACTCGGCCTTCAACGTGTTCTTTGCTCCGGGGAATTCAGGGGAGTGAAGGCACGCTCTGCCTTTGTGCATAGGTGTGGCCATCATGCTCGTTCAACTTCTCCCCATGTGACTAAAGACCACGAAATTGAACTTTCAGTGTATTAAAACACTATTCTTTAATAGATCTCTGACCTCTTCTTGTTTTTGTCCATGCCTTCTGAACAGGAACTTCGTTCTTTCACACGATTTGTATCCAATATCAGCTCACCCCAGTCTGATATGGCCTTGGCTTCTTGGCTCATCCAACGTCGCCTTTCTGAGTTTCGCCTGTAATTCACCTGTTTTCTAACTGCGCCATACTTGAGAAACACGGCCTTTCTTCTTTTGCTCAGCTCTGCTATTGTACGTAGTGGGAACATCCATCCTTTACTGACTTCAAAAAAGAAATATATATATATATGTTGGTGCATGCCGCAATCCATTCACTATAAAGCTAGCCTCAAGGATACTTCATCTGCTTGCTTTTCTTTGCATGTATACACGTGTGAAGTATCTTGATATCTTCATTACTTCTGTAGCATAAGTTTCCTCATCTTGATCCCAAGATGTCATTCATCTGGATACTTTCTTGATGCCTCTACAAGATTGCCTGCATTCTCTGGTCTCTGCCTCTCTTCCCTACATACGTCAGCTTTGCTCTGTATGACCTCATTATCTTTCTTCGTCTATTCGATTGTCTTGCTTTCTTCCAGACTATCCCTCGGACAGCCATCATACTGTCTCATATGCGGGTATGGTTGCCTCAATTGGAACCTTGCTTCCAGGATTCTCCTTGGTATCTGTAATTCAAATGGCTTTGTATGTGCGTCATATTCTGGTTTCCAGCAGATAGGCAATATGGGCAAAGTGATTGAGGTGGGGGTACTTAGCTCCTTCTCTACATTATCTAGAAGAGGAGGAGATCTTACACTATTTAGAAGAGGAGATCTTAGTAAAATTCTTCTGCAAAAAGAAATAACATCGATTGACAAGATGGATAGCCAATCTCTGAGAGGAATGAATACTGAATTTGACTTAAATTGTTACCTTTAATAACATCTACTTTATTTGGTGACGGACAACTCTAAAAGCTTACCGTACTTGCTCTATTGCAGTATATAGTTATGTTGATATATACTAGCAAATCAATATAATAGATACAGAAGGGCACTTCAATATTAACAATTATCTGATGAATAAAACAATTCAGATATAGAACATCATACAGGCATGAATATATTCTGCAACTTCAGGGAATCATTTATATTTGGTTTAGAGGTTAATAGATTTTGCGGATTGGTGTAAACATGATATTCACATGTGTTGATACAATTTGTGATGTTACTTATGATAGAAAGTGAGCAGATGATCACTATCCTTTGAAATGTGATGCTCTGTAGCTGTAACGTCTGCAGTGGATGAGCAGTTCCCATTTACAATCAATCATTTTGAAATGTTCAAGCAAATATCAAAAAATTTAGATTTTTATTAGATATCCAACATTTGTATTAGTAACATTTGACATTGAACTCAAGAAATCTTGTAGTTCGAGTGGGATGCCACATCTAAATTATTCAACACATTAACACGTGATGGGATTTCTGTCCCGCACTCATGTCAATGATATTTAACTGTCTTCACATTGTTTCTCTCTTTCAGATCTAATGGCAGGATAATGCAGATCCATGAAGACGGTCATCTGATTAATATTACATTTAAAGATGGCTGCTACATATGAATTACTTTACTCGTTTCCTTCCAAGAATCATGTGACCAGACTGACGCGTGATGGCAACCCTGATCACGTGGAGGTTGCTACTTACATGTAGGCTGCCGCAGGACTGGAGGCTGCTTGCTAGCTGCTCCCATTCTGCCACAGACCATTTTCTGGTGAATAGTAGGAAAGCTTATGATAGCGCAGTGTACTTTCACAGTATGCACAGTATGCATTTCATCTTGCCCTTTCCTGTTAAATCAGTCTTAATCCGAGGAGTGGAATGAATGGCACACACCTCCTCTTTTTCTGATAGATTTCCAGACAGTGCAAGAAAGCTGATTAGCATACCCACTGGAGTGACATACCTCTTGAGTTGCCGTTCATATTTTTATCTGGCACAACGTATGCAGGAACAGTGAGTCTTTGATCCTCTAAACCTCTCTGGCTGTTACACCTTATTTGTCTTTGTGATACAAGTGTTCTTTAACAAACCAGCCTGTAATACTCCTACCTTTTCCTTCTCCTTAGCCCCCCAATATATTGATCTTATACAGATACACACAGACAGCGCATTTAGTGATGTCACCTAATAAGACACATCATCAGGTTGGTACTTTGGAGACCTATTTAATTAATTTACTTATATTTAGCCCTCATACTTTATGTAATCTGTAGTCGAGCTTTACATTTATGACATTGCACTTCCTTAATTGCAGGAAGGGAGAGAGTTCTCATCACCTGATGAAGGGAGTGATTCCCGAAACCCTGTTATTCTACAATCTGTAGTATTTATTCTGTATGAACTCTACCCATGTAGACAATGTTAATTATTTGTCCTAACTAGGAGTATTGTGTACAATTTTTCTTAGAATTTTGAGATGTATCAATTGATTTGTTATGTTGAATTAATTGTGTGTTATTAATTGTAAATTACATGAATTAATATTCACTGATGAGAGATAGGGACTATTTGTTCCGATAGATCTCTTTATTTTCGTACATTTTGACTAATTGTTTTTTCTGTAAAATTGTTTCCATTTACCTTTTTGAAAGCCTGAATCATTATAGGGGGATTCCCCATAGGAGTGCCTTGGTTTCTTCCTTGATTAGCGTCAAGGAACTTTTTTGACAGTATCTCCGCATAAGAACACACTCCAGTTTGATTTACCATTAAACATGTATGCCAAAGTATGAAAACATGTCCAAACTGGCTGTGCTAAAATGCCAGTTGAGCTACATAATAACACTTAGCATGCTTGCTTTATCAAAGATGCCTAATACAAAATGCCATACCACAATACACAATGTCTAGACTAAGTGCACAACAGTGATGGTCTTGCTTCATAATAACACTAATGCTTGTTTTACCAACGATGCTTAATACAAAATGTCATGCCACAGTAACAATAATACCACTGATTCCGGTTGCTTAATCATAAATGCCCAATACAAAATGTCATGCCTCAGTAAGAAATGGCCAGACTGGTTGTATAAAAAATGCCATTCTTGGTTCATAATAACACTTATCATGCTTGATTTACCAAATATGCCCAATACAAAATGTCCTACCACAATAAGAAATGGCTAGACAGACTGCATTGAAATGCAAGTCTAGCTACATAATACTACTTATCATGCTTGCTTTCTCCACCATGCACAGTAAAACATGTCATGCCTGCTCCATGGTGTGTCTGTGCCTTGCAGTCAGACATAATTTAAATAATGATGAATGTGATTATGTGTGATTGCAAGGGGCTAGGGGAGCAGGTATAGTATTTTATACTAGACATCTGTCCAGTAAACATATACCATGCCTGTCCCCTGGGCTTCATAGTGCCAAGCATGCACACAAAATCAAAGTGATTATGTGTGTATGTTAGGTGCTGGAGGGCCAGATGGGCGGGTATGGTATTTTTTACTAGACATCTATCATAGATGTCCAGTAAAAAAAATACCATGCCTGTCCCTTGGCCCTCACAGCACCAAACACACACACACTCACACACAATCAAAGTGATTATGTGTGTATGCAAGGTGCTGGGGGCAGGTATTGTCTTTTTTATTAGACATCTATCATAGATGTCCAGTAAGAAAATCCCATGCTTGTCTCCTGGGCCTCACAGTGCCAAGCACACACACACACACACACACACACAATCAAAGTGTTTATGTGTGTATGCAAGGCACTGGAGGTGCAGGGGGGCAGGTATGGCATTTTTTACTGCACATCTGTGACAGATGTCCAGTAGAATAATACCATCCCTGTCTCCTGGGACCCACAGCACCTCTGACAGAGAGTGATTTTGGCCAGTGAGGAGGGGGCTGGTGCAACAGAGGCTTTTTAAAATGCCTTTTTTGTACAAAGCTCCTACCCCCACTTGCCAAAATCTTCTCAGACCACCACAACAAAACACACACACACAAACACTTACACAACATACACACATCAAGCACTCACTGTCTCATTCTCAGTCACAAGCATGTATCATGCTCTCACTCATAACACAAGCTTACATGTATCCATATTGTCTCGGGAGGTTAGCTCAGGGTCAACGTACTCACCTTGGTAGCAAGACAGGCGAGAGCACCACAGGTTCAATCCCCGGGTCCGTGCTTAGAAACCTATATCATATCATATCATGCACATATTTAAATAATAGATAAACGAACACACACAATCTACACACAGCAAGCTCTCTTTCATTCACCCAAACATCATTCATGCACTCACTCAAAACACAACCATACGTGCATCCATACACACGTTTAAATAAATAAATGAACATACAAATACACAACTCAGACACAGTGAACACTCTGTTTCATTCACACGAGCATCCATCATGCACTCACTCATAACACAAGCATACACACCTCCATACACATATTTAAATACTAAATAAACGAACATACAAAGCATGCATGCATCCATACACATAATTTCAATTAAAAAAAAAATAACATCAACAAACTCACCTTCTGCCGTTGGGCCAGAGGTTCCAGTGCTCCAGCCCCCTGCAAGCATGAACACGAATCAGGAAGTTTCCTGGTCTTGCACATGCATGCAAGGGGCCTGCGCGTGGGCCTGTAGACACCCCACTCCAGCCTCCTCTGTTTGTATGTGTGAGGAGGCAGGGAAGCACCCCTTTGCACATACAGACATGCTGTCATTGAGTTTACGTGGCTAGGGAAATTTAACTGATAAGGGAAACAAAGGTTCCCTTTCAAAGTTAAGAGCTGAGGGAGTGCTTGTATTTCATGTGCTCCTTCATGATGGGTGAGAGGGGGCCAAGACCCGGTGGGTCGATGCGCCCTCACCCATCATGGATGAACCACCCCTTCTGCATACTTTAAATTCATGTATATCTTGCTCAGTTTATAATTAAATCATTGCCTGTAAATAAATCATTTTCACACTCAGTGAATAAAGTTAATTGAGTAAATCACCCTCCTTCTGTAAATAAATTACAAAGGTTTGAAATCAGGGCCAGCTTAATAATGCTTCGTAAGTCGTTATTTATGGTTTTAGCTGTCTTCTGTCTGCCTTCCTTTATTTTGTGGCACAGAGGTCAACACCTGCCCTTTGACCATATGCAGTCACTCATCCCATCCCTCCATTGCTTTATCTTGTATTCCAATACAGAATATAGCCCCAATATGAGGGTGATGGTATGTGCACATACATTAAGGAGGTGTCAGTTTTCAGAAGTCAAGATTGTGTCATGTTAAATGTGCAACTGCTGACCAAAGTTATACCTCTTTATACGTTATTAACTTATCAGAGCAGGTTTCAAGACGTTCTGCTCTATAGCCAGATGCAGGGAACATGCTTAGGGAATAATGAAGTTCAAGGTGGCACTCATCATCTTCACCTCTATGATAAACCCTAGCAAATCACCATTAGGAAACATCTCCATTATAATCAAAGTACGACATAGCTGCCTCAGAGAGGGTGTGAGTGTCACCAAATATCATTTTGAAATGAGCCCCACTTATCTAGCCCTGAAAACACCCATGAGAAACGAGAGCGATTTGGAAACATAAGACTGACCACACATTTCTGTAGTTGACAAATATGTCTGAGACAGTGGACGTGCTGGTCATTTCATTTTTGATAATAGCTTAACAGTAACATTTCTGCAAACCACGAGTCAGATATACTTATTTGGAGAGCCTCAGCTTTGCCACATCAGGTGTTGGCTGACCTGCCTGAGCAGAAAAGGCGGTTGATTCCCTGCATGTATTAGTTTTCCAGGGTCATCTTAACATGTAAAAGAGCAAAAGTTTAAAGTGTGTTCTTTCAGGTTCTTGACTTATGCTGGGACAAATTGTGTCAGGTCTTTTTTGTGGGGACTGAAGGAGACTCGACTCTGGGCCAGTTTATATAGAATGCTGGGGCTCCACCTTGCCAGCCTCAGCCCACTTAAAGCCCTGCAGGAAGCTATTCTTGTGAAAGTATGATGTTGCATGGAAAACTGAAATGTTTTTACTATATTTTTCACAGAGCTCTGATATCAATGCTCTCAATATGATCAGTAATCCTGTTAAAAAAACACACACACAAGCTGTTTGTCAGTCTTTAAAACAAATACATGTAATTCTTTAAAGCATCTCAAAATGCCTCACTTTCTAACATTTATTTTGTTCTTGATAATAATTCCTGCCAATAACAAACCTCAAGTTTATGAAAAGATATATTATTAAAACAGTGCATCATGTGTAATGGTGATGCTAGGGATCGTAACAACCACCCAAGCAAACACTTGTCCATGGGAAGAGGCCACACAATTTAAATTAATAGTAAGGGAAGTGTGTGTGTCCCCATGTGTCAGCATGGGTAGACAAGTACAAGGATCAATCGGGAAGATTTGAGATAAATGTTTGTTAAATTGAAAGCGGCTTTGAAAAAAGAAATAAACAAATATTGGGAAATGGCATCTCTAAAGAACTATATGAAGAATAACAAAATCCTGAGGGGTCTGCGAATTTTGATTTTTCCAGACTTTTCAAATGAAGAGGATATCGACCTAGCGGACAAATGGGAGGACATTTTGAATAGGAGTTCATAAATAATGCTCAAATTATTAGTAGAGCAGGCAACGAGGGAACATAATAGAGCAACAGAACAACTAGAAAATGTAAAAAAGGAAATTGTAGAAATGAAGACTTGGGAGAAGAGCAAGGAGAAGAATAATCCTGAAAGAATACCCAGACGAGGTGAAGCTGTATAACATGAGGAAATTCTTTTAAAATGACAGGGACTACTAGGAAGACTGCGTACACATTTCAAGACAAATTCAACTAACAATCTCGCTCATTTTCAAGATGGAGCACCCCAACTCATCACCGGGAAGCTCAGATATTGAATCAGACCGAGATGGAGCAAGCACGAGCAATGTGGAAAGCGTACCAACCAATCATCCAATTGGAAAAGGGTTCATGAACCAAATAAAATGGTACAAAAGAGGAAATAGAAACATAATCACCAAGCAAGTCCGTTTTCAATTCCCAACGAGTACAAGTACCACAATGCCAATATTAGGAGGAGAGGAAGGAGGGGGGTATGCAGCACAACAGATTCAGATGTTCAAAACGATCCAAATAAATGAATTACCAGAGCCAGTACAAAGTTTGTGAACAAGAGACATAAACAATCTTGTGATCAATTTATCAGAAAATACCTTGCCATCAGAAGAAACATCTTTGTTGAACAAAGGTTTTTGTTTTGCACCATCAACAAACTATGATCCGATAGATTTACAAATAGATCTATTTAGATTCACTTGTAAATTGAAATTTAAAACATTCTTTGCAACACAAACACCTCAAACTGGTGAACATAGTTACACGCCAGAGCCCAGTCAAATCTCAATTTGTGCATTGAAAATACGTATCTTTTAAGGTCCTTAGAAGAAAGTGAAGAATTTGACATAAGACACATTTTTCAGGAACTACAGAGGAGGAGCTGAGACCGAAATCAAGATTTATTCCCCCAATGCCAACAAACAATGTAATTGACACTTTTGAAAGAGCAGTAGCTAAAGATATCAAACGAGCAACTGAAACACAAAATCAAAGGAAATACAAACACAATGGGAACCTATCAAGAAAGGAACTTTACCTAAAGATATATCTATTGTAATTAAAGAAAATGACAAAGGGGGAAACATTGTGATTATGAACAGATGCAACTACATTGCAATTGCTATGATACACTTGGAAAGCCCACAATGTCACATGGTTCTTAAATCAGAGTGAACTGATCCTGAAGTGGCACAGACAAGGCCTTATGACAGATTTGGAGAGAACATATCTAGCCATAAAAGAACACATTCTACCCACCATGTACTTTCTTCCAAAAATACACATGCAATATCAACTTATTCCAGAGGCAAGATCCATATTAAGTGGGATTGGATGGGCTTTCAGAGAACCTAGAAAATATTATACGTCCATTGGTAAACAAACTAGCAGCCTAGCTAAAGGACAGTATGAGCGTCCTTAAGGTAATGAAGGATATAACACTGGAACCAAACTATCTCTTGACAACACTTGATTTAAAGGCACTTTATACATCAATACAACTTGGCTATCAAGACACTAGAATACACGTGCAGAGAAAGCTTTTCGTCACATTATCAACATGTTGAAATGCTCAAAGAAATGCTACAAGCTACTTTGGAACAAAACAAATTCATCTTCAATTACATGTACTACCAACAAATCAAAGGAGTGGCTATGGGCACAAAATATGCACCAGCACTTGCCAATTTGTTTATGGGTCTTTTTGAAGATACTTTCATCTATACGTATCAGGAATTTCATGTGAAGGTTCTGCTATGGCCAAGATACATTGATGACGTGGAACTAATATGGAAAGGATTATAGAATGATATGGATGCATTTGTAGGAAGACTAAGGCCCTCATTACAACACCGGCGCTAAACCATGGCGCTATCAGCACCATGGTTGGTGCCGGTGTTGTAACAAGTCCGCCATGATGAAATGGGGAAATACCGCCCCATTCCAAGGTTGGCGGGGCGGTATTTCCCCATTTCCCCATGGTCCTTCCCCATTCCCATTTTTGCCCCATAGGGCTCAATGGGAATGGGGAAGGCGGCAATTACGGTACCGCAAACTGCCAGACCAGCCGTTCAGGTCGGGTCCCGCAAAGGGACCCCGTAGTTAGGCGCTAAGTGGTTAACGGCACCGCAGCCTTTTACGGCGCTGTTAACCACTTAGCGCCTGGGTCGTAATGAGGCCCTAAATCACAATGACCTTGAAATTTCATTTACTGGTATTTCTAACCCGAAAGAAATCGATTTTTTGGATCTAACGGTATATTTATCTGGCAACAAGCTCTGAACATGGATTTACAGAAAAGCAACATAAGTAAATTCCACTCTTTATGCTATCAGCTGTCACCACCAATCTGTAATTCAGAACATACTAACTGGGGTATTCATAAGGGCAAGGCACAATTGCGAAGAACCTGAGACCTTTGATGAAGAATGTAACCTTCTAACCGACATATTTCGGGAGAGAGGGTATTCGCTGCAAAGCATTAATAAAGCTCAGAAAAAAGCACAAGGAATTTAAAGAAGTGAAACTCTTAAACAGAAAACAAGACATATGGATACAGAGGCATATGGAATTAACTTTGTAACCAAATATTGCAAAGATCATTATAAGATTAAGAAAATGTTGAAGAAACACTGGCATTTACTTCACCTGGATAATGACGTTTCAAAATACTCAGATGACAGGCCCACAGTAATTTTCAAAAGGGCAAAAACCTTGAAGAATAAACTAAGTCCATCCTATCTGCCAAGTATAAATGTGAACCGACATTGACATGGTTACAACTGGCAAGAAACGATTTTCACAAATGTGGCATGTGTACTATGTGTAAGTTCGCTCACACAAACACTCAGGAATTCTGCGATCGGAGATAAACAAGAATACAGATCCAGGATAATATTAATTGCAGATTCAAATTTGCGAACTACATGACGATATGTGTGCGTGAAAAAATCTACATAGGCAATACAATTCCAGAATTAAGAACTGGAATTAGAGAACATTTTACTGCCATTGGCAGCCAGGAACCCAAATGTCAACTGGCACAGCATCGGCAAACCACATATTACAAAATAAAAAGGTTCTGAGATTTATCAGTCTAAAGAAAATTTCACTGGAAAAAAGGGGAAGAGATAAAGAATGTTTACTGAGACAAATGGAAGCAAAAATGATATGCAGAATGTGGGCTACGGAATTCGGACCAAACATGGACCATGAGATGAGTTCATTCCTGTGACAGATACTGTATACGAGTTGAATATGGTACATGTACGGTGGAGGGCATACAAGAATTAATATATGAAGAAAGTAAAGATTTATTTACATGAACTTGCATGATATATAGCACTCAATTAGGACACTGTTGAAAATTCATAAGTAAAATATAACTAAGGCTTCCAGATTTCAGTTTTTACAAATGTTTACACATTAATACTGATGGAAATCAATATGATTCCTGTCTGTATTTATTCATAAAAATAGAAAAAAAACGGAAAAACAGGTCTTTCTTTTTAGTTCTCTATGATGTCACTCATACATCGCAGGCCAATCACATTGCAGGCCAATTGCATTGCAGATTGCTGGAATGGAGAGTGTAAATGTTGTATAAAAATAAAATTAAAGCATTGAATAGCATACATTTTTCAAATTGCTGACAGCATATAACTTAAATCAGCAGTAGTCACAGGAGTCAACCATTTGTTGTTATGGAAAATAAATGGAACCAACATTTCTTTCCTATATGGCTGCATTTGAATAAATGCAGAAAAATATGATTGCAAATTATCTTTTTATATGACAAAAAAGAAATATGGACAAATACAGAAAAAAGGCCCAAAAATAAATATGGATTAATACAGATGGAAATGGCAGAAAAATAAATACCATAAAACTGGAAGCCTTAAATATAACATACCTCAATTTGTGGGTTTGAATTTGTATATGACAAACTTTCAATTTTCCTTTTCCTTGGGGCTCATCAGACTAAAGATGAACACAACAGCCACTTTGTTCGGATGGGAGAATGTACAGGTACATATATTACACATGGTAGACAGCCACCCAGCACGTGATCTGATGAGCATGCATTTAAGTACAATCATATAGAGTATTATGGAACACTAACACAGATGTATAGTTTTTCAAAACAGCATATATACAAATCTAAGGTAGAATTACAATCTAATGCCCAATAAGCGAAAGTGCTTTCCGATCCCAAAATATGGCCGACACAATGTGATACTTTGCACGCTAAACGACGGGCGCCACCAAATGTTTACAAGCTGTAAAATAAATCCCAAATGGCGTCTGTTGCGAAGATATTTGCACACAGGACGCTGTTAGAATCTTTCTGGGGAATTTAAGAAGAAGATGGGGGCAGGGGCTTAGTATAAGTTAACCATATATTTAAGGGGGCCTCCTGCTATTGAGTTACCGGAAAGGGAAAATGTTCCTGCAGTATAAACTTGAAAGTGATTAGTCTGAATATATTGAGATGACACACACATGAAATAAACATAAATGGAAACGCTTCACCAAGCAATGGGTGGATCTATATGGATTTTTTTCTTGCAGGACCTAGGGATCTAACCCTTGTATACAAGTTACAGGAATTTTCAGAAAGAATGGATGCTAGATTTAGAGAATAACTGTAGATGAGTAACATGAAACGGATACCCATTAACAAAGCTTACCATATAATGCATGCAAGTCAACGAATGAGTAAAACAAATCACCAGCAGAGATAACAATTTTCTGAATGGTTGAAGGAATGTAAGGCTAAGCTAAATTCATAGGAGCATCTAGCTGTAAAGAACCACTGTGGGAGGCATATTTGTTAATTGGCAATGTCACTTCCAAGCACGCAATCAGTATATGCAACCAATATAATTATCATAATATCTTGAAACAAAATGAATAACTAGAATGTACAAGAGATTTTGCAATGAAATGCATAGCTAATGTTGTATGGCACTTTTTTCACACTCCCTACCAATCCGACCTAATACCATCCCTAACTTTCTGTCTGGTTATCCAATGGGGTTACACATGTACAATAATTGTATTTCATACAGAAGTGAAATGTGATTTATTTGGAAGGAGGCTTTTTGTTTTGCAAAAATTAAGTCGGTTTTGAGAAGGGCTTTGATGACCGAAACACGTGTCAACAATGACGGGGACACGTACGCAACTTGAGACCGTAATTGAAAAGGACTATTGATTCAAATTGAGCCTTGGAAATTATTTTGAGGTGCCTGGCGCAACATAAGAGTTCACTATGTCAGAATTCATAGACAAGTAGCTGTCACATTTTGCTGTTGAGTATGAATATTTGCCATGTGTATGGTCTTGTAAATTATGTGTAAATGATGTGACAAGAGGATACTGGCATGTGCTGACAGTTTCAGCAGTGAGGACAGCTATGGAATGGCCATGTAACCTAAAATCCCTAATACCCTAAGGCAGGGCTGGACTGCCCCACCGGGACACCGGGACATCCCCCGGTAGGCCTCTGTCTGCAGGGCCTCTTTGGCGTGGAAGCGGAATTGCAGTTAACACTTCAGAATGTTGGAGCTGGAGGATAGGCTCGAACTCCCAAACTTTCAGGTACAAGTCACAGCACTTATTGACTGTGCCACAGAGACTGCCTTGGAAATGGCTGTACAGAAAGCCATATAATATCAATGAGAGCAAACGCTTGTTTTGAATTAACATGCCAAGATTCACAGACAAAACGGCACAAATTAGATCATGTACAGTTCTGGAAGGGGGCCCCACTTATGTTAAAAAAAAAATGTCTACCTTTTTTTTTTTTACATTTTCTTTTTAATTCACTCTGCATGAAGGGCAGAGTGAATACAAAAAAGTCTGGTGGCTACCCCCACCCCATGACATGAAGACCCTAGGCTGGAGGCCTCCATGTCATGGGGTGGGGGAAGCCTATGACTTCAAAAATAAACTTTTGAAGTCACTCTGCCTTCATAAAGAAATTATTTCCATTATGGTTTAGTCCTTAACAGAAATCATTTCTTTATGAAGTCAGAGTGACTTCAAAAAGAAACAATCGGCCTCATTACGAGCATAGCACCGCCTCCTGCGAATAGGCAATAACCGGCCCATTACAAGCTGAATGGGCCGGTAATTTCCCATTCGTGGGTGGCGGTATTGCCGGGCTCACGATCCCCCTATAGGGCAGAATGGGGGTGGGAGCATGGTTGTGCCGGCACCGTTGTTAACGGTGATGGCGCAATTACGAGTTATGCTCGCTGGTGCCACACAGCCCGCCAGGTAAGACCTGTCGGGAACCTGCGAGCAGAACTCATTATGCGGCGGGACAGTATGAACGGTGCCGGTGCCCTACCGCCACCGTTCATACCGTCACCGCCAGGGTCCTAATGAGGCCAAATGAATTTTTGAAGCATTATGGCTCCCCTCAACCCATGACATGTGCATGTGTGAGTGTATGGTGAAAGAGTGCACACAAATGTGTGTACAGTGAAGGTATGTACATTTAAATGTATGGGTGGCTGCCTGGGTGTGCCTTTATGGTGAAAGTGTCCACACTTAAATGTATAGTTGACTGTGTGAGGGTATGCTGAAAGGGTGCACACTTAAATGTATAGGTAGCTGCCTGTGTGAGTGTATGGTGAAAGGGTGCACACAAATGTATGGGTGGCTGGGTGTGCATGTATGGTGAAAGGATGCACACTTACACTTAAATGTATGGGCGGCTGCCTGGGTGTGCCTGTATGGTGAAAGGATGCACACTTAAATGTATGGGCAGGTGGCTGGGTGTGTGTGGCTGTGTGGTGAAAGGGAGAACACTTAAATGTATGGGTGGCTGCCTGGGTATGCTTGTATGGTGAAAGAGTGCACTCTTAAATATATGGATGACTGGGTGTGTGTGTGTATATATGGTGAATGGTGTGTGTGCTTGTGTTCAGGGGCACAACAAAACCTACATTTCAGGGAGGCTAACCCTTCAAATGTTGGGAGAGGCGCTAACTTCACGTGTGGTGGGGAGGAGAAAACACATTTATGTGGCGGCATCTAACTTCTTTAAGCATTTTAATGAGACTATTCTAGTGCAGCTTCAATGTTACAAGCAGTTAAATCTCTCCTTTAGGTCTGAAAGCACCCACTTATGGGCTGCTGTGAGAATGACTGGTCTCCTGTTTCCTCTCTACCCTTCCAAACACTCCCCTGGCAAGGAAGTACTAAACCCACATCGCAATTTCAATTGCTTAAAAAATTTGGTATTTGAATGCAGGTACTAACAGTGAAATGCTGTACATTAGTAATTGCTGGGCCGGGCCCTTGTTAACGGCAAAACCCAGGTGCCGTTTAACATCTGTGTCCTTTTCTGTCCGGCAACTGCTCTGTAGGTCAGCCAGGTCAAGTCAACATAGCCCACAATTTCAGTGAGGGGAGGGAGTGTTGAAACCCAGTCAGCTCAATGGTGTTGCACCACTACTTGTGTTTAATGCCTTGATTAATTAATTAATTATTGGTAATCATCTTTCACCTATGCCTATTATATATAAGGTAGAGGTACATGAAGGTAATGCCTGACTTAGCTACCTGTAATCTTCATTACTCCTAGTCCCACTCTGCCCCATCCCAGTACTTACCAATGAGGCAAGGAGCCTCATACGTAAGCACTGGGACAAGGAAGAGGGACATGCAGGTAATTCTGGGCCAATGAGCTGATTTTGGAGGTTGGCGTAGGGGATGGGAGGGAGAAGGGATGTGTGGGGCGTGGGGTTGTGTAATAAATCATAATGGTCGCCCATGTCCATGCTATGCAGGCATGATATGTGGCATTCGTGGCTAGAGAGGCATTTTGGTGCAGCCAGTCTAGTCATTCCTCAGTTTGGTATGACTTTTTTGTAACTGGGCATTTCTGATAGAGCAGTACTGCTAAGTGTAATTCCTGGCTAGACTGACATTTGGGTTCTGCCAGTCTAGCCGTTTCTTACTGCTGCACTGTATATTTTTCTGGGCATCTGTGATAAAATGATATGTTATGATATGATAAGTCATATATAACACACCTGTACACAAGTGTTTTTAGGCACGACAAGACAACGGAAGGAAAACTGAGGGAGGACAAGACAAATGATCTTACTAAGCCTTGTGTCATTCAGATCGTGCAATTGTGAGAACGAGAAGTGCAAGGGGAAAGGGAGGGGGGAAGTGCAAGGGAGAGGGGAGGGGAAAACACGGCAGCAATGCTCTGAGTAAGTGCCGCCAGGGCAGCGTGGCTCTGGGTAGTGCAAGGAGAACAAGGGACTGTAGGGTTACAGTTACAGCCCCTAAATGCGTGGTAGGCCTGGAGGCAGTGCAAGGGTGACTGATCAAGAAAGAGCCTGGACTCAGTGAGACAGAGGGTAGCCAAGCAACCAGTTGGTACAGCGGACAGGTAGGTCAGCAGGGGAGGCAGAGAGAGAAAGCAGAGGAGAAGAGGAACGTTTTGAGCTGCTTCCAGAGCGTCAGGTGGTCCGGTTCAAGTTTGGGAGGGTCAGGGAGGCCATTTCAGAGGGAGGCACCTGCAGGGGAGAAGGATCTACCCCCCCCCCCACTCTCTGCCTGGAGAAGCATCTAACCCTTAGGGCTTGATAAGGAAGGTATTTTAGCAGATAGCGTTGGATGGAGTGTGTATCCCAGCCCCAAAAAGCCTTGTGGACAATGAAAAGGGTCTTGAACTTGATCCTTGCAGCCACCGAGAGCCAGTGGAGAGATTTCATGGCTGGAGAGATACAGTCCCTGGGCTTGAGGCCAAGGATAAGTCTTGCAGTCCTGTTCTGGATTAGTTGCAGAGGGCGGAGAGTAGAGGAAGGCAGATTGAGAAAGTGGCTGTTGCAGTAGTCCACCCTAGAGAGAACCAGAGCTCTGGAGACTGTGCTTCTGGGGGAAAGTGAAAAATGTAAGAGCCCCTTTGAGGAGGTGCAGCTGGTAGTGGGATTTCATGGCTACGTCTGAGATGTGAGGAGAGAGAGAGAGTGGAGTTGAAGATGACACCAGGAATGAGCGAGAGAGGAGAGGCTGAGGGGAGCCTGAAGCAAAGCTGAGTGTCATCCGCATAACACTGTAAATTAGAGGACAAGGTAGTGATTAGGTGGGTCAGAGGGGCCAAGCAGAGGTTGAAAAACCAGGGTAAGAGGATAAAGCCCTGGAGGACGCTACATGTAGAGAGAGGTGACGGAGTGAAAGGGACCAAGTTGGACCTGGGAGGGGCGGTCCAAGAGGAAGGAGGTCAGCCACTCCAGGGCCTGATCCATGATGCCCAGGTTCTCACAGAGTCAATAGATCAGGATGGCATGGTTGACCGTGTCGAAAGCAGAGGAACGTTCCAGGATAATGAGGACAGAAGGAATGCTGGAATCAAGGTTAGAGATCAGATCTTCACAGGTGATCAGGAGAGCAGTTTCAGTGCCTCTGGAGCTCTTAAGCCAGACTGATGGTCATGGAGACAACCAACAGATTCAGTTTGGAGTGTAAGCTGGCAGTTGGCCAGCTTTTCCAAGAGTTTGGGAGAGGGGAAAGTTCCGGTGGCAAAAGTATGATTACAGAAATGTATCAAGGGTGTCAATGTGGTTCTTAATGGTTCTGGAGGAGCAGGCGAGCACCTGTTTCGCCGACACTTCCATAGGTGGGACTTGTCTAGAAACCTAGTCAGGTGTTAGAGAGAAAGAGGAGAACGGAGGAGGAGAGGGAGAGATGGCCAAAGGGGGCCGAGAGAGGAAGAGGGAGAGGAAGAGGAGATAGTGGACAGGATGTCCTGAGTTTTAGCAGAGAAGCGAGAGGCCAAAGCTGTACAGAGGACCTGTTGAGGGAACACAAGAGGTAGAAACCGCAACAGGATTGGCCAGTTCCTTGCAGATTTTAAAGAGTTTGGCTGTGTTGTTAGAGGCCGCAGAGTCGCAGGCTTGAATGTGTGCTCCCTTCTTTATGAGTCTTATTGCTTCGACTGACATTTTGGTGCAACCAGTCTAGGCATGTCTTAATGTGGCCTGGCATGCTTTACTGTAATGTTATTATGTGTCTACACTGGTCTACATTGTGCAGCCAGTTGGACATGTTTTCATTGTGGCATGGCATTTTTAATAGCAAAGCATTAATGTTCATGTACACTGTTGGTGACTTGCATGTATTGGATTGCTGTTACCCTACACAACAATACCAAACACTGTGGCTTTTTAGCCAATTTTTCTCAGAAAGTGTGCTGTATATAGCATTAAAACACATATTTATATCTTTCTCCTAGTGCAGTGTGTGGTATACCCCTTCATCAACACGTTTGTGCGTATTGCGCAAGCGTGGTAATCTAGGCCAGCCCAGCGTGTGGCGCGACCCGTGATTTGTTGCCGAGGTGGGGGGGGCCTTCAGCATGGCTTGCAGGGGGGCCCCCAGACCATGTGTTACGCCACTGGTTGGGGAGGGGCGGTAATTGGGGGGCTGCAACGTGTTACTCCCTCTTTTATGCTGTTGGTCGTCCCAGTTTTTCGTTTTGGAAATCTGGTCACCCTAATCCATCAGCAGACAGCAGAAGCAGGAGGCGACTCGAGGGAGGCTGTGGCTGAGGCTGAGGGCAGCAGCCAGACTGCCAACTGAAAGGTAAGAATTATTTTTGCGTGCTGAGTGCCCCACTCTCCCATTGTATCTTCTGCTGAGTGTAGTTGCGCACGAGGGGCAATGTAATGCCACTGCCCGCAGGCTTATCGCGGGGTCTGTCCTCATATTAAGATATGGATGTAGTGTAACTTACTGAATGGCACGTTTCACTGAAGCACTGGCTAAAAAAGGGAAGAAAAAAAAACTGAAATCTAAAAAACACTAATCCGAGTCAATACTTCACATAAGTGACTGGACGTTACATTTTCGAACTCTGGACGAGTGTAATTAAGGTTGAGAGTTCAATGAAGCCCCCCGACGATGCCACTAATTGATACAAGGCTGGTGTCACATTAAGAACACTTTAAACAAGACCTACTTTCCACATGGAGAAAAGTAATCAACCACACCCTTCACAAAAGAACCTACAACACAAGTACATGGAATACCCAGACCATTTACACTTAACACAAACCTAAGCACATGGGAAACATAAGTGTGCAGCTGCTGTTATTCGTGGAGACATGTTAACAAGCTTGAGATATGCATAATATCTGCTTATCTTGCTTCAGCATCATTGTGGATACACCACCTGTATCCACAATGGCCAATTCACTGACACTGATTCGAATCAGGCCACCATTTGCTTGACTGGGGTATCACACCAGGTTAGATTGATCCTCGCATACATTCTTTGTTAAATGAATGGGTGCATTGCCATGTTATCCAATGTAAAATAATAGTTAAAACGTACTTGTAGGTTCATTTTTACTTGTTTGTGGTTTTCACTGATGTGCACATTTTGGCTGTGTTTTCCTGACTTTCGTTTTTTGACATAATTTTATATTGTTAGTCGGGGTTTGGTACACAATTTTCGTGGCTCTAACTTGCAATCCACACAGCCACGTGTTTCTAGTGGTGTCCTTGAGTTGTTAGAGTTATTGAAAGAGGTTCCACAGAGAACATTTTGAAATGGGGCAGAGGAGAGCCACAGCTGTCAGAAGGGAGTGTCAAAGTCAGCTCCTTGAAGGAGCACACGCCTGTTCATGCCAAGGTTGCAGTGGGGACGACAGATAGACTCGGATGAGTATTTTGGGTAACACTGCTGAGTGACCATCACTTGCTAGTTCTTCTCTGGTACTTTTACCTCCTTCTTTCCTCTCCTCTCCAGGCTTACCTGCCCTCCTCTCTTCTGAATCCTTCCCATGCTCCCACAGTCTATTTTCTAGAGCCAACAGTAAAATGTACCAACTTGGTCCAGTGAAACTAGGGCACGTGGGTGCAACTGGCCATGAGGGTGTTGTGTCCGTGTATTCCTGAAGTCCGTGTTTATCACCAGTCATATCATATGCACTTACTAAGTGTGCAAATTATATGGGAGGAGTGTGTTTCCACTGTGTGCATGGTGCAAATCATGGGAGGCGCGCCCCCTGCGTGTATATTTTGCAATTCATGCGTTGGCATCACATAACTAAGTAATGGGTGGGCATTAGCATTACACAGTGTCCCAAAGTCTGTTTATTACGCAATGGGAATGATTCATCATAAAACGTTTTTTAATGGGTACAGGCCAAAATTCTTCTTGGCCCTTGAACATAGTATGTATGCAGTGGATGCACTTTACACATTTGGTTACGTTTCCTGTACCAATGACCTACTCAGTGTCCCTATATCTTTCTTTCCACAGTGTGATCTCTTTGATCAATCCTTGCACAGTGAGGATTGCATAATTGCACTTTAGTTTCCCTCCCATGCACTTTGCATTGCGTGCACTGAGGCAGGCCTTTGTGCACATTGTCTGCCTGTTCTTTGCACACTGCCCTGTCATACAAACCTTGCCTGCTGTGTTTCAAATCCAGAGACCTGTCTAATGCACGTGCCCAGTGCCCTGCCTCTGCAGCACATCCACAAAGCCTGGTGGGAATTAATAGCACAGAAGCTCCCCCCAAACACCCTCAGGAGCTGGCTGGGGCACCAAGCCTAAATCATGTCATGTGTGTTTCATACCAGTTTCCTGCACGTTGTGCACTGTGGATTGTGGGCAAACAGGCGTGGCACTGGCCCTTGGCCTGCCTGCCTCTAAGGTACAATGTGTTCACGCAGCTGTCCTGCTGTGTACATAGCACCTACTGCCATGCATACCCCACAACACAGAGTTATTAGTGGTCTGTGCACATGCCTCCTACAAGCGTGAACACACAGGGTCACTAGGAACACCCCAGGACTCTGTTTACATCCCTTCATACCCAGACCCCATGCAAGCAGTCCCACACCTCTATGCATGTCCACTACCTCCCTTCACCCACAAGAGCACTTACATGTGTGCATAGCTCCTACATTCATACAGATCACTTGAGAGCTCTCTCTCATGCCTGTGAACATAGTACCTACCTCTATAAAGACACACTGCCATTGAGAGCGTTCTCAGGGGAGCACACATAGCGCTTACCTCCCTACTAACCCAGGGCTATTGAGAGTGCTCTCAGACGCCTACACATAGCCCCCATCACCCTGTACACATGGTACTGTTCTATGAGTGCTCTGAGGGGCCTGTACACACAGCCTCTACCTCTGTGCACACCCTGTGCTATTGATAGCACTCTCAGAAGCCTGTACACATAGCTCCTATCCCCTGCACACGTTAACCCATTGAGAGGACCCTCAGAATCATGTTCACATAGTTCCTATCTATTTGCACACATTGGGGCACAGAAAGCATGTGCAGGGACAAGTGTACAGAGTTTTCATCTTCCCTCACAAAGCCAGTTAGAGTGAGAGCAAATAGCAGATCCAAAGAAAATCTTCACAGAATGTGACTAGTGACTACCACACACCCTAGGGGCCTACATCTGCCATAGCCCAGGGCTAGGCTTGGAGAGGGCATGAGGGACAACCGTGCCATGGTCAGGGGCCCCAGAAGCACTAAGCAGTTGGCATTGATTTCACAGTGCCCATTTTCCCTAACAGCCTCAGCTCGTATTTGCCTACCTGTGCTTTGGCCCAACAAAGGACCCAAGCTACGAGTCAGTTAACACAGAACCAGAGGAAGGTCCGGGGGAAGACAACACCGGACTCATTCATGGCCTGGGGATTGACCCTAGCCCTTTTAAAGTGCCTAGAAATACCCTTCAGTTGGCACCATCTTGGAAGCAGGGGAGGGCAGGTGTTCCTTCTTCCTGTTAATTTCAATCTCCTACTCTTAATAATAGCAGGTTTCCTAACACCCTTTTGGTGCGGGACCGGGTGTCTCGTGGCCTGTCTAATGCACAGTGTGTTGGGCTCACGCCCTATGCTCGCTCGTTCAGCAAAATATTGGCCCACTTTGACAACATTTTCCAGGGCCTCTTTTGGTTCCCAGTCCGGCCCTGCCCTAAGGTCCCTCTTTCTTATCTCAGTACTTACACATGAGATATTAAACTCATCCACCCTTCATGACAGGAACTCATTTCATGTTTTTATTGTTTATAAAGATTCCTCCCCTTTGTTCCTGTGATTAATTAACCCCCAGTATCCCACAATGTTAAAGTTACTTTTTTTTCTTGCCGACAAGCAGAGACTCGGGTGTGTAGCTGTGCAACATCCTTCTCCATTCAATCCTTTTGAGGTAGGGATTTAAGGGACAATACCTGGTGCTTCCTGGATCTAGCATTCCCAGATGGGAAAGCGGGTGCATGGGCTTAAGTGTGGGAGTGCTTCCCGAGTCCCCTGTTGGGCATGTGGGCTCTGCAGGAGTACAGATGTCTCAGCAGCGGCACTGTTTAACTGTCACAGCTGAGCGGGTGGGCAGTAAAAGGCCCAGAACACAGGGCCACTACACACCTGGAAACAGAGGGGCCAGTCATGATTGTGGGGTAAGTGGTCCGAGTGAAGGCCCCTCCATTATCTTGAGGGATTTTTTAAATTTTCTGCTTGGAGCCTTTCTTCGATTTTGGTTTGGGCTTCACAGTGTTCTCTGTGCATGTACAGGATGGGAATGCGGTTACTTTGTTGGATTGTGGGGAGTGGGGTTTAGTTCACCTGTCAGAGAAATTAGGTGCTTTCTGTGTGTCTTGAGTCGGGGTGTTACTGGACTCTAGCTCTCAGAGTTTGTATGTTTTTGCATAAAGGAGTCTCAGGGTAAAAAGGTCTGCAGGTCAAACCATGTGGATGTGCCATCTGATTGCATCAGCTCTTTGCCCTCCTCTGCGGTAGTGCAGAGAAGGATTTTGAGAAAGAGGTCTTGTCATGACATGGATGAGCTGAGGATAAAGCTAGGAAAGCTCTTAAAAAGAGAAACCATGCAAGAAGAAAAGAAAGGGCACACAGAAGCTGTAGACACCTCCTGCATCAACATATAGTTCTTCCTATGTGTTCCTTTCTTCCCCTGACTCTAAGTGTTCTCAGAGGGAGGGTAGTGAAGCCAGTGAGAGGCACTTGGGAAAAAAAAACAACGTAGAAGGGCTTGCTGCATGTCTCAGGCACTATGGGTTTTCAGCAGGATGCTACTGCAATGGCAATGTAATTTTAAAGAAAGACCCGCAAAATAGTTCAAGCACAACATAAGGTGAGTCTTCAAATGATCGTGGAGATAAATGATGTGGTGTGGAGGGAATAGCTTTCAACTGGAGGGGATTGTGGTTTCCTGGTTCTTGGCAAATCTGTATCGGATTATGAGTGAACAGACATCTTTTCCAGAGTCAGTCCAGATTGACACTATTCTCTGTGTCTTGGGGGCCTGCTCATTCATGGCTCCTCACGAAGTAGCATTGCTAGATGCTGTAGGAAGTAGTATCTTTTTTCTTTCTTTTTTGCTATCTTTCTTATTTCACATCGGAAAAACAAAGAGGTGATGGCTGGAAGGTTTAAAATTAATCTTACCCACTGGCGTTGCTCTGGGCAACCCTCCAGACCACTGTTCTTCGCCTGCCAAGCCATTACAGAAGGGGAAAGAGCATATGCAAATTTGGCTTGGCCCCATCCCAAAAGGGGCAGTCCAGTCCGATCTGCTAGGTCACATCCCTTCTGCATGAGACCACACGCATCCTCAAACATGTTTCGCCCTTGTTGGGGCTCATCAGTGAGGAGTAGCTTGGGTCTCTAGGCCCAGCAGGCACAGGACCCACGTCTGGGCATACCCGTCCCACTCGGGGTGACAAAGCAAAAACAAAGAGATGATGGCTGGAAGGTTTAGAATTAATCTTAACCACTGGCGTTGCTCTGGGCAACCCTCCAGACCACCGTTCTTCGCCTGCCAAGCCATTACAAAAGAGGAAAGACCATGTGCAAATCAGGCTTGGTCCCACCCCAAAAGAGGCAGTCCAGCCCGAACTGCTAGGTCACATCCCTTCTGCACGAGACCACAAGCATCTCCAAACATGTTTTGCCCTTGTTGGGGCTCATCAGTGAGGAGTAGCTTGGGTCTTAGGGCCCAGCAGGCACAGGACCCACGTCTGGGCATACCCGTCCCACTCGGGGTGACAAAGCAAAAACAAAGAGGTGATGGCTGGAAGGTTTAGAATTAATCTTAAACACTGGCGTTGCTCTGGGCAACCCTCCAGACCACCGTTCTTCGCCTGCCAAGCCATTACAGAAGGGGAAAGACCATATGCAAATCAGGCTTGGCCCCACCCCAAAAGGGGCAGGCCATCACCTCTTTGTTTTGGCCATATGTGGGCTCAATGGGAATGGGGATGTACTGGGTCCGGGTTCCAGGTGTAGGGAATTACCGGGCCTTAAAAGGTCGGAATGGCCCGGTATTTCCCCATTCCAGGAACCTGGACCCGGTACCCGGTATGGGGGTACACATGCCGCAAAAATGCAGCATGGCTGCCTCCATGCTCGTAATGATGCCCATTGTCTCTATTGAACTTCTTGCACAGCTGCCAGCCAGCACTGACTCCTATTCAGCTACAAGTATCAAGTGTGTTCCAGCCAGCAGGCCCTTCAGTTGGGATTACACCGAGAGCCCTTCCACCAAGAACACCTCCTGACAGAGATCACACTTTTGTTCTCCCTTTTTGCATCTATTTCAACCCTCTTCAGTCATCACTGCCCACTCTACATGCTTCCATAGGTTTTATTTACCATTTCCCAAACTTCTTCATGATATCACCACTGCCCATGTCATGTGCCAGAAAACTTCCAGCACCTACCTTGCCCCTGTGCGACTGTTAAGCAGCATTCCATTAAGCACAATCTAATAATATTGTGCTTCACTTCCACCCTTTTCCTGTCCTTCCCTCCTGTTTCTAAACAAACAATGAGTGTTCCTTTCAAGGCCCAGATTGCTTCTGTTACATTGGTCTATGTGCTTTAAATCTTTCCTTCATGTAACACTGCTGTTCAGCTTTTGATTTTGCTTGATTTCTGTACCAAACTATGGTCATGCCTGGCTTAAATGACACTAACCCACTCTACTCACCCCCCAAATCTAAGTGTTAAGTGGAAATGTTAAAGCACACACTGCCCCAAATTCAAAGAAGGCAGATTCAGTATTGGAGATTGTCTGTGTGGGGCTCATTAATCACTTCACACCAGCACCTATGCATCCAATACAACAGAGGCAGCATTGGGGGCTTTGGAATGTGATTCAAGGGTATTGCCGAGGGGGCAGAATGCTTCCTTTTGTAGATAATTTGAGGTTGCCGCAGGATGTGGTTTATAATGGAGTGAAATCAGGAGCAATAATTATGGGGGCGACCTTTATCAAGTCACTGCTATATGCGTGTCAGAGAATGGAACATAGGTAGCCATCAGAAAAATATGGTGGGGAATATTTAATTTTAATGGAACAGTGTCATTTGGTGAGACTATTGAATGCAGAGTTCATACGATGTTCTCATTTGATTAGCATGCAGACAAACTGCAAGAAGTCTGACTGACAAACTAAGCCATGTATTCGGGGACCACCGATTCCAGTGACCAGGCAAAGGTGATGTTAAGTACAACTACATGTCAAGGCAGAGCTTTTCCCAGACAGGGACACCTTTGTCTCCATCAAGAGACACATGTTTTGATGCCAGGTGTGTGGGAGTGATGCTTCCTTGGTTTTCCCGGTCATTGACAGTTCTCTCTTCTGACTCCTTAGTGAACATGATTGTTCCTTTGGGGTACACAATTTACTTTTTATCCCTGCTAGATACTTGAGGTTTAATCACCATACACTCCCCAAAACAGGCCTAAGCATGTTGTGATGCTTCAAAAGGGCAATTGCAAAGGTGCCTAGGGGCAAGAGAGGTCAGGCGTTTATCACGCACATCTTCTGGTCCCAAGCATTTCGCAACTGAGCACTTAAAAATTGAGAGATTGCAGAGGGTAATCAATATGATCTGGAAAAAGACATTCCTAGCACACCCAGCCTTACAAGATTCTTACTTTAGTAATCCCATCCAACAGAAGCAATGGGTGTTCCTGAGGTTCTCAGTGACTGGAATGCACTTCCAGTTCACAGACCTTCCTTTGGGACTCAAGGCTGCCGCCTGAATGTTTACCTAGTTGTTGGGTCTAGCAGTTGCATATCTTCACAGGAGAGGGATTCAAATATTCCTATATCTAAATAATTATTGGTCAAATCATTGCCCAGGGAACAGCTGGAAGAGCATGTGCAGATGACATTCATGACATGAATTGGCAAACACTCTCCTTTCCCCAGTGCATGATCTTCAATTCATTGGGGATCAGTTCTGGACAGGCAAGGATCTGGATTTTCTTCCAGATGATTAAGCAGCAAGTCAGAAATCTATGTTGGGCTCTCTCCTCATTAACCACTCTGCATCTGACAGTATTGTTCTTTGGGTTCTGTCAGACATAGTGATCTCTGTTTTTGGTTGGCCACATGCAACCTTTGCTTTCCCATCTGCATCAGCACAGGAGACTGAAGTCCAAGAATATCTAAGTCCTGATTCCAATCACAAAGGAGTTGAGGGCCAGGATTCTCTGGTATTCCCAGGAGATCCATTTCTTGAGAGAGTTCCCTTGCATCAGCATTATCCAATCATTAGTATGACATACACCAGTAGTCTGTGATGGGGCTCAATTCTGGAAGGGAGTCAGCTCTAGGAGAGTATTGTAAAAACTTGTGGCTATTTCAAAATCTTTCTGAGCATTTGCCCCAAAGGTTTAGAGGCGGACTATGTTCATCGCGTTGGACAACACATCTATATGACATATGTGAACCGACAAAACGGAACTCACTTAAGGGTGCTGGATATCCTGGGATGTGAGATGAGGTTTTGGGCAGAATTCATCTTGCTCTCTCAGAAGGCAATCTGTAATGCTTTATGTGATCAGTCATGTTAAGGGTGGAATATGTGTCCATGATATTGCCCTTTTCCTCATGGGATCTTCACCCAGCGATAGGACAAATAATATTCTCACGGTAAGGCACTCTGTCATTGGACTTGTTTGCCTCTCAGTAGAAGTCTACAATTCCTGAGTTTTGCTCTAGATTCCCATTCAAGGAGTATAGGGGTGAATGCAATGACAGTTCAGTGGCCAGTCAAGCTACTGTATTCCTCCCTCCCCTTCCCATGTTGGCTAAGAATTTAATTAAAATCAGGAACATTTTTATCTCAGTGATCCTCGTAACCCTGGTATATCAGGGGAGTTTATGGTTCCTCTTTTGATGGAGTTTTCTATAGTGCCAATGTTTCACTTGCCATTCTCATCTACTCCTCACTGGACTATCTCAGGTATTCATTTCTGCAATATATGCCTCTAGGGTCCTGGAAACTTAGCTTGTAAAAAAGAGCTTTATGCCATATCTTGCATAATAGTGCAGAACTCCACAAGACCTTCCATCCCAAAGGTTGATACCAGGCATTGGCAGAATTCACAATTTTGGTGTGGGCAGATTAGCATCCATGCTCTGACATGTCCTATGCTGTAAATCCTACACTTTCTACAAGATCGTTTTGAAATCGGGTTTGAGGTGCCCACATTGAGATCCCAGTAATAAGTGAGATAGGTGTTTAGAGGGCTGTGGACTCTAATTACTGATCGTGATGTGTTGGTAACCAGATTATTGAAATTATTTTCACTGATATGACTTGTTTCAATCAGGGATTTTTCTTTGTTGCTGAGGGTGTTAAAGGTGCCTCCCTTTGGGCCAGTGAAGATGACGGAAATCAAGTTTCTGACATTGGAATTTGTATTCTTGGTGCCCATTACTTCAGACCACAGGTGGATGAGCTGGGGGCTCTTCTGTTTAAAGTGCCTTTTTCAGGTGATACCCTCTTTCTCTGATGGGATCCATAGGTCCTTCCTAAGGTGGGTTCTAGGTTTCATCATTCCCTTACCCTTTCTGATTTTCGGCATTCATATAGCACCTACTACCATAGTCCATTGCGTTGAAGCACCTTTGCCTGTCAGAGAGGTAAAGGAGGTGTATGATAGAACATTCAGTACTGGTAGGGAGGAAAAAAGTTGTATAGATAGTTGAAATGAGGGCGAGGGACCGAAAAGGAGCTCAGGAAGCCATGAGAAGGTAAAGGCGGAAGAGCTATGTGTACAACTGGACCACATTTATTCTTTGATTCAACTTTATTCTATGGGGCACAGCACCAAAAGGAGGGATAACTGGAGAAGAGGTGTTCTCTGCACAAGGGGGCATGTCTGGAATGTACTCACTGCATAGTGAGCTGGGGCATGTTAAGCCATGCCCAAGAAAACACAGGCAGAAAAGTCCTTCTGCTTACTTCCCTAGGCCCCCAACAACATTTGCTATGGGTTATATAACATTAATCTGAATTTGCCAACCTTTGCCACAGCTCCCTGAAAAGCAAGCAAAAAACCTTACACTTTTTATTTCCTCATGTATTGATGTCATCCCTATTCTTGTGCACAACGTGTATAAGGACATCATGTCTGTCTATGGCTTAGCCATGGTCAGACTTCTGAGCTTTAGCTTTCCACAATGTCATGCTAAGCTAAGGCATGTAAAAACCATGCTGAAGCAAACACTGGAGGGAAAAAAAAGATTCACTCCTCTGAGTCCAAATGGCCAGGCTCTATATGGAAAGCTGGAAGGAAATATAGGTCCATTTAACTAAACGGGGAATTTCAGCCACAGCTTCCTTGGGATAAGGAACCCAAGTCCGGTCTTCCTGTAGGTTCCTCAGTCCTGCTAGGTTCTTTAAGGTAATGGTTATATTGGTGTATGAAGCAGGAATCCTTTTAGGTTGAGAATGGACGCTTGTGGGAGTTATTTACATAAACCTGCCTTTGACTAGCTAGCTCACCTTGGGCTGTGTTAGGCAGAATATGCATGCAGTACCCTCTGGGACCACTACACACAATTAGGAGTACAGGTGTTAGCCAAACCAACCTTTGGTATAAGTCTGTACCACACAATTTTTGGTAGTGAGCTGAGCAGCCAGGCTTATCTCAAGAGTGAATGTGAGCAGTACAAGTAGTTACACAGAGGGCTTTCAATCACAGTAGTTCAAGAAAACCCTTATACTTAGTAATGTATTACACAATCATTTAGAAAACATTTCACTAGCAGAAGACAACTTAATATTATATACCTAATATACTTAAATACAAAACTGTAAGCTTTTGAGACAGTTAGAGCTCCCGTGAAATAGGAGCCACATGGCAGTTCAGTTACTTAGCAGTGAGCAAAAAGTAGAAAAGTAAGTAGAATAGATCACATATACTTTCTAGGCAGTGCAAATAGTTTCAGTTCACCAGAGGAGTTCAATTCAAGTCAATATGTCAGGCAAATGTCAATGGGCTAGTGTTCTGGATAGAAAAGAACAGTTCTGGTATCAAACGTTAAAGTCTTTGTGAAAATCTTAGAAGTAGTTTAGGCAATAAAGAATCATATGTTGGGTCACAAGCTGATTAGGCCTGCAAGATGGGAAAGTTTCACACACTTTCACAGCAAGAGTGGCGTTCACTCAAAAGGGTTGTCACAGTACTTTTTGTATGAAGAAACAAATGCTGCTGAAGTAGTGGTTCCTGGCAGGTCCTGCAGATCTCGCTGTTCCTAAGCCTCAGTCATGGGGACAAGATGGAGGATGTCGGGGGACTCCGGCCCTGCACGGGATCACTGAAGAAAGCAAACATGATGGAGTCACTTCAGTTCCAGTAGCTGTAGATTCAAGAACAAAAACTGGTGTCCCTCTCCCTGGTTAATCCTAACCAGCCCTGAGAATGGTATCCAGGTGTCTTATGAGTTGATTGGTCCCACCAACTCAAAGGAAGAAGCCGTCCTTGAAGGAGCTTCTCTGTCGAATGGAGTTTGGGAATTCGGACCTGCAGCAGGGCTTCACCAGGCTAATCAATGGTCCAGGAGTTGCAGCAGCCGTCCTCTTCCAGCTCATCTTTGGTTCTTTTGTTCCAGTGGTCGACTCTGCCTTTCAGTCCTGGAGACTCACCTTTTAAACAGTTTTCTCCTTTTCATTCCAGCCTAGCTGTCACTCACCCAGCAGGCTGGCTGTACTTGCCGGATAGTCAGCCAGCCAACCACGCCAGAGTGCAATTGGGTCTCGTAGGAGCTAAGCACAGGGAGTTTTGGGCACCTCCCTCACTTCCTGCCCACCCCAGGCACTCAGACGCCAGAGGTGGTCTTCAGTCCTGAAGACCGCCAAAGGCACATGAACAAAGGGACCAAACCTGGTTTGGCACACAGAGACAAATATTAGAAGGACCTTACCAAAAAGAAACAGTGAAAAAAGAAGACCGGGACCGGTTTAAAAAAAAGGGGCTTAAGGCGCCATCTTGAAAATCATGGCTCCTGTGATTTTTAGCTACCGGTGTTTGCGGTCGGGAAAAATCATGGTAGTTGGTTGTAAAACCACTGCCACCAGCCTTTTCAATAGGAAAGGGTAGCATTTGACTGCTACGTGAGTATTTAGACACAGTGGATACTATGTAACCCCTCCAGCACTCCATTGGAAGATGGTGTGTGCTGTGTCAATGAATTTGGAAAGACTAGTAAAGTAAATTTCACTTTACATTCTCTGGGAAGCAGTAGTTTATCCCATAGAAGGTATTTAAACCTGTGAGAAGTCTCAAAGAACCCCAGTGTCACTGGACTGAAGGTGCTGTGTAACACACATGAAAAGACGATGCCTGTGTAGTTATGTAAAACTCCATAATCTAAGAATAGAAATGTAAAACACACATCAAAATACATGAAAGAGTGGGAAAGAAAGACTCACAATCTTTCCAGGTAAAAAAAAATCAAAACCTCAAAATCCAGAAAAGTTGCTGTGGGTCTCTAAAGTGAAGGGAATTAGCACATGTATGAGAATGCTTCCTAACAGCTGCAGTTACTAGTCCTGCTAATAAAGGGCATCAGGCAAAAGTTAGTTCAAAACAGGGGTGTCTGATTTAGTTAACAGAATTAAGTTTCCTAGTCTACCCTTCTGTTTTTTCTTTCTCTTTTATTTCAAAGGCACTTGAAAAGGAGGCATAAAAAGCAAAACAATATAATGACACGTCAACATAATATAGCATGACCTATACAGCTAGTACAAGAGGAAACCATCATCATATTCTCCCACCCATCCCCCGAAAGTGTAAATAAATACATAGAGTAGTACTCAGGTGCATTCTAGCTAACGTGCATTTAGCTTTGGGAATGGTACAGATTGATCCCAACAGAACAAGACATCATGCATCATGTTTCTACAGCTAAAAACATGGCATGGCGTAGCATAATATATCACAATGTAGCATACCAAATCTTACTGAGTGTAGCACTTCAAAACCAGGAATTTTGTACATAATGTAGCTCAGTGCAGGCAGATCGAAAAACATGCCATTGCTAGCCATCCCAAACAAATAATGATGTAACCCAGCAGAACCAGCAATGCAAAGGTAGCATGTCACAATCACAAACACATACACACATAAATACAGACACGCATACAAGACAATGTTCATGCACCTAGACAGGACAGCCATGTTCAGGCAGACAGAAAGCCTGTTTGTGACTTTTCCGAGTCGAGTAGAAAGGCTGCATTTCCCTTCTGTAATGGCTCGGCATGCTGGAAATCAATCGTCTGTGGTGTTGCCCAGAGAAATGTCCATGGTTATTTTTAATTTTATTTTATTGTTTAAAGCATGGACCTAGCTCGAAGCAATGGAGCGCTGTACAGAGTGTGGGTAGGCAGCATTTGGGCATGCATCTTTTAACAGTAGCGCAGTACTGTGAGTTCTGTGAAACAGTGTGTGCATCCATTGGAATTAGTTCTTGGTCAGGTGTTGTTGAGAGGGCCATGTTTTAGAGGTTTGCGAAATTGGAGAATTGTGGGGGCATTCTGAGCTGACACCAGGATCGAGTTCCAAAGGTTGGGTAAATGACAAGAGAAGGATTGTTTGTGGGTCTTCTCTTTGCGGACGGGTTGTGAATAAAGCTGGCTGGTCGATGATTTTCTGCATGAGGAGTGTGTGCCACCAGATATGTGGATCTTAGCCAGTATGCTGGTGCACTACTTGTGACTGCTTTGGGGATGATACATGCAGTCTGCTGGCTTGGAGTGGAAGCCAATGTAGTTTGTGTAGGATGGGAGTAATTCGGTCAAATTTCGGTGCTCCTCTAATAAAATGTGCTGCAACGTGGTGGGCTTCTTTTAGGGGAGCCAATGGAGCAGCTGGGAGTCCTGTCTGGAGGGCATTCCCCCCCCCCCACCGATATGCAAGACCACAAGGGGCTGCACTACGGTGCGGAAGTCCTTCGGTGGGATGAAGATTTTGAGCCCGGCTTTTTGGGCCTTCTTGGCTATGTGTTTCTAAAAGGCCAGATTGCTGTCTATGGTGAAGCCTAAGGATTTTGCTGAGTCTGAAAGTTGTGGATCAAATCCTTCTAGGCGCATACCATTGAGCCATTGTTGGACAAGCTGTTTTTTAGCTGGTGGACAGATGAGGACAAATTAATTCTTGGATGGGTTTGACTAATTCAAATCCTTTCAGCAATCACTCTTCACTTTTTCTTGAATCCATTGATGCTACCAAATCCGAAATTATCTCATAGTTATTGATGCGCCACCTTTTCCATATCTCATACATTGTGCAGTGTTAGTCACATTAGGCATGAGAAACGTCATGAAATGTGCTGTGTTGTGTGCCATGCAGCACACCTACTCAAAAGTCTAAAAGCCCAATATTCCTTTTACTGTTGAGTAACATGTAGAAAGCATAACAATTATGTCTGACTGTATTACTTTATTTCAAAACAGATGTCAAACCTTGGAAACAAAAAGAAATCCTGTTGACACACACTTGTGCTGTGCCGCTACAATTAAAACCATTTCTCCGGGAAGTGCCATTCCATCACAGAAGAAATATAACAGAACTGATTAGTAGTGTTGATGGCATTCCATTAGTATGGCTGCCCTAAGTAAAAGTGCGAATAGTCCCTAATGCTTGTACCAGTATTTATTTATTTATTTAGTATTTATTTGTATTCATTTTTTCATTTGTATAGCACACACAATCCCTCAGGCATCAGGGAGCTGTGGACAACCAGTTACATGAAGCCTGGATGCAGTGAAGACATAGCGCCAAAATAAAATAATATTTGCCTGGTTCAAAGTGACTTTGCACTGCTAAAAAGTGACTTTGCACTGCCGACACCAACCCTAATTCAAGCGCCCTGGTGCCTGAGGGCTTGTGTGTGCTATACAAATGAAAAAATGAATTCAAAATAAATAAATAAATATTGGTACAAGCATTAGGGACTATTAGCACTTTTACTTTGGGCATTTGCTGTGCAAAGCCGGGGCAAAGGCATTTTGTACTGCAAAAATGACTATGCGCTGGCTTTGCCCGGACTTTGCACGGCAAATCTGTTTTGCAGAGGATGCTAATCCTTTGCTCTTTTCATTTGCATTTTTAAAGCGCCCCTCTTTTGCTTCATCTTAAACGTTTATAAAAACATATACAATCAAGGACATCTTTAACATATAATTCTGAGTGATAAGGCTGGACCGATGGAATAGTTTTGGTTGTTTCAGAAAATCCATAATATGACGGTCATCTGTAGAACAATTACTTTATCACTAATGTGCCCAAATGCAAATCTGTAAACATGGTAGGCTATGCAAGGATGTGTTTGCCTCACTTACTGTGAATTAGACTCCTCTCTTTTTAAGTCGAGTCGATCTCTCACTTTCTCCTAGCCAAATGTCACACCTAGTTTCATTTGGAAGTCTTTTATTCAACCAATGGCCTGCATGTTGATGTATGCAGAGTAGGTTCTGACTGCTGAAGAGCTGGCAGAAAGCTCGACCACCAAAGGGGCGTCCCGAAAGCAGCCATAGTAGCTGAGGGGAGGTGCCACTCTGAACACTGCCAGGCTGTCCTCCACTGGTCCAGCTGCACAGGTTACATCTATTTAGGAGCAAATTGCCTGGGGTGTATTCCCACTATGTACCATTTCATTACCAATGATTATTTCATGTCATTTGTCAATTTCCACAGCTAATCCGGACACCTGCATAAAATAATGGGTCAGTGACATTTTAGTGCATAATTCTATTTTATGGAGTCGTGGGTGTTTTTGTAAAACTTTTACATCTTTCATTGGATGATTGAAAGATAGAAAGATAATCACTTTTCAGGAGATCTCAATATCTGCGCGACTAGAGGAGTGAGCTTTGCAGAATTAAAACAAAATCAAAAGTGAGAAAATGGGTTTCGAATTCAAATGCCAACTTATCCATGTCGGAATGACTTTAGCACAATACTATAAGCCAAAATTTTCAGCCCAAAGTTCAAGTAGGTATATCTTTTCAAGTGTAAAGGTCACCAAATATGAGAACTAAGAAGTGATGATTAGGATAATAATTAGGGTTTTGTTTGAAGTTAAGATTAACATGAGGGAGGGAATCAGAAGGGGCGGGGGGCCATCGAAAAAAAGAAATGTCTAGGGAAAACATGGCAAAGGTTGACGTTACACATGTGAATTATTAGCAATCCCACAGAATTCACCAATGCTTCTCAGCGAGGGAGCAATATTTCAGTGTTAGATCACAGGGATTGCTCTTGATGATGTACTGCTCTGTTTCTTTTGTGCAATGAGCACCTTCAATCGCATATTTCCATTTCAAGTACCAGACATACTCCAATTGTTTCCCGCAGGCAAACCATGTACCAAAGAATCCTTACGGTGTTTCGTGCTGAAGTCATCCTTGGCAAATATTTATCAGTCACCAGATGAAGGAGGTCCCAAGGACACCACTTCGCAAGGGCCCTTGGGAATTTAACCCAACCAATATTTTCACGTTTTGACCCAGTGGCTGAAATGAGCAGGCAATAAAATGACTACAGTTAAAATAATACGAATATCTTAAGCAAAGAGTACTACACAAAGCAATTTTAATGATGCCCAGAGCAGCACAGAGAATATGTTGAACTATTCCTTACCCCACAGCTTTAAGGGAGAACAGTAATAGCTTTAGAGTCGGCAGGGGTCTGATACCGTCCGGCTTGGTGATGTTCAACAAACTCTATGTTAGCTGAGATTGTGCGTTTTAAATGCATGCTTTACTTGGTATTATATATCATTGATTGCTTTTTAATTATAAGAATAACATTGTCTTGAATTTAATGAACTGCATGTGCCTTCCATGAATCCGCCATGTCCTACTTGTCAATGTCTGCACAGTCTTTGACCACTGATGAGAGACAATGACCTGACATGATAGGCCTTACTCATGGGCATTGCCTGGATGTACTTGAGAAGTAGAGAGTAATCCCAATTACAAGTACAACACAGATTATTCCCGTCATGGGATACCTGAGTTCCATAGGCAGGGAACAAATGACACACTGTATCCGCTAAAAATGGGGTTCCCAAGATACAGAGGTACCTTGAACTTCATCTCTATTCTTTCTGAAAGACCGGGTAAGGCTGGGGTCAGAAATGTGAATCCACTTCCAGTTTTGCACAAGCAGGGACTGGAAGGGCTGGACAGCACCCTGGCGTTGGCCGCTTCCCAATTGCCTGGGTTGGTATTCCAGCCTTAATCAGAAAGGGAATTCATACAACTTGGTGTGTGTGTGTGTGTGTGTACTTATGTATATTAGTGTGTGTGTGTTGGTGTGAATAAGGCGTATGTGATGAGGTGTGGCAGGATAGCAATGACACCTAGAGGGTATTTAACATGAGGTGAGGCTTGCCAGCCTGTGTACGCGCACCCCTTCTCTTGCCTGTAACTATATGCGTATTCTTGCACTAATGTACCATGCACTTTCTGTAACTAGCTCCTAGATGCCTCAGGGCTTTGTGCACTGAAATAAATGCTAAATAAATAAATAAATACAGTGACTCAGCAGCTTTGTGGATCACTTCATTTTTGGAGCATAGAACAAGTAGAGTCTGCTCAGCTACTGCTGAAGCTACTCCACTTTTAGTTCTATACGGGGTACCGCAAGGGGCAAGTTTGTCTCCATGTCCGTACAACTTGTTCATGGTCCCTTTCTTCTTTATGTTACAGGAGGAGGGTGTTGTGTTTTCTAATTATGCAGACAACACCCAATGTGTCATCTCTTTAACGGGTCATCACAAAAATGATGAGTTGGAGGTTAACAAAATCTTTTCACTGATTGAAAAGTGGATGCTGGACAATTTTCTAGCTCTGAATCGTAGCAAGACAGAGTTGCTGATTGTAGGCAGTTCAAAGGCGCTCAACAACCTAAATCAAGCCTATAGTGCATTTAAACTGGGAGATGACATTATCTATCCTTTACCCAAACAAAAATACTAGGAGTAATACTGGACCCGACACTAAGCATGAAAGCACATGCCTCATCTGTGGTGGAGGGGGTAGTATATTACATCAAATTGCTGACCTACTTGAGGCCTATGATCTCTCAAGAAAGTGCTGAGACAATCGCTAGGGCAATAATCGGTGCTAAATTGGATTATTGCTGCAGCTTCCTGTTGGGCATCAGTCAATGAGAATTGCACAGACTACAGGTTGACCAGAATTGGGCAGTCAAAGTAGTACTTAGACTCCCTAGGCACAGTCATGTAACCAAAGCTAGACTCTCCTTGCATCGGCTTCCTATTGAATCCCGGATTAATTTCAGAGCGCTAGTTATTGTTTTTAAACGCAGGCTTCAATTAATGCCAGCATATTTACATGAGCACATAAAAGAGAAGTGTAACCAAAGAACTCTTAGATCAGGATCTTTAAACTTGATTATACAGCCAAGATGTAAGACATCAAAGGCGGAAAAGGGAGCATTTAATATGAAGGTCCTTTCTCTTTGGAATAAACTTCCCGTAAGACTGAGAAGTCAATATTCTCTCCAAGCTTTTAAGAAGGAATTGAAGACCCTCCCATTTGCCCGATATCTCTAAGCTACGGATGCTTCCAATTGTTCCCGTCTTTTGACTGGGATTCCTGTAAATCTCCTTCATGGCTTTTTTGATCTTTCCTTCTCTCGCTGCCTCTCTTGTTGGTGTTGTCTGTCCTTTTTTTTTGTAGTACGCGCCTTTATGCCTGAGGGTCAATAGTGCGCATAACAAATGTAATGTAAGGTAAAGGCAAAAAAAGACATGCCTCAATTCACAAACAGCATGAAAATGTGCTTTTTTTAGTTTTATTACTAACCTTCATTGTTGAGCCGCAGAAAAATATTTTATTTGGGGGTCATGAAGATGCGTTTTCCACCGGCTTATGTTATCGGGAGAACCCACGTGATTCCTTTGGCCACGCTGCATGAAAATGTGCTTTCCAAGGGCAAGGCTGCTTTATATTGTTGAAACAGGCTGCAGTGTCTTCTTAGGCATTCACAGCATAAACATCTGCATTGAAGTGGAAATGCTGACATGTTGTTGACGCAGAACACATGATGAACTTTGGACATAAAACATAGCAGGAAAATGTTTTTTACATTTGAAATGCTGCCCTATATTGCGTGTGAGGACACATGCTTTTCTTTGGACACACACCGCATGGCAAGTGTTTTGGAGCTACAATGTTGGTGTATAATGTTGAGCAAGGACCCAAGATGCATTTGGACACAGCCAGCCTGAAAGGGGATGGTGCTGGCATATGTTATTGTGAGAGAGAGACATTACTTTCTATGGGCGCATTCTACATATTTCCTGTGTTCCCGTGCAACACTGATTGCAATTTGTATGTCTTCTTTCCCACTTTAACATACATGTGTGCAATGCAATGCACTATTTCTATCTATTAGTTTACTTTTTTCAAGGGTGGAATTTCTAGGAATCGAAGATAATGGGTTTGGGTTAACCTGCTGAGGCCATTTCTGAAAATATGTACCTCCCACCACTTTAAATAAGTGTATGACTAGCGACGGTTGCCTTTGAGTTCGTCCCAGACCAACTGTCATAAAAGTGATTGCTCTTGTGTAAAACTAAAATGATTGATATAGGCTGGTCCTGCATACAGGCTATATTGTCTTCAAACAAAACGTTCTATGCTACGGGATGCGTTCAATAGGATCCTCCATGGCCAGTCTTTATAGAAGGAGGAGGCCCTGTAGTGCATGCTTGTTTCTCCAAAAGGTAATTTCCTGATGACCCCAGGGCTGCTTTTCCGGTAATGTGCACTAAATTCACTGGATGTCAGAGCTGCAACTTTGAATGTATTAAATGAGCAAAAAAGTCATGAAATCAACATTGCAATGGCAATTAAGAATATGCTTTATTTACATTTGAAGTAAAAGCATACCATGGATAATTGTTAATTGGAGGGGCCAGCATCAAAAACAATGTGCACCTCTCCCTGGAAGACCAAGGAGCCTGCAAAAGCTTCCGGGACATGTAAAGGCCATCGTCGACATCCTGCTCTGCTCCCAGAGGATCATGTGATCCCATCACAAAAGGAAGCGGAGATACCATTTGAAGGCATTTCATTTTCCAAATCCTTCCATTTCATAGGACCCTGGTCCCCACCTGAGCATCCTGCTTTAGAAACAAAGCAACACTCTTCCTGAAATCCCCAGGGCCCTCTAACAGCTTCATGGACCTTTGGGAAGCCATCATGGAAATCCTGATTGTCCCCCAGATTGTCATGTGAGATACCCCATTCCACTTGTTTCAATTTTCCTGGCCTCAGCTGCCAATGGTAAAACGCAGCTAAATACAAGTGTAGTGGGAGAATTCTGCTTTACACCAGGATAATATACACTGTCCCGCACTGGGCATCCTAGTTGTTTTTAGAGAAGGGAGGCTGAAGAAAATGGTCACACCCTTGCTACCTGCTGCTCTACTCCTCTTTGTTACTGTTAGTGCCACCCCCTGGGACTGCATGTGTATACCCACAAAAATCAGTTTCTTCTCCTCCACTATTTTCTCCAATCACTATATGTTCATCCTCCCATGAACCTCTCCCTATCACTCACTCCCTCCACACTGATCCTCTCTGCCCCCACGTCCCATCCTCATACCCTCGGTAATGCAACATTCTAATCACTGAACCAGAACCCACTCCAACCTCACATCCCTGCAAGAGCACCCACACTTGCCTCCACCTCATCCTGAACCCTGAGAAGTGTTCTCTGGGATTCTGGAATGCCCAATCCTATGCACCACCTTAACTGCAACCTCACCTACCTCACTATAATGGCTGTCATGGAAATATGGATTCCCCCCTCATAACACTGCCACTCCTTAAGGCTTTCATACTGATATTGTCAACTTTGTGCATCCCATTCCATACCATAGAAAGGTGGTTATGCTGGCTTCAGGGTCAATAAAGCCACCCCATCTTCTGGTTATCCCTGCTCTGGCTATGTACCCTCTTCTTCTGAATGCATTGTTCTTTAACTCCCTGACCAACACCTCCTGTTGTACGATCAGTACCTCCTCCTCAAATCTCTTCTCACCAATATCCCAGATGTGCACATGTTGGACTTCAGCTTCCACAAGATGGCCAAGCCCCACAAACTCTAGCCTGATTCTATGCTCTCTGATATTTCTCTGGTTATCCATTATGATCCGTTGACCCAACAATCTTGGAAACTCACTTCATCTCTCCTCCTGACAAAATGTGTATGCCTCCTCTGTTGACTCATCCTCTGGCTGGCACGCTCTACAATTAACTATCTATGTCAATTCTTAACTCTCTCTTCTTCTAAACTATCTAAAGAAAAAACCAAACCACACTCTATAGCACCAAAGAGACACGATGTCAGGATTCCCTATGCTAGAAAAAGACCTTGGCCGTGTAGCCAGCGGTGCGGGCTGCACTCCCTTTTACCACTACGTGGTATAGTTCCTTAGTTTGATTTTTGTGAAAAATGTAACTTGTTTTTTTTCTCCTTCTGAATAGAGTGATTTTTAAAGAAATAAGACTTGTACATTTTCACATTGGTGCTGTACAGTTATAAGTCACTGTGTTGGCAGATGCATCAATTGAACTGCTATTGTCATATGCATTTCGGATGTATATCCTTCATCCTTCCTCTGGGCCAGCTCATGTTGGTTAATGTCATATCTTAACCAATTACTGTTTGAAGTACCACCATACATACAAGTGCAAGTCATAATCAATAGGTCCACATACCACTACACATAATATTCATGCCACATTGCAGTATAGTTATTAGAGCCATCAATTGCAAGTACGTTGAGTAATCATTGTAAGGTTATCAAATGCCATGAGTTTCATAGTCAATACAATGTGTAGTTGCCACAAAACATGATTAATTGGGATAGTTATACTAAAAATATGCTAATGAGCCCATTTTCCAAAATAACGAACAAGGACAGAATTGCATAGAACACGAAAGACGAAGGCAAACTTGGATTTCCCCATGTCTGGATGGCAATGCTGTGAAGAATATTTGGTGCATCAAAAAGACTGACCCTGATTTGAAAAAGACGGTCTATACGTCGAAACACGTGTCATCACAAAAGGGCACTGAATATATATGTAAATTAACACTGTGTGAATCAAACAAAAAGGCTTTTGTATCTTTTTCTTTTGAACTTTTTTTGGAAAATGGGCGCATTAGCATATTTTCTGTGTAACTATCCCAATTAATCTTGTCTTTTCGAATGGAGTAGAGGAACCAATCACTCAATTGTTACCTACGTTAATGCGATCTGCAAATCAGAGTGAGCTAAATCAATACAGAGGGCACAGAGTTCTAACAAGCAAGTACCTCGAAATAGGTTCCTCACAACCCCAGTTAATAACTTTGCCACAATACATAGTCCCATAAATCATAACAATATACGTGATAGCAGGTTGTCCATTGTGTTAAAACAATACATGTTCAAATACGTTGAGTACATACATATATGCCACAGAAGTGCCACGTGTGGTGCAGAGAGCAACGTGAGGAAAAAGAAAAGGAAAACAATCTCAGTTAGCAAGGTAAGTTTAGGTAAGGGTGTTGTTGTTAACTCTGTACTCTACTAGTGTTAATACTGCTAGTTAAATGTGGGCTGACTGACCTGTATTCGTTCTGCCCGATGTGTAATCTAAAACACATAAAAAATAAAAAGGTTTCATGTAGAGGGAAGCGGTAAGTATAGTAACCATTGTGAATTACGCGATCGGAAAAGGATCTTACCTTAAAAACTAAGTGCGGACTGAAAGGTCCTGTTTCTGAAAGTAACAGACGCAGCCAGGGCGCTGTAAAATAAATTCAAAAATCCAGATCAGAAAATCGTTCAGGTCTGCTTGTACAGCTGACGAGTGGTCTGCGGCATACAATGCTTACCCTGGAACAACTGGAAAGACTCTGCAAAGCCGCCACGGGTGCGCGCGCTTCGTTTAAGTGTGGAGGATGTTTAGGGAAAGTTGCCAAGCAAATGCAGGAATAGGTAGAAAAGGCGGTGGCCATCTTAAGATGGTGTGAATAATAAAGTTAGTCAATCTGAGCTGAGCATATGTAATCTGTTGCGGCACTAGATATTATGAATAGGGCCAAAAGGAACTTGAAAATTATGGATGCGAATAATCTCATTATTAATTATAATATGAAAAGAATTGAAATAAGAAAAGATGATAAAAATATACTGAGCGTCTGTATCAGCTCCAGACGTTACTTACGGCTGTTGTATCTTTTAAATCATGCAGATATCTCTAAAAGAATAGTACCATTAGGGTCTACCGCGTTGGTATGAGATCATTGTATACACTATTAAAGATTCATGTGCTGCACTAGTGTGCTGATGGGTAATATGGTGAGGGTGCAAAGGTTGTCTATAGTAAGAAGAAGGAAAGTGCTGTTGTCGCTCATTCTACTATAGTGTACATGTCAGGTAGTGTGAACTACTTATCCTTTGTGTCTAATAAATGCTGATCTCGTCTTGGACAAGGTGTGTATATGCTATATGGTAGTGCTCACCGAAACGTGATGCTGGGGGAATTTTAACAAATATTAACACACAGATGGTGCATTGTGGAACAGAACAATGGGGAAATGAAGAGAGAAAGAATAAGAAAGGTAAAAAGAAAGAAAAAAGTTGAAAAAAGTCTTTGGGCGAGTTAGGGATGAAGAAAAGTTATGGTTTAGGACCTATGTAGATCGATCCTTCAAGCTCTCTAAGGTGAATGGGTATGTAACTTCTTATGTTGCGACGCACACTGATCTATACTGGCAATAAGATACTTGTACCTAATGTAAGCATAAAAATGATCTCAGTAACAATATTAAACCATAATGAATCGCTACAACTGAGTATTTGTACATCGTGTGAACATAACAATCTTAATAAGAACCTCATGTTTATGATAAAATGCAATTGTCATTACAAAAAACAACTAAGATCCAGCTCTTCTTTCATTCCATTAGGTGTCAGTGAGTCTAGTCTCTCAATCCAAAAGGCTTCCTTCTGTGCTCGCCATTTCTTCATACCTCGGTTCTGTCCTTTTGTTGATATTAGTTCCAGTATCACGAACCGTAGTTGGGTGATAGAGTGTCCATTATCTTTAAAGTGCCTGGCGACTGCCAAAGCCTGGTTGTTGTTTCTTATGTTGGATTTGTGTTCTTTTATCCTTATTCGGACCTTGCGTGATGTCTCACCCACATAGGTCCCACAGGGACATTTGATCGCATAGATTGCATTTTCAGATAGGCATGTGGCGTGATGCTTCCACTTGATTTTTTCCCCTGTTCGTGGATGTGTTACTATGTTGCCTTTGATGACATTGTTGCAATTGCCACAACTCATACATGGGTACGCTCCTGGATGTTTATCTGGTTTCATCATGGGTGCTTTGCCTCCAGTGTCGACTAGCATGTTGCGCAAGTTCCTACTTTTTTGGTATGCAAACACTGGTGGTTGTGGGAACAAATCTTTCGTTCTTTCATCACTGGTGAGAGTATTTTCCATCTGTTCTGAATAATAGTCTTAATCTGTTTACTTTGGATAGAGAATTTGGTTACAAACACTAACACGGAGGCACCTTTCCAGCGGGTTTGCACCCCATTCAAACACACTTGATTTTGACCAAGTTGATTACCAAAGGAAAAATGATAGGTTGTGCGAGTTCATCTCGACCATATAGGATTCCCTATGCTTTCATTCATCTCTTGCAAACTCTACTGACTTGTTTGTTTTGGTGTTCAATTTGGAACTGAAAGCTGTATTTTATCATACTTACGCTGCTCAATCCTTCACTCAAACATAGATCTGATCCACCATGAAAAATCTGAGGACACCTATGCACCTTAAACTGTTTCAATGGCAGAAATCCATCCCTCTGCCCTGTCTTCCCTCCTAAATGGAAGCACCACTCATTACTCTAACTACTGCTCAATACTTAGCAAAGTTCAACTAATAGACTAATATCATCACCTCTATCTCTAATCTGATTCTAGCAATGACATCCTTGTCAACGCCCCCTCTTAACTCCACTTTGTCTCCTCATCATTGACAGATGATGACTTTTCCAGCTACTTCTCTTCCAGCAGCTGTATTGTCTGGAATACAATGTCATCCCTCTGGATTCTCCCTACTCTTTCTCCTTATTGTCCACTGCCTCCTTTTGCCACCACGTCCTCTGTGTAAGACTTCCCAACATCCACCCTGGCTAGTCCTGCACCAATTGTTTGGGCAACCAACACCGCTAGTTTTTCAGCTGGACCTGAGCATAACAAACATCGAAAAGGCTAGTACCACTCATCACCTCTCTCTTCACGTTACAATCTTACATTTTCCACTGGTATCTTCCACTATGTTTCATGCTATTCACCCTCACACCCATGTTGAGGAAATCCAACATCTACCTCAACAGCGAAACCAACTATTGACTTGTCTGTCTCCCAAATACCTAGTCCATCATTCTTAATTGTACAGTCTTCCATCGAATCACTTTCTAACTGAAGGCTAACAAGACTCAGTGGCCACCCTCCGATCTGACTTATGCAGCTGGTCGAAGGCCTTTAACTCAGTCCTTGGCACCCATAACACCCAGGAAATCCCTTTGACCAGGCATAAATAGCGTGACTATATCATGACCTTGTTAAGGTTTGTAAACCAGCCAGCAATGTGATTACCGCAGGCACCAAATTAGCCTTCTTGGAGATGCTCTGTTCATGTTCAAAAAGTAAATACAAAACGAAAGGTTTAGTGAAATAAAAATCATCATGGAGACCAGGAGGAAATGAACCGAAGATCACACATCTTCAAAGGACAAAAACTTCTAATAACCCAGTTCACCAAATTATTGCTCGTGTTTTTAATGCATGTGTTTTTATAATAAAGTGAGTTGGTTGTTTTAGGTCATTCCCAGTGATCGAAGTGAGCGGGAACGGTCGGGAGCGGTGTTCCACTACTTATTTCTGTTTTTCATTTCTCTACCTTTTACGTCCAGATTCACCATTCCATTCAGAGGATTTGTCCATTCATGTTCCTGTGCAACTGTAAAGTTGTGATATGAGCCTTATCTACTAGTCAATTAGACTATTGGATCGTCCCGGCCTCAACACTTGTCACATGTTGCACTATGCTTCCATCTACCTTCTCCCCTGCTGAGACCACAGTGTCACTACCTTTTTTGGTACACTTCTACCACTGGTCATTCCACTTTGTTTGTATGTACAACTTGGTGCATTGTAGATGTAAATGCTTAGCTACAAGCAAGGGCAGTGGAAAGCTTGGCAATATTTTTGAATATTTCACAGACCGTGAACTCTTCTGGATTTAAAGAAATGGTTGATTGCTTCTGCTCTGCTGAGCACATACTTGTATGTTCTGATATTGCATTTACATATATTTCCAGGAAAATACTGTATTTGCAAATGTCATCATTATAGCTTTAAACGTAAATGTGATAATATTAATATCAACTTCTACTACCACCCTCCTTTCTCGGGGAACCTTTTTGCTTGAGGAAGCACACACTCTGCAACGTCAGCAAGACATGAAGCACTTTACTAAGAAGAAAACACCACCTGTGCTGCTGAGCAGCTGATTGACAGCTGAGTACTTCCGCACCTACTTCAGCCCTAATCAGGTGTGCACGAGTTCTCTTGCCAGAGCTAAAAAAAACAAAATAAAACAGACTCTATGAATATATAGAAAAGTAGAGAAACAACAGAAAATTATACACCTGCCTCACCTGTTGTCTATCCTCAATAAATCCACGGCATAACACCATGTGAAGTTTGTAAGTGCTGTGGGGAAACTGCTCTCAAGTGTACCCCCCCCCAATCATCCTCCTCCAATAATCAATTCCTTGAGTCGTTAATATGTCCGTCACATACTCAAAGGGCATCCCTCCATTTTGTGGAATTATTATAGTCTCAAAAAAATATGCAACATGAAACTTTCAAAAATTCCAATAATTTGTTATTTAGCGCAGTTAAACACTGTTAACCAGTGGGAATGTTCTTCTACAAAGTGGACGATAAATCATTTTCTTTCAATGATTACCTTTTCCAGAAGTGCGCAAGTTATCAGTCACAGACAAGGTGATATCTAATGGAAATTGTGTCAGTTCCTTTCAAGAAATAAAAACTACGTTTAACATTTTCAAAACGCTTTTACACACTTTATTTAAGTTACGGAATGAAACATTGTGCTTGAAGTTTTATGTTTATAAAATATGCATTATTTATTTATTTGCCTTTTATAGAGCGCAAAGAACAGCCCGGAAGCAATGTGGCGCTGTTAAAAGAAAGTGGCTTAGTTACTTTACAGGGAAAGCGGCTAGGTTACATTAGCCCCTACATGAATTTAGAAATGCATGACACAGGGCAGCCGTCTTCACCCCTTTTCTCAGCTAATTGGTTAGGAAGGTGAACAATGGCAACGTACTTATAGCACAGAGCCTATTTCCGGCATATTCTGTGAGCTAAATTGACAAAATTTGGTTGCATCACAGTCTGTGTTCGGATAAAGAACCTAAGCGCTCAGCCCTATGGATTATTTTCTGGTGTGAAGATGGGTGGGCAATCGGCAAGCCTTGATGCTTGAGGGGGATGGAAGAGCATTTGTTCCTAGCCCTTTGTAGTGATTGGGTAGCTTTACACCTGGGTCAGGAGTACCAGGTACTTTATCCACAAAGATGTATTGACTTCTAAGTCTCAGGATCCAAGTTGAAGATATCAAGTTCAATACATATGAAAAAGAGATACACTGACGGACGAGGCTGCCCATCTCCATGGCCGCAACTGCCTTGGAAAGAGCAATCTTCCAGTCAACGCCCTCAGCATTCTGCTCAGCTCCATGTACCCTTATCACACATTCTGGCTGCCCTCATTCACATAAGGCAACGCCCTCAGTCCCTTAAAGTTGAAGGCAGTAAGACTCGGGCACCTGCCCAAGAATAGGTATTTACTTGTATTACATGGCCACAGTAGTGGCCATGTAGTTATGGTTAAGTTGCTTTTTCCATAGGAAGAGCACTTTTTGGGCGGCTTATATCTTCGCTCTCCCTGGACGAATCCTCATCAAACTTTGCAAAAAAAAGTATATGGGCCACTCTGAATGTTTTTGTAAAGTTTGGGAGAATTCGTCCAGGGGGAGCGGAGTTATAGGGGGGGGTCCCAAAACGTCTTTTTTTCCCATAGACTCAAAAACAGGTGAAACCACTGGACGGATTTTGTCGAAATCTGCGGCAGGTACAAGGGCTTGGTCCAGAAAGCGTGCTTTTGTAAAATGTGTCACCATACGTGCAATACGTTAATTTATAATTATGAAAAAGTAGGTCTGAAATAATTAGTGATATCTATGTTCGCTCCGCGGTCACACTTCCCTGTTCGGTCGACGAACAAGAAACCGATTGGCTAAGGGGCAGCCGTCATGACCGCGTACACGCAACGTCTCTGCCCATTGGCTGCTGCGAGACGTGTTCTGCATTCAATGGTTTGGATGCGCCCGAGATCTTGGATCCGCGGAAAGCGGAGCAACAACCAGCGTACACATGCTTTTCTCATTAACCTATTTTGCTGTGTCACAGAGCATTGGGAAAGGTTCAGACAGTAAGAAATGGGTGATCTATGCATTTGTACTTCAGCCGTCATGCTGTAATATCTATGGACACCTTGTATACATACAATAAATGTGGGGGGTAATAACAGTAGCACTTCAGTCCATGTAGTGAGTAGGAAATTTGTAACACTTCAGTCCATGTAGCGGACAGGGAATTTGTAACTCGTGATAGCACACAGATATAGGCAGGCAACATTGAAATTGACAACATACCGTGAAAGTAGTCTTTCTCACAATGGCTATTTTTATATTCATTAGCACACCGCCATGGGTGGCACATGCTTACGGTGCTTGTGGCCAGGGGCTACAGTCTTAACATATGGGTAAATAATGCACTTTTTCCAGGGTTCGGTCGTCATGATGTCATGTGTATGGACATCTTGTACGCACATTACTCTTATACCTACTTAATGACGTACATTCTATGGTCTCCTTGTACGAACAGAAAAGGAGGGGTCCAATAAGGGCAGTATTTGAGCCTCTGCACTGCATGGGGGAATTGTTACATTTGTAAGGGCCCATGTGGTGTTAGGGAACATTGAAATTGCCTACGTGCTGTGAATACTTTACTGTTTCAAATGGCTATTATTATATTCATTAGTACGCTCGCATGGTTGGCACTTGCTACGGTGGTTGTGGCCAGGGCCAAAGGCCTTACTTCCAAGACTCTAGGCCCTGGCCACAACCACTGCTGCATGTGGCACATGCATACACCCCTTGTGTTGCATTTTCATTGGCAAGTTGTGGGGAGTGGGTACAGTGTTGGGTGCATGGCCAAAAGCCATGCACCCAAGAAGAAAGAGGTAGTTGTGGGGAGATCCTGCACTCTTGGATGCAGGACCGAAGGCCATGTACCCAATAATACACTTATACCTACTTTTTGATGTATGTTCTGTGGCCTCCTTGTACAAACAGAAAATGAGGTGTCCAATAAGGCCAGTATTTCAGTCCCTGCAGTGCACAGGGAGTTGTTAGATTTGTAAGGACACGTACATTACTGTTTCCAATGGCTATTATTGTATTCATTGGTACACTCCCACGGTTGGCACATGCTACGGTGGTTGTGGCCAGGGCCTAGAGTCTTGGATGCATGGCTGTCGGCCGAAGGCCTTACTTCCAAGACTCTAGGCCCTGGCCACAACCACCGCTGCATGTGGCACCCATGCATACACCCTTGTGTTGCATTTTCATTGGCAAGTTGTGGGGAGTGCGTGCAGTGTTGGGTGCATGGCCAAAAGCCATGCACCCAAGAAGAAATAGGTAGTTGTGGGGAGATCCTGCACTCTTTGGTGCAGGGCTGAAGGCCATGCACCCAATAATACACTTATAACTACTTTTTGACGTATCTTCTGTGGCCTCCTTGTACAAACAGAAAATGAGGTGTCCAATAAGGCCAGTATTTCAGCCCTTGCAGTGCACGGGGGAGTTGTTAGATTTGTATGGACACGTGTGGTGTTAGGGAACATTGAAATTGACAACATGACCTGAATGCATTATTTCTTGTAATGGTTATCGTTATAATCATTACAACGCCGCCATGGGTGGCACATGCTACGGTGGTTGTGGCCAGGGCCTAGAGTCTTGGATGCATGGCCGTCGGCCAAAGGCGAAAGCCCTTACTTACAAGACTGTAGGCCCTGGCCACAACCACCGCCACATGTGCCACCCATGCACACACCCGTAGTGTTGATTTTTGATTGGCAAGTTGTGGGGAGTGCGTGCAGTTTGGGGTGCATGGCCTAAGGCCATGCAACGAAGAACAAAGTAGTAAGTACTAAAGTTGGAAGACACTGCACACCCATCCCATGTAAGATCTACAGACACACACTTAGGAGGGAATGCTCTGGGTAGAGGTACTTAATGATAACACATATGTAGAATAACCCCCACTACCACACATAGCCGAGGTAATTGTGGAGAGACCCTGCAGTCTTGGGTGCATGGCTAAAGCCCATGCACGCAAGACTGAATTCATAAGCAGTGGAGTTACAAGTTAATTTGGGTGTGGTTGATTGTGGTTGTTGTGTTCATGCCCTAGTTTCTTCACTTCATGGCTGCAGACGATGGTCCGCAAAGTACATTTATAAGCAGCTAATTTACAAGGACCATGTTTTACATATGCAGCGATGGTTGCAGATAGGAACTGTACTCCTTGAAACTTAGTTTAAGGCATAGGTGGTAGGTTACTTACCGCAGATGAAAGGCCAGCCTACAGGCACTGCAGCATATTACTTCCATACATTAGACGAGTTGATTCCCGTGTGTAGAAAATGCCTGCCAATATACTTACTCCTTACTTTGTTCAGACTCAATATTTTTTTTTACAATTGGTTATCGTACTTGACAGAAGATTCACTTTTTCCATTTCTGTGATAAAAGAAAAAGGTGTGTTAATGTTTGCAGTTTTTCCACATTTGACACATTGCATAATAGACAGTTAACGTTTTTTTTTAGACCCTCTTATTTAGTTTACAAACCAGTGTACTGTGCTTTGCGCTCAGTTTCTGTGTTTGTTTGTCTAATCCTTGGGTCTGGGAACAAAATCCTTGTCGGATTAAAAAAACCCTCCATTTCTTATGCAACTAAGTACTTCATTTTTTCCTTTCAGTGTTTTCTTCATTTTTCTAATCAATGTTATGTTTGTTGACTTCCTGCCCATTTTCTACAACAGTTAGATACCTGTAGTTGTATTCTAACTGAGCATGTATTCTTACAGATTTTTGATACTCATTCATTTGTGTCGTTGTTACATCCTGTTTCCTTCATCTTTCCCATTAGTGTTTTCTTTGTTGCTTTCTTACCGATTTCTACCAACACTTACATACCTATAGGCATATTCTACATGTGCATTTGTTTCCAACGATCTGTGCTTATCATTTATTTGTGTCATTCTTCCATCCTGTTGGGAAGTTAGATACCTGTAGGCATATTCTAACTGTGCATTTGTTCCTACAGATTTGAGATATTCATTCATTTGCGTCGTTGACATATCCTGTTTCCTTTATCTTTCCCATTAATGCTTTCTTTGCTCCCTTTCTGGCCACTTTTACCAACAGGTAGATACATTTAGGTGTATTCTGCCTGTGCATTTGTTTCCAACGATCTGTAATAATCATTTATTTGTGTCATTCTTCCATCCTGTTGGGTAGTTAGATAACTGTGGGCATATTCTAACTGTTTGTAGTCTTTCACATTCTTTGTTGACAATTTTGAAGTACACCTTTTTACGTAAATTTTGGCTTCAAGAACATTAAATAAGCATTTGTTCGGTTAGCTGGCAACCTCTGCTTTAGAGTAATGGTGCTATCATTACATTCAAACCATCCAGAACTCTTTTTAATGTATGCAGTGTAGTGACCTGCATTGGATGTAGCTCCTGCATGGTAAATTATTCCTACTGTTGTAAAGGTTTTCTTTCAAAGTGACACTTGACCGTGTGTAAATCCAGTTAGTTTGCAGTTGTTTTTGGTGCCATCTGCATTATAACGTAGAAGCATAACTATTATATAGGCACTATGTGACTGTATCAGTAAGGTAGAGCGATTGTCTGAATTGCAAATACTACATAATCTGCCATGGTTTGCATTTTGTACCAGTTGCTGAAATGGAATGCTCTCACAATTTGGTATGGTAATATACACACATCGCTCATTTGGAATTTCTTCCTGTATCACTTTGTTACAGAGAGTGCATGTATGTTTCCACATGTACGAAATTTGGAACATTTCATTTACAGGTATGCTTTTTTTTCCAATACTAATAGTATGTACATTAGAAATTCTTGTGGATCTTCTTGTGAGTTCATAGCGAATCTCACTATTCCAGCACAGTCGTCCAATTGTTGCCTTACTCCATAAACACTGTATGTGTTGTCAGGATTTCTTGTTGCGTTTCTATGCAGCACTAACATTTGCAAACACAATTGGTCTGTGCTGTGCAGGTAAATATTGTTAACAATTGGTGGCAATTGAAATAGAATATTCATTGCTACATTTGCAGAGCAATTTACCCCACTTGCATTTGTAAATTTGAATGGGCCAGCAAGTTCTGTATCTGAGTGCATTTTCTGTTTTTTCTGTTGCTTCTTTGCCGATGTGCCTGGTTTACATTCCCTAATAGGTTCTTCTATGTTTGCGGCAATTGATGAAACTTTAGCTTCTTTTTATTTTTTGCGGAATTTCCTGTTGCATTTTGTTGCATTTCTGTTTCATTTACTTTCATTGACCACATTTCACTTTATCTGGAACAGGGTATTGTTTCAGATGAGGGGTGTACAGTGAACACAATCTATTGAACTCTACAATGCAAGGAAGTTTATTAGCATTAGACCGTCAAGTGTACGTAAGCATGATAATGCTATGTAGCTCATGCCTTCCTTAAACACTGTCTTTCCTATATCTATCATTGCTTTCTCTAGGGTAAGGTTTTGGGATTTATGAATGGTAACTGCATATGCAAGAGTTAGAGAAAATTGCTCTCTACGTACATACATGTCTTTGAAGAGAAGGAATTGAGCCATTGAGCGCCCTATCCTTTTTACTTCTGAAAGTTTATCAAAGCGAATATTGACAAACTGAATGCTGCTATCACGTGGGTATGATTGAAAGCCTACAACTGTGCCCAGTGCTCCATTAACTATCCCTTGCTCTACGTCAAGGTTACGTATAAGCATTGTTCTACAATGTAATGATAATTTCAATACTTTTTCCAATCCAGCTGTGTTGGAGATTGCATTTTCTAAACTATTTAGTCTTGTTGTGGCTTGCTCACAAATGGGTACTGTCAAACCATGTACATCTAGTTTGTCTGTGGTGCTAATTTCTATTATTGCTTGCATTTCGTTCTTTAACATTGTTTCATTGAATTTCAAACAGCTTGCAAGAGTTGGCATTAAGGCCATAGAATTGACATGTTTGTGCGCTATTTGTTCCATAACATCAGTTGCACATGCATTATCGCCATAAATTGCATGTATATGCTGCTCTTCCAATACAGCTTGTGCTTCTTGTGATAATACACCAACTCTAATACTTTTCAAGATGTTGGCATAAGTGAGATCTGCAGATCGCTGCAAGTTCTCAGTTAATTCTCTGTATTGGAAATGTTGCCAAAGGTTAACATTTCCTATGCTACCAACAGTTTTCCGGCAGAGTTTGTGGCCTAAGGTTTTAGAAATTGGTTCACCTTTTACTGGTGTCAATTGTAGAAGATCTCCGAAAACGATAATGTGTTTCCCTGCAAAGAGTTCTTCGTTATTACTTTTAAGTACTTCTTGCAATCTGAGATGAATCAAAGCCAACATTAGATTTGAGACCACGCTCACTTCATCTATTAGCAGCATTTTCATTTGTTTCAATACTCTACGTAATTCCATTGCAGCTTCTGCAGAAAGTTTGTAGTAGTCTAATTTATTTTGATGCTCTACTGGAAGCAGTAGTAATCGATGTAAAGTCACACCCCCTATGTTGTAGGCAGCTAAATCTGTGGGTGCTGTTACAACAGCTGACAGTTTGTTGTTTGTCAATTGTTGAAGGAACTTGCTGATAATTTTGATTAAGAATGTTTTCCCTGATCCAGCTTCACCACTGACGTACAGCAGTATAGGTTTGTAATTGTAGCAGGTGCATTCTTTATTCTTGTGTTGTTAGCCATGCACAATTTGTTTTGTTACCTTGTCAAAAATAGTGCGCTGATCGTTGTTAAGTTTTCCTTGTTGTACAGTTAAGTCCTCTGTATCTTCTTGATACTGATACATGGTGTTTTCTACTTCTGCCAGAGCAACTTCAGCCTCATTTGCTATTAGTGGTTGTCCTAATGGTTCTTGACTTCCTGTTACAGAAGGTTGACTACTGTCGGAAGAGTCTTTATCTAGTTGGGCCTGAATTTCTTCTTCCTGTTGCTGCTCATTGTGTAACATTGTTATGTACTGCGTAAAGTTAACATCGGTGATAGTGCTTTCATTTGCTTTGAAAGCATCTCCATAGCACTCATGATTATCTAGTATGTCTTCCTCTTTTCTCCATGGTTTGAAAAGTTGCAACAGAGACATGTAATATAGTTCTTTCTGTTGAGGAGTTTTTAATTACAATTTCACATGATTAATTAAGCTTCGTTTGTTAAGTTTCACTAAGCTCCCTTCACAATCGGTCACTCTATATCTATGTTTGCTTTCATCAGGTTTTACATTATTATTGTAAGCAAAGTTTTGAGCTATGTGGTATAGACACATGCTTTCCAGAGTGGTACTCCTGTTCGGATAGTATGTGTCCAGGAAATTGTTTTTTAGAATGTCTTGGCTGTTGGGATCATTTCTGGCAATTGTTTCTATGGCCTCATATGATTTTAGCACTCTTTTTCTAGATTTTGCAGGACCAAGACTGAGCCATAATATGTTGTCTGATTTTCCATACAAAGCAGTGTCGGTTAAACGATCTGCTGCTTCATAGGCCCCACATTCTCTATGAGACAGCATTTTTATGCCTAGGCTGTACAATTTCTGTGATATTGTTTTGTCTGATGTAAGGTCATCCCAGAGGTCTTGAAGCTCTGTCTTTTCTGCTTTTGTTAAGTAGGCTGTAACATATCGTGCAACAGCAGTTGAATTGTCTGCAATGTGCTGCACATCTATGTTTGCATTCCATAATAGAGCAATGAATGCGTTGTAATCATTGATATATTTTGATTCTTCCCCTCTTTTTATGTAATACGTGTTTTTAGGTGATTTACCTTTAACACTATGTCGAACTGAAGACATGACGTTGTTCACTTCACCTGTTTCTGTAACTGGTCTAGGGAGACCAAAGCGGCATTTCGTGTAGTATTTATCTTTGTTTTTGTATTTATGGTGACAATATTTGCCACATTTGTGTCTTTGAAATTGTGAAATCTGCCCATGCAGCTCACTATGTGTCTGTTGTGAAGGGATTTTGCATGTGACATATTTTTGAATAAACTGCAAAACAGTGCTATCACTGTTGTGCCAAAATTTCAGAGCACCTTTGATCCATAACAGCATGTGAATATGTGGTGCTCCTCTCGCTTGATATTCTTTTCTCCAAAAGAAGTGTTTCACTTCTCCAAGGGGAGGAACCGTTTTATTGCCAATAAAGTGTAGCATTGCAATGAAACGATGATGAAAATATCTTGAGACATTAACTGGATCTAGAGAGCAAAGTTCTCCAGGTGTTAATATATCTATGTTGTTTTTGTTGACATTTGCTATGCGTAGTAACTCGTGTAAATCTTTCCATGCATATTCTGCACAACTTAGCGTAACAAACCAAGTTGGTGGCCAAGCTTTCTTATCATGCAACGCATGTCTCCGTGCCGTCTGAACCAGTATTCCTTTGTACCACGCATGTTTGCAAACAAATTTGTTATACTTGATTGTAAAACATCATCTTTTTCTTGTACTTTTTGTATTAACTGCCTAGCTGACATATTTTGAAAGTGCGTTCCAGATTTAAGAATGTGTGTGCAACTCCATAACATAGTGTTGCTAATTCACTTTCATAGAGTGGTGGGATACATGTATTCCACATTTTGCCTAAATCTGGGATCTTGTGAAAACATTCGTAATGAGCGGTATTCTGATTCCCCAATCTGAGTGGGTCTATCATCGTATCTCCCACCTTTGCCAGTAGGAAAGAGCAGTGGAAAAGCACGTGCCTCTACACTTTTTTCCCAAATACTCATTGGTGACCCTTTGGTTTGTCGCATTTGGTAAGTTTCTAGTGCATCATCTATGCTTTCATTGGAATGCAATGGATGAATTGTGTAATGGTCCAAAAGAGTGGATACTGTAGCTGGATCCAGATGTTTGAATTGCCCAGTTTCTGATGGCTCTTGAATTATTTCAGTTGTTTGCCTTAAGCTTTCATCAATATTTATTTCCTTGTAGTACTCATTGTTATCTTTTAGATATTGCAATGCTTGTGTAACTTAATGTAAATCTACTAATTGTTGCGAATTTTTTTTATCCTTTGTTGGTACTCCATTTACCAAGACTATTAAAGAATGGTCTATTGAACGTTCCACTCCTAGAGTGTGCACATTTTCTGTTAGATCTAATGGCAAGTAAATTACTTTGCCACAAATTCCTTTCACCAATTCAGAGGAAGGTAAATTTGCTGTTTTTGGATGAAGGCGTATAATTGCTTGAAATGGGTGAACTGTTTGAATTATTATGCTCTCATACAAATTGAGCTGTTGCAGGATTTTTGGTAATGGAAACAATTCCAAATTATTTGTAATTGCACGTGAAGGAGTATGGTTGTTGTCTAATTTTTCAGTGCAGTAACTGCAACATATTAGGCGTTCAATTATTTCATATTTGCTTTCAGCTAAAAGATACAAAGCTAATTCAAACCATTTAGAGTCCTCATTGTTTTCTATTTTGTATGCTATGTCCACATTTTGTGTGTTCCTTTTGTAAAACGTTCTGCAGCAACATACACACACATGGTTTGGTACTTCAGCCGATGACCTTTTAAATTTTAGTATTTGTTTTCTGTATGTGTGTAATAGAAGGTTGCTATGTGCAGAATTCTTGCTGCTATGCTCTAAAACGGTTGCATTTTCTACGTGGCTTTCACTTCCAAAATACTTTTTCTGAATACAGTACATTTGTTCTTGTAAGTATTTGGGTGTACCATGAAGAAGAGTGGTATTTAAATTGCCTAATTCTGAAGCTGGACTTTTTGCACAGTATATTTTGTACACTAAATTTCTTACTTTGGAATGATGTACTGCTATTCTTTTGATATCATGGAAGGTACTTTTGCAAATAGGGCCAGAAATGCAGGCTAATGAATGTCCTTTTAGTCCTGTGATGTTCCCCACTACACAAATATCCATATTTTGCAGCACTTTCATTTTACTTTTGTCTTTACCTTTTACATATTGATTAAGGAACTGACGTAAAGATTTGAAAGCTTTGTTTGGAATGGCACACATTGATGTGCACGGCCATTTGTATACTGAATGGTGTGGTTCTGTTGAATCAAGAGGTAATTCTGAGTTTTCAAAAGACAGTTTTGTAAGCAGTGTTTCTTGTTTCTTGATGGTAGTATTGATTTTCTCATACCCTCGTCCACTGCTATGGATGGCAATTGTGTTTGTTTGATTTTGTTTGTATGCTTCTTCATTAAAGTATGGCTCTGTGCTTGTTGTGTGACTCCATTCACCACCACAAACATGCAAAAAATTATTTTTGTTCACATTCCGTTTATTGCTGAGTTTCATTTGTAGTTTGGTACTTAATTTTGTAATGCTTTCATCCTTTTCAACACTAATATGAACAACTTCCTTTTGAGAAGGATGGCACTGTCCACGAGTGCTTGTAGAATTAACTTTCTACGGTACGTTTTAAGGGGCGAGGGTGATTTTGGTCCTCTTCTTAGTACATTCTGAAGGACTCTGTGACGAAACATTTTTGCTAAAATACTTTTTTTACTATGGGTTATTCTTACACTATCAGGATTATTAGGAACATTTTTAGCTGTACTGGCAGCCATTTATTTGACAACATTTCTGTGTTTTGTGACACTTTTTGATGGAGGAGGTACAGTTTCGGTAGTTGAGACTTCTTTTACTATGTTACCCAACTACATTAGGTGGTTTGTACCAAGATTCTCCACTAACTCTACAACAGGTGGATGCTTACATTGGGCAACTTTATTTTTATTTGTTCTAATTCTGCATTCCTTTCTACGGAGCTGCTTTTTGGTAGGCATTCTTTGGTGTCTGTTGAGAAAAATATATATACTTTGGTCTGTTGTCCAATGTATGTGTGCTGTATGCATGTGTGCATACGTGTGATGGGGCAGCTCTTTGGCATGGTGTGTCAACGCACAGTGACCTCTAACTATCATTTGGTAAGGCTACTTTACTGTTTGTATACTAGTACAATGTGCTTTACATGAGAGTAGAAAGTGCCCTACTTGTGGCGAGACCCATTATTAATAACCGAAATTCCAAAAACTTGCTACCACAACTTACTTTCACAATCTAACCTTCTAAGGATTCCCTATGTTATTTCAGTACCAAACACACAGGGATTTGTCAGCCATTCCACCTGTTATTCGTTGTTCAATAAATGGATATTTGTAGGTAGAATTGTTTACAAATGAATGCTTGCTTTGGTGCCCAATACAAAGAAATAACCCACGCAGCCTCTTTAAGGAGTAGTTACAATATCAAGGTTGTACTGTACTTACTTCTTTGTACAAGATGACCAGGTTTCTTCGGATATGTCGTCTGCAGTGTAGAATCTTTTGATTCTCAGGAAAGTAGTATTCACTGTGATTTAAAAAAACAATATCAATTACTTTGTGTGTTTGCAGCGGTCACGATAGTGCAGAATTTACTTCTACTTCTCTTGTCAGAGGATTTAACTTTCATATTTGAACCCAGTCCACGTGCACATTTCATTTCTCTCTATGCAGTCTTTCCATACTACTTTCAATATGGTACTTGTAAGTCCTTCAAAATACCTACATTTTTTAAGGGTTTGGAAATGGCTTGTTCTTTACAAAATGTATTATGAATAGGAGAAAGGTTTGTAAGCGATAGGGCAAAGTACTATATGGGCAAACATTTTGTACTTGTTAATGAAAAGCACAATGTCCAAAAATCGGGAGACCCTCCGAAGGACATATGAGCACCACAATCGGGAGCAATTACTACTCTCATGCGATCACATTGCAAGTAGCATTACTGTAGGCAGTATAGAGTACAGAGCTCTGACATTTTCACTTACAAAATTGAGGTCTGCCCTAAATTCTACTTCTCAATTCACACGCTTTTGGCGGGTGTTACCCACCTTGTAAATCCAATGGACGTCTGATCCGCCAAAAACAGAAACAGCTGATTTCACCCACCTTTAAGAAAAAAATGGTTAAGAGCTATGCCTAAATAGGCATGCTTGCAACGTATGTACAAGTTATGCAGAGGACAGTAAGCGGTCGTGCGATTTGTTAATGACGAATCGGCATTGTTGCACTTCAAAAGGGGGAGCGTTGTCATGTGTTCCCTATGGAAATTTACCGCCATTATGTTGTCTATTTTACATCATAAGGGTTCCACATTTACTCTGATTAACATGTACATACCTGTACTCTATACTGATTCATGTGCACATGCATGGAGCTGTACGTAGAAATTTGCAATCCTTGCACAGTCGCTTCTGAAGTATGTGCTTTGCGATGGTATGCGATTTTCATTAAGAATCATCAACAGTAATTTTGAAGTGTGCAATGTTGATGACGGAGTTAAAATTAGTGATGTTCTATGTGATTGGTGGATGATTGTGCGCCCGATTAGTTGTGTCCAATGAGGGACTCGCTTTGCTACCGCTGTAGACAGGGTGGAAGGACTGGGTAAGAGTTACATGCCTCACGTAGGCAACGCTTGTCCGCTGGTAGGGTGTGTCACATACGGGTTTCTACAGCAAATCCTGCATGGCAAAACGACTGTAGGCATCAGCCAATCAGATGTTCACATTAGTGTTTTGTGTCGAAAGACGGTGCACACACTGAAAATGGCAGAGGAGCAGAGGGTCAGGGTTTTGCTGCTTGGAAACATTTTTGTGCAAGGCTTACAACACTATGCCGAGAGTAGGCATGTGGCACACCATTTCGATGTGCGAGCAGTGGAGGTGGTGTGGAGCGGTGACACTAATGCCAATGCTGCGGCAATTCTGCAAGTTTGCAGAGACATGCATCAAATGACCACGCCTCATGTGGTAATTTTGCACTACGGTGCTTGCCACTTGGGATACCTGACTTCACATACTTTGTTGGCAGATTTGGCACATTTGCTTGAAGCACTCATGACCATCTTCCCAGCATCGAAATTTATTTTTTCTGCTTTACTCCCGAGAGTAAAATGGAACAACACTTCTGTGTTCTGTCCAGATCAAAGCATCGAGAGGTGCATCATCAATCGCGGCATGCGTGCATTCATGCTAAGAGTTGGTATGTTTTTTTGTAGCCACAATAACATTGCTGCAAGCAATGCACACTACTTTGAAGCAGATGGTGTTGCGCTATCCTCTTTGGGAAATCCAATGTTTTTTTGGAATATACAACTTGCCTTAGAGAACGTTCTGTAATGTTTGCACCAGTAAAGTAAGGACAAAAAATACAAAAAAATACATAAAATACCACATGTCTGTACGATATGTGGCCAAAACCACAAAAACAGCTCTTTTCAGAGCCTACCTTAAAGGGGAAAAAGGGGAATAGTACTTTAATGTACCATCGTCACGCTCCGATCCTGTACATGTCCGTGAACATGGCGGTACTTAGCAGCCAGCACATATCATCACCGGGAATTGAAGGGTGGAGCCGCATGTAAATGAGAATGAGCGGAGCTAGGGATTGGTCCATAAAGTTCAGTAGGTGTGTTCTGACCGATGTACTTTAGTAAGACCGTCTTCTCCCTCACAGGACACCAGACAGCCATAGCTTTCCATGCTCGAAAACAGATTATCTGGATTGTGGGAGACTCATGGATACATTGGTTGAAGGTGCATGCAGAAAGCTGCAGTTTATCCGCAAACCTCGGAATTCCACATGCGGAAGTGCACTGGCATGGCGTGCGTGACATGAGATGGGTGGATTTGGTACCTCTTTGTGTGACTTTACAGACAGAGCGTCCTCCAGATATACTCATCATTCATTGTGGAGGAAACAATTTAGGACATGTATCTGACATTTCTTTACAATTTGCATGAAGGAAGGACTTGCGAAGCTCATGGATATGTTTCCAAATTGTCAAATACTTTTTTCCCGTATTGCCCAAAGACAAAAATGGTTGCATTCTTCAGCATTTGGTCCACAAATGGAGAAAGCAAGACACAACGTGAATAAGGCTGTGTGTGCCTTTTTAAGAGATGTTGGCATGTGCTCTTTCCACAATGAAAACATTTTGTTTAGTAGCAGTTTCATTTTCTGCAGAGATGGGGACCACCTCAAAAATGCTGGTAATCAGATTTTTCTTCGCAATGAGCAAAATGCATTGCGCCCTCTTTTGCAATCACACTAACCTATCTGACAATCCGTTTTCCCCATTACACTGTTTTTGACCCACGCAACACACCACCAAAAGGCTCTTTTCAGAGCCTCCACTTACTCCCAACGTACACTTTATTGGGTTTGCGCCACTTGCACCTTCCCTTTTTCCCCTCTACGACTGTCCGCGAACATTTGCTGAACTCAGCAGGGGTCTACGGCCTTCACTTCATAGTTCTATTGTTACACTGCAAAGGCGGCTCTGAAAAGAGCCTTTTGTGTCATTTATGTTGTTTTTATGTTCATTAATTACCCGCACTCGCCACACTAGGAGAAGAGGCGAAAGGAGGGTAAGGAAGGGCCACCAGCCACAGGGATAAGAAAAGGCATCTCAACAGACAAATATTACGGGTGATCTGTATTTAGGTAAGGAGCAAATCTTCTGGTGCTCGGTGACTGTAGCCTCAAAAGCACTTCGAAAACTCTCCCCCCTGCAGAGTACTGCGTCACAATACGTGCACACTACTGTCACCTTTGAAAGGTAAGGGTCCACAACATTGCGAATGGCTTGTGAAGCAGCTGGAGGGAGGCGGTCCCCCACAGGAGTGTCTCTTGTGGTGGGAGGAGCAGATTCCGAGGGTGCTGTGGAGGAACTCAAACGACTACGCTCCTCACATGGCACCACCTTGCGAATGTCTGCAGTGTGGAACGAAGTGAGGTGTTGCTTCATGGTTGTCATACCAAAACTGTACACTCCAAATTTACCGTGACTCAACACCACATCGCACTGTTTACACTTCACCAGGTTCGCATGTGCTTTTGGTACGTTTCCATAAATGGAAAACAACCGCCACACCCACGACTCCCGCCGAGTGCACCTAGTGCGGAGTTCCTCCACTCCATTCTCTTCCTCCTCTTCTTCCTCAATCTCTACATCCTCACCCATATATCTCTCTGCAGGCCCTTGGTGAGGTGGTGATGGTGGCGGGTTTGGGGGTGGTTCAGAGGCAAATAACTCAACAGCAGCCATGGAAGCCATACCGATTAGTTTCCTTTTTGTCACTACAGCAGTAAAGGCAATGCACCTCTATCTACTATAGCTAGAAGGACAATAAAGATGCGCTCAGGGGTGTGGCCTTTTGAAGGGGTGCAGGGGTGTGCCTCGTGGCCATCTTCCTCCCTACAAAGCGGTAAACACATTTTACACAGCAACTCCTGAGGTGGTCTATTGTTTGGGATGTGTCAATTTACATTTTTACACGCCTCAATAGTTTGCCTTGTGTCTACAAGTTTATTTTTAGTGTTGCGGAAACACACAAACCGCGGAAACTAGTCCCCAAACGCAACGTAGGTGCAGTCACAAGATGACGTCCTCAACACATCCGCCCCCTTAATGAAAGTCCCCTGGATAGCAAATGGAAAGAATCAAACATGCGCATGCGCACAAATGTCCTACGGCCAGTGTTCTGGTTCTCAAACTACTTCAAAGTGTGACACAAGTGAGACGGACAGTTAGGAACTGTCGCAATGTTGGCAATCCTTTTGTTTGCACTGCGCATGTGCATGCATGCAATGTTCACTGCACAGACAGTTCCAGTGTCCTTAGAACAACTCCATTTTGTATGCCTACAAACTTGCTGGCCACCGTGCCTGTTCTAAGGATGGCACCATTTTGACTGCGCCCAATATGCACAGCTATACTGTCCTTCACATACTCCCTTTTTACTTATTTACACCCATTCCGGACAACTTGTGTGTTCTACGACCATGTATTATCTCGTTTGCAAGCAGTACGCCGAGGTAGTATATCCTTTGGACACCCCTTTCTGTTCATGTACGCACTTTTTGCAAAGATGGTGCAGTCACACATCACATCCGTCTTACTTGGCATTAGACAGCACCCACATTCCATTGCTTGCGGATAGGTCGAACAGGTGCGCTGTTCGCGAACATTTTACGTCTTTTTAAAAAAAACTTTTACACACAAGCTCTTTCTCTACAATTACTGTACAAAACCATTTTCTGCACACATACACAACCATCAAT